>NC_089494.1:241086944-241714861 GCF_036850765.1 Saccopteryx bilineata | reverse complement strand
CCCTGACTGATTAGTTTGGTTGGTTAGAGCATCTACTCAATACAACAAGATTGCAGGTTTGATCCCTGGTGAGGGCACATACAAGAATCAACCAATAATGCATGAAAAAGTGAAAAAAAAATTAGTTTCTTTCTCTCTCCACCCTTTATCTCTCTCTAAAATCAATTTAAAAATTATAAAGGTATCACTAGAACCAAGGAAAAGAAGGTAAACAGTGACTCATTATTTTTTCACATTACATGTATATCTAAGATTCAAACAAAGATGAACATTTACTTTCATTTCTATATGGAAGCAATTATGTAAATTAATTTCAGTTGTTATGAATTCCTTAATTGTATTTTACAACTCTTACTATTTTTTTCTTGATCAAAAATTGCATACATGAAAGTCTTGTCATTGATTAAAGAAGGTTGAATAGCTGGATTAAATAAATCAGAGAATCCCAACCCTTGCACTGCAATAATAATGAAGATCCTACTCTTGGTAATAAAATGTCAGTGATGTACAAGATTTATGCCACAATTTAATTGATTTAAGTTTAATATCATTTATATATATATTTTTTAAAAGTTAGTGACAGCTTCTTGGTAATTCCACTTGGTGCTAATGCAATAGATTTAGAGATAATTGAAAATATTAAATGATTCATACAATATACGTCTACCTATACAAAGAAATATTAAGAAATACATTTAAATCTATAATATATAGTATAAATTGTTTCAAGATATATGAATGTGTTTCAACTGCATAATAAAAGAAAAACATGTAACATTCATTATATTTAAAATTTTGAATTTGGCCCTTGCCGGCTGGCTCAGTGGTAGAGTGTCGGTCAGGCATGTGGAAGTCTGGGTCCAATTTCTGGCCAGAGCACACAGGAGAAGCACCCATCTGATTCTCCAATCTTCCCCCTCTCCTTCCTCTCTCTCTTTTTGCCTTCTGCAGTCAAGGCTCCATGGGAGCAAAGTTGGCCCGGGCACTGAGGATGTCTCAATGGCCTCCGCCTCAGGAGCTAGAATGGTTATAGTTGCAACAGGGGAAAAGCCCCAGATGGGCAGAGCATTGCCCCTTAGTGAGCATGCCGGGTGGATCCTGGTCCCAGGCATGCAGGTGTCTCTCTGCCTCCCCCTTCTTACTTCAGAAATATACAAAAAATAAAAATTTGAATTACATACTTAAACAGATTCATATCTTTATCTATTTCATAAGAATCCTTCTTTCCTCCATGTCAAAAATGTGTTTATTTTAAAGAATCCACAGGATTCTGCATTTCCCAGGCTATTTTAATTTAGGAGAGTTGAGAAGGGGTTTGTATGCAGAGACCATAAATTTAGGTCATTTTATATTGAGTTGTTTCTATTTTAGTGATTAGGTTGTTACCTATATGTGACACAAGAGCAGTTACTGAGTATAAATACTAGTACCTATAAAAGAGAGACTTTTTATATAGAAAAAAAATTCTCTTTAAAATTTTAGTTGAAACCTCAGCAGTTTATTATCAAGTTTCATTTCATTTCTTGTTATCCTAAACTCTTTTAGGAAACCAAATAGTTACTTCACCTATTCATCCTAAAATTTTGTATTTAACTTGTCATTCATTTTCCCTTGAGATTTACTGTATCATCATTTATAAAATAGGTTATGATGCAATGTTATTATTAAAAATTATAAAAGGAGCCTGAACAGGCAGTGGTGCAGTGGATAGAGTGTCAGACTGGGATGCAGAGGGCCCAGGTTCAAGACCCCGAGTCGCCAGCTTGAGCTCAAGCTCTTCTGGTTTGAGCGAAGTTCATCAGCTTGGACCCAAGGTCGCTGCCTCGAGAGAGGGGTTACTCGGTCTGCTGAAGGTCCGTAGTCAAGGCATATATGAGAAAGCAATCAATGAATAACTAAGGTGTCGCAATGAAAAACTTATGATTGATGCTTCTCATCTCTCTTTCTTCTTATCTGTCTGTCCCTATCTATCCCTCTCTCTGACTCTCTCTCTCTCTGTCCCTGTAAAAAATAAATAAATAAAAATTATAAGAGGATACAAACATATATATTTATATATGGTTCTATATATGTTTTATAAATATATACATATGTGTTGTGTTTATACATATACATATACACACAATGAGATATATATACATATGAGATATAGATATCTATATCTATATCAATACCCCCAAATACATGCATTAAGTAATTATGTCAGTATTTTTACGTAACTCATGATTCAAGTTTCATTCATTCATGGCTGTTTTTCTTAATTGATACTGAGAAAAGAATTGGTATCACACAAAATAAATAGAGGTAATATTTTACATAGTATATATTAGTAACATATGTGTATTTTAAAAAGTGTAACCACTTTGATGTTTCTTACAACATATAAGACAATTTGAAAATATCGTCTATGGATAATCATGAAATCCTATAATTTGGCCCTGGCTGGTTGCCTCAGTGGTAGATCGACAGTCCATAATGTGGATGTCTGGGTTTTATTCTAGGTCAGGGCACAGAGAAGTGCCCATCTGCTTCTCTACCCTTCTTCCTCTTAGCTTCTCTCCCTCTTTCTCTCCTGCAGCCATTGCTTAATTGGAGTGATTGGTCCCAGGCGCTGAGGAGGGCTTCATGCCTCTGGGGAAGAAAAGTTCAGTTGCTGAGCAACAGAGTAAAGCCTCAGATGGGCAGAGCATCACACCCCCACCCCGTGGGCTTGTCAAGTGGAACCCGATGGGGTGGATGCCAGAATCTGTCTCTGCATCCCCTCTTATTGAATAAAAAAAAAATTTTAATCCTAAAATTTGTTCACCCTATGGGTTGTTGATAATTATACCTTATTTTTAATTTAAATAAGGCATTGACCTTTTTCACTCAGTTGACAATAAATAATTATTCAAGATAACATAATAAAAATACAGATAAGCATATAAAATAAAATTAACATCATTTATAGTTCTACTAATTGTTAAAAAATCTAACAATGTTACTGTAGGAAAAATACTAAAACAAAACTACTTAATATGCATTATCATTAAAATATGAATTCTTATCTAAATTTTGTCAATTTTTATAACTACTGATTGTTATAAAACAGCTGACAAAAAGCTCAAGAATAAATCTTAATTTGTAAATTTGGGAAAATAAAATGTATAAAAATACAATCAATGGCATTTTTATAAATTAATATATATGAAAAAAATTAATTATTTGTCAATTTTACATATCTATGTTCATGTATTGTATATTATATTTAAAAATCAGAAGTTGAAATATTGTAAAGTATTAATTATGATTGATATTAATGATGATTTCCTTCTTTAAGAGAAAAAAGGTGTAATATTTTGCTATATGTTTTATTTCATTGAGTTTTTAAATTTCTTTTTGTGCTTGTACTATATATTCAATTAGGGAAGTAGTATTACTATAATCCATGTACAGTGAATAGACTTTGTCTATAAATTGATGGGTTGTTTTACATTTTGAAACAAAATAGTAATCTTGATTAATTTTGATCAATTTTATTATTTCAAAATACATTATAGGCTCATTATATGCATCATCATTAAACTACTTTGATTATATTCTTCACTTATTCAATTCATACCATCATTTACTGAATGTTTGTTATAAGCAAAGCAGGGTTTTAGATACTTTTCACTTTAAAGAGGAACATTATAATAGATATAGAACTTTAGTTCTAATTATTTTTAACATAGAATATATATGCACTGTTAATATTTGAAACAGTTTAGATGTTCAACAATTTCTTTAATAAATGTTCTTAAGAGTTGCTAAATTAATTTACTCAGATTTTTATTTTGAGAAATAGTATAAATTATAATACATGAAGGAAAAGAATATAGTCTTGGCACTTGGTGATTATGATACCTGAATGATAATTTCTGCTTTGGCCACTCTGTTAAATAAGGGTGGGGTTTAACATTTTATATACAATGAATAAAAGTGACGGACAATTATTTACATATAAGAATATTCTATGATAGAAATAAAAGACAAATTTATTAAAGGCTTACTAGGTTACAAGAATTTAATAGAATTTATTCTATTTCCTCTTACTTCTCACATTTGCACTGTGAGACACACATTATTAGAAGTTTGTACATATTAGAAGTATAACTGTGACTTTTTAGGATTTCACAGAAAAGAAAAGAATTTAAATATAATTCAGAAATTGACTCCTACCTTTTTCTTACTCTACCAGGTCCTTTTCAGTAGCTTAACAACTCTACATATATTAAAATCAATTTGAAATAATTATTTCTAGAATCTGTCTGTAAAATCTAGACATTTGTCAATGGTTCCCCTACTATCTTGCCCATTACCCTCTCCTATTTTATTTATTTATTCATTTATTTTCCTTAAGCTAGGTTGAGTTTCTGCCATATACACAAAAAATAAACACACACACACATGAACATATATCCCAAACAAAACACTCAGCACAGACCAAATTAATTTATTTCCCTAAAAACTTTTTAATCTAAAATGTGTATGTCTTTTTGTTTCAGAAACTGAAATACATTTTATAAAATTATAGTCTTCGAGTTCTATTATTTAGGTGGATGTTATAGCTTAAAAACATGTTTTGTTTAGAGAAACACTGGTAAAATTAGTGTTTCCAGTGAAATGTCTAACAGATAAGAGAGCTGGTTATATAATTTGAGTTTATAAATAGAGGCTGAATCAATATCCACATCCATTTTGTCTGATTACTTTTGCATATATAATTAGGCACCATGCTCTGCTGTGTGTTCACTTGCACATGAAATTAGTATAGATTCAATGAAGTGGAACTCTCCTTTTCAAGTAAGGTTTAACTAAGTTATTTTTCTGCTGCAGTTCCATATAATATATGTTGTTTCTAATAGTAACAGCATGGCTACTGTATCAAGGAAGAATATAGATTACAGGAATTTAATTTGACATTTTTATCAGTAGTATTACGGTTAGGGAAAGTTTGCTGTTTCTTTTATTTCTTATTTTCTTTATTTGTAAATATAATTGTTTGAGGTCTGTAAATTCTGATGTGCTGTATATGTGGAGAGGGGCGCAAATCTTATTAACATTAAAGGAATTTATTGAAGATTCAAGTATGTACCAGTACATAGATAAATTCATGATTTAACCAAAATGAAGATCTAAATTTTCACAAAGGATAGCCTCAAAAACAACTGTAATAAAAAGAAACAAATATTCTTAGTTAAGTTGATACTCTCCCCCTAAATTTACATTTGCTAGCTTCATGTTTGTTTTATATTTCTATGTAATGTGTAATTTATGTATACCTGATTTAGCTCACTATGCATGTGTCTAAATTGGCCTTCAAGTATTTTGGAAATGCCTGAGGAATTGGAATATAATCACTGAGCTTTGGTCATCTAAGGACCCATCAGAGAGACTACCACATACTCTTAAATTTATAATTCAGATTAATATTAAAGAAGCATCATAGTGATGTAATGTAAATCCTGAGTCATTGTTAGTGCTTTTTAAAAAAATTTTTATTAAAGAATCAAAATCCATTTTTAATTTTTATTTTTAAATAGTAAAAATTCATTTATATTGAATGTAAACCCTTAAAACTAGAGCTTGAGGGGATCTTAACATCCTTAGAGTTCTACTTGTTTCCTGTTAAGTAGCTTCTAAATGAATTTACCTACTGAATTAATTTTAATTAAACATTTACAAGTGACAAGAATAATGTGCTTTTCTTGACTGTTACTTCAATGTATGAAGGACAATATAATTATGCACTGTTTCTCTTCCTTGAAATTGCTAGATTATTAAAAATTTCTTTCTTGTGTATGTGTTAATTTTGAAATATTATTAAAGAAAAAAGTGAACTAGTATAGAACCTTTTATCAGTAAACATTCAAAAAGTTCTTTTGGAATATTGCTAGTTCAAATATGCCAAAATTATTCTTCCTTGATTTTAAATTTATTCCTTCTTGTTCTCACATCAGAAAAAATGGATAACAGATTTTACCCAAACTCAATTTTAAATGATTTATTTAAAATTATAATATTTAACACATTATTTGTTAAAAAAAAGAAGAAGTTTACTTTCTTAATATCTTTTCCTGCTTCTGCTGAATAAACTTCATTGAGGTTAGGGGCACCGAGGACAGACATATACTTGAATCTGTCCTCTTAGGACCCCACATTGTGCTCAAAGTTCCATCATGTTCCTATCTTTCTTACTTTCATTAAATTTATCTATTACACACACACACACACACACACACACACACACACACACATACACACACATTCTTTCTCTGTCTCTCTCTCTCTCTCCAGGTCCTGCTTCTCTGATTGAACCTTGAATGATACATCCAACATTAAAAATAGTTCAAATATATGGGACTCCTAGCACAATGTTAATAGAAAATTTAATTAGTACAATTTTTAAAAAATTACACAATATTACAGAATATAAGTCCTTACAGTAACCTACATGATCTGATTCCCTACTACCCTTCTTACCTCACCTACCACCCTTCCTTATGCTAAGTTATCAACAATTGTATTGACCTCCTTCATTCCTTCAGATGTAACCTATTTCCTGGCTGAGAGCCTTTACACTCAATGCTTCTTTGTCTCTGGAGAATGGGTCTTCCAGATACATATTCTTGTGTCTGTCTCTCTCCCTTTCCCAAAGCAACAGCTGAAATGTTATGTATCTGTGAGAGCTTTACTGATGACTCTGGAATCATTTCATTTTCTCCATAACATTTGTCTCTGTTTTACAAAGTATATATCTATTTGTTTACTTTTATATGATTGTCTAACTGGAATGAAAACCCCATGAAAATGTGGACCTTCTTATTGTTTGCTTTTGTATCCCCAGTGGCTACAGCACTATCTAGCATATGGTAAATATTTAATGATCATTTTATTAAATAAATATATCAATAAATGAATGACAATATGAATCAAAATTATAAATAAGAACTTTTTTGAGGCTACAATGTTGTCTCCCTGATTCAGACTTAAGATATGACATTCTCAAAATTTACATACACATATGTAATTATAGCACATTTTAAAAGAAAATACTAAATATTTTTAATTAGAGAATTTAGCTATTTACTTATTACTTTAAAATTTTATTGACTGTATTGGGGTGACACTGGTTAATAAAAGTACACAGGTTGCAGGTGTACAATTCTGTAATACATTATCTGTTTATTATATTGTGTGTTCACCACCCCTAGTTAAGTTTCCTTCACATGAATGAAGTACTGTGCACTTGGTCCACCAATGATAGAACTTTAGTTACTGCTTCATATACAGAAGCATATCCTTGCTCTTTCATTCAGTAAATAGAGCGATTATATCAAAGTATATAAGGATATTAAATGTTTGAAAGTGAGAAAATTCCTTTTTTATTTTGTAGAATTCTATACTGGTTAATCTGATTTTTATTGTATTCTCATATTGCTTTTACTGTTGAATTCTTCATATAGGCTTACTTAAAACATACACACACAGTATACTGGTAAAACATGAATGTCAATAACAGTAGTGCTAAATAATTATGAGATGAGCTCTCTGATAACAGTACAATGTTTTATTTATTGATCTACTTCTAGTACAGAGAACTCCAGTACTTGGTCTCAAACTAGGTATTTCACAAATATGTGTTGATAGCATTATTGAATATGAGTCCTAGATATTATATACTATCACAGAGAGTTTCTTCTTATGTTTATAATATGATTTTACTTTCATTTTCATTAAAATACACCCACAGACAACAGACACATTGAGCAATTTTTCATTCTGTTATTTAGAAAAAAAATCACTAACTTGTGGAGGAAGTCCCAAGAGATGAAATGCAATGACTACAAATCACAGCAAAGTTCCCAGGGGAACCTTTGACTCAATCTTCCAAGAGTGGCAGTAAAAAATGAACAGAGGTCAGTCAAGTTCCAGAAAGAAACCATCCTAGCCAGTCCTCGGAGAAATGCTGGAAGCATGGGCATTTCTTTCCTAGTCTTTGAAGCCCACTGCCCTCCAAATCCACTACTGCTGGCACTGCCCATTTCATTGTACTTTGACCGCTTTGAAGGAAGAAACTCAAGGAATGTTCATGTCATTTCAGAAGTAAAGTCTCCAAACCCAGTATTTGTGTGCAGCTGATAAAATGGAAATAAGTAATTTCAGGTTTGAGGGATTGTCACTGAGCTACTGAGACTAGAGGAGTCTAAAGCAACTGTGTATTTAAATGGCAGAAGTTACACTGTTCTTTTATCTTCTGCTATCTTTGCAGATGCATCTTTGGGACTGCTCAAGCGATTCCACACCTTATAGATCTTTAAAGTGTTTTACAGATGTTATTTTCTTTGAGGGTCCAAAATGTTTGTATAGGCTTCTGTTTTCCTCTAGACCTACACTAGAACCAATTTGAAAGAATAAAATGAGTTTATTGACTATCAGAGAAATTGATTAAACTGTATAAAGCTACATAAAAGTCTTTTAGTAAATCAAATCCTGAGTAATATATTATTATTTTTTATTTTATTAATAAGAGTTGTCAATTACCTAACATTTTTAGCAGAATTAATAATGCCTCTGGGTAAATAAAAATGTAATTACTAAATATTCTAAAATTCACTGTTTTATATGCAAATGTTTGAAATTAAAATACCAGGCACTAATTATTTACCTGTGGCAATGTATTTTACAAATGTATTTTAAAGAATTATATTTTTTATTCAATGTTTTGAGAGAACATGAACTATTTATTAAAAATAAAATTTTTTAATAAATCAGAAAAATTATATTCTATTATTTTTCTATAATTTCAAAATGGTTTTTTAATAAAATCAAATTATATTTAACAGTGATATTTTTAAAAAATTATATATTTAAACTTAATTTTACTAAATTACTAAAGATTCTCCCCCTCAAAAGTTTTTTTCATTGGAAGAGATGCTAATACAGAAATTGTTTCATTTCTCAGTATGATCTCTATTTGAGTATTTCTTGTCTATTTTGTGCCATTTCCATTTTATCTCCTTGATTATCACATGATCATTCTTTTCTGTTAGCAATGCCAGCAAATGAATTTGAATAACTGAAGGGCTATATGAATAATAAAGACTGAAGCATTCTCTCTGATGACATCAATTTTCCCCCATCTTATGTTATAGTCCTGCCTGACCTGTGGTGGCACAGTGGATAAAGTGGACCTGGAATGCTAAAGTCGCCAGTTAGAAACCCTGGGCTTGCCTGGTCAAGTCATATATGGGAATTAATGCTTCCTGCTCCTCCACACCTTCTCACTGTCTCTCTCTCTCTCCTCCCCCCTCTAAAATGAATAAAAAATCTTTAAAAAAATTTTACATTATAGTCCTATTTATAAACATTCAAATTCCAAATCTCCTACTTACATACTCAATTTAATTGAAGTAAAATATAATTTTAAATATGTTTTAAAGTAGTTTAAAGATTTTTAATATCAACCAAGACATTTTATTAAATTATTAGTTTTAAAATTAATTATTAATTTCAGAAGTAAATTAAAATTGAGATAACTTTCAGTTAATATTTGAACACAAAACCTATCACTATTTTCTATGATATATTTAATCTTAAAACTGAGGAAATAAAGGCTTATCAAAATATCTGACATTTGCTTTATGATAATCAATGATATCCTAAATCTTATGTAGATTTCACACACTATTCATTTCCTCAAAACATTATTGCTTTTCCTGAAATGTACCATTCATTTATAGGGAAACAGTTAGATGAGGTTGAATGCATATCTTTGAGAATAAAACAACAAAATGATTTGTGAATGATAAAAATGTGTTTATTATTTTAATTGAATTTATTGGGGTTATACTGGTTAATATAGTTATACAGCTTTAAAAAACTACAATAAATCTCTGTACACCATACTGTGTATTCACCACCGCCCCAAGTCAAGTCTTTGTGTATTACCATTTATTCAACTTTTACCCTCCCCCACCTTCTTCCCCCCCCCCCGCTGTGGAGCAACCACCACACTGTTATTCCTGTCCATGAGTATTTTTCTCTTTTTTTTATTGTTTCTTACTCAATCCCTCCACCCCTTTGCCCAGCCTCTCCCCGACAGTTGTCAGCCTGACCTTTATGAGTCTGTCTCTATTTTGCTTGTTAGTTGATTTCATTCATTAGATTCCACATTTGAGTGAAATCATATATGGCAGTGGTCCCCAACCTTTTTTGGGCCATGCCATGGACCGGTTTAATGTCAGAAAATATTTTCACGGACCGGCCTTTAGGGTGGGACAGATAAATGTATCACATGACCGAGACAAGCGTCAAGAGTGAGTTTTAGATGAATGTAACAGAGAGAATCTGGTCATTTTTTAAAAATAAAACATCATTCAGATTCAGACTTAAATATAAATAAAACAGAAATAATGTAAGTTATTTACTCTTTCTCTGAGGACCAGTACAAAATGGCCCACGGACCGGTACAGGTCTGCTGTCCGGGAGTTGGGGACCACTGATATATGGTACTTGTCTTTCTCAGACTGGCTTATTTCACTCCACATAATGCTCTCCATCCATGCTATTGCAAAAGGTAAGGCATGTGGTTATTAGTTTAAAATTTCATTGCCGTTCAGCAGGTACATTGCGATTGAGGTCACACTGCTTCAAGTAACTAAAGATACACACACCTTTAAGATTGTGCCACTTTGATCTGATTACTTCTTAACATTTCTCATTTTATAACTTGGCCTTTTGTCATCAGTGTAGTGTCCCAAACCAGGACATGGGACCATGAGACTTGGAAACATCTCACACTCATCTTCTTTTGCAGTCAGAGTGTATCGGTGGCATGCACTGATTAAAACAATTCAAAACAATGCTTGTTAAAATGAGTTAAGGCCTGGCCTGTGGTGGCGCAGTGGAAAAAGCGTCGACCTGGAAATGCTGAGGTCGCCAGTTCGAAACCCTGGGCTTGCCTGGTCAAGGCACATATGGGAGTTGATGCTTCCAGCTCCTCCCCTCCTTCTCTCTCTGTCTCTCCTCTCTCTCTCTCTCTCTCTCTCTCTCTCTCTCTCTCTGTCTCTCCCTCTCCTCTCTAAAAAATGAATAAATTAAAAAAAATTTTAAAAAATAAAATAAAATGAGTTAAGGGTGTTTGGGTAAGTCCTTGTGTAAGAGACTGCCTCAAAAAAACACCGTATGTAATAAAATAAATAAATAAAAGACTAGCCTATGTTTATTGCCAATATGGTAAGTAGCATTGCTCTTACTTTCTTTTTCAAAGCCTGTCTTTGGCCAGAAAAAAAAAAAATTACAGCAAATTCTAAGAAATCCTTAAGGAGACTGAAAGTAGACAGTAACTCTTGCAAATATAGCCTGAGTTAGAAATTGGCAATGATAATGCATTAGAGAAAATTTATAAATTCTGTTCATATTTTTTAATTATCATGTGAGAATTACTGCCTGACCCTTTGACGATGAAGTCAGGAAACCAGACCACAGATTTCAGTGGGATTCAGGATACTGAAAGACTCTGATAGAGCCCTAATGAGTGAGAAACTGATGAAAATATTTTGGACTGACAACTTGGCAATGATGAGTGAAAACTAATCCAACTCCACCTTGTGAAGTTCTAAGGTAGATGGAGAGCAAGCTGGAAAGGATGCTACTCTCCAGTTCTGACTTTTAAGTGTTTACATGTGAGACAGAGTTCTGGCCCTCTCAGAATAACAGAGATAAAACTTATCCCTCATTCTCCTTGAAAAAACAAGACACACACACACACACACACACACACACACACACACACACTGCTGTACAAAACAGTGGTCCCTGAAAGAAAAGAAATAAGGTGAGCCCTAAACTTGCACTAGCTTATATCCTTTCAAGAGAATTTCCAGGCTGCCACACAATAATGTGGAACAAAATAGAGTCCCAAGGCCTCCTTCAATTGAGGAGACAGAGTTGATGAAGGCAGAGTACATTTTATTGAATTCTATTAACTACCAAGGCCAGGAACAATCCTTCAAGTTTACATAAAACCTGGAATGGTTTGTGGTTCCAGCAGCTACCATGGAAAGATACACCAAGAAAAATTAAAATATATGCCTGGATAAGACTTGTACGCAAATGCTGATAACAGCTTTCTTCCCCCTCAGACCCTCAAGCAGAAAATAACTAATATCCATCAATGGGTGAATAGATAAAAATTTGTGGTGGATCGATACAATGAATACTACTCAGTCATGAAAAGAAGCACAATATTGATACTCTGTACAATATAGATGAAACTTAAAGTCAGTATCTTGAATAAAAGCAGTTAGAGTATATAATTTAAAGTTTCATTAATATAAAGTTTTAGATAATGTAAAATAATCTACAGTGAGAGAAAATAATGATTGTCTAAAGAATGGATTTTCAAGGAGGAAAGAATTACAAAAATTCATTAAGAAACCTAGGAGTTAATGAAATTATTTATTACCCTAATTTTTTAATATGTTTAGATCAGTGGTCTCCAATCTGGTCCGTGGGTCATTTGGTACCAGTCCACAGAGAAAGAATAAATAACTTACATCATTTCTGTTTTATTTATATTTAAGTCTGAATGATGTTTTATTTTTTAAAAATAACCAGATTCCCTCTGTTACATCCGTCTAAGACTCACTCTTGACGCTTATCTCGGTCACGTGATACATTTATCTGTTCCACCCTAAAGGCCGGCTCGTGAAAATATTTTCTGACATTAAACCGGTCCGTGGCCCAAAAAAGGTTGGGGACCACTGGTTTAGATTATATATATATTTAACAACCCCTAATATTTGTTTTAAATATATGAAGTTTATTTTACATTTTTTACTTATTGCTTTACAGTTTTATTAATTATACCTAAAATTATTCCTGAAAAGCTATAAAATATAATAGATGAAATAGGGAAAGGCTATATTTTACTTTGTGTAGATGTGTAAATTTATGATGAAAGGCTAAGATTATTTTGTTACTTAAGTATTTGTTACTGGTGATATTTTTTGTCAATTTTTATTCACAGATGCCTTGCAATTTATTTCCCTTTTATGAGGTTCTGGAATCAATCAATATAACAGGCACCATTACCCACAAAATAGGAAATATAACATTTAACCTGCTAGTAATGAGATTTCATTTAGTTCACAAACACGAAGTTCAGAAAATAAGAAACTATTGTTTTCAAATGGTTTTGTGAAAACTTATTTTTCTAAATATCTTTCTGTCATATTCTTGCCTTTAATAATATCCTTTATAAAATAAAAACAGGAGAATTGCTGACTTGTTTTCCCTTTAGAAAATGTACTGGCAGCCTTTCTGTTAAAATTGTTTTAACTCTGCAAAGATAGTGTTTTCTAACTTGATATTTCTGCTGACAGCAGCATATGCAATTCTAGGTTAAACAATTATTTTGCTGACTAATATTTTATTTCTAATAAAAATGTAGCAACTTAAAAATCATAAGTAAATAAGAGTGTAAAATGTAATTTTACTTGAATTCAAATTCTCCTCCCAGTATTTCTTAGACGTCATCGTACTTTGTTTATATTATTATCAGTATCACAAATTATAATGATAGTGTTCTAATGAGGCAAAATGTCTAGAAAGGGCTTCAGCATCGACTAAAAAAATGCATTAGAAGGTACATTTAATTAAACTATTTATATATTTTTTTAGATTTTATTTACTGATATTTTGGAGAGAGGGGGAAGATAGAGAGAAAGAGAGAGACAGTGAGAAAGAGAGGAGAGAACTGGTCAGCATCAACTCGTAGAAGTTGTTTTTTGTGTGTGCCTTGACTGGGCAAGCCTAGGGACCTCAGCATTTCAGGTCAACACTTTATCCACTGCACTAATACAAGTCAGGCACTATGTACTTGTATTTTTAATAGAATTCAGCACAAATAAGTAAAAAGTAAAAGAAAATTAACAGAACTTTAGGAACACAATAATTGAATTGAATTGTGGTATTTATCAGAAAAAACAACATCTTTACCCTCTTATTTCCTTTTTCCAACAGCTAGAACTGTTTCCAAATCAGAGGAGTTAAAGCTTAAATTTCAAATAACTAAGCTTTTCCATGAAGCTGCATCAAAGATGATACAAACAATGATCAAAGTGTTACCAATTTGAGGAAAAACAAGCTGTCTTCTTCACTGTGGTATGAATTTACTAAACACAAAATGTATATTTTTAGCTGCCTGGAAACTTCATTTACAGTATTTGATTAGATGTCACCCATGTGTCAACATGTATTTTTTTTTCTAATTCATATTTTGCCTATACAATGGCTGCAGGTCAACAAGGCATCTCTCAAATGAAACCAGAGCCCAACAAACTTGCTTGGAAATAGACACAAATCTATTTGGCGTGTTAAAGGTCTTCCCTTCCCCAGAGTTTTCATCTGTTTTTCTCTCTGCAAAATGCAGCACAATTCTACATTCCACAGCTCCATCTTGTGACAGGCAGTTGTTTAAAAATCATTTTCTCCCTTCTCTGAGCTTAGGGTAATTAAATTTCTGCTCTTTGAGGACACTGAATGTTGACAAGGTAGGCTAAATGTAAGTGCTCGGACGAATATTCTGAACAAGTGTTAATAATAGCCAGATGGGACAGGCAGCTCCCGTGCAGTGGATGTGCTGCTCTTGCAGCCAAGCTGACTGGTCAGCTGCTTCCACAGCAACACTCGCGTAACCTTGACTGTGTCTCCTCTCCTCCCAGTTCACGTGTCACGGGCACTGTCCGCAGTGCATTGCACTGGCCTGCTGCTTTGGCCTGCAGCTGCGGACAAAACAAATTCTTTCTTTTCCCATTCATTCTTTTGAAACAAAATTGATCTCGACAGTGAATCTTTATAATCAGTATGTCCATCTTTCAGTGTTGCCATTTTTTTTTTATACAAAATGCTGGTTTGAGGAATTTATATTGTTTGAAGATTTTTTTTTTGCTAGTGTGCATAACGAGTTAAAATTAAAATTAAAAAAAAAAACTCTACAATCTAGGAAACATATCCTGAAAGTGCTGGAGATAGGGCAACTACAGAGGAAAGCAAAAAGCAGATTTTTGTCAGTGGAGCATGAAAACCACTCCGGCATCTTAACCAGCCCGACTGCAGTCGCAATAGAAACGGCTATAAGAAATTGTATGCTCTCTCTTAAATATTTCAGTTACCTTTTAATTGCATATAATTGCATTTTGAGATTCTTAAAACGTCATTCACTGACAATTATATATCTATACAATGAGCTGGCGTTTTAATAAGAATATAATGCTACTTTAGCAGTTAAAATATGAACAATGCTGGTATCAAAACTTAAATAAGGTTTCTGTGATTTAAAGTACATTCTGAAAACTAAACTTCTTCAATATAAAGATAGCATTATTTCACATAGCTAATATAAACTGGTAGAGAGAAAAAAAAGACAAGTCATGCTAATAAAACTTAATTGCATTTATCAGGTAGGCAATGCTAATTTTTAAATGATCTGGTATGTCTCATATGGGAAGACATCTAATGGTTTCATTTAATTCCTGAGAGGATAGTGGATTAACCCAGGTACAAAATATTTGTATCACTGTTGTTATTTTTGTACCTCAAAGTCTTAGCTGTATTAAAAGATAATTCTTGGTATATAAATATTTTACATATTTATCTACTCCCATTTTTATTCTTTCAGCAACAAATTTACAAATAATTATTGAACACCAAGTGTCTGAGGAGGTGGTGGCTGGTATGTGTGTGTAGCTGTGTGTGTGTGCATGACTATGTGATTCTTGTGAAATGTTTATTTTCTATCATAACAGAAAATATTGGTTGGACACTGTCTTAACCAACAATTCGTGTGACTGACTACAGATAACTTTGGCATAAACTATTAAGTGAATACTCCTGAAGTTCATTGTTTAGAATAAATTCCAAGAAATACTCATTACACTGTATGTTGTTTTGCCTACATATGACTCTTACTAATGTTTAAAATACTAATTTAAATATTTAAAGTGAAAATTTTTTATAGGTATTGGATGTCACATTCTATATAAAGAGTGCTTAGTAATAGTATTAAGGCAATAATATACTTTAGTGATTTATTTTATACTTAAAATTTGTTTTTCATTGCCCAGGCCAGTTGGTTCAACAAAAGAGTGTTGGCCTGGCATGTGAAAATCCTGCGTTCATTTCTCAGCCAGAGCACACAGGAGAAGCAAACATCTGCTTCTTCACCCTTCTCCCTCTCCTTTCTTTCTATCTGTCCCCTGCCCTGCACCCAGTACCCAAGGCTCCATTGGAGCAAAGATGGCCTGGGCACTGAGGATGGCTCCATGGCCTCTGCTTCAGGCGCTAGAATGGCTCCGATTGCAGCAGAGCAATGTCCCAGATGGGCAGAGCACCACCCCCTGGTGGGCATGCAGGGTGAATCGCAGTCAGGTGCATGCGGGAGTCAGTCTATCTACCTCCCCACGCTTCTCGCTTCGGAAATATACAAAAAAAGAAAAAAAATTGTCTTTAAACTATGTGCAAAAGCAACTGAAGCACCTCATATTGAATTGCAGTGCTAGAGGATCATATTTGGAGCCCATTTATTAGGTCCTCAGCATATAGGCCACAATGGTCCCTGTGACAGATGGAATGAGTTTATAAGGATATGCTATCCTTCTGAGTTCCAATTCAGTCTAAAAGTTGTTCTCCCCCTGCTTAGATAGCTCACTTGGTTAGAGCATCACCCCAAAGTACAGAGGTTGCCACTTTGATCCCCAGTTGGAGCACATACAGGACCAGGTTGATGTTCTCATCTTTCTCTCTCTTTCCCTTCCTCTCTCAATAAAATCTATAAATAAAAATTAGAGAAAGAAGTTGTTGTTATTGCCAACTTCCAACTTAATGAAAGGAGACCACAAGAAGCATCTGATATGCCACGCCTAGTATAGGAAAGCACAGAACTAATGTAGCTGCAGTCCTATAGGTTGGTATTCATAGAAAATACAAGAAAAAGGAGATATAACAAGTTTTTAAGTGTCACTCTCCCTGGTTTGGAATCTAGCATATGGTTTATAGAGCTGGTAGTAAACTGTCATTCATATAAGCTAAACTTCCAAACTGTAGATTTTGTAATACCTTAAACAATGGAGCTAGCTGTGGCTTCTAAGAACAGCAGAGCCCCTTTCAGAACAGAATCTATAAATACGTCTACTCCAGAGAATGAAGGCTCTTAGCCAGAACTAGAATGCTGTCAAAATATGACATTTTCTTTTTCACAAGCAAAGCATTTCACTTAACATTTAATTAATATTTTTTGTAAGTCCTTACTTAATGTGTAAGCATCAACATCTATTCTATTTATTCTAGTTATTTCATTTAGATGTGTATTTATTTGTTGTTTCTCATATATGCCCCGACTGGGAATCAACCCCATGACCTTGGCACACAGGGACAATGTTTTACCCACTTAGCCACCCCACCAGAGCCTTAATATGCTTTTTAGATGTTGAGTAGCTATTAAATAATATACTATGGTTTATATAACTGACACTCTTTTGGGAGAATTTAATTTCACTTTCTTTGCTATTATAAATTATTCTATAATTATTATTTTATTCTAATTTATCTCCTTAGGTGGAATTTAGAAATGCTAGAAATAAAGCAAAGAAAAATCACACTTGAATTGGAGTAGATATTTTCAAACTGTTTTCCAGAAAGGCTGCCCCATTTCTTTCTTTCATGAAGACTCACTATGTCTTGCTGAGATAATGAGATACCAACTGACCACCACACTAGCAGTGAATGTCTTTGATATTTTTAAGGGAGAATTAGAAGAAAAAAAACTTAACGGATATCACATCATTGTAGCATGCAGATAGTCACTACTATTTACAGATCTTCATCAGGATCTTTTAAATTCTACAATAGAGATAAACCTAAAAAAATGCCAATCACGTTAGACATATCTGCATAAAGCCAAGAAATATTACAATATCAACGCTCTGAGATATATTAAACAATATCAAAACAAGCAGAAGAAATGTGATTTTTCTTTTTTAAGTATCTTTTTTAAAGCCAAGGTAAAATAATATTACTATATATCATAATACATTATGATATATTACTATAAGCAAAAAAATAGTTTGAAAGCAAAATTTCCACTTATACATGTATACTTGTTTATATGTGTGAATCCAGTGAATCAGGTTCTAGCTACTGTGAAAATAGTTTACGTGTCTTTCTTCTAAGCTTCCATAATACCCACTGTGCATTGAAACAATCCCTTCCCACAGCAATCTCACCAAAGATGGTAGCTTCAAGGAAAATGCTTAATATCATTTTCCTTAAGCCTCCCTGATGCTCAGTGTTGGTGAATGATCAATAAATGAAAATAATTGTACATATTCTTTTCTGCTTATTTTCCCTACAGCACTCAGTAGCTCTGTTACTCTGAACAGTGTTCTTGGACCACTGTACCCCTTCTAGACTAGGAGCTCCGTGGGGGGTAGAGCTTCATCGGTTTTGTCACTACTTCGCTCTACTTAGAATAATGCCATGCACAGAGAAAGGCAAAAGATAACTTTAAGTTAATGGAACGATCAAACACAGACATGTGTGATCTGGCATTTCAAAAGAATATATGGAAATATAATACTATGTAGATTTAAATATACTTTCATGTATAAAGAATGAAGTATGCCTGACCAGGAAGTGGCGCAGTGGATAGAGCATTGGACTGGGATGCGGAGGACCCAGACTTGAGACCTTGAGGTCGCCATCTTGAGTGTGGGCTCATCTGGTTTGAGCAAGGCTCACTAGCTTGAGCCTAAGGTTACTGGCTCGAGCAAGGGGTCCCTCAGTCTGCTGTAGGCCCCAGTCAAGACACATATGAGAAAGCAATCAATGAACAACTAAGGTGCCCCAACGAAGAATTGATGTTTCTTATCTCTCTCCCTTCCTGTCTGTCTGTCCCTGTTTCTCTCTCTGACTCTTTTTGTCTCTGTCACAAAAAAATAAATAATTAAAACAAAAAAAAACTAAAAAGAAAGAATGAAGTATGGTTTTGATAATTATATCAGTCATTTAAATAAATACTGTTCTTTATCAGGCCCTTTTCTAACTTTATAATAATATTTAATATCCATAATAAAGATATCAATCAGGTGTTTATTTTATCGATAGTAAAAATGATAGTCAAGCATATTAAATATTTACAAAATATTTTATATTAGCTGTGAAATGATTGTGCCAGGCCAGAATCTTTGTCTCTATTTTCCTTTATCTATGCAATGCTGACAGTAGCCTAAGGTAAAAATTAATAATATTGAAACTTATTTTTGATAAATACTAAAATTTTTATAAATACCTTCAATGAGAGGAGCAAGTAGTAAGTAGTCATGTCACAATTTTGCCAAATTTTTAATTACCACATAACCAGTTAATTATATTTCATGTTGCTAAATAAAATAAAAAAATTTGAAATACACAAAATTGTCTTTATATAACTTCTGATCATGGGAACACAGGTGTAATCTCTGTGGTGTAAGGCTCTACTGCGGGTCTCATTGTCCCCACCTTCAAGTGTGCCATTAAGTGACAAAAATGGGACTTTGTGAATGTGTGCACATGATTATGTTACATGAGATTAGAACCCATCCTGCAAGGAGAGTCTTTCTCTTCCTGGCTTTAGAGATACAAAATCCCTCATTGTAAACTGCCTTATAGAAAAGTCCACACAGCAAGCAAGAGAGGCCCTGAATGTGGTAACCTTCCAGTTACTTACTGAATACAATCAAGTACCATGTGAGTTTGAAGAAGCACACATCAACAGTTTAGCCTGAGAGATCCCAGTCCTGACTGCAACCCTGATTGCAGCTTTTTAAGGCCCTGATCAGGCAGCTCACTAAATCATGTCCAGACACACAGACTCTGTGAAATCATATATGTACCTTGTGTCATTTGAAAAGTTTGTCCTTATTATTATGTCAATAGATAACTGATATAATCTCATTATAATGTCATCTTTACTATTTATACCTTATCATTGGCTTTTTGACTAAACAGAAACTTTAATTAAAAATAACTGCCTTATACACACACATAAGTAATTATATATGTGTGTGCACACATTCGCACAAATTCACAACGTATAATCATATAAAGGCGTTTGACTCAAAGAGAGGTTTAGTTGATGCTTAAGTAAAATATTTGTGTTTAAAATATTCACTATTCAAAACAATGCATGGATGAATATATTTTGTCTTTAAGTTTCTGTTCTCAGAAAATGAACTAAATTTTTATACGTAGTGAGAAACTTCCACTCCAAGTAGATTGGTCATCTCGCCAAGCTCAGGGCCTGAGGCTTTGCCAATTACTAGCTTCCAGAAAAAGCCAGCTTCTGAGATCAGCAATGTTATTACAAACTATGAAAATGTAAAAATGTTTAAATCCTTTCTGTGTGATGAAAGGTTAAAAGCTGAAGTACATGTTGCCATGGCAGTAGGTTTTATTTACAGAACTTGCCTTTTCTAGAACCTGTCCTTTAAATGGTAGAAAAGAACCACTTCAATCTTAACATTGTATTATATTCAGCTTTTTTTTTTCATTATTGAAATATTTGTTCATTTTTCAATAGGAAGCATAAAATGTGGCAGTGCTCATTTTGTCCATGTATTCAATAACATCAGTAGGTTTGTTACTTATATTAAATACATCTAAAGATAATGAATATGTGCTGGTTAATCCAATTGAATCCATGTAAATACACGACCGTGGCTCTCAACAGTAGCAAATAAAAAATTCTCACCAATATTCAGGATGCAATGTTACAGGTAATGTTCTGCTTTACACTAATTCACTACGGAGCAAGATATACTCATTTGCCCATTTCTCCTACTTTCTGATAAACTATTTTAATCAAGTTATGATAGACTTGGCAGTTGTAACAGTTGACTCTAACTCAGCAGTGGCTTCAAACGTCAACCATTTGCTTCTTCCTTTTGCAAAAATCACTGAGGGTCCTTATTCTCTAGGATATTTGGCTTCCCTACAATACTTCAGTGATTACAGTTACTTTTTAATGAGAGAATTTCTTTATTAGCCTTTTTAGTACTTTAAAATTTTATTGGATGTATTGGGGTGACACTGGTTAATAAAAGTATACAGGTACAATTTTATAATACATCATCTGTTTATTATATTGTGTGTTCACCACCCCAAGTCAGGTTTCCTTCTCATGAGTGAAGTATTGTGCACCTGGTCCACCAATGATAGAACTTTAGCTACTGCTTTCAGCACAAGCCTCCTGCTTGCCCTGGCAGAGGAAGTGAATGCTGGAGGGTTTTCCACAGGCCCAAAGGGATGCATATCTATTCTGCTCACAACCTTTTGCCTACACCTTGTTTCATGGCCCTGGTTATAGCAAGAATGCTAGACAAATAAGAAAGTACTGATTACATGTGCCAAGTATTAAAATACTCCCCCATCTATCGTCTCGGTAAAATTAGACACTCACTGCACTTTTGTACCATGACAGTGTTCTTTCTTTTTTAATCGCCCACAAACCTCTCCTTTTGATCTGTCTTACTCAGATCTGCAATGCACAACTCATCAATCATCAGACTAGAATCAGTATTTTACTGCCCTAGTTTAACACCTGTAAGTACCATTACTTCAATCTTTTGAAATAATAAGAATAATATGCATTGTTAGAATGCTATATATGTATGAATAATTCAGAGAAGTATTGCATTGCTTAGTTATTTGGTTAAAGAACCAGCACATTCTTGTCTCCTGGTCCCTGACCTAAGACTTTATGTTTTGTCCTGTTATCATTATCATTACAAGCACCATCTCAATTCTTGTTATTATTGAGTGGTTTCTTCACATGATATGGTGATGGGCAAGGCACCTTGAAGTGAAATACAGGCCTACCTTAGAGATACTATGGTTTAGGTTCAAGGCCACCAAAATAAAGCTGATGTTGTAATAAAGCAAGTCACACAAGATTTTTTTTTTTTTTTTGGTTTCTCAGTTCATTAACTTATATTCTCCTGTAGTCTACTAAGCATGCAATAGCATATGTCTGAGAAAACAATGTACATAACTTAATTAAAAACACTTTATTTCTAAAACATGGCAGCCATCACCTGAACCTTCAGTAAGTCACAGTCTTCCAGTTCGTGCACGTTCTCGCATCAGTGTTGGCTGCTGAGTGATCGGGGTGGTGGTTGCTGAAAGTTGGGTGGCTGTCACAATTTTTTAAAATAAGACAATAGAGTTTGCCTCATCCATTGACCCTTCCTTTTATGAACAATTTCTCTGTAGCATGCAATGCTGTTTGACAGCATTTTATCTACAGCAGAACTTCTTTCAAAATTGGAGCCAACCCTCTCAAACCCAGCTAAGTTTATGTAACAGTCTAAGCCTTTTGTTGTCATTGCAACAATCTTCATAGCATATTCACCAGAAGTAGAGTGTAACTCTTACTTTCACATGAATAACTGGAGGCCATTGTAGGGTTATTACCGTATTTCCCCATGTATAAGACACTCCCATGTATAAGACACATCTTAGAGGCCCAAAATTTGGAAAAAAAAATGTATTACATAAAGTTACTAAACCCAGCTTTTACCCATCATAAAAGTTATACAACTCCTCATCACTGTCAAAACTCCCATTCATTAGTGTGTCTGTGTCTGATGATGAATCAGTTTTCATATATTGCCTTGTCCTCAGTTCCATCTATGGCATCTGAAATGCCACAACTGCTGTATAAGATGTACCCAGTTTTTAGACCCCAAATTTTTCTAGTAAGGGTGTGTCTTATACATAGGGAAATATGGTAACTGATTTCATTTCAGTATTGTTGTGTCTCATAGAACACGGAGGCCCAAGGAGAGGGAATGCTGGTCAGTGACGCAGTCAGAAACATATAACGTTTATCAAATAAGCTCTCTGTCCTACATGGACACAGTTCCAAGTGCCGCAAAACAATTATAATAGTAATGTCAAAGATCATTCATCACTGATCACCATAAAAAACATAATGGAAAAGTTCAAATTGCTGTAAGAACTACTGAAAAGCGACACAGAGACACAAAATAAACAAATGCTGTCATGAAAATGACACCTATAGACTTACCTAACACAGGATTGCCCAAAACCTTCAATTTGTACAAAATAAAACCACACAACATCTGTAAAGCAACATAAGGGAGCACAGAAAAACAAGGTATGCCTATATATTATTTTGTTTCATACACTGTGAATGTCCACATGATATTTCTGTCCCTAGGTTAATATTTCATTTTCAGGAGCTAACAAATTCACATCATTTTGAAAACTCGGTCTCTTTCAGTGCCACATAAATAAAAGGCTTTTCTGGCCCACCATTCCCTTGTCCTAAGCTGTCATGACACCATGCGCATTGAGAAACTGTATTGCATAATATGTCAGATTGCATTATTCCCAATTTCATTCTGATGCCTTCCTCACTGTCTCTCCTGACCTCTTTCTTTAGCGTCCCTTTGCTATAAAGAACATGGAATGTAAATTACTTGTTATGACTACCTGTGCTTCAGGAAAAATGTAGGTTACAGATCGTACACTAATATTTGGGGTAACTAAAGGGTTTAGCATACCTTATTCATATTTTAGTGCTCAGTAAATGTTAGTTTTCATTACCATTTGTGAGGACCCTCATAGAGAAAGCCAGGATGCGAGCTCTGTTTTCGTGAGAGACTGCAAGCAGCAGCGCCCCCCCCCCCAACTTTCTGGGCTGCGTGTCCTAATACCAGCTGCCACGCATATCTGGGCGAGCTGACTTAGCCTTGGTTCCTAGGCGGTTCTATGACAACCACTGGAAGACTGCCTTTTAAGTCATGGGCTAGCTAACACAGGAAGCTGACATTAACACACTAATGTAATGGTTGATGTGATATTGGCTCCATGTCACTATTGTCCCTAAGCCCTAGATCTACCTGCTGGCATTGCTAGGAGAGAGGAGATGGGAGAAGGGAGACATCAGAATTCAGGAGTCCTAAGATGTGAACACTGAGAAGACCAGGGGGAGCATCAGAAGCAGAAATAGCAGTAGTAGCAACAGGAGCATCAGAAGCAGAAATAGCAATAGTAGCAACAGGAGCATCAGAAGCAGAGATGAATCAGCAATAAAGCACTGAAAAATGTGCCACTTGCCTTCAGCTTTGTGTGCTTTTCTTTGTCTTGGGAATCAGACCGCCTAAATCATCCCTTGCAAAGTAGGTGTGCTTTGGCACCATTATAAAAATATAATATTTGAATATAGAACATATTCTAACTTACAATGGTATAAACTTGGCTTATGGTTTCTGTATATTTTTTTTACTAACTCATGGGACCATCTTTTAAATACTGTAACTCATTTAGACATTAAACTAGCAGACATAACAAATATAAAATTTGAGGTTTGTGATCACTTGATTTCACTTATTTGTGAGAGAAATAGTATCTAACAGAGAAATGGAATTAGAACTGAGAATTCTTTCCTGGCGAACAAGTTGAAAACTTTCAAGAAAACCTGTGTGATGTAAAATAATTGCAGTACTAACATAAAGTAACTAGTAGGTAAAGTATTTTGAACATTACTTTTTAAACTGGAAGGGTGCTACCAAAAGCTGCAAGAGCATCAACAAAATATTTCCTCAAAATACAGAGCTTACAAGTTTCCTGAGACCTATGTTGTTTGCAACCTATTCTAGTCAAACTGTTCTCTAATTTTACATCCATCATTTAATGATCTGGATTGCCCATTGCTTCCCGCTCTTACTTCATGCTTTGTTTGGTTCAATGAAAATCAGCTTTACATTGTGAACATGCATACTGTTAGAAAATTGTGAAATTGTGAGGAATCGGGCTGTACTTGCTGAATACTGGCTCTCTAAAACCACGTTGCCTCTACATGGGAAGACCTGCCAGGGAAATTAAGTCTCTCTCCTCAGTAGTCCATCGTTACAACAATAATTGTGGAAATCAAGTGAGATGTGAAGCCATTTTTGATTACCTCAAATGGCACATTTATACACGCCAGCAGGAATCTCTGCTCCTACACAACATGGAAAAGGGCAATGGAGCAGTCTGTGGATGGAGAGTCTCTCGGGTTGAATGTAGGTGGATCAGTTTGTACTTAACATCTGTTCAGGCTGGAAATGCAGGGAAAGCTTAATATGTTTACTCAATCATACTGATTTCTGGGTGCCAAGGCAGAAAATCTAAAACATATGACTTCTGTTCACACTCTGAGGGAGCTATTTAGAACAAAGGTGATGATCCTGGAAGAAAGTGTGGAGATGCCATCTCGGGTGTCTGCACAGTTGGAGTTCTTTGCTGCCAACAATCAACAGCCCTTACACATCAGTACTGCAGGCTTTTGTCAGCCAGTGCACAGGGAACCGCGAAAAAACACTTCCAAAGGGGTAAGCAACAGAACTGGCATACTTTATAACATATCAATATACGGTCTCCAAGCCTTTTCATTTTCCCCCTTGCAATTCAATACAAAATTAGAATGCATTTAATGTGGCATACCAGTCCAAATTATTGTAAATGAAGCCAAAGTTCAGACTCCTGTTTTGAAATTAGGTCCTGTATTTATAAACCACTTGCTAGCCCAATCGCAGGTTGCTACAACCAAAGGAAGTCATGAGCAATGCAGTTGATATGTAATGCTCCTTTCATCAAAACATTGTAAAAAAATCATAAAATCAAAATTAATACTATTGATAGAAGAAAGTCTTACCAAATTTTGTATGATTTTTTTCCTTAGAAATACACTTTGTTTCTGGGTAATAGTAGGTTGTACAATGATTAAGATTTTTGTCTTGTGGTTGTTAATTCCATTTAAATGTCACCCTCCCCAAATTACTGTTGTTTTGGTTGGTAAGACAGTCAGACAGTAGCTACAATTCAATAGGATGGAGTATTTTACTCTATTCCATACATTATGCTGAGAGGTCAGAGAGAGGAGCAAGTTAATTATGCTTGGAGAAATGCAGAACGTTGTCACAGAGTCGACATTTGAATTGGATCTTAAAGAATGATGGAAATTTTCTCGCTGGAGAGGGAAAGAACAAAACAGACTGAGGGGAGGGTCTTCGGAAATGTCAAGGATGCATTCAAAGGCATGGGACTCTCAATAACGGCATTCAGTTGGAATTAAATATATGTTGGGTACAGAAATAAAGCTGAAAGAACATATGGCTGAAAGGTTAGACGGGAGATTATTGTCAAGGGCTCTTGATGTCAAAATGAGATTATATGCTATCGAAGAGGCCTGTGGTCGGCAAAGTGGTATATATGGAAAACTACTTCCTCCTCCCCACCCTGTTGCATTCTGTATCTTCTTTTTACTTGTAAAAATTTCCATCACCGGCCCTGGCCAGGTAGCTCAGTGGCAGAGCATCGGCCTGGCGTGCAGGAGTCCCCGGTTCGATTCTCGGCCAGGGCACACAGGAGAAGCACCCATCTGCTTCTCCACCCCTCCCCCTCTCCTTCCTCTCTGTCTCTCTCTTCCCTGCCCGCAGCCAAGGCTCCATTGGAGCAAAAGTTTGTCCGGGCGCTGAGGATGGCTCTGTGGCCTCTGCCTCAGGCGCTAGAATGACTCTGATTGAGGCAGAGCAACGCCCCGATGGGCAGAGCATCGCCCCCTGGTGGGCATGCCAGGTGGATCCCGGTCGGGCACATGCGGGAGTCTGTCTGACTGCCTCCCCATCTGGCCATTTCCAACTTCAGAAAAATGCAAAAAAAAAAAAAAAATTCCCATCACCTTCTCCATCCTTTACTTTTACACCATATCCAAAGCATCTTGGTACGTTTGCGCATGAGGAGCATTGGATAAGAACATTCTGATAACTACATTTACAATAAGCATTACATAGCTTGTATTTTAAATGGGAAAGCAAGAATGGCTACCTTTGTTGCAATAAATCTTAATAAGTGAGAGTCAGAGTATATATAAGTAAGTGGTGCAAAAGCAGCTGAATAAGGTTTTTTGCTACTTCCAAACAATACTGAAACTATTTTTATTTAGTAATCACATAATAGAGCTGTTAGAAGGACTTAACTGGGCAATGCATTTTAGGAATATGGTTTATAGACTATTTGTGAAGATAGTTAAACAGACTGTGGAAATAAAATACAAATATAAGGACACTGTACATATCACATAGAAGTTCTAGGTGGCAATTATTCTAAAAACCTAACATTTTCAATATTCAATTGATGGTTTGATAAACTCACAAAGAAGAATAACATCTTTTAAAGACATGCCTTGTATAACACACTGTTTTACCATTTACATATTTAAATATGAATCATGTCAATTCCTGTAATAAACAAATACAAAATGTTAAAGTTTAAATTATAACACATATGTGGTATCTTTCTCTATATAATCAAGAATACCATTGGTTTTGCAACTCTGGGAAACAATGACCACAAGTTTAATAAAGTCAGATTTTTCTAAAGGAGTTTCAGTTTGAAATTTGACCTAATTTGAAGTTAATATCAATGAAAGACAGGAACATAATCATTTAAATTAACAAACAACAACAATAAAATATCAATTGTATACTTAGAATTGATTTAAGAGTGGAGGAAGGCAAAATTAGCTTAATTCTGATTTTTCCCACAAACTACATGTAAAATTAAGGTAAATTTTTTATGACTATACACAGACCTCTGTTATTTTCTATAAATTTAAAAATTTAAAAGACTGTCTTAGTTTATAGAAATTTTAAACACTAACAAAGTGAATAAAGGACTTTTAAACAATTTTACCCACTGTTGTGTTATTCTGCACTCTTAAAAACTCCCTAGCAAGCAATGGACCCATATATTCTAGTACTGAACCAAAATACATCCCAGTGAACAATAACAGTCTTTAATATATGGTGGTTTGTGAGTGACTAATATTTAGGGCCTGATTATTAGCATTAACATCAACAGGATCTCAGTAGTAACAGCAGTGTTTGTAAGACATCAATTTGCTACAATAAGTAGCTAAAGAAAATATCCCTTGGCAACAAAAATAGGAATGAGCCTTGTGGCTTCCACCCACAAACAAAGTAATGTACACAAGGCAATTTAAATTGAAGTTGTTTTGAAATGTGCACATATGCATGGAGTTCAAATGTTTTCACTTCTCATTATGAGACTAATTAGATCATCAAACTAGGTATAGATGGTATTTCAACAGACAGAAAAACTCTTAGCAAAAATCCTAAATGAAAAAAACGTTTCATTTTAAATGGATGAATGTCATTTCTTTGAATTTGGTCAATCTGTATGTTTAAAAATGGCTCTAACTTTAAACTAAGAAAAATGGTCTACACAGTTTCTCTAAAATTATATGTTGCAATACTATTATTTTGTGTCTTTGAGACGTTTGTTTTCTCTCCCATTTAAAAAAATATTTTAAAAATTAAATTTAATGGGGTGACATTGATCAATAAGAGTACATAAATACATTATATTTAAAGATCTGTTGCTGGAAGGAATAGTTAGCTGTAGTTACCTCACAAATAACAAAAGTAGCCAGGGCTGCCACTATGACAGACGCCCGGCTCATGCAGGTTCACATTGGATGTGGACAGTTGGTAAAGAAACAACGGAGCCAAGAACTGATTGATGGGCCATCACCTTTAATCCTAGCTTGCACTCGGCGGGCAAGTAAAAACACACACTCTGGGCTCCAAAACCCACTCACATTCAATGCTCACAAAGCTACTGACTTATCCGAGTTTCCTAGAATCAAAGGTTTCTAGCTCACCAGACGTATTCACCTCTGTTCCCCATCTCCTTCCTTCTCTCTGCACAAACTCGCTTCTCACTCAACACTCCACCATCTTGGCTACCTCTCCTGGCCTCCTCCACGTGGCCTTTCTCTGCTCTCTGCTCTCTCCTCTCTAATGATAATCTCAGGAACCAAGAGAGCAAGCTCCCGTTCTGCCCCCATTTTATAGTGTAGAAATCAAAACTTTTAATCCAATATACAAAATAGGGAAGTCTCTAATACAAAGTCACTTATCAGAGACATGATGGGATTGTACCACCCCACATCAAAAAGGGTGGGAAAGGCTTAATCCCAAAACCAAGCCCCAGGCTACAAGGATTCTGCCTGCCCATACCCCGCCCCCAACACACATTAATATCACCTGGCCGACAGCTTTCACGTGGGCAGCGCCATCTTTAACAAAGTGAGCATAATATATTTTATCTGCCCAACAATCCACACCTATGCTCACTTTACTACCCACAATCTACATCACCGGCATCCCTATGCAAGGATATTAGGCACAATATACAAATTACAACAGCACAAATCATACAGTTTCAACAATCACAAAGGTACATTTCACCAGTCTCTGAGCACTTAGCCCAAAGCACAAAATGTCCTCGGCCTTCTTCCTAGCCAGGGGAAAAGCTTCCCGGGGCAGGGGAAGGGCCTCCTGCAAAGCCACGCCCCACCCCCATCAGGGTATTTCACATTGTCTAAAATCTGTAATCTATTCAACAAAGGAGCCAATGTCCACTCCAGTCGTAGTCCAGGAAATCAGTCCATGCACATGGGGCGTCAGCCACCCCCCTCATCCCTGCCATCCTCGCAGGTCTTACACTGTCCCAAAGAGGGGCACATGGCAATGGCAGTCAGCATTTCCATCTCTGCTCCGGAGAGCGTGTCCAGCCCTATGTCCCAAAATCACAGACCTACCAGGAACATAGTAGGTGCTCCTTCCAGCTGGGCTCTCATCTTTTGGAGACTGCGGATTGCAACGCCAGCCTGATTCTCCTCATCCTCCAAAGAGGAACTGAAAACACCAGCTCCCACTGCCGCACTTGCAGCCCCAGGCCCGGCCTCAGCCCTGGCCTTGGCCTCCTGCCACTGCCGGCTCTCCACAGCATCCAGGGCAATCTGCAACTCACGAGCCTGTGAATCCTCCTCCAGCAGCTGCTCCATTTCCAGGCGAATCTCGCAAACCTGGCTGGGCTCCTCCTCCAGAGCTTCCTCCAGCTCCAGGGTCAGCATCTCTTTCTCCCACGTTTGCTCCAGCTCCTTCACACTGCTCGGTTTGCAGGTCCCAGGCAGCCTCTTCCATAGAGCTCTAAGTTTCCTCTAGCATGGCTGTAAAGCCAGGAGCCACCATCAGGGCCATTCACATGCAGGTTCGCATTGGATTCGGACAGTCGGCAAAGAAACAGCGGAGCCAAAAACTGATGGGCCAGAGTCTTTAATTCTAGCTTGCACCCGGCGGGCAAGTAAAAATACACACTGGGCTCCAAAACCCAGTCACATTCAGTGCTCACAAAGCCACTGACTTATCCGAGTTTCCTAGAATCAAAGGTTTCTAGCTCACCAGACTTATTCACCTCTGTTCCCCTTCTCCTTCCTTATCTCAAATACAAACTCTACACAAACTGGCATCTCACTCAGCACTCCACCATCTTGGCTGCTTCTCCTGGCCTCCTCCACGTGGCCTTTCTCTGCTCTCCTCTGCTCTCTCTTCTAATGATAATCTCAGGAACCAAGAGACAAGTCCCGTTCTGCCCCCATTTTATAGTGTAGCTTCACAACCTTTAATCCAATATACAAAATAGGGAAGTCTCTAATACAAAGTCACTTCTCTGAGGCATGATTGGATTGTACCGCCCCACATCAAAAAGGGTGGGAAAGGCTTAATCCCAAAACCAAGCCCCAGGCTACAACTATCCTGCCTGCCCCCAACACACATTAATATCACCTGGGTGATGGCCTCTTTGTGTCATCTTTAACAAAGTGAGCATAATACATTTTGTCTGCCCAACAATGGCTATAAAAGTCAGCCAGCCTATGGTCCCCAAAAGGACAGCCATGGGGAATCATAACAGCAGCCAGTCCTCTATTCCACTGCTCAAAGGTGGTGGTTGCTCCATACCAAACTGCATCGAATCCTGCCACAGACTACGCCAAATGTAAAGCCAGAATCCAGGGCCACCATCACAACCACCTTGCCCATGCAGGTTCGCATTGGATTCAGACAATTGGTAAAGAAACAACGGAGCCAAGAACTGATGGGCCATCACCTTTAATCCTAGCTTGCACCAGGTGGGCAAGTAAAAACACACACTGTGGCCTCCAAAACCCACTCACATTCAATGCTCACAAAGCTACTGACTTATCCGAGTTTCCTAGAATCAAAGGTTTCTAGCTCACTAGACGTATTCACCTCTGTTCCCCATCTCCTTCCTTCTCTCTGCACAAACTCACTTCTTACTCAACACTCCACCATCTTGGCTGCCTCTCCTGGCCTCCTCCACATGGCCTTTCTCTGCTCTCTGCTCTCTCCTCTCTAATGATAATCTCAGAAACCAAGAGAACAAGCTCCCGTTCTGCCCTCATTTTTACTGTAGATTCATAATCTTTAATCCAATATACAAAATAGGGAAGTCTCTAATACAAAGTCACTTATCAGAGACATGATGGGATTGTACCACCCCACATCAAAAAGGGTGGGAAAGGCTTAATCCCAAAACCAAGCCACAGGCTATAAGGATCCTGCCTGCCCACAGCCCGCCCCCAACACACATTAATATAACCTGGGCAACAGGCTTCCATGTGGGCAGCACCATCTTTATAACGAAGTGAGCATAATATATTTTATCTGCCCAACAGGGAGAAACTGAAAAAAAGAAAGAGACAGGGAGACAGGGAGAAGGAGAGACATTAATTACCATAGTAATACTATTGAGAGTGGAAAACTGAACTCTCTGCCAATGAAGAACTACAGGCCATCTTTTAAATCCAATAAAAGCCAGTGATTGAAGGTAAATTTTAGATCTTCAGTACTGAAATAGTGCTACATGATACTTGTGTTGAAATTTCAGCATAAAAATGACATGTTGAACAGAATTTAGACTGGTATAACCATTCACTGATTAAAGTTTAAATGCTAAATTGATCTCTTTTATTCAAATTAGAACAAAAGATTTCCCCAAATATTTCCGTTCTTCTATTGAAGTACTGAAGTAGAAAACATGGGCTTTTTCTTAACCAACTTTCCTCAAGTTATCATTTTTTTTTTAAGGATGCTCCTTTTCAGCTCTTATACAGTAGAGATTTGCACTGTTTCGACAAAAATCCTGGCTAATTTAAGCCCATGGCAGGAAGCAGGTTAAGGTCAGTGAAACAGCATTATCATACATTGTCTTATTCGAAAAACTAACACTTAAAGGAAAATGTCTGCTGAAAGCCAACCAAATCACTGTCAGCCTCAGAACTGTCAGGCAAGTCCAGTATTCCAGCCTGTTATTCAAATTTCCTTTTGTTATTTGGGGATTTGCAGGTTAAATAAATGCCTTTCAAAATAAGTAAAACTTAAGGGTATTGTCCAGCTCAGTGTTCTCCTTGCATGCGATAATCATGGTTCAGTGGATAGCAGAAAAATTGGAAGTGAAAAAATGCTGGGTATGGTTAGGCCTGTCCAGATTTCAGCCTCTGATGCTGTCAGGGAACTTTTCCAAGGAGCTTTAATTACCTCGCCTATAAACTGGGGGTAGTGAAATCTATGCTTTCATCCCAGAAAGGCTGTTTTGGACATCAAATTGAGTACATTTTAAAGGGGCAGCTGAAATGGTAATATACGATAATGGTTAATGTTCATGAGATTTTTTGAGAATTTAAAATTTAAAGTATCAGTATACATATAATAGTCTTTTTTCTTTCCAAATGTGAGGAGGGAGATAGACAGACTCCCACATGTGCCCCAGACCAGGATCCACCCAGCAACCCCATCTGGGGCAGATGGTTTGTCTATCTGGGGCCATGCAAAAAAGGGAGCTATTTTTAGCGCCTGACGTGGAGGCTCCACAGAACCATCCTCACCACTGGAGCCAAGGCACATGACCCAATCAAACCATGGCTGCGGGAGGGGAAGAGAGAGAGAGAAAGAGAGAGAGAGAGAGAGAGAGAGAGAGAAGAACAAGGGTGGGGTAGGGTAGAGAAGCAGATGAATTTTGTCTGTCCTGGTAAAGAATCAAACCTGGGACATCCACACACTGGTGATGTTCTACCACTGAGCCAACCAGCCAAGGCCATATAATAATAGTCTTTTGCTTTTTTAATATGCTTTTACAGTCTCTTACTATATCTCTGATGCCATCTATAATCACTCCTTTCCATTCCCAACTAATTCAAATAATATATGCACCTCTATCTATGTTCATTACAGTATTATTCACAATAGCCAAATTTGAAAGCAGCCTTCAACATTTACTGAAGTGCCCATCAGTAGACTTAGTTGTGACTTGTGTAGTAATGAATATTGTGGTCAAAATTTTGTAATGTTGAACATCAGTAAAGTTACACTAGCTTAAAAAAATGTAAAATATTGTTATTTAAATAATTCTAATTCAAAAACTTTCTATTTAATTTCAGGTAAGGAAGGCATGTTCACTTAAAACCACTTAAATAAAATAAACATTTTTATGTTCCATGTTTCATTCATTGTGAAGAAATATGCACCACTATAGCCTAGTGTTCAATGGACTAAATTTATCTTTTTTAAAAATTTTTTTTTAATTTATTCATTTTTTTAGAGAGAAGAGAGGGAGAGACAGAGAGAGAAAGAGAGAGGAGAGACAGAGAGAGAGAAGGGGGGAGGAGCTGGAAGCATCAATTCCCATATGTGCCTTGACCAGAAAGCCCAGGGTTTCGAACCGGCAACCTCAGCATTTCCAGGTCGACGCTTTATCCACTGCGCCACCATGGGTCAGGCCAATTTATCTTATTTTTAATCTAATTCAAGGAATAAGAAATACACTTGCCTCAAAAAATTTTAGAACTTAAAAGGTAATTTTTGATCAAGAATAGTTATTTTCCATAGTTTGTAAAAGCAATTGCAATTTTCTAAAATATATTTTCATTTCTATTATTTTTATTCTTCATTTTTTAATCCTATAGATTAAGCATTTGAATACATACAGTTTTATTATATCATGTAATCTAAAATGTTTTGCTGTTTCTGATAACCTACAACTAACAGCCAATGACGCTATATAGCCTGACCAGGTGGTGGCGCAGTGGATAGAGCATCGGCCTGGGATGCAGAGGACTCAGGTTCGAAACACCAAGGTTGCTGGATTGAGTGTGGTGTTGCTGACTTGAGCGCGAAGTCACTGGCTTGAGTGTGGGATCATAGACATTACCCCATGGTCACTGGCTTGAGCACAAAGGTCACTGGCTTGAAAGCCAAGGTCACTGTCCTGAACCCAAGGTCACTGTCTTGAGCAAGGGGGTCACTCACTCTGCTGTAACCCACTGGTCAAGGCACATATGAGAAAGCAATCAATGAACAACTAAGGAGATGCAACAAAAAATTGATGCTTCTCATCTCCATTCTGGTCTGCCATCCTCTTGGTCTCTCTCTGTCTGTCTCTGTCACAAAAGAAAAAAAAAAGAGCTATTGAAGCTATCTAGAACTCTCATTTTGATATCAATCTTAAAGATTGAGTGTTTGACCCTGGATGGATGACTCAGTGAAGAAAGCATCAACTCAGCATGCCAAAGGTCACAGGTTCAACACCTGTTCAGGGCATGAAGGAGAAGTAATCAATGAGTACACATTAAATGGAACTAAATGAAACAAGGAGTTGGTTGATGCTTCTCTTTCTCTCTCCTTCCTTCTCCCTTTCCCTTTATCTCTCTCTCAAATCAGTGGAAAAAAATTTTTTAGTTTATTTAGCAAATGTGGAAAATAATAGATAAATTATATACTTGTACTGCAAAAATGTGTTTGTGTATGCATGTCTGTGTGTTTGAAAAGAGAAAAAGAGAGTTGTTTTACTATTTATACAAAATAAACGTTACAACATATAGAGTATCTTAGGGAGACTTTTATTGTTATTATAATACAATTGAGGTCTATAAACATTCTCAGAATGAGTAACATAAAAACCAGCATTATTTATGATTTCTACTGCTTCAACATTTACTGTCAAAATCTTTATGACAGAAACCCTAATTACTATACTCAACTGTTTCCAGTAATCTCTCTCCCTTTCTAGTGTTACATTCTTTTTTAAGGATTAACTTACTATTTCACTGTGTGAAGTTTCCAGGCTTGCTAGAAATTATGTCCATTTCACTAGAAATAATAGATATATGATACCTCATGTTTTTCCAGCTCTGCATATATGCACACCCGATAAAGAAAAAGATTGTAACCTCTTTCTTTGATATAAAATATTGGAAAGATTTTCTATTTCAATACTAACTTTAAATAGAATGGTAAAAAATATGTGTAAAACTAACTGTGTCAAATGAGGGACTGTGGTTCATATTGTTTCTCATATTATTTCAATCTCACCTATTTTATAAATAAATAACTACATACTATATTAATATTGAATTGCAGAGAAAAATCACTGCATCTGCATAGTCTTGAATACTAATTATTAATTTATTAGAAACATACTTGTCAGAGACATTGCATATTCTAGAATTTGACGGGCATTATATATTCCTGGATTGCTGAAAATTAAGGGAAAAACTATAGTAATATTTTTAAATTTTGGTACATTTGGAGAGTAAAACAACTGCTATAGTCATACAATTACTTTGATAATGGTATCCATTCATCCTATAAGATTAATTTGATATTCACTTTATAATTTTGTGTCCAGTAATTGTTTAAAAGTACAGTGCATCCATAAAGTCATGGTGCACTTTTGACTGGTCACAGGAAAGTAACAAAAGACGATAGAAATGTGAAATCTACACCAAATAAAAGAAAAACCTTCCCAGTTTCTGTAGGATGATGTGGCAGCATGTGTGCATGCACAGATGATGACGTAACACTGTGTATACAGCTACAGCAGCAGAGCAGCCCACGGCCATGCCAGTCGAGATGTGAATGGTACAGAGGAAAGTTCAGTGTTTTCTCTGGCTCGCTAAATTCAAGTCCATGACCAAAGTGCAACGTGAATATTGGCGCGTTTATAACAAAGTGCCACCACATAGGAATAACATTATTCAGTGGGATAAGCAGTTGAAGGACACCAGCAGTTTGGTGGAGAAACCCCGTTCTGGTAAGCCATCAGTCAGTGACGAGTCTGTAGAGGCTATACGGGATAACTACCTAAGGAGCCCTAAAAAATCTGTACGTGAGCCCACATCGAACTGCACTGAATAGGTATGAAAGTGGGAGAGTTTTTCTTTTATTTGGTGCAGATTTCACATTTCTATCGTGTTCTGTTGCTTTCCTGTGACTGGTCAAAAGTGCACCATGACTTTACGGACATACTATATTGTTCACGTGATAAAATGCTATTATATAATATAAAAATATGCCAACTTGAAATATTAAGAAATAACATAAAACCATAACAACCTGAATTATTTTAATCTCAACTATTCCCAATATACATAATAAATATTTTTTTGTCAGAATGCCAGTCAAAATGCCATTATATATACATTTTTTATTGAAAAATATATACCTCCATTTTTTTTGTAGAGTTATTTAGAGCAATCATTTTTTTAATTATGAAAGTGAGTGAAGATTGTTGACATAAGACAATTGAAAAAGTGAGTAAGAGACATAGCAGGAGAAATATCAAAATTAAAAATAAAACAGAAGCTTTATTATTACATCTGATCAAGTTTATTATATAGCTATTTAATGCTACTGTTAAAAGAAATGGTGATGAGAATAATTAGACAAATGTATTTTGGCATCAGACATCATGAAATTGAGAATCTCTCTCTGAATTCACTGACAATTATTTTGTTTAATAATGATTAATATTTATATAATGCCTATCAATTTCTGTGTACATGTACATATAACAATATCTGGTGAATAATGCAAAATGTGGAATCACATACACAAAAATCTAATTTTTATAAAAAGAATCTAGTTGTTCTATATAAAAACACTATAATTTAATATAGTTATTTCAAGCACTGAATACATTATTTACATGTAGTGAGTTCCGTCTTTGAAATTAGTACTTAAATATAGGTTATTGTTGTGGACAACTAAGGTACCTTTTCTTTAAAAATAGAACTGGAAAAATTACTAATGGGTATGACACACCATATTGGTCATGGTCAACAAAGTGATGACTGACAGACCACCTTGGGTCCTAAGGATAATTTTTTACAAGAAGTGTAATGTCAAAGGCAGAGTTCAGGAAGAGAGCAAGCCTAATACCTCAAAGGGTAACAAAAGCTGCACAGGTCAAATTAAAATTAATCCATCAGTTCATAGGCAACTCATACGGCAAAGACAAGGCCAGTGCTCTGTGGTTCTGCTCCACAAAACCAGTGAAAAACCACTTTTACAAACTGTAGTGAGAAGAGTGAGATAGTTTATGACAGTAACTAGCAAGCTGTCAATTTATCTCAAGAATTTGAGATGCTCTATTTCTTCTAATTCAAGTAGGACATTTATTTAAGTAGAATTATATTTTGTGTAAATCCAGTGTTCTTTAAAGATTTTTTTCAGTTATCTTTAAAAATGCTAATCCCATATTTTGTCATCTATATGGTGTCATAATGTTAGAACTCAATGAAGAATATCATTGACCTTAAGTACAGACTTTGGTTTGACTCACATATCTGCCAATTACTAATTGAATGACCTAGAGCTGCTCATTTTATATCTCTGTGCTTTGTGGTTTTACTATCCTCTAAAGTGATGACAATAATAAGTGGCCTGCAGTGTTGCTATGAAAATGAATTAAGAAACTGAAGGTAACATTCAAAGAGATTCTGGAAAGAGCTCTGATGGTTATTATTTTATTGTACATTTCTCTGCTAGCTTAGTTCAGAGACTAGCATACATCCACAATTCATTCTGTTGGTGAAGATGAAAATTATAGAACCAAGATGGCTATATCTTTCATCTCAGGTGTTTTAATGCCAATATATTCCTAGTGGTTGCATAGTGTATTGTGTAAAGCAGGGGTCCCCAAACTTTTTACACAGGGGGCCAGTTCACTGTCCTTCAGACCGTTGGAGGGCCGGACTATAAAAAAAAAAAAAACTATGAACAAATCCCTATGCACACTGTACATATCTTATTTTAAAGTAAAAAACAAAACGGGAACAAATACAATACTTAAAATAAAGAACAAGTAAATTTAAATCAACAAACTGACCAGTATTTCAATGGGAACTATGCTCTTCTCACTGACCACCAATGAAAGAGGAGCCCTTGGCCCTGGCTGGTTGGCTCAGTGGTAGAGCATCGGCCTGGTTTGTGGAAGTCCCCGGTTCAATTCCCGGCCAGGGCACACAGGAGAAGCGTCCATCTGCTTCTCCACCCCTCCCCCTCTCCTTCCTCTCTGTCTCTCTCTTCCCCTCCTGCAGCCAAGGCTCCATTGGAGCAAAGTTGGCCCGGGCGCTGGGGATGGCTCCGTGGCCTCCGCCTCAGGCGCTAGAGTGGCTCTGGTTGCGACAGAGCAACGCCCCAGATGGGCAGAGCATCGCCCCCTAGTGGGCATGCCAGGTGGATCCGGGTCGGGCACATGTGGAAGTCTGTCTGACTGCCTCCCTGTTTCCAGCTTCAGAAAAATGCAGAAAAAGGAAAAAAAAAAAAAAAAGAGGTACCCCTTCCGGAAGTGCAGCGAGGGCTGGATAAATGGCCTCAGGGGGCCGCATGCGGCCCGCGGGGCCGTAGTTTGGGGACCCCTGGTGTAAAGAAAAGTTTTGAAGTGTAGCAAAAACTACCACAAAGCAATTTTTATAATTGAAGGAAAAGAGATCTAGCACAACGACATACATATAAGACAATCTCATTAATCTGAGGAAATAAAAATCTATTTTGAAAAAATTAAAACAACCTTTCAAAATTTATAAGATGCAATAATTTAAATTCTTCAATATAAATTACCTTAATTTAGAGAGATTATAATATTTTTTGATTGTTTATAAATGGCAAGTTAGCTATATTGGGAAAAATCATATAAGAATATAAAGGCAAAATAATGAAAACATTTTGATCATCAACACTGTCAATATCATCAATAACAAATCAGTCATTCAGATATATACCTTTTAAAACCATAGAAACAATTTATTCAGATATCTTTGTACCTTCTCTCAGATATAAGGAAAGAAATCCTTAGAGTAGTGGTTCTTAACTTGGTCTAAATCAACAGAAAAGTGGTATTACTTTTGAATGTTAAAAATGCAGATAATTATCCAGGATAACTGGATTCATCAGGTTAAGATGAGGCTCAGGTTTTGTGTTTTTCAAAACCCCAATACAATTCTAAAACGAAGGTTGGTTAAAAAGCGTTGCCCTAGAATATTGAAAAATATTACATTATTATTATAAAGTTGATCCATCAGATAAATATGTGAAGTCATAAATTTCTTTCCTAATTTGATGTTGACCAACTTTTTACACATTACAGCCACAATTAAAAATTAAATAATGAGCTTCATTTTTCACTTTCTATTATAATTATAATTATATTTGATTATTTTATTTTTATCAATTTATGGCTATTTTTAGGTTCTAGTATCCTCTCTCTCTCTTTGTTGTTTAATCCATGGTATATAAAAATTCTTAGCCTTGTTAATAATAAATATAATATTAAACTTTAAAATCTGAGTGTTGATAAATTTTAATGTGTATGTTCAATTTACCAATTTGTTTTTTCCCTGCAATGCCAATATTAACTAAAATTATGATCATTTTATGAAAAGATTGTGTCTTTGTTCTGATATCTTTTAGTAGTGTACATTATTATAAACAACTGTCTCATTTTTTCTTCTTATACCAAAAGCAGTAAAGTTGCATATTCATTAGCCTTTGCTTTAGAACTTTAAATTTTTCACTCAGTTTGCTTTGAAATTATATGACATTTCTGATGCCGTATAATAAATAATGCATGTCATTTTAATTGTTTTTCTACTGAATTCTCAATATTTTTCTAAACATAGTTCAAATTTAATTGTGACAAATTCAGGATTAGTATTTTAAAATAATTCTTTATTATTTCTTTTCATTTAAACCAAGATTTTAATTTTCTCTTTTCAGAGATAAACACATACATATATAACAAATAATATATTGATATATATGCATGTATATATAAATATTCATAAACCTACCCACTTGTAGACATCATTAGAGGATGAATGTTTTAATTGTGTTAATTCAGTAAGCTGCACAATCCCCATTGCAAGTACAAAAATAAATACTTCCATAAATAGTTGATTGGCTGATTGATTTAATAATAGATTTGATCATCAATATAAAAATATAAATAAAATATATAGGGAAAAATAAATACGTAATGATATATTTAAAAACTTACAGTGTTAAAGCCTATAAGTCAATAATAAACAAAAGCTAAAGTCTTCAATAATGCAAAGCAGCACCTTCATTAGTTCATAACTCCTGAATGACTCCCTCCTTCTGGCCTCTTGTGCTCTGGGCCAAAGATAAGCTACTTACATTATTCAGACTTTCTCACATCATCTTACATTACATTCCTTATTCATTTTGCTTTGTCTGGAAAACATCCACTCAGACCTCCTGTGTTGGCCCATTGTTTCTCTTGAGGCTACAATGATATAATGTCCTCTGAAATACCATCTCTAAATTTCTGCACTGGCTTTAGTCATGCTCCTCCTAAGGGTTTGCAAAGCAATTTGTTCATAATTCTCTCATAGAGTACATCTCCCTGGACCACAAAAGTCTGATTATTCATCTGTACTTTCCACTAGAATGTAAGTACATGAGGACATTAGATTTATTGCATTCATTTTTTTGTGTATGTGTATCTCAGAGCTCAGTGTGGTGTCTAACAATTTATTCAATATGTCTTAATTGTGAAAAATGTAACTAAAATAGCCTACTTTCCAATACACATAAAGATACTCTCTTTAATTCATTTGACCATTCACCTATTTGTGAATAATAAATCTAAATAATTATGTAAACAAATATTTATTACATCTAATATTGTATGTTCCATTTTTTCAACTGTGCTAGAAGCTGAGAATACACCTGTGACAATGTAAAAAAGAAAAACAAAAAAAAAAACCTGGCATCATGAAATATGTATTTTAGTGATTTGAAACAAACACTGGAAAAATGTAGTAAAAGATTAAGATGGCATTAAGTATTATGAAGAAAACAAAACAGGGTATAAGAATAGACAGTGTATGTCTATATGAGATACTTCAAATACAGCATAATGGAAGGTGTCTCTTAGGAAGTGGGTTACATCTCTGTTAAGATACAGATAAGAAAACACAATCTAGAGAAAGAAACATCCAGTCAGTAGGAGGAGCAAAGGCATGATGCCCATGTGATGCACAGGAGTTCAAACTGTAGACAGAAGGTCAGGGTATCAGAATATTGTGAATGAGGGACATAATTGTAGAAAAGTTTACTCTCACTCATTATAATCTTGCTTTAACTTGTACATGTAATATCACAAACAGTAAATTTTCAGAACAATTATTTAAATTTCCTTTAAAAATCAGTATTGATACATAAACCATAACTGAGTTAAGTAAAATATTAATAGTTTTTGTTATTTTAAGTGACCATTCTGTTTTCTTTCTTAAATGTTTCTTTAGAACCTATGTAAGTAGATCCACAACTTAGGAAAGGAAAACTCAATTTTATCTGAGGAGGAAAGAAGGAGAAACTATTTCTGATTTTTTTTCTCATCTGGAAGCTGCAGAGTTTAGGACCGTTTATTCAGAATCAATGACAACTGAACTTTGATTCAACTAGAAGAAAGCCCAAGAGAAAAATGGGATCTGTCATGATGGACTACTATAGCTCGATAGGGAAGAAAACATCTCTTCCTAATCTTTTTCTCTCTGTAAGTGGCTTCTGTGACGGTCTAGCTATATTACAGTGTTCTTAGCCTGGGGCATCAGATGGTATTTAAATCCCTTCCTTCCTTTCCTGTATATTCAAAATTTGTAAATAAATTTTTCCATTTTGCACTGGGAATCAATTCTTGCTTCCAAAAGTTTGAATCTAGAACCTCACTTCTGTCCTGTAGCACTTTTAGAATTCAAGTATAACTACAAAAGTCAAGGTGAAAGTATGAACTTTAACAGCCTCAAACACCCTAACATCATGTTGGAACCAGGGTTTCCTTTTTTTAAATTATTATTTTAGTGAGAGAAGGAGAGGCAGAGACAGACTCCCGCATGCTCCCTGACCAGGATCCACTCAGCAAGCCCCTGAAGGGGCAATGCTCTGCCCATCTGGGACCCTTGCTCTATTGCAACCAGAGCCATTCTTTAGTGCCTGTGGCAGTGGCCATGGAGCCATCTTCAGTAGGTAGGGCCAACCTGCTCCAATTGAGCCATGGCTGCAGGAGGGGAGGAGAAGACAGAGAGAGAAGACAGAGGAGGAGGGGCGAAGAAGCAGATGGGCGCTTCTCCTGTGTGTCCTGACCGGGAATCGAACCTGGGATATCCACACACTGGACTGAAGCTCTACTACTGAGCCAACCAGCCAGGGCCCGAACCAGAGTTTCTGATAAGCCCACTCTGTCCTCTATTGTTATTTAAGGTCAAGAGGTTATAAAATTTATCTGTAAACCCCAAAATTCAAAGAAAAAAAAAGATAAGCTAAGCTCTGACCTGTGTTTTGCAGCATTCTTAAATACATCCAAAATTTAAATCTACTCACTCTGACTCTGCTCACATTCACATTATCTTCTCCAGGGGAATGCTGTGCTGAAGTTTCTCTTTTCACATATAGTAAGTCCCCTAGTTACAAACACCCGACCTACGTACACTTTATACGTATGAATAGAGTGTCATAATGCTATTGGTAATCAACTGCAGATGCACATCAGTGAGAGTAGCATCATAGAATTACCCAACTCCCATGGCAAATAACTAGCCAATGAAGACTTTATGGAACTAAAGCAGCAGATGATAGCATTTAAGGTTGAAAACAGGAACCTAGGAACTCCAGAACCAAAAAAGGTTTCTACAAAAGAGTTAGTTGATGCTTTTCATTTCATTGAAGCATGAATGGCAAATTTAAAAAAGCAAGATCCTCATAAAGAGAGGTTCACCAAAGTCCACCATACAATTGACAAAGAGCTGAGATGCTACAGGGCATTTATGAGGAGGAAAAGGAAAGTTCTGCACAAAACTCCCTTGAGGCTATCTTTAGGAAACTGACTCCAGCAGCAGAATCAAACCCTGACTCTCTAATACCAGTTCCATCCTCTCCAACAAGTGCATCGTCTTCTGCTTCATCCAAGATTGTTTAAGGTTGTATTTGAAAATGTTTCAGTACTTATATGTACAAGAAGGTAAAAATAAATACTATGTGAAGACAAACATCTGTCTGTTGCATTTAATAGGTAAATGTACCTGTTCCAGTTACATACAAATTCAACTTAAGACAAAACCCACAGAACCTTTCTTGTTCGTAACTTGAGGACTGCCTGTGAAGGAAATATCTGCAAAGAGAGAGAAGACGTTTTCCTTCCCTTTCAAGAATTAAGAACCATGGTTTGGGATTGAGAGTGTGAAGAGCTCCGTGGATTCAATCCCAGTGAAAATCATGTAACTACCGAGAAGTATATATAAAGAAATACCCAGTCAATGTCTCTAGAATCTGTCCTAAGAGCATAGAATAAACGAAGAACATTTATTCAAGAAAACCCACAAGTTGATGAGAACAGTTAGGGTCTGTGGAGTCCTGTCATGATCTCCTGTCTCTTCCCCACCTGACCCCACAGCTCAGCAGAAAGAAAGCTTCACTCTGGCTGGTTGTGACCAAGAAGATGAGATACTCTCTCTACTCAGTTCCTAATCAGAGAATACACTACATTGGGGAGAGATGCGTGCATTTCTAATCTTTTCCAATTCAAAGTTGAAGAGGCTAAACCACTGGTATGAGACGAATAGCAGAGTAATCCTTACCTAGTCCCACTCATAGAATATAAATATACCCAAGTATGACAGGTCGAAAATTCTGAGGCCCAATTTCCTTCACATCAGCAAACAGCACCTGAGCTTCTCAAGTTTATGACTTTACAGAAGGTCCTTGTAGTAGAGCCTTCAGATGACACTGTGCCCCAGTCACCAGGTGTACTGCCACCCGTTAAGACGACCTGAGGCAGAAACACCTGTTGAACTCAGAGGTTGTGTGACATAATAAATGTTTGTTTTTTTAAGCTACACATTTTAGGATTACTTGTTAAATGCAATAGAGAATCAGAACTTGGGGTTGTATGAGTGTAAAATTAGATGATGTAGGAAGCCTAGGGCACAGCGTAAGTGTTCAATCTACACTATCAATTTTTTATCACCATTTATTATACTTAATAAGATTCATTATTTATTAGAATATTCTAAGAATATTAAGAGAATGGCTCATTTTATCAGCCTTTCAGGAACTTCTGAATAGACTACAACACATAAAATTAACTCCTAGAATAATGTTAGACAAGATGTTCATCTATATTTTGCAAAAGCGTATCTCCTTTGGCTTCCTCTATCTCATTCAGATCTAAGTCCCTTTGGTATGTTTACAATGTCTTACTTTATTCATCCATAAAATGTTAAATAATTTCCACTTATACTCCTCACAGGAAATTGTGGAAATTAATAAGGTAATATGTGTAAAGTACTAGAAACCTTTAAATAGTACTATAAAGTAAGTGTTTATCCCTATGGGTGAGTTCTATCTATTTTTTTGAGTGGCCTCGAGCATGGTGTTAAAAGAGATGATGGATAGGTAATGGACAGTAGACAGATGAAAATGAAAGAGAAAAAATAGAATAATTGATTATAATAAAAATTAGTGGTTTTGAAATTTTAATGAAAGTATCTCTTTTACTTCCTAATCATAGGTATTTTTAAGTAATGCAAACACCCTATATTTGATAGCTTTCCAGTTTCTTTTTGGTATTTTTGTATTTGTCTAGGGGATACCAGTTGTACCTTCAATAATTCATTTAGCACTTATTTTTTTCTAATCTATATATGATTGTTTTTTATAATAAAAATATATTGAAAATAGTCTGATTTTCTATATACTTTGTCAATATTTTTCAGATTACAGATGCTTTAATATTTCTGTTTTATATATATGCACATGAATGTTGTACGTATGCATACCAACATAAGAACATGTAATAGGACATTAAAATGGAACATTCTATGGCTGATATTTAGGGAACATACAAAGGAGCAAGAGCCTAGATGACAAGTTATAACAAATTTTGAAAAGGAATGATAGGCCATGTAAGCAATACGTGCAAATGTACAACATGGTAACTGCTTGTGAGACCCATAGCTAATTACACCTGTTATAAAGTACTGTTTTGCCGGGTTTATGTAGAGACACCGAGTTCAAATGAATTTATAAGGAGTTTTATTAAAAGGAGGAAATTTAATATGCCGGCCACATATGGCTAACATGGGGCAAAAAGCTGACCCAAATCATGTGCGCCGCGCACAGCCCTGAGACAAGTTACATACCTTTGATCACACACAGGTTGGTGGGAAAAGGGGGAGGGGAGTGATGACACAATACATTAGCAAGCTTGTCGATAGGATTTGTAAAAAACATTTCTACATATTAAAACTTATAAGGTAACACAATAGTGAAAATGTTGCTTTTTATATTAAAACATATTTCTAAGTTTTCAAGTGTTCATTTGCTATCCCTTTGTCTGGGGGTATATATATATCAATCACACGTTTTTCAGGAGGGGAGGAGGAAGTCTACATAGCTCCAGGGGATTAAGCGCCTGCAAATGGCCCATTAAAGAAGAAAGAAAGAGAAAGGAAAAATGGCTTCCCTTATCTATCCCTAGCATCCCCACACCTGGCTAGGTTTTTACTGTTTCTCACAGAGGTGGGGGAGGGGCAATCTAAGTCTCCCAGCACAGAATCTCTTTACAATACACTGCTGTTGTTTATCCAGAGTTGATGCAAATCACACACAGGTATAAAAATCATATTTACAAAATCTCTGTATGCCTAGCCTAAATTTTAAAATGCCCTTTTAAGCTTCCTGGTAAGAACGGTTTCCTACACAGTATGGTATGTCTCTGCAAGCTAGGAAACTTTCACATTCCTTTACTTTCACTCCCTACAGAAAGGAGAGGACAAGAAGCCTGACTTTAAAGCATCAATATTAATTTTTCAATTCTTTAGTACCTTACCACACACCCTCCCCCTAATCCAGTCCAGTAAAGATACTTAAGAATTCATGAAGGAGACTGGAAGTATAGAGGGAGACTTGGGTGAGCTTCAAGTCTTATGAAGCCCCTATATGATAGCAAAAGGGAAACGTCTTCCTTCTAGCAAGCCTGGTGGAGACAAGAGAGTTTGTGTATGGTCATTGAAACCTGGAGAACACCAGTACTTGGTATGTGACTCTTCCCTTATCTTTCCCAAGACTAAAAGCCTGACTGGCTTGTCTCTCTTAATACAGGGGAATAGAAGACACTGATTCAAAAGTAACTCCACTCACAACAATCAGGAATTAAAGTTATGTGCTACTCATTGGTGTAGTGAACATGGATTTTTTTAACCAATATGTCATAAAAGATCCAAAAGGGAAAAACACTTTCAAATACAGAAGAGGAATATAGTTGACTCCTCAGGAATTGAACAATGGTCTTCCTAATGACCCCCAGGAGATACATGTGATGGTCACTGTGTGAGAGAGATCCTGAATGAGAGAAGAATTTTATCTGAAGACAGCACAGAAGTGCTCCTACCTGAATGAAGTTAGATGTGCACCATGGTGGCTCCCTGTGATATCCCTGCCTTCCTCCTGTGACCACTGCCTTCTCCCCTCACCACTGTGAGGGTCAGCCCAGAGGCTGACCAAGAGGACACCACTGTGAGAGAAAAGAGGGAAGAAGCTTACTTTATACCTGTAAAACCAGCAGCCATGGCTAACATCACAGCAGCCGCCTGGCCCATGCAGGTTCGCATTGGATTCGGACAGTTGGTAAAGAAACAACGGAGCCAAAAACTGATGGGCCATTGTCTTTAATCCTAGCTTGCACCCGGCGGGCAAGTAAAAACACACACTGGGCTCCAAAACCCACTCACATTCAGTGCTCACAAAGCTACTGACTTATCCGAGTTTCCTAGAATCAAAGGTTTCTAGCTCACCAGACTTATTCACCTCTGTTCCCCATCTCCTTCCTTCTCCCTGCACAAACTCTGCACTAACTGGCTTCTCACTCAACACTCCGCCATCTTGGCTGCTTCTCCTGGCCTCCTCCACGTGGCCTTTCTCTGCTCTGCTCTCTAATGCTAATCCCAGGAACCAAGAGAGCAAGCTCCTATTTTGCCCCTATTTTATAGTGTAGAAATCCAAACCTTTAATCCAATATACACAATAGGGAAGTCTCTAATACAAAGTCACCTATCTGAGTCAAGATGGGATTGTACCACCCCACATCAAAAAGGGTGGGAAAGGCTTAATCCCAAAACCAAACCCCAGGCTACAAGGATTCTGCCTGCACACAGCCTGCCCCTAACACAAATTAATATCACCTGGGCAATGGCCTCCACGTGGGCAGCACCATCTTTAACAAAGTGAGCATAATATATTTTATCTGCCCAACAATACCCTTCCCTTTTCTGGCTCCTCAAAATGGAAGTAGTCAAGAGCTATGAAATGAGAGAAGTTGTAACTTGAAGTTGAGAGTTCTGAACTTCCAAAGTTTGAAAATTTTATTAAAATGAGTGTTTGTACTCAGAATCATGTAGGCATGTTTTGTACTACCTGAGGACTATGAGACAAGCCAAGGAATGTGCCTTAAATTTTGTCCAAGAACATAAAAGAGCAAATTTCCAAGGTCAGTCTGACCAGACGGTGGCGCAATGGACAGAGTGGCAGACTGGGATGTGGATTATCCAGATTCAAAACTGTGAGGTCGCCAGCTTGAGCACGGGTTCATCTGGTTTGAGCAAAGCTCACCAGCTTAAGGCCAAGGTCGCTGGTTTGAGCAAGGGACGGTCTGAAGTAGCCCTCCAGTCAAGGTACGTATGAGAAAGCAATCAATGAGAGACTAAGGTGCTGCAACTAAGAACTGATCCTTCTCATCTTTCTCCCTTTCTGCCTGTCTGTCCCTATCTGTCCCTCTCTGTCTCTCTCTGTCTCTGTCACACACACACACACACACACACACACACACACACACACACAAAATAAATAAAATAAAATAAATAAATAAATACATTCCAAGGTTGTTTTGCACAGGAAGATAAATAAATCAGGTTGTTTTCCATTGTATCTGACTCTCCACTGCATACATACAAATAGACACATACTTACACATACTACACAAACAGCTATATATGTGTATGGTGCTCAGTTTATGTACAGATGTGTTCTTAGTGAATACATAGAGCAAATATGCATCAGTGTTATTCTAAGTAACTTTGCAATTCATGTATATTTACATATTTAATCTCCAAAATATCATGAGGTGTGTATTATAATATTATTATTGCCATTTTATAGATTACAAAATTGAAAAACAGAGTAATTAAATCACCTGTAAAAGTTCATATAGCTTGAAATAAGGAGAGAAAGGATTAAGATGCAGGCATTCCGCTTAGTGCACCATTTTTATTCAGGCATTTATAAATATGCATTTATATACATGTATGTATATTTGTATATATAGTTCCCTTTTTCTTTTTTTTTTTCTTTTTTACTCATTGAGAAGGGGGGAGGCAGAGAGACAGATTCCTGCATGCGACCTGACAAGGATCCACCTGGCAAGCCCACTATGGCACAATGCTCTGCCCATCTGGGGCACTGATCCATTGCTTAGCAACCAAGCTCTTATTAGCACCTAAGGTGGAGGCCATGAAGCTATCCTCAGCACCCAGGGCCAACTCACTCCATTCGAGACATGGCTGCAGGAGGGGAAGAGAGAAAAAGAGAGAAGTGAGAAAGGGAGGGGTGGAGAAACTGATGGATGTTTCTCCTGTGTGCCCTGACAGGGAATTGAACTTGGGACATCCACATGCCAGGCCAATGCTTTACCACTGACCCAACCAGCCATGGCCTATATAGCTTTTATTCTTATTAATCCTTTAATAAACAGTTTGATTATTTGGGGGAAATATTCAGATTGCTTTAGTTATTCCACTTTTTATTCAATTTTACGTTCTAGATCAGGTCTTAAGAAAATTGTATTCTTTTCTACTTTTTATGGGGGGGGCAGGGAGATAGGTAGAAAATATCAAAGGAAACTTAAAACCTAATGCTTAAGATTACTTGATAATACTTGGATGATATTTCAGATTGTCTTATACTTTCAAAATAAATAGAGACTTTATGAAAATTTCTTCTAGCTTTATTTTGCTCATTTTCTTCTCTAAATAAAATGGTGTACTTTAGGTTGATTTTTATTTGACATAAATTTTTCTAGATGAATTTCATACACATATAAATACATTTCCTTCTTCTGTACTATCAAAATATGGGCATGCATTTTATACATATAAGCTATAATAGAGGTCACTTAAATGTTTGATGCCACAATAATAAATTTGGATCATGTCATCCTTTTGGGTAAAGTTATACAAAAAAACTTATACTATTTAAATAAACTTTAAAATCACTTTTCTTAAAAAATCACTTTTCTTACATATACTTTGGGTTTTTCTTGTGTGTGTGTGTATGATCACACTATCCATTTAAAAATATTAAATATGTATTATTTTCAAATTGCAGTTTTGGTAATGGAGAAAAGTAGCTAGAAGCAGCATGTCATAGTTTTTCAACGAATGAACTTTGGAGCTGGATGGCCTGAGTGTGAATTTCGGTTCCGCCAGAGTCTGTCCTCGTGCCCTTGAACAGTTTACATATCCTCCTTGTGCTTCAGTTACTTCACGTGTACAATAAAGAAAACAACAGCAATAACTCACAGCGCTGTGACAGCACCGAGTTGATATTTATGACTTTTAAAACACCCACCTGGTACATAATAATCAAACAGCCAAAATGTTTGTTGAAGAAAATAGCTTTGGTTAGTTAAGGTGGAACTGAAGTTTGCAATTTTTTCTTACTGTGTTTTAATATAATCTTGGTTCATAACTCATACTTTATATCTCATATTTATATTTCTTTCTCAGATATTTCACTGAAACATTAACTATTTTAGAGTATATTGGTAAGTATATTGGCCAACAAAATAAAACTAAATGGTATACCTTGAAAACCAAAATTGTTTATATAGCCACTTATAAGGACAGTCACACAAAAGAAAGACTAGTAAATACTGTTTATAGATCATGCTACTTCTATAACATTCCAGGAGCACTGCAGAAGGACATCGGTACGAAACCAAGTGGAAGGAGGTACAATGTGGTAGATGTGAAGCATGAAGTAACACTGATGGATGGAGTCCACAGGTAGTTACTACGTGTGACATCAGTAAGGCATGACTGCATTCCTAAAAGACTATTTCCAAGGATATAGTCTGAGGCTGTCAGGGCCACATTCACACATGGTAAATAGGGTGGAGTAAGGTTGTCTTGGGAAGGAGAGAGAGGTGACCAGTGGAGAGTCTGATGCGGGTCATGTATCCACCTTTTAAGGAAAGTTCTGGAATCTATATAGGAAGCAAATAGGTGAAACCAGAATAATGACCTGCTGGTCTGAATGCCTGTCACTATGAAAATCAATTTTGTGACACAGTTGCTAATGGGAAGGAAAAGATGGGGGACACCTGTCCTCAAAAACCCATCTTTTTCTTTTGGTGGAGGCAGGGGTTTTATAAGGTGAAATAAGGAGAGGTAATGAACAAAAACACAACAAATGCATCAAATGGCGGGGATTGAGAGTTCTTTTCTGAGGAGACTCAGCACAGTTTGTACAGATAATCGATTAAAGGCCACACATCTCTTGGAGCTGGCACATCCGAAGGTCGAAGTCTGTTCTGCTGGTTATTACAGAAACTAAAGCTAAGAAGTAATTTATGAATTAGGATTTTTACACTATGCAACAGGTTTTCACATATTCCCACAGTCATGCTGTCCTCTTGGCCTTGAGCGAGAATCAGAACTGTAAGCCTCAGCACGGCAGGGGTGATGAGAAAGAGGGGGAGGCTGAGGTACACATAGCTCCTGATTATGCTTATTATTTTTTTAATGTAACCCTTGATGTGCATCAGCCAGAGGGGAACAGACCTTTTAACTGCAAGGAGGTTTTGGCCAGAAGTGAAAGTACGGGATTGATTATATACTTTTGATTTGTTATAGAACACATAACCGTGTTCACTAAACTAGTAATGTTAAATCATGATTGGTTATGGATTTAACATTTTATAAATTTACTTTCTTAGTACATTCTAATTTAGCTCTATGCAGTAGGTAACAAGAGATGAGCAGGAAGTGGCAGATTAATCCCTCTTTCTTCCTCATTCTGAGACATTTTTTCCAAAGTACAATAGTCTTAATGAGCCTTCAAGAACACATCCTGCCAGATTAAGCTAATTGCTGTGTTTTCTTTGGAACCCGAGGCCAGCTTTGTAAAACAACTTTCCTTCTTTTTTGCAGTCTTGGTATTGCAACACACAATGAAGGTTAAGTATATACATTGTGTTTCAGGCTTTGTTTTCTCAGGAACCTTATCTAAAATATTTAAAAACTATAATTCTAGCCTAACCAGGTAGTGGTACAGTCGATAGAGCATTGGCCTGAGTTAATGAGGACCCAAGTTTGAAACCCTGAGGTTGCTGTCTTGAGTGTGGGCTTATCTGGCTTGAGCATGAGGTCTTCAGCTTGAGCGTGGGGTCTCTGGCTAGAGCTTGGGATCATAGACATGATCCCATGGTCACTGGCTTGAGCCCAAAGGTCTCTGGCTTAAAACCCAAGGTCACTGGCTTGAGCCCAAGATTGCTGGCTTGAGCAAGGGGTCACTGGATTAGCTGAAGATGCCTGTCAAGCCACATATGAGAAAACAATCAATGAACAACTAGACTGCCATGACAAAGAATTGATGCTTCTTATCTCTCTTTCCATTTGGTATGTCTGTCCCTTTCTGTCTGTCTCTCTCTCCCTTGCTAAAAATAAAACAAAAACAAACAAAATACCAACAACAACAATAATCCCAAACTATAATGAAATAATACTAAGTCACTGTGGCTCTGTCACCACAACTCTTATGAAATGAACTATTATTTGGGGAGCAATCTCTATATGTGTCAGAGGAGACTCATCAGAATAGAGATAAAATAGCAGCTCAGGTTTGGTTTTCCCTTTGAGTTGTGAAGAACTGAAGCTTTCATCCTGATAGTAATGTAGGAATTATGTAATTTGCTGTTAAAATTTTATGCATCTGACATCATATCACATATATGCTAATGTACATATCAGGAATTATAATATTCATTTGTGAAAAAATGGCATAAGATTAAACTGGTTCTCACAATTTTTATTAGATTGTTATGTAATTAAACCTAATTAATGATATAAAGACAACATTAAAATATTAATTTGATATATATGTGATACCTTGATATCTAAATAAAATATTAACATAGTCTAACATACAACATTAGGGGACTTAAAATGCATTCTCAATTCTCTTTCTGGCTCAACTATTTAATAATAATAACACCTTAAAGAAATCACCTAATTTCTCTGGTTCTTAGTATTCTCATTAATTAATAAAATTAATGAGTTAAAATATATATTAAAAAGCCTCTTTTACTTTTAATGTGATAATCAGTATTTATTAAGTGGCATTATTTGGGACAATAAAATAGTGTATAAAGCTAATTGTTAATGACCACAAACTTTTTCCTATGTCAACGTAGCCTATGCTCTAAAACCATTGATTGAAATTAGAATTACTTTAAGGACTGTTAAACGAAATTGATGAAGTCAATGATTATCATGCTCATTCCTGGGGAAATTAGCTATATGGGTTTGATCTTTTATATATATATATATATATATATATATATATATATATATATATATATTTTTTTTTTTTTTTTTACAAGGTTGACTGACCATACAATCGAAATGCAGATAACTTAGTGTTTTTTTAAATGCTATTTTACTAATACTCATCATTGTGAAAAGCTTGCTACATTTCCTCTTAAATTTTTCTCTTCATGGCATTTCAACAGCCTCTTTTTGATCATTGAGAATATGGTAGCATAGCTATAGAGAATGTTTGTCTCATTAAAATTTACCCTCCTGCAAGTTCAGAGGATTGTAAGTGTATGTATAATTTTATTTCCACTGAGTGATTTTTGTAATGTGTATGGGCCATTCTCTCTCATGAAAAGTGCAATAGTAAGGTACTTTAAATAGGCATTAATCTTCACAATACATGTGCAAGTTAGGTAAGCAACATGAAGTAAAGAGCCATAATAAGCATATCTGGATTCATTCACCTTCATAGCCTGCAAAACTAGAAATCACACACCACGAACAACGGACATTTGCGAAAGGAATGGTGGGGATACTTGTGGCATATTTTCTTCCAGGTTGTCACACGCAGGTGAAACAAAAGGGCAGCACAAAACAAACTGTACTTTTTAGGGAAAGAATAAGTTAAGATAAAATAACACAAAGGAATGCAATATGATTGCCATGTAAGAGAAGAAATAAAGTCTTAGGATGCTTATCAAGATGATGACTCTTGGATATTGATAATACAAAAAATATTTACCACTTCTAAGTCTCTTGCTAGAAAACCTTTTTTCCGGTATCTTATTTAACATGCTAACTTATTTTTGCCAAATAAATCAATTGAAATAGATCACTAATTTATATAGACAGAAGCTCAAAACTAACAGAAAACACATCAAGAAAAACAACAATAAAAATGACTTTTCAATTGCCAACATTTCATGAAGGGTTCCTGCACCTCTTCCTTCCAGATAGTAAAACAAAAAGTCCAATGAATTTTCTAAAAATGACTTTGTCTTATTGAATAATTTATACTTTCTTCCTCAAACACAGGAAAAAAAAATGCAATAAGCCTCACAGTAGATATTTGGAATTAAATAGAAAACATAATATTTAAAAAACATATATGATACATAGAAAGGGATACATCAATACTTATTAATGAAAACAGAAATACAGTAAATTGGGTAAAAAAAATAACTGTAGTTTTCAGCCATCTTCACTTCTCAATAGAATTAAAGTCTTTGACTATGTGCTTGATTGGGCAAAAATGAGTCATTAAGTAAAATTAATATTCAATCTAAACTTCTTATTAATCATCCATGTGATTTTTGTTTATATATTTACATAATACCTGCACTAAAAAAGTAATATGGTATACAAAGGTGTGTCATAGAATCAGGAAACTGAAACCTGTATAATTATGTTAACCAATGTCACCTTAATAAAATTTAATTTTTTTAAAAAAAGTAACTTTAGGTTGTTCTGAAATATACTACAGTCAATATGAACTGGTTATATTTTAAGTGATTGTGCATTACCTTGGTTGGGTAACTTAGTTAGTTAGAGCATCATCCTTGATAGACCAAAGTTGCAAGTTCAGTCCTCCCCAGTCAGGACATATACAAGAATTAATCAATAATACATAAATAAGTAGAACAACAAATTAATGTTTCTCTTTCTCTCCCCTACTTTCTTCTCTCTCTCTAAAATGAATAAACAAAAATTAAAAAAAAATTGCTTATTTACATTATTTTTAATTAGCTCATATATGAAATTTTGGAATCATTCCTCCTTACTTATTTATAATTCTCTACATAAAATAAAGACTTCCTGAATAAAATTTTCTGTAACTTTTTTCAGTGTCAGAATTAAATAATAAAAGTTTAGATAACATGAAAAGATGTGAGTTTCAGAAAATCTCCACTACTTTCTTTTACCTTGCCCTGGCATACCACTCTTGCTATTTCAACAGAACTCTGGTCTGCAAAAACAAATTTTAAATTTCTTTCAAGCCAAAAAGTAAGATTTTTAAAATGTCATTCTTTTATCATGAGAATTTGAAACTTTATGTCAATAGAAAAATATGGTCTAAAAATATCTAAGACATTCATTATCAGAAAGCAATAATTCTAGAAACATGCATTGAATAATAAAAATAGAAGAGTAACAGTATTTCTACAAATTTATATCTGTTCACAGATACATAATTTTTCACTTGAAATCAACTTACCCCTACAATGTTTTTATTTTTTAATATTGTGGAATTTTAAAAACTCATCAAAGTATTCCTAAAGTCATTAATTTTCTTAACATAAGAACAAGACATATTCATATTAGCATAATAAAATATCATTAACTTTTAATACCATCAGAATGAAATCTATGGTTATTGATATAACCCTTAGCTTTTGTATGTTCAATTTGGGTTTTAATTACATAAGGATCCTTTTGCTTTTGTTCATCCCTAGAAAATCTTATAAAAACATCAATATAGTTGTCTATATTTAATCTAAATTCTGTTTTGGAAGCGTACGATATACTGTGACATGCAAGGACTGTCCATTTCACTTAACGCTAGGAACCTCAATTCTGTATACACTGCTGCTTGGCTGGATGCAAAAGCAAAGTGGTCAACGTGTTCATGGAATAACTGAAGAAAAGCCATCAAGCTTTAAGCACACAGCTGAATTCAGCCCTGAAGTGCCAGAGAACCTAACTGAAACTTGATTAATGGGATCATGTCAAGTGGTGAGATTGCTGAGTGTTTAGATAGCCAGAGGCCCGACCTCACTTCTCCAAGGAGACTGTATGCTCAGCAACAGAGCTATTGCGATGTTTGTCCTTTTCTGAGAAAAAGAAGCTCAGTGCATTTGAAAATACATTTAGGTTTCTCTGAGTCTATACTTTTTGCAGAATGGGTAGATGGTTCAAATAGAGGTGGCTGATCATAGCCCTTTAAATATGGATTAGCAAGCTGCTGCCTGAAGGCCCATGGGGATGGAGGTGAAGATGTCATCACACTCAGCGCTAAAGAGGAGTTTAGCAGTTAAGTCAGACTATTTGAAACTGAGGTTATTAAATAAACCAAATGTGTCATGAAAGCTAGATCCAAAAGTTAAAGTAATTAAACATAAATTGGGAAAAGATATAATTTAACAAAATATTGTGTGCAAGATATTGTGAGACAGAATTTACTCAGCTTCAGCAGGCGAATAGAGTAAGAAAATAAGACAGAATACGTCAAATATGTTGTGAAAACAAAGCATTATGTGCAAAATTATAGGAAATTTTTTATGTTAAACTCATGTGGGACTTTAATCCTGTTTAAATAAATCCTCTTAGAATTCTTGTTATTCTTTATCAAATTTGGTTGGTCACTGTTCTCCTGACATCCCTCAAGAATCCCTTTTCACATAGGGTATGTGGCAAAATGGCAAATGGCTGTAACCAATAAACGCCTATCAGGAACTATCAAGGAGAGAGTAAGACCAACCCCCAAAGGATTTATGTGTTAGAACCGGCAGAGACCAGTTTAATCCAATGTGGCAACTAATTTCCCCTTCCAGTAATGGCTAGCCTCATTTTATGCTCATTACAATACCGGTAGCATACTAAACAACACACCCTGTGCTGCTGTGATCAGAAATGGGAAGCCCACATAAGTACACAAAATGGCCAGTGGGCACTTCCAAAAAGTCTCCACCCCTTTCCTAGAAAAATCTTAAATATTCTTCTCCCTTATTGAATGTTGTAAAGCCAGGAGGCATGGCCAGGGCCACTGTCACAGCAGCCGCCTGGCCCATGCAGGTTCGCATTGGATTCGGACAGTCGGCAAAGAAACAGCGGAGCCAAAAACTGGTGGGCCATAGTCTTTAATTCTAGCTTTGCACCCGGCGGGCAAGTAAAAATACACACTGGGCTCCAAAACCCAGTCACATTCAGTGCTCACAAAGCTACTGACTTATCCGAGTTTCCTAGAATCAAAGGTTTCTAGCTCACCAGACTTATTCACCTCTGTTCCCCATCTCCTTTCCTTATCCCAGATACAAACTCTACACAAACTGGCATCTCACTCAGCACTCCGCCATCTTGGCTGCTTCTCCTGGCCTCCTCCACGTGGCCTTACTCTGCTCTCCTCTGCTCTCTCTTCTAATCTCAGGAACCAAGCCAAACTCCGGTTTTGCCCCCCCCTTTATACTGTAGCTTCACAACCTCTAATCCAATATACAAAATAGGGAAGTCTCTAATACAAAGTCACTTCTCTGAGGCATGATTGGATTGTACCACCCCTCATCAAAAAGGGTGGGAAAGGCTTAATCCCAAAACCAAGCCTCATGCTACAACAATTCTCAACACACATTAATATCACCTGGGCAACGGCCTCTTTAACAAAGTGAGCATAATACATTTTATCTGCCCAACAAATGTCTTACCACTCAATTAAATGAGTCTTCGTAAAACAAGTAAATTCCACCAGAGAGGGCTGCTCTGTCTGTGAAGTAGCCCTCTCTCTGCCTCACTTCTTCACTAAGAATCGCATTTTCACTTCAAACCCTATGCTGGCTTGTGTCTGAATTCTTTCTTGCACAAAGACTAGAACTCATGATGAGTTGCAAACACTTGGGCTCCTGGACTTCTGAAATACTTGCAATGCTATCTCTGAATGATACCTTAGCATTCTGACACTCTGTTCTTGGTAAGAATCAAATAACCTTCTGTTAGTTTACTCAACATCTGTTCTTTAAGTTTTACCTCACAATGGTCTTTTACCTCAAGCCAACCACTTCAGTCAGAGAAAATCCACCACTTTAAAAATTCTAGCTGTTACTTCCTGCCTTCTATCTGGAATATTTCTTTTTATTCTCCTTTGATTTATTAGTTACTTTTGTATGTGTGAGTTCCATTTGTACACATTTGTTTAAAGTGTTCTCATGACATCAGGTGAAAAAGATGTCAGCAAACAACCTCAATTTTGAGTATGAAACTCCAGAAGATATTTAGTCAGAAATGCAGTCTGTGGCTCATAGTCAAGTCTTAATGGAAACTGTGTGAGTGAGCCAGAGAAATTCAGAGAAAGGCAGCCAAAGGCTCAGCCAGTTCTTAAAAGCTCTCTGAGAGGTGAAGAATTGGCGCCAGATCACAAGGAGTCCGGGCCCTGGAGGTATCGGAGCTCTTGCCTCAGGACCCAGAGCTCTGGGCCGTTAGCTATATAGAAATTCTGTCTGCATTGAGGGGGGGAAAACTTGATAAACTCCTTTGGGACAGCATAGCACTTGAGCTGTTTCATCTTCAAGATATCATTAAGTTTCAATAAGGGCATAAACTAGCTTTAATCTCATCATCCGAGAATGTTTGCATATTTGTATTAACTCTATTAGAGGATGGAAAGAGTCAGCCTTCCAGTTCCCAAGTGATGGAATAAAGTTAACAGGGACAAGATGTGTCCGTGGAACCTGCTCACAGAGGTTTTAGTTTTTTTGTTTGTTCGTTTTGTTACTCCTTACTCAAACCAGGGTGGGGGTGGACGTGAGGTCTATTTCTTCAGTTTCACTTAGAATTTCTGAACAAGGAGTAGGAAGCTAATCATCAGAAGCTGTGAAACCAGGGCAAGCCACGTGTCCATTACTTAGTATTACTTGAAGTAAAATAATGAAGGGATTTTAAAAATGACTCTGACAACTGTCTTTCTCATAAAGCTTGAACTTCTCATCTGTTCCCTGGACAGCAGAGCACATGAATTCATGCTGATGAATTTAGAATTTGGCCAGTAGTAAGACCTAGCCCTGGCTAAGCATTCACCTAAAATATCCCTTCACTTAAGCAAAAATTACAGGCATACCAGGCTCTGTGGTTTGTCCTCAGTGAGGGCACAAGACTGGACAAAATGTAAAGAATAAGATAAATCATTCTATTTTCAAAAGTGCGGAATGTTTGCCTGACATTTTACTTATATAATCTGTAACACTCATAAACTAACCAATGAGGCCAATAGCATCTTGGATTTATGGATAACAAGCCACTCGTCTGGAGGTTAATTAAGTTGCTAGAGGTCACACACTGAGTAATTAGCAGGACTTGAATATGAACACAGGCGAAGAAATAGGTTTCAGCCAGGTCTCACCCTGCCCTGCTGGGGATAGGAAACGTCAAGAATGCTGACCCCGTAAAATCCTCTGATCCAACCTTCGAGAAATCTTTGTAAAACTTGGGCCTGGATGTTTATCATTACTTTTAATGGGGAGCAAGCTGGCGCTTAACCAGATGCCCCTGAAAACACGGAGGGATCATAAGGACGCTTAAACCCTGAGTGAAGGTTTCGAGGTGAAATCTCGAGGCAGAAGGGTAGTGCTAACACGCAGCACAGTGAAGGCAAGGCACACCTGCTCCTCCACCGCTGAGAATGATTCAGAGCCTTTTGCACCATCGTTGCTGTCTTTCTCCTTGCAAGGTGTTCCCGCTTCCTGTGCTTCCAGTTGCTTTTCCCTAAATTATTAGTAAGTCTAATAGCTTCCTGTAAACCGCCATAACAGGTCACCACAATGTTGGTACCTTAAAACAAAAGAAACTTATTCTTTCACCGTTTTAGGGGCCAGAGTGCAAATTTCTATCAACAGAATGGCCCAAATCAAGGTTTTGGCAGCACCACAATCCCTCCAGGGACTCTAGGGAAGACCCTGACCCTTGCCTCTCCAGCTTCTCATAGCTGCATTGCTCTAATTTCTGCCTCTGCCTTCCCATCAGCTTTGGTTCCGTATAACTCTTTTGTGTGTCTCTCTGATAAGGACACATGGGATGGCATGTAAGACTCACTGGGATCATTGAACTTGAACTCTGATTTTTTAAGATCCTTAACTTGATGACATATTTTGCCACATAAGGAAATATTCATAGGCTCCAGGAATGAGGATGTGGATATATCTTTTAGGAGAATATCATTCTGTCACTCACAATAATAACCAAATGAAAATAATAAAACAAAATAATGTAAAAAAACAGACACCTGGTCAGTATGATTTGAATAACATGATTTACTATATCTTTTTGCCACCTACTATGTTCTTTTGATTGAGCAATGTGGTAGTGGTACAGGACGGTTGGGAAAATATTTAAACAGTACATTACAGTCTAAGTATAATATTGTCAGAACATGGATTGCAAGTGGAAGAAGCACAAGACTCTCTCAAATGGCATTCTTTTCCTGATCTCCAATCCTCCAGGTGACAAACAACTGGTGATTCAAGTATGTTCACATGTGTGTGTACTAGCCATTAATAAGGGGGAAGACATTCTCAAATAATGTTTTGTTAAATGAGCCTCAAACAAAAATAATCATTACACATAATTTGGGTGGAAATGCAAGCATTAAGAAATAATACAATAGGTTCAGGCAAATGAGAAGATGTAATTATTACCTGCATCCTGGAATGAAAAATTTCTCAGAAACCATAAAAAAGTCAGGGTTAGCATTCTATTCTCTCTCCTCCCCCAATATTATAATGAATAAATGTTTTATAATAATATTCTTTCATACATCTGTGAAAAGTTCACAGAAGGCCCTGGCCGTTTGGCTCAGTGGTAGAGCGTCGGCCTGCCGTACAGGAGTCCCAGGTTCAATTTCCGGCCAGGGCACACAGGAGAAGCGCCCATCTGCTTCTCCACCCCTCCCCCTCTCCTTCCTCTCTGTCTCTCTCTTCCTCTCCTGCAGCCGAGGCTCCATTGGAGCAAAGTTGGCCCCGGGCGCTGAGGATGGCTCTGTGGCCTCTGCCTCAGGCGCTAGAATTGCTCTGGTTGCAACAGAGCGACACCCCAGATGGGCAGAGCATCGCCCCCTCGTGGGCCTGCTGGGTGGATCCCGGTTGGGTGCATGCAGGAGTCTGTTTGACTGCCTCTCTGTTTCCAACTTCAGAAAAATACAAAAAAAAAAAAAAAAAAAGTTCACAGAAACCATTTCTTTAACAGTTCTACTTTTATAAAATTTTTATTTACTTTTTCAATAATTGCTGTGCCCTTAGTTATTGCGTGATTTCAGCAGGTAATTTGGCACAGACATATCAGCAATGAACAAAGACAGCAACGAGGGATATGTGCAATAGCACAGCGGAATCCCCAGAGCTTTGTTACTGGAAAACTACAGCTGTGTTGGAGAGAAACACATGAAGAAAGTCAAGTCTACAACCCCATAGGGTAATGAGTACAGCTCCAGGAGTTTATGTAGAGAAATTATGTAGATCTAACATCAACAGTGCTAACTGGGTAGAATATTTTATAAGTATTAATTCAAATCCAACTCAGAACCAAAGCACAAGGAACTGATTGGAGGCAAAGTAACACAATTCTGATGTTCCCACCATAAACACAGACAAGGGGTTGACAGAAATTTAGCTGTTCCTAGTATTTCAATACGCCTTCCAATCTTCTGAAGTGTTACAAAGATACTTCAAAATGCAAATTGTTATCTTTTTAGAATCCCTCAAGGAATATTATAGAAATCTTGTCTTATCCAAACTTACATAGCAAGCGGAATAAAAATGAGGTCTGTTTAAGCTATAAAAAAGACAAACCACAAATACAAATTGGGACTCTTTTCCTTTAACTTATTTGGGTCTCTAAAAAATTCTGTATTTCTACATATTTTTTTGTTTCATACATATGTTTATGAGGCTGGATCTTAATGAAATTTTTCAATTAAAAGTTTTCTCTCTACTGAAAGTTTGATGCCGGCTAAGGTAGATCTTGTGTACTTCTGTCCTTGCATTAAAATAGTGGTGATAGTAATAGGCCTGACCTGTGGTGGCGCAGTGGATAAAACGACCTGGAATGGTGAGGTTGCTGGTTCAAAGCCCTGGGCTTGTCTGGCCAAGGCACATATGGGAGTTGATGCTTCCTGCTCTTTCTCTTCTTCTCTCTCTCGCTTTCTCTCTCCTCTCTCTAAAAGTGATAAATAAAATCGAAAACAAGTAATAATAGTAATAATAATATAATAATAATAATAATTTAGCTCATATAGTGCTTACTATGCTCCAATGGGTATTCTAAGCCCTTTATGTAAATTAGTTTGTTTACATGAAAAACAGCCCTATAAAATATGAATATGCCACATTATAAATGAGGAAACTGGGACATGTATGTTTATCTGAATAAAAAATATTATTTATGAAAAATGGTTGCCAATGTTTTCTATAAAACCAAATCAATTGATCGTTGCTAGTGTTATAGCTCCTATCAAACTCCAAGTTGTTTTGCATATTTAAAACTAATTCATGTAAAAGTAGAATTAACTTATCTATAGTATATAATTTTGCACACAGTATTACTAGTGTCAGCTTGATTTTTAAATTAAGTTTTGTATTAAAGAAGCTTTCTAGTTTATACATTATTTATAATAAAAAACAATACTGGCCCTGGCCGGTTGGCTCAGTGGTAGAGCGTCGGCCTGGCATGCAGAAGTCCTGGGTTCGATTCCCGGCCGTGCACACAGGAGAGGCGCCCATCTGCTTCTCCACCCCTCCCCCTCTCCTTCCTCTCTGTCTCTCTCTTCCCCTCCTGCAGCCGAGGCTCCATTGGAGCAAAGATGGCCCGGGCACTGGGAATGGCTCCTTGGCCTCTGCCCCAGACACTAGAGTGGCTCTGGTCACAACAGAGCGACGCCTCGGAGGGGCAGAACGTCGCCCCCTGGTGGGCGTGCCGGGTGGATCCCGGTTGGGCGCATGCGGGAGTCTGTCTGCCTCCCTGTTTCCAGCTTCAGAAAAATACAAAAAACAAAACAAAATAAAATAAAAAAACAATACTCACTTTCTCAATTTTTCTCCTAAGCCAAATATTCAAACAAATTCTGATAATATGGACTGCATATATTTTCAGATTTATATATAATAATATTTATACATACATATATATGTATGTATATATATATGCACACACATACACAGAGAAAGAAACAAAAAGATGAAAAGAAACAGACAAAAAAATAGAGACAGAGGCACAAAAAAACAAGAGAGCTATTGATTTTCGAGCTTCTAAAATAAAAGTCATTTTTATTGCAAGCAAGCAATGAAATTATTTAACTGATTAACTAAAAAGCCAGGTAAACATAAGACTTAAAAAATACGATTGATATCTTTCTCAGTTTCTTTGAATGAACACATAGGTAAGCTTTACTGGATAATCATTTGATACACATAGGTGCAAGTGTTTTCTTTGATGTTGAATCACAAATTGAAGTCCTAAGATGCCTTTTTATTTACAAACTATTCCCATAAAACATAATATAAAACTTGGATTTGGATTACCTAGTGGAAGTGGAAGGAGAACTTAAAAAAACAAGAAAAAGAACTTAATATAAAAATGAGATACTATATTTTCCAAATATTAAAATATTTTTATATCTTTCAATTTTGACAATTTTTTTCAAATTTAAATTTCATTTTTATTTTTAGTGATTGATTTTCATGAAATAATTTCTAATACATTCAGCCTAGGTTTTAATTAAAATCCATTATTTTTCTTTATCTGTTCATGTTTCTAGGTATTTACATAAGATTTATCTAAACTGTGTATTTACAATAAAAATAAATTGGCTTGAGCATCACTAGCTTGAGCGCTGGCTTTTCCTGTTTGAGTGCAAGCTTATCCAGCTTGAGCTCAGGGTTGTTGGCTTGAGTGAGGGGTCTTGTCTATGTCACTGGCTGGAGCCCAAGTTTGCTAGCTTGAAGCCCAAGGTGGCTAGTTTGAGCCCAAGGTTGCTGGCTTGAGGAAGGGATCACTGGCTCTGCTGTGGCCACCACCACTCCCACCTCCGTCCATCAAGGCACATATGAGAAAGTAATCAATCAATGAACAATTAAGGTGCCATAATTAAAGAATTGATGCTTCTCATCTCTCTCACTTCCTGTCTGTCTGTCCCTCTCTCTGTCTCTTTCACACACATACACACACACACACCACACACAAATAATATAATAATCACACATCGAGATAACACACACACACACACACACCACACAAATAATATAATAATCACACATCAAGATACCCAGACTAAAAAATAGGATATAAAATTAGGAAGTACACATTTAATTTTTTTTTCCAGTTAAGTAAGTAACACACAGAAAAAGAAAAACTGAAGTCATGCAAACTATAATTTAGTACTCAGAAATATGGACTCCCAAGTCATATTACCTGAGTTCAATTTAAAGTTAAAAACAGTTCAGCAATAAGCATATGAAAAAATGCCCAATTATCAGGGAAATGGACACAAAAATCACAATAAGATATTCCCTCACACCCCTTAGAATAATCACTATAAAAAAGAACAACAACCAAATAACAAAAAACAAGTGTTGATGAAGATGAAGAGAAACTGGAACCTTTGTTCACTGTTGATGGGATTGTAACATGTTGCGACCACTATGGAAAACAGGATGGGTTTTCTAAGAAAAATTAAAAATAGAACTACCACATTGTCCAGCATTTCTTCTTTTGAATATACATTCAAAGGAATTGAGAGCAGAGTCTCCAATGTTTCCACACCCACGTTCAGAGCACAGTAAGAGCTAAGAGGTGAAAACAACCCAAAAGTCCACGGACAGATGACTTAGTAAGTAAAATCAGTTGTAAAAATCCTGTGGGGGAGGAAAACTTTTTCTTTATTCTCTTATATTCTGTGATTTGGGATCTGTGTAAATTAAGCCAAAAAAATGACAGATTAGTAAGAGAAAATACAGTTTATTTTTCATGTACATACTCACGAATTCACAGAAAAATGTGACTCAAGATGGTGGTTGAAATTCAAGGCTTATATACCATCTTAATAGTGGAAAAACTGATGGAGAAAAGCACTTACGGGAAAACAAACGACTGAAGGAAAACAGATGGGAGATAAGATACTTTTGTGGACATCTCTTCGGTGATGAGTCTTTTCATTTATTTATTTATTTATTTATTTATTTATTCATTTATTTATTTTTGCTAGGGAAACTTCTGGGGAGATTTGTAAAAATTGAATTCTTTGTGGAAGCTCTCTTTTTAGGCAGAGAGTTTTAAAAAAAGCTCTATTCCAAATTATTTCACCTCTAAATAATTTTTATGCCACAGTGTATCTTCTGGACCACTTCAATACAGTGAAGTTATTTAGTCTTAAAGAGGAAGAAAATCCTATCATATGATTCACTGTGAATGACTCGAGCATATATTAAGTAAATAAGCCAGTCGTAAAAAACCAAGTATGGTTCTACTTATATGAGCTATCTAAAGGTGTCAAATTCTCAGAATCACAAAATTGAATGGTGGTTACCAGGAGCAGAGGAAGGGAAGAAATAAAGAATTGTTATTTAATGGGTATACACTTCCAGTTCCTCAAAATGAAAAACGTTCTGGATAGCTCTTTCACAACAATGTAAATATACTCAACACTACTAAATGTACACTTAAAATCAGTTAAAATGGTACATTTTCTGTTATATGTGCTTTACCACAATTAAGGAAAAACCTTATCAATGAGGTAACTTTGATTAAGAGACTTCTTTCAGTCTTAATACTTTTCAACTGTTAAATGATTGTAGTAATATCTACAGCATGTTTGTTTTATAGAAAAAATGAGATAATAAATGTAAAAGACTTCACACAACACCTGTCACACAAAAACATAATAGAAAACAATAAGAATTATAGGCAGAAAGCAAAAATAAATAATACATTGGTTTAAAATGAAATGTAGAAGTTCACTCAGAGCCTAATGTGTACAATAAATAACTTCTGTGCTCTCATATATTTGTTTACTTTCAGTAAGAGAAGGCCTTGAATCTCAAGAAATTTCGGAGGAATTTCTTTTATTATCTAATTGTATTATAAAATCAAGATCTTGATTTCTGTTATTATTCATTCTGGTCTCTGAACACCCCGGCAAGCCTTCTGATTGTTTCCTTGATAGGAAAGCGACGTTTGGACTGAAGATCTCACCAGCATTCGGTGGAACAGAAGCAAATGGGTAATGTTTTCCGGGATAGCCTTGATTTAGCTAACCACACTTGGAAATGGCCATGTTTAATCAGAACAAGTTAAAAAGTAATAATAAATAAAGGTGTGTTGGGGTAGGAAAAATTAAATGGGGGAAAAGGAAATAGAAGGTAAAAAGGTTAACATTTTACCTGCATTATTTATCCATCTACTCACCTGCTGTTTTGACCTTTTAAATTGTTGTCTCCCTCATTATAACCTCATCAGGGAGCATTCTATGCTTCATTGCTTTATGCTATTAAAACTTAAGTTAAAAAAAAATTAAAGGTTTTCCACATGTATTTTTCTACTTTCTCATTTAGATCCAAAGGTTGATTGATACTGAAGATAGTATAGTGTGTGTGTGTGTGTGTGTATGTGTGTGTGCGCACGCATGCGTGCACATGTGTGAATGTTTAGAGTTTATATTGTTTGCTACATCTGGCCTCCTATTCATAAATGACACAATTGATAGATTGGAGGTAAGTTATGAATGCAGTTTATCTCTTTAAATATTTGGGAGTTGATAAGAAAGGCAATTCACTGGAGGAGGAGAAAGTGCATTAGGAGTTGATCTCATTACCTGGTACCTGCATTTCTCAGGCCATTTGAGATGCTAATTGTTTTTTATTGTGCTTATGACCCAGGTAGTGACACTGTGGAAAGAAATCACCATTTAAATATATCTCTGCTCTAATGAAGGTTACCCACTCAGGGACCCAGAGTGAAGAATAAATAGAGCAATACATAGGCTGCTTTTGTTTCCTTAGTAAACATATCAGTGAACATAAAAAAGTATGTGTGTGTGTGTAAAAATTTACAATTATTTCACTTTTATGACTCCGGTGAATTTTCATAGATTATAAACACCTTGCTTAGCAAAGACATTTGATGATGTCACTTAAAAGAATTTACATTCAGATTAAGTAAGTAAAAATCATGGAATGTGAGTCACACTGCTTCGCCATGTTTGAGGCTCCTATTGTGAATTTATTACTTTTCCTTTCCAGTTTACCCACTAAAACCACAACTCCTAAAACAGAATTGAGTTTTCCACTCAAGTCCCAATACATGGTTGCCTGATGTGGGTTGAAGGAGTAAGTTGAGTTTTGAGAAATCTTATTTATTAAGCAAAAAACTCCTGCTATGGAAGAAGCATTTGAAGTGTTTTTCCCGAAGTCTCATTAATGTCCAGTTATTTTTTACCCACAGAAGCAACCGGCTAATCATCTAATATCCTTGATACCTGATGTGATCGTCGAATGTGTGTCTGCTTTCAAACACGGGAAGAAATATTTCAAAAAACCCAACAATAGGGAAGCAGATGTCCAATAAATCCTTTACACCACTGGGCTTGGAGGGGTAGGAAGCCTCATCTTCATTTCCCTTCTGTCATTTTAATATGGCCGAACAAAGGAACAAAAGCACAGCAGCTGACAGTACTGTCATCTCTCTCCAACTCAGTGCAAGCATACATTTTCCAGGTTTCCTGGCTGTGCATTAATGAGGGAATTGTCAGAGGGAAAGCAGGAGTGAGTTCATGGTTCTCAGTTCCATATGTCAGTTCTTCAGCTACCAACCCACTGCATTACAGCTTCTAGAAAATATTCTCTGGTCATTACTAACTGGTAATTTAGAGAGCGTTGATGTTTTCACTGTATTGTCTTATTGACCCTCCTTAGCAATATTCATTTAGGTTTTGGGCATGGAGTTACTTTCCTAATACAAGCCAGCAGCTTCTCCTCTTCTCAAACACAGACGTGTGTTGGCAAAAGGCCACTTCTAATTATTTCCTATTACTTTCCTTCTTCTTTTAGCGTGTTCTTTCCGTGTGGAGATTTGCCAATTCTGACAAAAGCCAAAGAGAAGAAAAGAGGAAGCTACTTTACTGGGTAATCTGCTTCTGCAGCTCAGTAGCTCCACTCGGAGCTCTACTGGAGTCCGCTTGTTTCCGAAGACTGTCCCTGCCGCCTGCAAAGCCAAACACAGAACGCCCGCTGCTGCTGCTGCTTTCGCCCTTGCTCACGCCAGAGGTTGTGGAGGCTCCTTGCGCGCAGAAAGGCAAGGCAAAGACACACCTATTTAGTTAAGTGCACATATAAAAAAGTTTCTCCATCAATTTTGGAGGTTGCAATTTTTAAAACTGTGATAAAATTTTTTAAGTCAATTGTTTTCCCTTTATTTAACAAAAATATATTGAATGCTTTCTTAATGCCATGCAGTAAATTAGGAACTCAGAGGTAAACCATGTACTAAAAAGGTGACTAAATGTAGCCTCTGCTGAGCAACATATTACAGTTGGGAGGATAATGGGTAAATAATGATGATGATGATGATGACAGTGATAGTGAATGAAAGAATTTGTACAATAATATACTTAGGAGTTCAGGAAAAATAAATAAATTCTTAGTGTTTAAGGAAATGTTTTGTGGAATTTAATCTAGATCTTGAAGGATAATTAGATTTCAATGCAAACGAAGCAGAGACTGCTGGGCCAATAAAAGAGAATAAGGGTGGCTTCAGAGAGATTATATTAAATCTAGTCAAAACCTAAGTTGATAGACAATATATTGTTGGAATATAGGACTGAAGTATCAGGTAGGGAGCAGATTATAAAAGATATCTCTTATGTAGTCTGATCTGTGGTGGCGCAGTGATAAAGCGTCGACCTGGAAATGCTGAGGTTGCCGGTTCAAAACCCTGGGCTTGCCTGGTCAAGGCACATATGGGAGTTGATGCTTCCAGCTCCTCCTCCCTTCTCTCTCTCTGTTTCTCTCTCTCCCTCTTTCTCTCCTCTCTGAAAATGAATAAATAAAATTAAAAAAAACTTTAAAAAAATAAAAAAGATATCTCTTATAGTATCAAGAAGCATGGATTTTATTCAGAATATATACGAGTTTTTCTACAGGACAGAAGTATTGATGATGTCTGATCAGTATTTCAGAAATAATAATGGAAAATAATGTGCAGTATCAATGGTGATGGGGAAAGGCTTGGATAAACAGGACGCTATTAACAGCCTTAGGGATGGAAAGATTATGCTAATTTATTTGAGATACTATAACAGAACACCACAACAATGGTGGGTTGAACAACAAATGTTTATTTCTCACCGTTCTGCAGGCTGGAAGTCCAAGATCAAGGCACTGGTGAGAGCCCACTTCTGACTGATGGACATTGCATCTTCACATGGTAGAAGGGGTGAGAGAATTCTCTTAGGTCTTTCCTAATCCCATTCAAGACAGCTTCACCCTTATATCCAATTCACCTTTCAAAGGTCCCAATGAGAGAATAAGAAAGAGTCAAATACAAGATTTTTGCACCCATTAGAAGAAAAGTATTTCCAGTTTTACTAATTTAAATAGAAAAGAGCTCCTCCCCCCCTACACAGAACAACCCCACACAGTATTTCTTTTGTTGTGGTAAATGGCTCAGGGACTTCTGAAGATTTTCTGCATTAATGGAAACTTTGGAAAGGATGTAGACTCTGCTCTGTTTTCTGATACAAAAAAGTTATATGGTAATTCTGTGTTCCTACTTATGACTGCCTGGGATAGAAGTCAGAATCCCTTCACAAGAACTCAGCAACACCAAAATTCTTCTTTTTACTGTTTATTCATTGCCATCTACTTTCTGTAAATAAAACCAATTCCAAATTTATATAATATAGGTAATCCAAAAAAAGAAAAAGGAGAAGGAACAAAGATAACTCCGATTGCATATATTTTAGATTTTTTTCTTTAGGTCTAGACCTCCACGTTGAAAGAAACTGTCAATAGTTTAACATGTCATCGTTTTGTTGCCAAAATAGGTCACAGGTAATTAGAATTCGGAGGTTAGTAGAGAGGGTGGTTTGACAAGGGTTAACTAAAGGCAGTGAACTCACTTATTATTATTATTATTATTATTATTATTATTTGAACAGCATTGTGGAAAGATATATTTGTTAAATCAATCTCACAATTTTTCTATCTCAATTTTTACCTTCAGCTTGCTACTACAGACCTGCTGGTGAGAGGAATCATGAAAATGATATACTACAGTATTAGCAGAAACACTCAGACTTTGCCAGTTAAATTACGTGTGACACTCCGTGTGTCCTTGCATAGTTTGGAGACGATCAGCCTCAGGGTCTAATCTCACAGTCTTTCATGTGATGTCCCCACAGAAGAACTGTTCATAAAGGAATATCGGTAGGAATTTTCTTTTTACTGATGAAATAAACTAGAACTAGAACTCAAATCATTTCATGCATAGTACATTCTTTTTCCTTTCCTATTAGCTATGGTCTGAAGATATGTTCTTGTTGTTTTTTCAGAAAAAAACCTTTTTGCTCACCTGATACTCTTTTTCATTTATCTCCAAAAAATTAGAGTGTGTCTCTTGAAGTAATATCAGATCTAAATTATACAACATAATGAGTTAATCAAAGCAAAATCTTTGTATGCCAATTATATGTACTGAAGAGAAATGAAAAATATCAAACATGCTAATAAGATAAATTTGTAAAATCACAGAAACTACATTTTATTATAACACCTTTCTGATTAAAAAAAATGTAATGCTCTTTCTTAACTGTTGCAAAGCTATTGCAAATCATCTTATACAGCTTATTTGCCTACTATAAGTTTCCTCATTCACTTGCATTTGTATTTATTCATTTTTCACCAGTTGTTTTAGTATTGACAAGCCTGGCAGTGTTTTAGGTACTGGGAAACAAGATGCATAGGCTCTGTGTTAACATAGTAGAAAGAGAGGTAAGAGATGAAAATTTAAACAAATAATTGTTGTCAATACTGTAGAAAGACTGGCCAGAGATGGAGATTTAAGCAAACAATCACTGTTGATATGGTAATCCTGGTATTCATTGGTATAATGTTGGTTAAAAGAAGGAGTGTTTTAGTCTTAGCTGAAGGAAATAAGAAAAAAAAATTCCAGAAACTGTGACTGGGTTGTATTTTGAAAGGCAATTAAGACATCACTAAGAAGAGTCCCAGAGACAAAGGAGCCTTTGCAATATGGAGGGAGGAAGCTAGCAAGAGGAGCTTAGAAGAGGTATTAGAGTCTGCTCTTGGGTAGAGCACAGCATCTTGTTAGTTGTTTCTCCTTTTACTACTTATTGTTGCTTGGGTATAATAAATATTGTGTTAACTCATAACAGAGAATTTGGTTAGTTATTTATAAAACACTAAACATAACACACACACACTTCTGAAAATGGCTGATGTTACTGTTGATGAGATATGCGTAACTGACATTAACATCTTACTTACCTTGAGAAAAACTGATCTCAATAGCAATTATTGTTTACTTTTGCTCCTTCCTGTCATTTTAAATAAAAACTATCAAATTGAATAACACGTTTGAAAAAAATTCAAAATTAAACCATTTGTGAAGCTTCCATGTTCTAATATTTTCAGATTAGGATAAAAAAATATATTGCATTCTCCTTTCTAGGATAGTAATATAGTTAAGACAGCAGTGCCTTTAAGTTTACATGGATACCTGTACTTCTTGTGGTCTATCTCAGGTCGTGCCTACTTTAAATGAGGAAAGAAATTTGGAGAATTGCTATGTCCTTTACATGTTACTATGTTTGGTGTGTCAGGCATGTGTGAGAGTGTGTGCTTGCTTGAGAATAAGTGCAAGGGTGTCTCATCTTGCCTAGAAAAAATAAGGCAGCCTAGCTAATTATTTTCAGTGTACTTTCAGATACATAAGAGGAATTTCAGTTCACTTCTTTATAAGGAGAGAAAAATAAATAAGTTTTCCACGTCCCTCCTCTCTGAAGCGTCTGGATACTCAATGTAGAAAAAAATCCCACTGGCTGTCATCCGGTCACAATAAGGATAAAAACTGGGACAGGGAGTGTAGGGGGTACCACACATACACTGTAAAATAGTAAGAAATCTCTGACACAGAAACCACATCAAACAATCTCTTTTTGTGTCCCTGTGTTTATATATTCAGTTTTCGGATAGAATTAGTTCATTTATTTATGGTTCATTGTGATCTAATATGTGGTCAATGGAGAGGAATAGATGGGAAGAATCAGCACTCACTAGACAGGTATTTTTGAAGACAAACGGAAAGTGTTTACTATATGTATAATATTCACGCCGGACATTAACAATCATTATGTGATTATATATTAGGAAGTTAAAATTGGAAGCAATTAAAAAAATAAAATATTGGCCCATACATTTTTATTGTTCATGGATTATGTGCTTCTCTAATCCTTGTAAGACTTGGCAGTGCTGTGACAATGAATACAATCATAGAAATGGTTCTATTAAATGCTTTAATCACTTCCCATCTTGACTATTGCAATTAACTCCTTTATTGTCTTCCTAACTTCTTACTCTCTGAGCATCAGGGGGTCTGAAATGTTGCAGAAAAGAATAGCACTCTTCCTAATTCTCGGGTAAGAAACCACAGCATTCCTTTGCTTGTGTCTTATTAACTCAGGGATAGAACTTGAACTTAAAGTTATCTCATTATATGACTTAAAGCAGTAACTCCCTTGTAGGTATACTGGGGTTGGGGGAAGCCATTTCATGGAGAAATGAAAAGAAAAGAATATTTTAAAAAGTAAGAAAAAGAAAGAATTGAAAACAAAGACTGTGAGTGACATACACAGGCACAGAGTTCTATACCAGAAAAGAACAAAAGGAATACTTCCACTTGGAAAAATAAAGGTGGAACCTAAGGTTTTAAAAATAATAATTTATAAGAAAAATTGAAAGCGATTCTTAATGATATTTGAGGTGTGGTATTAAATGCACATTTATAATAAGTATACTAATTAATATACAGTATGTCCATAAAGTCATGGTGCACTTTTGACCGGTCACAGGAAAGCAACAGAACATGATAGAAATGTGAAATCTGCACCAAATAAAAGGAAAATTCTCCCAGTTTCATACCTAATAAGTGCAGTTCAATGTGAGCTCATGCACAGATTTTTTGGGGCTCCTTAGGTAGCTATCCCGTATAGCCTCTACAGACTCGTCACTGACTGATGGCCTAGCAGAACGAGGTTTCTCCACCAAACTTCCGGTTTCCTTCAACTGCTTATCCCACCGAGTAATGTTATTCCTATGTGGTAGCGCTTTGTTATAAAAGTGCCGATATTCACGTTGCACTTTGGTCACGGATTCATATTTAGCGAGCTACAGAACTCACTGAACTTTCCTCTGTACCGTCCACACCTCGACTGGCATGGCCATGGGCTGCTCCGCTATATACACAGGGTTACATCATCATTTGCACATGCACACATGCTGCCACATCATCCTATAGAAACTGGGAGGGTTTTCTTTTTATTTGGTGCAGATTTCACATTTCTATAGTCTTTTGTTGCTTTCCTGTGACCGGTCAAAAGTGCACCATGACTTTACGGACACACTGTATATATTCAATATTTGTAAATGATTTATCAGTATTTATGAGACACAGGTTAGCAAAGTCTATGCAGTTTCAAAAATATATTAACTCTTTATTTTTTAAATTTTAGAACATAGAGAACAATAATGAATTTAGACCTACTATTAAAGCAGAATTATTTAATATTCTTTTGATTCCTTAGTGCATTTACATTTCTACCTTTTAATTTCTACATGTCTACATTAGATATAACACCAATGTGAATTTTTATCTTGTATTCACAGTATTTTATTCTTAGCATAAAGCAAAAGAAACTGATATGATGAGTACATAATTTTAAAGTTGGCCTGACCTGTGGTGGCGCAGTGGATAAAGTGTCGACCTGGAAACCCTGAGGTCGCCAGTTCAAAACCCTGGGCTTGCCTGGTCAAGGCACATATGGGAGTTGATGCTTCCAGCTCCCTCATTCCTGTCCTCTCTCTGTCTCTCCTCTCTCTTTCTCTCTGTCTTTCCCTCTCCTCTCTAAAATGAATAAACAAAAAATAAAAATAAAATAAAGTTGTCTTATGAATTTTCTAATATGCATATTTAATATTAGGTGCTGCTTAATTTATTTTTTTGTTTTTATTATGGTACTCTTTATTGCCACCATTTTTAAAATAAGATATGTTTAATTAAATGCACATTAAAACAAAAATAAATTTTATTTTTTCATACTATTGATATAACAACACAGTATGATAATTGATATAAAAATTTTCAGTATAAATCCAATGTTATAATTATAAAATGTTTTGCATTTAATTATCTTATTTAATTGCTCTGTGGTTAGCACTTGTTATGACGCTTGTACATATACCCTGGTTGCCTGTCACTTTATTTATTAATTCTTTAATGTTAGCAAATATTTAGAAATAAAATTTACTCTAATTTTCTTTTTTCTATAAGGTGATCTTTACACTACTTGCTTGGACGATGGTTAATTTGTCTTTAGTATCATGTGTGTGCATTTATGCATGTATGTATATATATGGTATATATACTATATCTGAAAATTTGCATTTATGAAATTGCTCATTGAAAGTTTTTTCTGTACAAAAGATTGGAACTCATTCATAAAATATTAGGTTTTAAAAAGCTGAATGAGAATTTGGGAGCTCTTTCAGCTGTGATAATCTCTCAACATCACTTACTCCATTATTCTCTGTTGCCTTATAAAGTATTCAAATTGTCTCATGACATCTGAGGAAGAGAAAGATCCCAGTATGATGGTCCCCAGCCTGAAACTATTCAATTAATTATTAAAACTACCTTATACATAAACTCTACTTCATGAAAAAAAAGAACAGAAAAAAAACATCTTAAGAACTTGTAATATATGTAAAAGCACTACCAATATTTAATTTCATTATTGTGGAAAGAGAAGAGAAGTCAGAAAAAAATGTCTGAAATAATTATTTAGACATTTGTGATTGCGCAGGTTTTCATTTGGCCTTTCAGATAACAGCATAATTCTTGTTCAAACCATATTCATTGTTCTCAGCTACATGTCAGTGACTGGCAGTAATAAAAGATGCCACACAATATGGCTTATGTCACTTTGTGCAGACTAATTTGTGGTCAAAGGGGAGTCACAAAGCTTCTAGCTGAAATATAATTACTTAGTGATGATTATATAAAGCGTCAGATAAGGCTGTGTCTATGCAACTCAAAGAGAAATGAAGATTTTATACTTATCAAGCTCATTATATTGTTGTGAGGAAGAAATACTAAACCCATATGTTTTGGATGAAATTAGCTTTTGAAGCGATGGAGTAGGCGGATGTACCAACTTCCACCTCCCAGAACCAAAGTGGATTACAACTTAATTTTAAGAACCATCATCTGGAAAAACCAACTTTGGACTAAACTAAGAGGACTCTTTAACCAAGGAACACTGAAGAAGGCACACTGAGACTGGTAGGAAAAGTGGAAAAATGGAGAGGGCAGCCCAGTTCCCTAGAGCAAACGGCAGCCCGGAGGGACTTGAATGGAGGGAAGCAAATTAGCTGAGAGGGGAGGGTTCTGGGCCCCAGGAACAAAGCCCCAGCCTGCAGCCCCAGAAGCTAGAAGAAGTGTATGGACAGTGTTTAGCTGCGAAACAAGTCAGGATACTGTTTGTGGGAAAGAGTCAGATTTCTCAGACTCAGGATTCTTCTTAAAGGGACCACACAGAAAACCTCTTTCACAACCACTAACTCCAAACTATAGGAGACTGGAAGAGTCCAGAGGACTGGAGTAGCAGGAAGAGAGTGTAACCTAGGAGGCACAGGGAGAAACACTTAGAGGGACAGCCACCCTAACACCTGGGCTGAGTCACCAACCCAAATCTAAAATCAATATTTCCCCTGTAACCAGCATAACCAGCAAAGGGAAGCAGTACACCAGCCAAACAAGCTCTCCTGCGCCACTCAGAGCAGAGTCGCTTAGAAGGAGGGAACCTTCAGGAATACTATATTGAGTGCTGAGGTCTGAGCAGCAGCGTACCAACCACACTTCTAAGGGATTGCCAGAGAGCGGGTGGCACTAGCGGTGGGACATGGAAGCGTGGTCCCGTTGGCAGGGTTGGAAGCCATGCTGGCCACAACTGAGGCCTGGCATGAGCTCAGTTTTGCCTGGCAAGGGCAGAAGGGGTGCACATAAGCGATCCAACCTGGCTACAGGTTGGGTGAGCAAGAGCGGTCCTGCCTGCTATACCATCCAAAGGGAAAAGAAAAAGCCAGGGAACTCCACAGACTCACGGCTGAGCACAGGCACGCAGCCATGTCCAGCCGGTGGAGCTGGGGCTTGTGGCCAGATGTGTGACCACAGCCCTATATGCGGGGGCAGGGAAAAGGGTGAGCCAGCAGAGGCTTATAGCATGGGCACATGAACACAGCCACTTCTGTGGAGGAGAGGCAGAAACCGCAGTGACAGTTGCAGTTGGGCAACCATGGCAACACCCATACCCAAAACCCTGAGGCAGTGACAGAGGGAGTGGTGGGACTCCAGACAGACCACACCTATGAAACACAGAGGCCACACCCATTGGATTCCTGTGGCCACACCCTTCTTATACACAGAAAAAATGGGAAGGTAGAAAAATGCAACCCAAATGAATCAAGAGAAATCCCCAGAAAAGGACTTGAGTGAGTCAAATATAACCAAATTACGGGATATAGAGTTTAATGATTGTTAGAATTCTCAAAGATCATAGAACAACAAGAAATGGACATGACAAAGACCTAAATAAAGAGATAGTAAGTATAAAAAAACCATTGAAATAACAAAAAAGAATCAGTCAGAAATGACAAAAGAAATATCAGAAATGAAGACCACAATGGAAAGAATTAAAAGCAGATGAATGAAGCTGAGGATTGAATCAGCGAGTTAGAGGACAAGATAAACAAAGGCACAGAAACAGAGCAGAAAAAAAAAAGAGACTCAAAAAGTCTGAGAAAACTCAAAGAGAGCTCTGTGACAACATAAAGAGAAATAATACCCACATCATTGGGTTCCTGAAGAAGAAGAGAAAGAACAAGGGATAGAGACTTTCTTCAAACAAATCATACCTGAAAACTTCCTTAAATTGATGAAGGAAAAAGTCACACAAGTTCAAGAAGCACAAAGAATTCCATTAAAGAGAAACCCAAAGAAATATACACCAAGACACATCATAATTAAAATACCAAAGCTAAGAGATAAAGAGAAAATATTAAAAGCTGCTTGAAAGAAAAGGCTATCACCTACAAAGGAGCCCCCATAAGGATGACATCTGACTTCCCAACAGAAACACTTGAGGCCAGAAAGGAATGGCAAGAAATATTCAAAGTAATGCAGAACAACAGCCTACAACCAAGACTACTTTAACCAACAAGGCTATCAATAAAATAGAATGAGAAATAAAAAGCTTCCCAGACCAAAAAAAGAAATTCAAAGAATTCATTACAACAAAACCAAGGCTGCAAGAAATGTTAATGGGCCTGTTATAAACAGATCAAAGAAAAAAAGAATATAGCAAAAGAGGAATACAGCTTTAAAGAATAAAATGATAATAAACAACTATCTGTCAATAATAAATTTAAATGTAAATGGATTAAATGATCCAATCAAAAGACATAGGGTTGCTGCATGGATAAGAAAACAGGACCAATACATATGCTGTCTACAAGAGACACATCACAAAACAAAGAATGCACATAGACTGAAGGTAAAAGAATAAAAAAATAATTTATGCAAATAAAAATAAAAAAAGCTGGGGTAGCAATACGTATATCAGAAAAAATGGACAATAAAACAAAGGCTATAGTAAGGGATAAGAAAGGTCACTACATAATGATAAAGAGAGCAATCCAGGCCCTGGCCGGTTGGTTCAGTGGTAGAGCATTGGCCTGGCGTGCAGGAGTCCGGGTTCAATTCCTGGCCAGGGCACACAGGAGAAGAGCCCATCTGCTTCTCCACCCCTCCCCCTCTCCTTCCTCTCCATCTTTCTCTTCCCCTCCCCCAGCCAAGGCTCCATTGGATCAAAGTTGGCCTGGGCACTGAGGATGGCTCCATGACCTCTGCCTCAGGTGCTAGAATGGCTCTGGTTGCAACAGAGCAATGCCCCAGATGGGTAGAGCATCCCCTGGTGGGCATGCCGGGTGGATCCCAGTCAGGTGCATGAGGGAGTCTGTCTGACTTCCTCCCCATTTCCAACTTCAGAAAAATGCAAAAAAAAAAAAAAAGAAAAAAAAAAAAAGAAAAGAAAAAAGGGAGCAATCCAACAGAAAGAAATAACCATTATGAATATCTAAGCACCTAATATAGTAGCACTTAAATATATAAAGCAGACATTGATGGATATAAAGGGTGAGATCAACAGCAATACTATAACAGTAGGGAATTTCAATACCCCACTAACATTACTAAATAGATCTTTAAGAAAGAAAATTAAAAAAGAAACAGCAGACATAAAGGACACACTAGATCAACTGGATTTATTAAATATCTTCAGAACCTTTCACCCTAAAGCAGCTGAATACACATTTTTTCAAGTGTGCATAGTACATTCTCTAGGATAGACTACATGTTAGGGCATAAATGAGTCTCAACACATTTAAGAACATTGAAATCATATCAAGCATTTTCTCTGATCACAATGGCATGAAACTAGAAATCAACCAGAATAGGAAAACTGAAAAATACTCAAAGACATGGAAACTAAATAGCATGTTATTAAATAACAAATTGGTTAACAATGAAATCAAAGAGGAAATAAAAAAATAACTAGAAATGAATGATAATGAGCATACAACACCTCAAAATTTATGGGACAGAGCAAAAGCAGTATGGAAAGGGAAGTTCATAGCATTACAGGCATACCTTAAGAAGATTAAAAAAAAAGCTCAAATAAACAACTTAATCCTACATCTAAAAGAACTAGAAAAAGAACAGCAAGTAAAGCCTAGAGGTAGAAGAAGGAAGGAAATAATAAAGATCAGAGTGGATATAAATGACATAGAGGCTAAAGAAACAATACAGAGGATCAATGAATATGGGAGCTGGTTCTTTGAAAAGGTAAACAAGAACGATGGACCCTCAGCCAGAATGACCAAGAAAAAAAGAGAGAGGATTCAAATAAATAAAATTAGAAATGAGAGTGGAGAAATAACAACTGACACACAGAAATACAAAGCATTGTAAGAAAATAGTATGAAGAACAGTATACCAAAAAAATAGACAACCTAGATTAAATGGACAAATTTCTTGAAACAGATAATCTTTTAAAATTCAATCAGGAAGAATCAGAAAACCTAAACAGACTGATTACAACAATGAGATTGAAACAGTTATCAAAAAACTTCAAACAAAGAAAAGCCCTGGACCAGATGGCTTCACAAGTGAATTCTACCAAACATTCAAAGAACTAACTCCTATCCTTCTCAAGCTACTTAAAAAAATTCAAGAGGAAGAAAGACTTCTAAGCTCCTATTCTGAGGTGAGCATTATTCTGATTCCAAAACCAGGCAAAGACAACACAAAGAAAGAAAATTATAGGACACTATCCCTGATGAATTTAGATGCTAAAATCCTCAACAAAATATTAGAAAACTGGATCCAGCAATATATAAAAAATATCATACATCAGGATCAAATCGGATTTATTCTGGGGAGGCAAGGCTGGTACAATATTCACCAATCAATGTGATTCATCACATAAAAAAAAGATTGGAGAAAAACCACATGATAATTTCAATGATGCAGAAAAAGCATTTGATGAAATCCAGCACCCATTCATGATCAAAACTCTCAGCATATTGGGAATACAGGGAACATACCTCAACATGATAAAAGCCATCTATGACAAACCCACAGCCAACATCATACTCAATGACCAAAAATTAAAACAATCCCCTTAAGATCAGGAACAAGGCAGGGCTGCCCCCTTTCACCACTCTTATTCAATATAGTTCTGGAAATTTTAGCCACAGCAATCAGACAAGAAAAAGAAATAAAAGGCACCCAAATTGAAAAAAAAAGAAGTAAAACTATCACTATTTTCAGATGATATAATATTGTATATAGAAAACCCTAAAATCTCAGTAAAACAATACTAGACCTGATAAATGAATTCAACAAGGTGGCAGATATATAATTAATACTCAGAAATCAGAGTCATTTTTATACACCAACAATAAAAGGACAGAAAGAGAAATTAAGGAAACAATCCCCTTCACTATTACAGCCAAAATAATAAAGTACCTAGGAGTAAATTTAACAAGGAGATTAAAGATTTGTACTCAGAAAATTATAAAACATTGATAAAAGAAATCAAGGAAGATACAAACAAGTGGAAGCATATACTGTGCTCATGATTAGGCAAAATAAACATTATTAAAATGTCTATATTACTCAAAGCAATTTATAAATTCAATGCAATACCAATTAAAATACCATTGACATACTTCAAAGAGATAGAACATATATTTCAAAAATTTATATGAAACAAAAAAATAACAAAAATAGCCTCAGCAATCTTGAAAAAAAAGAATAAAGTGGGAGGCATCACACTTCCCGATATCAAGTTATAATACAAGGCCATTGTACTCAAAACAGCCTCGTGTTGGCATAAGAATAGGCATATAGATCAATGGAACAGAACAGAGAACCCAGAAATAAACCCACACCTTTATGGACAACTGATATTTGACAAAGGAGGTAAGAGCATACAATGGAGTAAGACAGTCTCTTCAACAAATGGTGTTGGGAAAATTAGACAGCCACCTGCAAAAAAAAAAAATGAAACTAAACCCCCAACTTACATCATTCACAAAAATAAACTCAAAATGGATTAAATTTAAATTTAAGCCATGAAACCATAAAAATCTTAGAAGAAAATACAGGTAGTAAGCTCACCGACATCTCTCGCAGCAATATATATATTTGCTGATTTATCTCTACAGGCAAGTGAAATGAAAGACAGGATAAACTAATGTGACTATATCAAACTAAAAAGCTTTTGCACAGCTAAAGACAATAAGAACAGAATAAAAAGACAAACTACAGAATGGGAGAACATATTCCACAATCTGTCTGATAAGGGGTTAATAACCAAAATTTATAAAATGCTTGTAAAACTCAACACCAGGAAGATAAACAATTCAATTAAAAAATAGGCAAAAGAGCCTGAGTGTGGCGCAGTGATAAGCGTGAAATGAATGCTGAGGTCGCGTTCGAACTGGTTGCCTGGTCAAGGCACATAGGAGTTGATGTTCCAGCTCCTCCCCCCTCTCTCTGTCTCTCTCTCCCTCTCTCTCTCTGTCTCTCCCTCTAAAAAAAAAAAAATGAATAAATAAAAAAAAAATTTTAATAAAAAAAAAAAAATAGGCAAAAGAAATGAATAGGTACTTTTCCAAAGAGGACATACAGATGGCTAATAGGCATACGAATGAATGCTCAAATGCAAATTAAAACCATAGTGAGATATCACATCACACCAGTCAGAATGGCGCTCCTCAACAAAACAACACAGATTAAGTGCTGGAAGGATGTGGAGAAAAGGGAACCCTCCTGCACTGCTGGTGGGAATGCAGGCTGGTGCAGCCACTGTGGAAGACAGTATAGAGATTCCTCAAAAAATTAGAAATCGAGCTGCCTTTTTTTGTTTTAACAGAGACAGAGAGAGAGTCAGAGAGAGGGATAGATAGGGACAGACAGACAGGAACGGAGAGAGATGAGAAGCATCAATCATCAGGTTTTCATTGTGACACCTTAGTTGTTCATTAATTGCTTTCTCTCATATGTGCCTTGACCATGAGCCTTTAGTAGACCAAGTAAACACTTTCTCAAGCCAGTGACCTTGGGTCTAAGCTGGTGAGCTTTTGCTCAAACCAGATGAGCCCACGCTCAAGCTGGTGACCTCGGGGTTTCGAACATGGGTCCTCCGCATCCCAGTCTGATGCTCTATCCACTGCGCCAGCGCCGGTCAGGCAGAGCTGCCTTTTGACCCAGCTATCCTACTTTTAGTAATATACCTCAAGAACACCATATCCCTGTTTCAAAAGGAGAAATGCATCCCCCATGTTTATGGCAGCATTGTTCACAATAATGAAGATCTGGCAACAGCCCAAGTGTTTGTCAGTGGATGAGTGGATTAAAAAGCAGTGGTACATATATACAATGGAATACTATAGGGTCATAAAAAAGAAAGAAATCTTACCTTTTGTGACAACATGGATGGACCTGGAAACTATTATGTTAAGTGAAATAAGCCAGGCAATAGAAAAATATCATATTACCTCACTCATTTGAGGAATCTAATGAACAATGTGAACAGAGGAATGGAATTGAGACAGAGAGATCAAAGGGACCAGAGAAAAAGAGGACAGAGGGAAAGGGGATGATAGGAGGGGTTAAACCTGAAGGGAAGGGGGGCAAGGGAGATGTTGAGGGGAAGAGAGGGGAGTGGTGATGCATTTGGGGCAACATTATAATCTATGGAAACACAATAAATTAAAATTAAAAAAAAAGAACAGAGTAGAGAAGCAGAAAGAAGAATCAAGAAAGAGTTAGAACATAACTAATTCCATCAGGGAAATGAATAGAAAGAGAAGTAATGTTCTCCAGTTCCCAAGTAAAATTAAATGAAGTCCACTACATAATTACAAAATTAAAAGTTTATGAACTTAGTCATACTTCATGGTTTTTAAACAAAAATGTATATCATAAGGACTAAAATCTGTTGCTGCTTTGAAATAAAACTAGCAATTTTTCACTTAAAAAAAAACAAACCCAAAATATTAGCTTGGTGTTTTCAGGTTGGTTAATGCATGGTGAAGCAGGAAGAACAAAGTACCTAGAGCCGTGATGGTGAACCTTTTTATAAAAACCACCCACTTTTGCAGTGCTGGTCAAGTTGGTCCTTCCCGCCCACTAGTGGGCATTTCAGCTTTCATGGTGGGCCAATCGCGGTGCCGTTTGGGTGCCCTGCTACCACTCACCATGAAAGCTGGAATGCCCACTAGTAGGCAGGATGGACCAATTTGACCAGCACTGCAAAAGTGGGTGGTTTTTACAAAAAGGTTCACCATCAAGGACCTAGAGAGAGCATGGGAGCCTCATAGTTTTCCCCCATACCTGCCATATTCATCGTTTCCATCTGGCTGTTCTTGGATTATATCCTTTTATAATAAACTATCTGGTAAATAAAATGTTTCTTTGACTTCTTTGAGATACTCTAGGAAATTAATCTAATGCAAGGAGGGGGTTGTTGGACCCTTCAGTCTGTAGCTGGTTAGTCAGAAGCATAGGTGATAACCTGGACTTTGAATTGGTGTCTGAAATAGGGTAGCAGGTGTGAGGGCCAGTCTTGTAGGACTGAGCCCTTAAACTGTGGGATGTGACATTATCTTCCGGTTGAATTGACTTGACTTGAATTGAGGGACACTCGGCTGGTGTCTGAGAATTGTTGGCGTAGAACCCCTATCCCACCCAAATAGAATTAGGTGCAGGACCTTTAAACACTTAAAATAGTATTGTCACATAGAAATATTCAGCAGACATTGGCTACTGTGGCAGAGACCATTAGTGTTCAATGCTTATTTATTTTTTCTGTTACATTTCCCAGAATTTGCCGTTAGGTTAAGGTCATGTGCTTAATTATAGCCAATAAGCTGGAGCAGAACTGAGGCAGTTTAGAGCCAGTGTGCCTTTGAATTCACCTTTCCCTGATGAAGTGGATTTGGGGACCACCTGTTCCAGAGGGTGTAGCTCCAAGATGGAGGAGAGTCACCCGATCCACATCGGGGTATGAGGAGTGTGACAAATAAATTGCTGTGTTATGCCACTAAGATGTCAAGGTTAATTTATTACCACAGTCTACCTTCACTACGTAAGAAAGATGTAAGATTTGACTGTTAGGATTTCTTCATAAGTATTGCGCATTCTAGATAATGACTAATAAAACGTTATGGTGAAATAAAATAAGAAAAAAAAAGAAATGAGCTTTTGAGCAATTATCTAGCTTCTATGATTCATGTTCTGTTATACATTTTATTCTGCCATCCAACTTTATATCACGTATTAAAAATAATGAAGGCTATTTGTACTGATTTATGCAAATACTGCTTCTGATTTATGACAGATGAAAAAAATATATGAGAATTCACTTATGTGTTACTATACTAATTTATTAAAAAATCAGTATTGATTGAATAGTATGTGCCAACCCCAAACTAAGTATTAGGATATGGGATAAACAAAACTGGAAAAGTTCCTGCATGTATCAAGCTTATTATTCATACTAAAATGATATAAATGACAGTAAAATAGTCAAGGTACTGTAGGAAGAGATAAAATCACAAAATTTTAGAAAAAAATGTTTTCTAATCTAGTTTTTACAAAATATCAAAATAAATTTATATATTGAAAAATTAATCCCCTTCTCCATTTTAAATTTTATTTATCATAAATTTCCATTATTTTCTTGGGTCAGGAGCCAGTATCACTGACCTAGGTTTATATAGGCATATATCACACACCACTAACAGCTATTTATTTGAGATGGCCACCAACCAATTCTAGGAAAATATATCAATTTTCATTAAGACCATACCTCATGAGATTGAGGAGTAAAACCCAGAACCTGTTCTATGTTAGAGGTAAAAGGAGCAGAAGCTTCTCAAAAGGTCAAAATAAAAAAAAAATTGTCCAACTCAAGCTTTATCTGGAAGTGCTGTTATGGATCACACACAAGTTCATTCATACTGTTGCTTGCTAGACTCCAGCTCCTGTGGTCATAAGTCAGAGGTCCCTGATCTCTTGCTGGCTATCTGATAAGGACTACATTTAACTTCAAGCCTCCTGCTTTCCTCCTCACCTTCCCCTCTCAGTCTTTTAGCTAGGAATGGTGTGGCAAACCCCTCAAAAATAAATCTCTTCTTTGAAGGAAGAAATCAAGCCTAAAAATATCCCTAAGAAACTGAAAAGGAAGGACAGGCCACTGCTGAAAGGCTGTGATCTGGGAGAAATTACAGGGTGCCAAGACTGCTGTAGCTCCTGAATTTACTGCTATTCCACCTGAGGCTGTGGACTGAGCTGTAGGCCCATGGGTGCCCTGCTGCTTTGTGGGCAGTTCCATTCTGAAGACAAGTGCTTAGCCTGCCACGGAATACTGGGAGGTAGTTAATGGGTGAAAAATTGCAAGTGAGGACGCCAATCAAGAAGCAATATGGAAATATTCTAAAAAACAGTTTTATTGTTTTTTTCAGGATTCCTTTGGTTCTCAAATGACGTGACCATCCCAGGCACTGGAAATTTCCCAAGATGGCAATGGAGTAGACGGAAGTACCAACTTTCAACTCCCAGAACCAAAGTGGATTACAACTTAATTTTAAAAACCATCATCTGGAAAAACCAACTTTGGACTAAACTAAGAGGACTGTTCAACCATGGAACAATAAAGAAGCCACATTGATACTGGTAGGAAAAGCGGAAATGTGGAGAGGACTGCCCAGCTCCCTGAAGCAAATGGCAGCCCAGAGAGACTTGCGTGGCGGGAAAAGAGTTTTGGAGAAAGGGGAGGGTCCTGGGCCCCAGAAACAAAGCCCCAGCCTGAAGTCCCAGAGCCTAAAAGAGGCATATGGACAGTATTTAGCAATGAAACAAGTAAGGATACTGTTTGTGAGAAAGAGACAGATTTCTCAGACCCATGATTCTTCTTAAAGGGACCACACAGAAAACCTTTCACAACAACTCACCCGGGATTCTGGGGGATGGGAAGAGATGAGAAGACCGGAGTAGCAGGAAGAGAATGTAATCTAGGAGGCACAGGGAGAAACACTTTGAGGGACAGCCCTCCTATCCCCTGGGCTGTGTCACTCCCCAAATTTGAAGTGAATATTTCCCCTGGAAACAGCAATACCAGCAAAGGGAAGCAGGACAGCAGCCAAACAAGCTCTCCCGTGGCACTCAGAGCAGAGTCGCTTAGAATGAGGGAGCTTTCAGAAACACAGTATTGAGTGTTAGGGTCTGAGCTGCAGCACCCCCACCCACACTGCTGAGGGCTTGTCAGAAGGCAGGTGGCAGCGGGATGAGGAAGCACAGTTCCACTGGCGGGGGTGGAAGCCAGGCCAGCCACAACTGAGGCCCGGTGTGAGCTCAGTCTAGCCCAGCAGGGGCAGAGGGAACACAGAAAAGCAGTCTGGCCCTGCTGTTGGCCCGCCTGCAACCCTACTTGCAGGAGGAAAGGCAAAAGCCTGGGAACAGGCAGAGACCTGCCACTGAGCAAGGGCACATAGGCACAGAGCCAAGGCTTGCAGCCAAAGCACGAACCAGTTCCTCACGTAGGGGCAGGAAAAAAACCTGGAAACAGGCATAGACCCACCTGATTGCAGAGCCAAGGTGTGTGGCCTAACACACAAGCTGGCTTCTCTGGTGGGGAAGGGCAAAAGCCCTGGAAAAGGCGGAGATCTGCAGCTGAGCACAGGCACACAGCCCCACCCAGCCCGTGGAGCTGAGGCTTGCAGCCTGATGCATGAGCTGGCTCCTCCCACAGCGGGCAGGGTGAAAGCCCGGGATAGGTGGAGACCAGCAGCTGAGCAAAGGTGCTCAACCCTGCCCTCGGTGCAGAGGTTTGCAACCCAGGTGCAGTGCACAGCCCTACCCACGGGGTGGGCGAAGGCCGTGGCTGGCTAAGGCTTGTAGACCTGGGCATGTAAACATAGCCCCTCACAAGGAGGAGAGACAGAAACCACAGCAACAGCCAGAGAGGGCCGGTGGTGGGAACATTCATACCAAAATCCCCGAGACAGCAGCTGAGAGGGTGGCGGACCTGCAGACAGACAACATCTAGGGAACACAGAGGCCACATTCATTGGACTTCAGTGGCCAAACCCTTCTTATACACAGACAAAATGGGAAGTCAGAGAAATACAACCCAAATGAATCAAGAGAAATCCCCAGAAAAGGACTTAAATGACTCAAATATAACCAAATTACTAGATGCAGAGTTTAAAACAATGATTGTTAGAATGTTCAAAGATCTCAGAACAAAAGTAGATAGTCATTATGATCACCTAAATAGATAGCAAATATAAAAAAGGACATTGAAATAATAAAAAAGAATCAGTCAGAAATGACAAATACAATATCAGAAATGAAGACCACAATGGAAGGAATTAAAAGCAGGATGGATGAAGCTGAGGAATGAATCAGCGAGTTAAAGAACAAGATAAACAAAGGCACAGAAGCAGAGAAGAAAAAAGAAAAGAGACTCAAAAAGTCTGAGAAAACCCTAAAAGAGCTTTGTGACAACATAAAGAGAGATATCATCTGCATCATAGGGGTTCCTAAAGAAGAAGAGAAAGAACAAGGGATAGAGACATTGTTCAATCAAATCTTAGCTAAAAACTTCCTTAAATTGAGGCAGGAAAAAGTCCTACAAGTTCAAGAAACACAGAGAAATCAATTAAAGAGAAACCCAAAGAAATTTACACCAAGACACATCATAATTAAAGTATCAAAGCTAAGTGATAAAGAGAAAATATTAAAAGCTACTAGAGAAAAAAAGGCTACCACCTACAAAGGAGCCCCCATAAGAATGACATCCAACTTCTCAAGAGAAACACTTGAGGCCAGAATGGAATGGTAAGAAATATTCAAAGTAATGCAGATCAAGAGCCTACAACCAAGACTACTTTATCTAGCAAGGCTATCATTTAAAATTGAAAGAGAAATAAAAAACTTCCCAGACCAAAAAAAAAAAAAAAAAAAACCAACCAAAAAAACCCCCAAAACTCAAGGAGTTCACTAAAACCAAACAAATGTTGCAAGTAATGCTAAGGTGCCTGTTGTAAACAGATCAAAGGGGGACAAGAATATAGCAAAAGAGGAATATAGCTTTAAAGAATAAAATGGCAATAAACAACTTCATATCAATAATAACCTTAAATGTAAATGGATTAAATGGTCTGATCAAAAGACATAGGGTAGCTGCATGGATAAGAAAACAGGACCCATACATATGCTGACTATAAGAAACACACCTTAAAACAAAAGTTGCACATAGACTGAAGGTAAAAGGATGGAAAAAATATTTCATGCAAATGGAAATGAAAAAGAAAAGGTGGGGTAGCAATACTTATATCAGAAAATATGGATTTTAAACCAAAGGCTAGAGTAAGATATAAAGAAGATCACTACATAATGATAAAGGGAGCAATCCAACAGGAGATATGACTATTATAAATATCTATACACCTAATATAGGAGCACCTAAATATATATATAAGGCAGACTTTGATGGATATAAAGGGTGAGATCAACAGCAATACTATAATAGTAGGGGATTTCAATGCCCCACTAACATCACTAGATAGATCCTCAAGAAAGAAAATTAACAAAGAAACAGCAGACTTAAAGGACACATTAGATCAACTGGATGTAATAGATATCTTCAGATCCTTTCACCCTAAAGCAGTAGAATATTCATTCTTTTCAAGTGCTTATGGTACATTCTCTAGGATAGACCACATGTTAGGGCACAAAAGTGGTCTCAACAAATTTAAGAACATTGAAATCATATCAAGCATTTTCTCTGATCATAATGGAATGAAACTAGAAATCAACCATAACAGAAAAACTGAAAAATACTTAAACACTTGGAAACTAAATAGCAAGTTATTAAATAACCCATGGGTTAACAATGAAATAAAAAAGAAATAAAAAATTTCCTAGAAATGAATAATAATAAGCATACATCAACTCAAAATTTATGGGACACAGCAAAAGCAGTACTGAGAGGGAAGTTTATACCATTACAGGCATACCTTAAGAAGCTAGAAAAAGCTCAAATAAACAACTTCACCCTGCATCTAAAAGAACTAGAAAAAGAACAACAAGTAAAGCCTAGATAGTAGTAGAAGAAGGGAAATAATAAAGATCAGAGCAGAAATAAATGACATAGAGGCTAAAGAAAAATTACAAAGAATCAATGAAACCAGGAGCTGGTTCTTTGAAAAGGTAAACAAGATCGATGAACCTTTAACCAGACACACCAAGAAAAAAAGGAGAGAGGACTCAAATAAATAAAATTAGAAATGAGAGTGATACAATAGAAATAGAAAATATTGTAAGAAAATACTACAAAGAACTGTGTGCCAAAAAACTAGACAACCTATATAAAATGGACAAATTCCTTGAAACATATAATCTTCCAAAAATCAATCTAGAAGAATCAGAAAACCTAAACAGACCGATTACAACAAATGAGATCAAAACAGTTATCAAAAAACTCCCAACAAACAAATGTCCAGGGCCTGATGGATTCACAAGTGAATTCTACCAAATATTTAAAGAACTAACTCCTATCCTTCGCAAGCTATTTCAAAAAATTCAAGAGGGAGGAAGACGTCCAAGCTCCTTTTATGAGGCAAGCATTATTCTGATTCCAAGACCAGGCAAAGACAACACAAAGAAAGAAAATTATAGACCAATATCCCTGGTAAATTTAGATGCTAAAATTCAACAAAATATTAGCAAACCAGATCCAGCTATATATGAAAAAAATAATATATCATGATCAAGTGGGATTTATTCTGGGGAGGCAAGGCTGGCACAATATTCACAAAAAAATCAATGTGATTCATCACATAAACAAAAGGAAAGAGAAAAACCATATGATAATTTCAATAGATGCAGAAAAAGCATGTAATGAAATCCAGCACTCATTCATGATCAAAACTCTCAGCAAAGTGGGAATACAGGAAACAAACTCAACATGATAAATGCCATTTATGACAAAACCACAGCCAAAATTATACTCAATGAGTGAAAATTAAAAGCAATCCCCTTAAGGTCAGGAACAAGGTAGGGGTGCCCCCTTTCACCACTCTTATTCAACATAGTTCTGGAAGTCCTAGCCACAGCAATTAGACAAGAAGAAGAAATAAAATGCATTCAAATTGGAAAAGAAGAAATAAAACTATCATTATTTGCAGATGATATGATATTGTATATAGAAAACCCTAAAGTCTAAGTCAAAAAACTACTGGACCTGATAAATGAATTCAGCAAGGTGGCAGGATATAAAATTAATACTCAGAAATCAGAGGCATTTTTATAAACCAACAATGAACTGTCAGAAAGAGAAATTAAAGAAACAATCCCCTTCACTATTGCAACCAAAATAATAAAGTACGTAGGAGTAAACTTAAACAAGGAGATTAAAGACTTGTACTTGGACAATTATAAAACATTGATAAAAGAAATCAAGGAAGATACAAACAAGTGCAAGCATATACCATGCTCATGGTTAGGAAGAATAAATATCATTAAAATGTCTATATTACCCAAAGCAATTTATAAATTCAATGCAATACCAATTAAAATATCAATGACATACTTCAAAGATATAGAACACATATTTCAAAAATTTATATGGATCCAAGAAAGAACACGAATAGCCTCAGCAATCTTGAAAAGGAAGAATAAAGTGGGAGGTATCACACTTCCTGATATCAAGTTATACTACAAGGCCATTGTACTTAAAACAGCCTGGTACTGGCATAAGAACAGGCATATAGATCAATGGAACAGAACAGAGAACCCAGAAATAAACCCACACCTTTATGGACAACTGATATTTGACAAAGGAAGTAAGAGCATACAATGGAGTAAGACAGCCTCTTCAGCAAATGGTGTTGGGAAAATTGGACAGCTACCTGCAAAAAAAATGAAACTAGACCACCAACTTACATCATTCACAATTATAAACTCAAAATGTATAAAAGACTTAAGTGTAAGCTGTGAAACCATAAGCATCTTAGAAGAAAACATAGGCAGTAAGCTCTCCGATATCTCTCGCAGCAATATATTTGCTGATTTATCTCCACGGGTAAGTGAAATAAAAGACAGGATGAACAAATGTGACTATATCAAACTAAAAATCTTTTGCACAGCTAAAGACAATAAGAACAGAATAAAAAGACAAACTACACAATGGAAGAACATATTCCACAATATGTCTGATAAGTGGATAATAACCAAATATTATACAGAAGTTGTAAAACACTAGGAAGACAAACAATCAAATAAAAAATAGGCAAAAGAAATCAATAGACACTTCTCCAAAGAGGATATACAGATGGCCAATAGGCATATGAAAAGATGCTCAACATCACTAATCATTAGAGAAATGCAAATTAAAACCACAATAAGATATCTCCTCACACAAGTCAGAATGGCGCTCATCAACAAAACAACACAGAATAAGTGCTGGCGAGGATGTGGAGAAAGGGGAACCCTCCTGCACTGCTGGTGGGAATGCAGACTGGTGCAGCCTCTGTGGAAAATAGTATGGCGATTCCTCAAAAAATTAAAAATCAAATTTCCTTTTGACCCAGCTATGCCACTTTTAGGAATATATTCCAAGAACACCATAGTACTGTATCAAAAGGAGAAATGCATCCACATGTTTATGGCAGCATTTTTCACAATAGCGAAGATCTGGAAACAACCCTAGTGTCCGTCAGTGTACGAGTGGATTAAAATGCTTTGGTACACATATACTATGGAATACTATTCAGCCATAAAAATGATGACATTGGACCATTTACAACAACATGGATGGACCTTGATAACATTATATTGAGTGAAATAAGTAAATCAGAAAAGACTAAGAATGATATGATCCCATACATAGGTGCAACATAAATATGAGATTCAGAGACATGGACAAGAGTGTGGTGGTTTCGAGTGGGGGGTGGGGGGAGAGAAGAAGGGTGTGGGGAGGGGAGGGGCACAAAAAAAACAGATAGAAGATGACGGAAGACAATTTGACTTTGGTTGATGGGTATGCATCATAATCAAATGTCAAAATAACCTGGAGATCTTTTCTCTGAACATATGTTCCCTGATTTATCAATGTCACCCCATTAAAATTAATTAAAAAATAAAAATAAAAATAAATAATTCAAGCCTATTTGGATAATCTCTGTTTTCAGGTCAACAGCCATGCAATATAAAATTGCAGAGTTTCAGGAAATTGTGAAGGTGGGGGCAGAGAATCTCAAGGATTATGTTATTTTCAAGGACTGAAACCAAGTAACCAGGACTAAGTGATTTAAAATAACAGAAGTTTATTCTTTCATTTCTGGAGGCTAAAAGTTCAAGGTTGAGGCATGGCAAGGTTGATTCCTATTGAAAGGCTCAGAGGGAGAATCGGTTCCATGGTTTTTTCTTACTTGTGTTGGAAATTCTCGGTATTACTTAGTTTGCAGCTGCATAAGTCTAATGTCTGCCTCCATTGTCCAATGGCCACCTTCCCTCTGTGAGTCTGTCTTCGCTGGTGGTTTCCTTTCTGTGTGTTTTTGCTTCTGTGTGTTTCCTCCTCTTCTTAAAAGACTACCAGTCAAATTAGATTAAGGAGTTAACCTACTCTAGTATGACCTCATCTTAATTTAGATCTTAATTACTACATCTGCAAAACCTGTACAGTAGTCCTCCCTTATCCACAGTTTCACTTCCAGTTATCTATGTCAACTTTTGTCCAAAAACATTAAATGGAATATTCCAGGAATAAACAGTTCTTAAGTTTTAAATTGCATGCCATTTTGAGTAGCATAATGAAATCTTGAGTGGTTGCACTTCATCAACCCAGGATGTATAACATCCCTTTATCTAGCGTAAACACATTTCACATTGCACGTGCTACCTGCCCATTGGTCACTTAGTGGCCAACTCGGATATCAGAATACTTGTGAGAGAGTGAGAGCAAGCATGAGGCCAGGGGAGCTAATGGTATAATTTCCAGTCTGAGGCCAAAGACCTAAGAACCGGGATCTCCAAAGTCCAGTGGGAAGAAAACGGATTGCTGGGCTCAAGAAGGAAAGAATCTGCCGTACCTTTATTATTTTGTTGTATTCAGGCCTCTAGGGAGTTGGATGATGCCCACTCATGTTAGTGAGGCTGTATCTCTTTCCTCAGCCCACTAATCAAATGCTAATCTCTTTCAGAAACACCCCCGTGCTGGGCATCTTCAGCCAGTTAAGTTGATAAATAAAATTAACAAAGGGAAGACATAATTAAAAGGCCCAATCGTGAAGATACTTTGGCATGTTTAAGGTAAAGAAGGCAGCATGTATAAATTGGTAACCAAGAAACAGAAAGAAAAACAGATAATATGGGGCTTAGTAATTGTGTATAAGGAGTTTTTATTTTATTATAAATTCTATGAGATTTACTAGGAAGACTTTAAGCATAGGATTGACATAATTTTATATTTTTAAAAACTCACTTTGGCAACTATGGTATAGAGTAAAAAAAATGAATATTCACTAAAGATTTTATTATATCCTTAGAAATAATTTCTAATTGAAATAAATGATAAACAGAAAAGTGATCTATTTTTACTCACCAGTGGTAAACAAGGAAGTTAAAAGGGGAAGAAAAAAGACTATAGTGTTTAGAAAAACATTTCAGAAGTCCAAGCAAAGGGTAACTATACCTTTGGCTAGAATATTTATGCAATTGGCCAAATGGTCTTAACATCCCCTATATTTGTCTAAATTTATTAAGACAAGTTTAGTCTTGACTATATAATCTGACCTCCTTTTTTTCTTAGAACATGTATTTTTTTAACTTTCAATTGTTAAATTATGTCTCATTGAGATGTAAATTTTCCTCAATTTAGGAATGTCTTTCTCAAGGAGCTGAAAGCCATCCCTTTGAATTGGAATCATCAGAAAAGAAAGGTTCTCTCATATCTCCTAAGTGTCTGTAGGAGGGTGGGAACCTAACTTTTTTGATAAACTACAATTAGCAAACACAAATGGCCTAATCACATTGACCAACCTCCTCACGAATGTCCTCAAGGAGTTTTCCATTAGGTCACCTGAACATTTCAAATCCTCTTTCTTTTCATTTCTGCAGAGTTGAATGCAATTGCACTCTCCAATTTAAACAGTTTTGACCCCTATTGCAATAGTCTTTGAATAATTTATTTCCAATGCAATTTTCTTCAGCACTATAGATGAAGAGATGTGATTAAACGTGGAATATTGTTTGGGCTTAGAGTTACTAATAAATTGGATATGAGAGTGGATCACAGAGAAGAATAAAAGCTATAACCTTGATTGCTTAATGGTTCCACTCGGTGAATGGTGGCACATTTACTGTAATGAATAAAACTTAGGAAATAAATTTAGACAAGATAATCAGCAGTACTCCATTGCCTCTTTTCATTTTGAGATATTTATTAGTCTTCCAACTGTTTCCATCAGATGGATAATTGAATATGTAAATCTTGACTTATAGGGGGGAGCCAGAGATGGCAATACAATTTTTGAGTTATCAGCATATAGATGACTTGTAGCCAAGAGATGACATCAAGTCATCTAGGAAGAGTGTTTAGGTAAAGGAAAAGATAAAATAGGACTCACTACTTGGGGTATTCTTCACAACCAAGGATTTCTAAGTAGAAACATATCTTTTATATGTTCAGCAACATTTTCCTCAAGTAGATGAGGAGTTCAGAGGTAAAATAAAATAAGACATGAGAATTTGCACTTGGACTATGGCCCCATTTTTGCTGTCTTTATTCAATTTCTGGTTTTCAAATCCTTGGCACAGGAATCAGCAAGAAATCAGAAGATGGTATCTCTTTAATTTGTCCTCATGCTTTTGATTCATATTTGGGATAGACTGTTTTAAATTTTCTTATCCAGTTAACTTTTACACTAAAATGTCTAAAACCAGACAATGATGAATGGTTTAACTTTAGATATTTAGATGGACTAGTGTTGTGGCAGTCCCTTGGTTTTTTTTGTTTGTTTGTTTGTTTGTTTGTTTTTGTATTTTTCCGAAGTTGGAAACGGGGAGGCAGTCAGATAGACTCCCGCATGCGCCTGACCGGGATCCACCCGGCACGCCCACCAGGGGGGATGCTCTGCCCATCTGGGGCATTGCTCTGTTGAGACCAGAGCCACTCTAGCACCTGAGGCAGAGGCCACAGAGCCATCCTCAGTGCCAGGGAAAACTCTGCTCCAGTGGAGCCTTAGCTGCAGGATGGGAAGAGAGAGACAGAGAGGAAGGAGAGGGGGAGGGGTGGAGAAGCAGATGGGTGCTTCTCCTGTGTGCCCTGGCTGGGAATCGAACCCAGGACTCCTGCATGCCAGGCCGACACTCTACTACTGAGCCAATTGGCCAGGGCCAGTCCCTTGTTTTATGAAGAAGTCTTTGAAGGGAATGTGTCAGTACAGAGTAGTCCCTATAGGAGTTTGATTTGAAAGTCAAGAGGTTCAGAAAGAGAAAATCTGCCATAAAAGGGGCTCTTCAAGACAAACTAGCCCTAAGAGAAATAGTGCCACACAGTCATTACAATAGTAATAAACAGGAGAGTGTAGTTCAGACACATGGGATACGTATCAAAGAGTAAAATGCTTGCGTGTTCTAGGAAAGCTAGGTGGGAGAAAAAAATCAGCAGAACAGTTTTCCTCTGAGGATTTCATGCACGTGGACCACACCAAAACTCTGGCTCTTTGCTGAACTTGGAAGAAGAAAGAAGAAATATCAGCAGAAGACTGGCCTCTGCCTCTGCCTCTGCCTCCACATTCTTCTTTAACGTTCTAAGCTCAATCGACAACACTCACTCCCTCTGCCCACCTCCTCTGTTCCTGTTCATGCTCTGTTGAGTGTTTCTGAACAAACCAAACTTTAGGCAGCATTCCTTAGCTTATTAAATTGGTTTTCTTCCTCTTAGTTCAGTGTAAATTCTTTCTAACTGATAGTATTACCAGTTTTCCAGTGGAAAAGCTCATCATCAGCAAGTTACTAAAGTTTTAGCACACTGCACGTAGATCATGCTTTATTCTCGCAGAGATTTTATAGTCACTGAATTCATCTCCATGGGATTTTATCACTTTTCTTCATCCTCCAATCCTTGCTAGTCACTCTTTCTTTCCAAATTTAATTTAACAGGGTGTGCTACATTAGAATTAAGAATCATGTGTTCCGGTCTGAGTTTGAGCAATTTTATCCTCTTTGTAACTGGGCAATAACAAATCTATGTTTTCCCTTTTGGTCTGAGAAACTATATCATATGGGCATAATCTTGCCCTCTCAAAATTCATATGTTAAAGTCCTGAACCTCACTCAGCACCTCCAAATGTGGCTATATTTAGAAGGAGGGCTTTTAAAAAGGTAATTAATATAAAATATGATCATATGAGTGGACCATAATCTAATATGATTTGTTTCTTTAACAGATGAGAAGATTAAGACAGAGAAACACACAAAGGGGAAACCATGTAAGACAAAGAGAGAAGATAGCCATTTACAAGTGAAGACAAAAAGGCCTTAGAATAAAATGAACCCTGCTGACATTTTGATCTTAGACTTCTAGCCTCCTGAATCATTCAAAAATGAATTAGTGTTGTTTAAGCCACCTAGTCTATGATACTTTGATACGGAAACTCTAGAAAAGTAATTCACTATAATAGTATTTCCAATATGGTGTATTTTTGAAGAATGCACACTTTTAAACTATACTTGCTTTATTCAAATCTTGGTTTAGTCATTATTTTGTGATAATGAAACAGGTACTTAATATTTGTCTTCAGCATTTATTTTACAAATAATGCGATAATTGAAACCATCAATGTAAAATTCATAACCCACATGAGAACTAAACAAATTTTAACTATCATTGTTATTAGACTATTATTATTATTTAGTAAAATTTTTTTATGAAAGCCAAAAGGATTATATGCCCTAGTATTGCCAATGTGAATTGATTTAAAAATAAGATTAGGCCCTGGCCGGTTGGCTCAGTGGTAGAGCATCGGCCTGGCGTGCAGAAGTCCCAGGTTCGATTCCCGGCCAGGGCACACAGGAGAAGTGCCCATCTGCTTCTCCACCCCTCCCCCTCTTCTTCCTCTCTGTCTCTCTCTTCCCCTCTCACAGCCAAGGTTCCATTGGAGCAAAGATGGCCCGGGCGCTGGGGATGGCTCCTTGGCCTCTGCCCCAGGCGCTAGAGTGGCTCTGGTCGCAACAGAGCGACGCCCCGGAGGGGCAGAGCATCGCCCCCTGGTGGGCAGAGCGTCACCCCTTGGTGGGCGTGCTGGGTGGATCCCGGTCGGGCACATGCGGGAGTCTGTCTGACTGTCTCTCCCTGTTTCTAGCTTCAGAAAAATACAAAAAAAAAAAAAAAAGATTATACCACTAAAAAATAAACAAGAAATAGATCAAGGGCAATTACTCTTTAAATCTTTTGGAAAATGTGAACTATAGAAATTTCTATTATAGATTAAATTTAAAAAGGACAATTAATGGCAAAGATTCACTATGGCACCACTATTATTCTGCTGGTAAAAACAGGTAGTAGGTCTCAAAATTGTGAAATAACCAATTTGAAAAAAATTAATTTATGAAAATGTATTTCTTTATGAGATAATTTATCCTTACACATCAAAGCCTGTGAAAAGTCTTGGTCCAGTCAATTTTGATCCACATCAACAGACATAACATCTTGTTCTCTCATGTTATTACTCATCAGAACTATGGTAGAGCATTTGTCATGTTTATTTCAAAAAACAATGATTTTGGAGTGATATAAAACAAGTGTGTTCTACTCTGCTTGCCTATAAATTACTCTGGACATAGATTTATTAAAGTAATATCATGAATATCAGAATAATGACCACCCAAAGATGTTTATGTCCTAATTACTGAATCCTGTGACTATGGTAGATTACATGGCAAAGGAGAATTAAAGTTGCAGATAGAATTAAGTTTGCTAAACAGCTGATCACAAAGTAGAAATATTATGCCAGATTATTTGGGTATTTAAAAGTGGAAAATTAAATCAGAAAACAGAACTGGAGAAATAGAAGAAAAGCACTTGGCCTGAGTTGTTGCCCTCATGACATAGTCACCTCCCAAAAGACTAATCTCCAAATACTATTGCCTCTGTTGTTAGGTTTCAACACAAGAATTTTGGGAGACACAAACATTCAGTCTATAGCAATGGCTAAGGGAGCCAATTGGAAGGTTACCTAATCACTTAGATAAAACAAGGAGCCTTTACTTCTTTAACCTAATCCACTTTGACTTCTTTATATAATAAGAAACATACAGCAAGGATTTGTCTTTTCAAACAAGCTCTCTCTCAACATTTATCTCAATCACCTCTATAATTCCTAGTTTGGTTGCAGAACCACTAATGTGTTCACAACATTCTATTCTTCTCAATTTACTTATTTTGAATCTCCCAATTATTTCAAATGTATTAAGTATGTTTACATAAATGTATACATATTTAAAAGTTAATAGTTTTGTTTATTTACTCAAAGTAATTCATGAAGTATCTATTGTCTATCCTAAGATTGTAGGTAGACAGGACACACAGTGAATTCAATGTTCAGAATGCTATTACACACTCTGAACCACAGCACTTTTTTCAATACACAAAATGCAGGTCTTTTCTCTTCCAGTGAAATGATGACAATTGCCATGGACAGCAAGAAGGTCAAAAAGGTTGACTTCTTTTGTAGGAGAGTGCATGTCTTCTTCATGCCTAGGAGGCCAGGAAGCTTAATCTCAATTTTCAGGAAAGCAAGTTAATGCTTTCTCTGTCTTAATATGGCAATCCAACTACTTTTATTATAGAATCTGTAAGTACTATTTTAATATAGAGAAGATAAAAAATTGTAGAAAGAGTGAAGGCCTATTCTAGGACATAGATTTTTTTTTTCTTTCATTTTTCTGAAGTGCAAAGCAGGGAGGCAAAAAGATAGACTCCCACATGTGCCTGACCGGGATCCACCCACAAAGCCCACTAGGTGGTGATGCTCTGCCCATCTGGGGCATTGCTGCATTGCAACTGGAGCCATTCCAGCGCCTGAGGCGGAGGCCATGAAGACGTTCTCAGCACCCTGGCCTACTTTGCTCCAATGGAGCCTTGGATGTGGGAGGGAAAGAAAGAGATATAGAAAAGGGAGAAGTGGAAGGGTAGAAAAGCAGATGGTCACTTCTACTGTGTGCCCTGGCCAGAAATCAAACCCAGGACTTCCACACTCCAAATCAATGCTCTACCACTGAGGCAACCGGCCAGGGCTGAGACAGATTCATAATTAATGTGTATTTTATGTATTTAGGAAAGTCACTGATAGTGAGTGGTGGAATGACTGAATCAATGACCCTAATTACCTCCATGTATCTATTCCCTTCTCCCTAAAAATTGGCAGCCCGTCACTCTGAGAGTGAGCTTGATCATGTGCTTAATTTTGTTCAATGGGGTGTTAACATACATGACAGAAGCTTAAAACTATATGTGTATTTTTGAATTCCCCTTTTCAAAGTTTGGTCTGCTCTCAGGACATAGGTGGCCTAGTTCAAGACATGTGCGACTGAATGAACTTCCCTCAGTGTTCCCTGCCAAGGCCCATTCTATGTAATCTGACAGCCAGTTTACTGCCAAACATGTAAAAGTACATTAAAAGGACATGAAAGAATACCAGAGTGTAGATTTCTTGGAACTTAAGTTGATATGCCCAACTCTCCCACTGGCACCCTAAAAGTGGTCCCAGCTGAGTGTTCTACACATTATATCAGTAGATAATAAAACACGTTCCATTTGAGAGACTGACTAGGATGAACTATAGCCTCTGACTCTGAGGAAGAATCTCCTGATCAGTTATAATAAAGGGTAACTCCTTTTCTTGATCACTATTCCCCCATGTTCCTCTAAGTCTGTTTTTATACTCTGAAAGATAAAACTCAAACTTAAAGTTCACTGTAAAGTCCTAAAGGATGAGCAGGATAAACTGGGTAGAGCATGTCAGCAGGTCCTACAATGAAGAGAGAATGGTGCTAGTCTATTCTTTCTAGAAATGGGATATCATATTCCCTAGGCTTAATCCTAGTTGCTACTGTTTGCAAGACACATCTGTTTAGCTAGGCTTATTGTTTCCAGACCCTTGTTATTACTGGTGTAGGATGCTGGTTTGGAACAGCTGCTATTGAGTGTTTCTCAAAGCTATACCCAGGTATGTAACATCAGCTTGAAGTTGTATTTCAAGCTGATGGGTATTTGCAAGGTTAAAGCATAGCCAGGAGTCTTTTGTACAGGAGGCAATAATTCATCTCCCTTGTCTATAATAGCCATGTGAAATCTTGGAATGCCATTCCTAAACTCCCCATTTCAAAGAAAAGGAACATCAGCCTGAAAAGCAGAAGAGGACATTACTTATTTAACATATATAAATAATTATAAGGTGAAAAGAAGTCTTCATTCTCTAAAGGGAAGGTGACATATGACTAATGGATGCCACAGTAGCATGTGCGAATGTCAAGACATCATTCTAGCACTTCGGTCTATTTTCTCCCCCTTTTGCATTCATCACTTCTTTAGAGATTTATAGTCTCTGAATTTCAGATTTTGTAAGTATAGGGCTATAACCATGAATAAAATATGCTGGTGTACAAGTTATTAATCTCGCCGGCAATTCTGGCACTTGTGGGAGGTCTAGCTGAATTTAGGCGATAGTGTATTCATTCTGTGCTTCGATTTAAAACCCTTTGTCATAACTTTTAAAAAGAAGCTTTCAGGTTTGTTTGGAGCCCTGATCTCAAATTTTAAGGAGTCTATTCTTTTTATCAGTTATCTGAAAGATTGCAATGGGTAATGAGAAACGTTCACTCTCGGGGAAAAATTATTTAAAATATTTACAAACTGATGTTCATCTGGGATAGGGAAAAAGATCAGCATCAAATGTAACAAAATGCAGTGGCACACATTAAGTCAATTTTAACATAAAGTAAATGGGGAGATATAAATTCTAAATTATTTTCAGTGTGGTACCTGCAATATAACATGCTCCAAATTTGCCAGTAAGATTAAATTTTAGTAATATTTTTTATAAATATGTTAGAATCAAACTGATTTTGATTCTGGTATGATTACAAAAATAGTCACAAATTTTCAATTCATTTTTACTTACTGTCAGTTATGAAGTGCATATATAAATGTCTTCATTCCAAGAACTTTTTATTATGCAAAGATAAATATACAACTATAATACTACAAGATAAATATAGAATTATATACAGATTTCTTGCATATTTTGAATATATGATAAATTCCTTGATAAAGTTTTAGAAATCTGACCTAAAAATATCTTCCTAAAATGCTGTTTCCCTGTGCATATTTCTAATTTAAATATTTTTATTTTTAAGTAACTAAAGTAGTACCTAAATAAAATAAAATATATAGGAGTACACAAGAGTTCATGAAAATATTGATGTTATTATTTCTCATTTTACAAGTGAATCGATTTGTCAGTGAGTTAGCAGGTAATTTCAGTTCTCTGAGTAGGTGTATTTTTTTAAAACTAAAGTTAGCTGGTTTATTTTCATCCCTCTTGAAAAGCTTCTGAACAGATTTTCAATCGGCTTTGCAGTAATCCTGCTTCATTTTTTAAGAAAACGGAAACCATCATATCCAAGTGTTTTCCATTCTATTGTTGTTTTTGTTTAGAAAGTAATAAAAGTGAGGAGAAATGCGGTTATTGGCAAATATCCATATTGTGGACTTAAAAAAACAAAATATTCTCCTGCCACAAGATAGTTCAGAACCTCCTGTCCTACTGTTTCTTATTTTAATTACTATTATTATTCTTTACTGGGTCAAATGATATATACAATTCGTTATTATTTCTTATCGAACTTACTGGTTTCAGGTGCTGCACTCAATAAAACATCATCAGCACACTGCAGCGTGTGCCCGCGTGTGCCCGTCGTTCAGCAGAGGCTCTTTCCTTCCCATGCCTCCCTCCTCTGCCCGTTCCACATACCCTCTACTCCCTTTCCCTCTGGTTATCTTATTTTTAAGCGCACTTTTTTATATTCTGTTTTGTTTTGTGGGGTTGGGACTGTGCAAACCACCTCTGTGCTTTGCCTGCTAGGTCCCGCAGCAGGGCAGCGAGGAGAAACGGGCTGTGTAGGAAGAGAAGGGACGGGATCCTGTTTGCTTCATTTACAGGCAGCCTCACCCAGCCGCGCTTCTGCAACTCGGCCAGGACTGTTACAGTAAGAGTGGTCCCTTTCAGTTCCCGGTTTTCTCCATATTTCCAGAATACGCCCTACTTCACCCCTTTGATAGCTACAAGCCAGTGAGATCCTGCTCCTCCTCAGAGGTCTGGCTGAGTCAGCTCCCAGAGCACAGGCCCCCCTTTTGAGCATCTAAAGTTCCAGCACCAGCTGAGCAGTGCCCCTCCTGGGACAGGTCTAGATCCCTGCTTTGCAGGACTCCTCCACGCTGTAAGAATCCGAAGCTCTTCCTTCTCTTCCATGCTGTTGCCTGCAGTTACTACTTCTGTCATTCCACAGTCTACCGATTTTTCTTTTTCCTTTTCAGCTCTCCCACTACTGTGCGTTTAATTAAAATTTCAGTTAGTATATAGCTGGAGTTTGTTTTCTGACCTTATTGGAAGCTGCAGAAACAAGGGCACTTACCAGTCAGTACGTTTCTCAATGTTCATTTTGAGATTAAGACTTCAGCCCTGGCTGGCTGGCTCAGTGGTAGAGCGTAGGCCGGCATGTGGAGGTCCCAGGTTCGATTCCTGACCAGGACACACAGGAGCAGCGCCCATCTGCTTTCCCACCCTTCCCCCTCTCCTTTCTCTCTATTTCTCTCTTCCTCTCCCTCAGCCAAAGCTCCATAGGAGCAAACTTGGCCCCAGCGTTGAGGATGGCTTGGTGGCCTCCACCTCAGGCACTAGAATGGCTCCTGTTACAACTGAGCAATAGCCCAGATGGGCAGAGCATTGCCTCCTGGTGGATCCATTGCATGCTGTGTGGATCCCGGTGGGGCACATGCAGGAGTCTGTCTCTCTCTCTTTCTCTCTGCCTCCTCTCTTCTCACTTCAGAAAAATACACACACAAATAAAAGAGATTAAGACTTCAATCTTGAGACCTATTTACCTCAGTTTCTAGACCATTATTATAAATACAACTATATAATGAGTGTTAAGGGGATAGCAACTTAAAATAACTGAATGAACAGGAATTAAAACGTAACAAACTGCTCCTGTATGCTAGGCCCTGTGTTCTAGATGTTTCCATAATATTTTATCATACTTAGGGAAGGAAAAGATTACTCACAGATTATAGATAAAAGTATTTTAAAAGCTGAGTTCCTTCTCATCTCAGGAATTTATAATTTAGATAAAAATATTCACTTAACCTTTAATGCAAGTAGAAATTCAATAATACTAGCAATAATTACAAAAGTATTACTAGTTACTAAATATTGAGCATTTATTTTTTGTAGGTATTTTATTAAGAGCTTTGCATACCTTATTTCATTTAATCTTCCAAAACCACTTCAGATAATAAGAAACATAGTTATCACTGTTTTCACAGGAGGTGAGATATGTGAAATAACTTACAGATGATCACACATTAATTGACTGATGCAGGATGTGTACCCAGGTTTTATTAATTTTCATCTGTTGTTTTTCTAAAGTGCAAAGTTAATGTTTTTGAAAATTATATTTGTTTACTTCCAAATTGAAATAAGAGATTGTTGATGACTAAGTCCTTCGGCTACTAAGTTGCTGAAGTGAGCTTGGAATCCTGCTACTTTGGTTTCCGACACCTAGACCTTAACCATGATGCAATGCGTTCTCATTCCCCAAAGCACACTTCGCCACTTACAAATTAGACATGACAACATCCAGAGTTTAGATTTTACTCCATGGTGATTTGCAATTTGAGAATGTCTTTTTCACTTAAAAAATATGATTGTATTAAATATTGACACATATACAGAGGCGTAGATTTTTTTCTTGGATTACTTCGTGAAAGGCCTTCAAAGATTAAGGAAGCAAGTAAATCTGAATTAAAACTATTGTTTTCACAGCTAAAGCAGTAAGGTTCTGAAGACAAACAAGTGACATGAGCATTTGTTTTTTTCTGCTTTACCACTTTCACACTTCCCATTTACACATGTATTATTTTGGCTTTCAGTATATAGAAAAAATTTTGGACAATTCAAATTTCTTCGTTTTATCTATTTTTAAAATATAGACCTATAGTTTTCTTGGTCATTTATCTTTTAATCTTCCATCCAAATTAAAAAAAATATTTATCCTCCTGGTGTCCAGTTAATATTCAGTACTCAGAAAAAAAAAATGGACCTGACCTGTGGTGGCATAGTGGATAAAGTGCTGACCTCGAATACTTAAGGTCACTAATTTAAAACCCTGTAATTGTCTGGTCAAGGCACATATAGGAGTTGATGATTCCTGCCCCTCTCCCCTTCTCTCTCTCTTCTCTCTAAATTAAACAAATAAAATTTTTAAAAAAATGATGCTAACTTGACCCTGTACCTAGTGTTGTAAATAAGTGCACAGAAGGAGACAGCATTCTTTGTCTACTTGCTACTGGCCCACTTTATAATTGGCCTCCCTTATAGTACCTCCCTTTACTGCATATCTCAACATGGTTATCTGATTTTGCCTTCAAGTACTATGGTTAGTTCTTCCCTGAAAGTTTATATAGTTCTTCCACATGAAGTCTAATTGAATAGAGCTTTCAAGAAACCATTTGGATCATTATTTCTTTCTTTGTCTTGAATTCACAATTACAAAGTCTACTTCAAAGGGAAGTGTTGCTCCAAAGGATACAACAGCCCTAGAAACTAGAAGACTTATGGTAAATGTGTACAAAGGACAATTCACACAAAGACAAGCAGTCAAGCCTATGTATGATGTTACTCCTCAGTCCAACAACAACAAACTTTCTTATTAAGACCTTCTATTTGGAATCACATCTTTGCCATTTGGGGCAGAGACTTGAAAAATGGAAACACTTACTTAACTCTTCATTCCAGCTAGATTGCAAAATTCTCTGGTGGAAAATTAGGTAGTTTGGAGAGTGCTTTGAGTTGTGTAGAAGAAAAGGCACCCTAATAGTCTGAAGAGTTAATATGCTCTAACACCCTCCTGCTGCAAATTGGCTCCACATGCCCTCGTGACCTAAAATAGTCCATGCCTAAGTGCATCTTTTGACACCTAGTGTGGAAAGGAGTAATTTAGCTGTTGAAGAAAATCTAAATCACACACTGTTTCCTTGTCTCAGTCCTCCTCAGGGGGCAAAGGACAATTTTGAAAGCTGCATTAACTCAGTAGAAAGATTTACAAAGCAATCCTCTAATGGCCTGAAGGAGTTAATGCTTTTTGCTAAAGTTGAGTCACTTACTTTAGGATAAAGAACCTAATAGGGGCATTTACTTCCAGATCAAAATGCACAAGGGCAGTCAGTAACAGTGGGTGAGGAGGCACCAAATAATAAGGAGACATGTTGGGGAAAATAACAGCTCCTTCCAGCACCACCATCAAAGCTGAAGTTCTTTAAAGTGGTAAGATTTGGTGGCTTAAACACGTCGGCACAACCGAGACTTTTAAATTCAGACCTAGAATAATTTGACACTATAGGAAATATAACTAGTTTTCCTAGTTTGATATATGTAGAAATGAAACCAGCAGCTCTGTTGATGCTACAGCTTATTAAAGATGCAAATTAAAAATATCAAAAACCATGGAGATTTGTTTAACCTTTTACCAAGTGTAAATCTTTAATCTGATCTTGATATGAACTGTGTTGATTTGCTTGAAGTTGAATAACACACTAAACTTGTGAGGTGCTAACAGTACCTTCAGTGGTCAAATATTGCATTTTAAAATTAATAGAAAAAGGTTAATTTAAAATCCAGTCCAGAAATTATATTATATTGTACAACATATATCTGCTTTGGTGAAGAACTGACACACTGAAAATGCCTCAGAGGAAAAATTCCACTGAATTAAAAGCAAAAGATTAATGTACTTGGAAATGAATTTGCATTCAACTGTAAAACAATGCCATTATGCCATTTTTTATTTCTATTTTTTTTAAATGTAACCAGTCATTTCTGAGCCTCCTGTTACTAAATTAGAAGGTTATATAATGCAGAATGGAATTGAGGACACTTGGATTAAAACAGAAATTCAGTAGAAAGTTTTATTTATAAACACTAGCTCTCACTTAGTATTTTATTGTGGGGTTACTTTGGAACTTTTTTTTCATTTTACAATAAACTTAAATTAGCCATGCTACATTAAAAATTTAAAATATACCGTGCAAGAATACAGCCACTGTTATAGCTTTTAGAAGATGATTTAATTTGGCAATTTCAGAAGTAGCATTAATAAAAACAATATAATATCCAAGTGACAAGACTATAAGGCAGTTCCTCATGGCTGTACAGGGCATTCCTTTTATCTTCTCTAAAATTAGACTCACAAAACATGTCATAATTCCTTGAAATTGTCCGCAGTATCAGGAAGAATAGTTTAAAATCACTTTATCACCTGCCAATCACAGTCTATCTCTGACAATGTAAATTAGTCACTACTAAAAATAAGGGATAATGATTAATTACCTTAGAGAATTCCTGCTAGTATTACCAGTCACTGGAACCAGATTTCTTATGGAAATGCACTCTACGTAATTTACCTACAAGCTTTATTGCTTCATCTAGTCCAAGACAATCCTTATGATCTGAAAATAAATAAAATATTTCTGAGGTAAGTCTGTATTGTGCTGAATGAACAAATAAGTGAACAACTGTGTTAATGAGCATCTGAAAATATCAAATATTAATTTTACCCATGTCTTAAACTACCTCATAGATGAGTGGTCAGGGAGGTTTAATATCATTGTCAAGTATGACTTGCATCTTGAAACTCTAATTTGGCCTGACCTGTGGTGGTGCAGTGGATAAAGCATGGACCTGGGATGCTGAGATCACAAGTTTGAAACCCTGGGCTTGCCAGGTCAAGGCACACAAGGGAGTTGATGCTTCCTGCTCTTCCCTACTTCTCTCTCTCTCTAATTTGCTTCCTTATACTTACTTAAAATTACTTTTTAGTTTTGTTTCTTTGGTATTCAAAGAGAACTAAGTCCTTCCAGCGAGAATATCATAGTATATTCATTGTGTTAATGTATTGTGTTAATGTGAGTAATATCTAGAACATGGACGATTAATTTCCTGATGATAATGCTTAAAATTAAAATAGATTTTATACTATAATAACTGAGTCATTATTAACTTATAACACCAGAGAAAATCTTTTAGATTTTGATGATGCTGAGCTTAATTGAATTCTTATTTTCAGTTTCTAATGCATTCAGTTTGTGAACATTTTATTTCTTCAGATTTGCAAAGTTGTTTACAGTTCTCGGTGACAGATAATTTTGATACTAACAAAATGCTGCTTTTTGAAATCTCTCTGAAGAGCAATGAACAAATTGTTGTAGAGAAGGCTGAAAATTATTTAGCTCCCATTAGTGGAAATATATTCAAACTATAGTTTAAACAGTTTCCTCCTTCCTTATCCCAATCCATTTTCACATAACACCTACAGCAATTAATTTTTATCATCAATGAACAAGATTAGTTCACTCCACCAATCAAAACTTTTTATAAGCACCGCTGATTCAATTTATACTGTACTACAAAATTCTTAACAGAATCAATGACTAAGAATTGTCTTTCCTGTGTTTATGTCTTATATTTTAATTTTAGCCCTATCTCCCTTAACTGAATAAAAGCCATATAGGGCTTTATTGCTTGCAAAATGCCAGGCCTTATAGGACATTTAAATATGCTATTTATTTTCTCCAGTTGATTGTTGAATTCTTCTCCAGTATCCCTCCCTTCTTGACCTATTTAATTAATACTTATCTCTCTCATCTTTTTTTTTTAATATTCCAACCCACACCATGCTCACCATCAGCTCTAAAATCCTTCTGTTATATTGTGTCACAAACTTTTTCTACAGTAAGACAGAAAAATATATGTTGTATTTTTTTTATCAAACATAGAAATGTATATAACATTTGTGTTTATTTAGTTCTTTGCTACATGTATCATGTTTTTTATAGATTTCCCACCAAGTAAATATTGATATAATGAGGGTAGAAAATAGAAATATGAAAGGAAAAGGCATGCATAAAAACTTGAAGATCACTCACAGAAGAAGAAATAGACAATTTGAATAGCCTTACATCTATAAAAGAAATTCAATTCAATTATTCAAAACCCTTCAAAACAGAAAGCACTAGGCACAGATGAGTGCATCTGTGAAATCTACCAGACATTTAAGGAAAACATTATGCCAATTCCCTACAGTCTCTTCCAGAAGATAGAAACAGAAAGAATATCTCCTAATGTATTTATGTGACCAGCATTACCCTAATACCAAAACCAGATAAAATTTTGTAAGAAAAGTACAAACCAATCTCTCTCATAAATGATGATGCAAAAATTCTTGACCATATTTTAGCAAATCAAGTCCAACAATGTGTAAAAGGAATTATATATGACAGGTAAGTGGGATTTATCCCAGGTATGCAAGGCTGGTTCAAAATTTGAAAGTCGATTAATGTAACCTATTGTATCAACTGGCTAAGGAAGAAAGACACACACACACATTATCAATAACTACAAAAAAAAATGGAAAAAATCTAACACACGTTAATAATAAAAACTCTGAGGAAATTAGGCATAGAAAGAAACTTTCTCAACTTGACACAGAACATCCACAGAGTATCTCAGCTAACATTACAGTTAATGGTGAGAAACTTAAAGCTTCCCCTTAAACTTCATTCATAATTGGCAAAACTTAGAAGCAACTGAAGTGTCCTTTAGTAGGTGAATGGAAAAACAAACTGCGGTACATCCATACAATAAAATACTATTCACCACTAAAAAGAAATGAGCTATCAAGCAGTAAATGACAAAGAGGGAGATTAAATGTTTATTACTAAGTGAGAGAAACCAATCTGAAAAGGTTACATACTGTATGAGTCCAACTATATGGCATTCTGAAAAAAACAAAATCAGTGGTTGCCATGGGTTAAGGAGGAGAAACAGATAAAGAGAAGGAACACAGAAGATTTTTAGGGCAGTTAGACTACTCTGTGTGACACTATAATAGTGGATAATTATCATTCTACATTTGTTTAAAGCCATAGACTATACACTGAGAGTGAACCTAACATATGCTATGGATGTTGGATATATATATTGATCATGTTTCAATATAGGTTCAGAAGTTATAACAAATTTACCACTCTACTACTCTGTGCAGGATGGCTGATGTCAATAGTGGTGGAGACCGTGCATATGCTGGGGCAGGGGATATATGGGAAAACCTAAAACTGCTCTAAAAATAAAGTTTATTAATTTTTAAAAATTGACTATAATGTCATCTTATTTTAAGAACAACAATAAAAAATATTTTATTTAAAAAGAAGAGCACAGGAGAATGCCAGCAATATTTTCCCCAATTTGCAATATATGTAAATAGATAAATAAAGGCACACAACAATACATGAATTTAATTATTGAAGCATCTACAGAAAACAAGGCAATTCAAGTGGATATAAAATCTGATGAAGATATTGATGAAATAATATATTTCAATGGAATTATAGAAATATAATTAGGTAGTTAATCTTCCATGAAGCTATTACTCCTTAAAACTATTATTCAACCTTTATAGACTAATAGGTAAAATAAACTAAATTATCTCCAAGCATCCCTTATGCCCACCCTAAAATTATACAATTTTAAACAAGTGTTTGTTAAAACTGACTAAGTTCTCAAGGCTACAAAATTTAATAGAAATACAAGACTCAAAGTATAAGATAATATAGGAAGATTGTTCTCAGAATAAAGGTTCTAAAGAAAATTAAATATGTGACAGCTGGGTTGAAAGAAAGAGGATGAGAAAGAGAAAAGCTTACAAAAAAGATAAAAATAATGACCTTAAATGATGAGAAACAGGAAGGTAGATTGAGATAAGGTACAAAGAAAAGAGGAAAAGAAGAAAAATTAAAGAACAGTTCTGCTAAAGGTCAATTTAACCTTCACATCAAAGTTTAACTCAATTTCCTGGATACATTTTGAGGTTAGTAATGTCTTATTAACTTAGTTTTCTCTGACTGCAGCTAGAATCTAAATGTGATTCTTTCTAGTGCTGAGCACAGAAAGGTGTGTGACTGGCTCACAGGTCTTTGAAGATTTATGGTCACATTCAGCAAGCAATTGCCACAGCAATCTCATCAGATTTGGAGGACAAGGGCACACCTAAATACAGTCTACTGTGTCTGGTACATTAGAATCTTTGCTATGCTATAAAGAAACCTCTAATTTGTAACACTTCCCCCTTCATTCACAGCACAGCAGGATAGAAATTTCTGGGATAGCAACTATGATTTACAAAAAGAAATCGTAGCCTGGGAATTCCAAGTTCAAGTCATAACTTTGCTTCTTATTAGTCATGTAAAATTTTTAAGCATTTATTTTTATTGTGGTGAAAACACTTGATATAAGATTTACCCTCTTAAATTTTTAAGTGTACAGTGTCACTTAAACAACAATTAAATTTTTAAGTGTTGGTACAATGTCAACATTATAGATCTCTAGAATTTACTCATCTTGTTTGACGGAGACTTGATTACCATTGATTAGTAATTGCATTTCCATCAGTCACTGGCAACCCCCACTCCACTCTGACTATAAATTTGACTATTTTAGACACCAAATATAAGTGGAATCATATACTGTTTGTTTCTCTGTGACTTGCTTATTTCACTTAGCATAATATTCTTAAGATTAACCCTTGTTGTCTCATATTGAAGAAATCATTTCCTTTTTTAAGACAGAGTATTGCATTATATATGTTTACCATATTTCTTTATCCATTCATTTTTTCATGGATGTTTAATTTTTTTTTATTTCTTGACTGTCGTGAACTCTACAATAAACATAGAAATGTTGAAATCTCTATAATGCTGATTTAAATTTCTTTGAATAAATATCCAAAAGCCAGAAGCTTATGTCATAGAGTAATTCTATGTATTTTTAATTTTTTTGAGGAACTTTCATGTTGTTTTCCATAATAGCTGCACCATTTTGCTTGCCCACCAGCAGTGTATACTGGTTCCAATTTCTTTATAACCTTGTTGTATTTTAAAAATTAAAAAAAAAATAATAGCTCTGCTGACAGGAATGGGATGATAGTTCATTGCTGTTTTGATTTTCATCTCTCTAATGATTAGAGCTATTAAGCATTTTTTCTTTTATATCTATTGGCTGTTGTAAGTTTTGTTTGGATAAATGTCAATTCAAATCCTTAGCTCATTATGGTAAAATATTTAATTTAACAGAAATATATAATAATTATAAATATATATGTATCTAATACTGGAGCACCTAAATATATTATATAAAGCAAACATTGACAGAACTGAAGGGAGAAACAGACAGCAACACAATAGTAACAGGAGACTTCAATGCCCCAATTTAAATAGTGAATAAAACATCCAGACAGAATATCAGAAAGGAAACAGAACATGTGAGCAACATTATAAACCAACCGGACCTGCCGAACATATATAGAAACTTCTACCAAACAGTGGCAAAATATGATACTACATCTTCTCAAACATACAGGAATCTTTCTTCAGGAAAGATTACATATAGATCACAAAACAAGCCTTAAAAAATCTGAAAAGATTGAAATTATATCTTTTTTATATAGTTGAGTTTTACCAGGGGTAACGCCGGTTAACATAGTCATACAGGTTTCAGTTGCCCAACTCTACAACACATCCCGGTATACTGTATTTTGTGTTCATCCTCCTAGTCAAATATCTTTTCTACTAATAAAGGAAGGAAACCAGAAATCAATAATGGAAGGAAAACTGGAAAATTGAAAAGTAGGTGGAAATTAGGACCTGCAACTTTTTCTGAGTCACTTAGCTTCCACAAGCCTATTTCTTTATCCATGGAAAGTTCTAGCTTACATGATTATAAAAGGATTTAGAAAGCACAGTGAGTGTGATAGTACTTTATTCTTCAAGATTGGCTTACTTCATTGGTCATTTGGTTTTTTAGGAGCTAGTAACTATGTCCATTTCACTCAGAATCAAATGTATCCTGCTCAGGAAAAATAAGAATTAATATTAATTATGTTTTTGTTTTTCAGGCACTTGTAACATACTTCAGACTAATAAGCACATTTCTTTCTTGCAAGATTTCAATAATATCTGTTCTACTGCTACCCCTAGTTTACCAAAGAGGGTAAATGGGGACTTTATAAATGAGGATCTGAGGCACAGGCAATAATATGCCCAAGGTAATAATATTAGTAGCAATCATGTCACCAGGATTTCACTGAGGCAGTCCAACTCCATAGATTCTTCACCTATCTGCAATTCTACACTTTTACCCTATGTATTCTGAAGAGGAAAATGAATGTTTTTCTTCTTTCAAAATGTTGTTCAATCATTCTCCTAATCCTCTTCTCTTAAAGTGTGGAAACTTATGCTAAAATATATATTCAAAAAACTAAAAATGTGCCTGCTTATGGATGAATTAATAATGTCATATAAATAAAATGGTGCTACTGAGAATGAAGTTAACACTCGGCTTACCTGTCCTAGAATATATACATGTTACAACAATTATCCAATTTGAGTCCTTTCTTGGTAGCCTCATTTCCATAAGAGGACACATTTTTAGAATGAATAGATTTGGGCAGTTGCATGCATGATTGTGCCAGAATCTTCTAAATTCACTAATATCTGAAGCCAAACAATTCTAACTTTATTTCTTAGCTGAAATCTACATTCCTTAACAGCACATATTTTCTGAGGCTAGCCTATGGAAAACTAGTAGTCACGTATGTCTACCTATGAATGAATTTCTTCAGATCCTTTGCCGATAGCAGGTTTAGCAGGTGGGATAAGCAGAGTAACCTGTGCGTGATAGGCAGTGAGGGAGATGGGAGAACAGGTATCATTACTGTGATAAAGTCAACGAGCATGGAGACTGGTGACAGCAACAATAGACAGTCTCTACATTCCAGTTTTACCGGTGGCCTGCCTTGGCCTCTCTGCTTTCTTATTCCCACCAGGAGATGACAAGTTCAATGGAAACGGGAGTGCTTTAAGAGAAATTCTAAAATAAACCTCAAATACTTGTTTAGAGAATTCAAGTGATTTAAGTAAGATGTGACAACGGATTAAAAACCTGCCTGTTAAAAGTGGTATCAATTCCTCTACAAGAGCTATTTGAAAAAGACTACTTTTATCTCAGTAAGCTACATTCTCAAATGCGAGTCCTTAAATCAGGATTGTCAAATCCTGGTTTACCATTTGAGTTCCAAAAGTGAGATAATGTGATACAGATACAGCCCAATTAAGTTTCAAGATAAATCCCTTTAGTTGCCTTAATCATTGATTTAGGAGCTTTGGCAATTCCTTATATTTGTGTAAATGTACTAGTGAAGGATTAGTTTTTGTTCTAATTACTTAGGCTGACTGAAAAAATATATTTTTCTGCTTCATTTTCATTTCATATTTTATCCCATAATTTGAGGCTATATTCTGCAAGTCTACTGGGTAATTTTGATAATTTGCCAATCTGAACATATTACTTTATCATATATGTTCCTTCTATGTCAACGCAGCCAGGCAGTCAGGAAAACTACTTCAAAATTGCCTCTTCTGAAAAGCTATACAATTTGTACCAAATGTTCTGTCAATTTTATAACTTTGCAAAAGTGAAGCAAGCACTGACATGATGATGGTAAGATGAAAACTAACAGAAAAATCCTGTGACTGTGTCATTCCTTTCATGATAGAACCAACTCTAGTTGTGGACCACATAATTATAGTCACTATAAATTGTTGATCTTAATATCATCTTATCTACAGTGAAATCTAAGAAGCAATTATTGGAGATGTTGTCCACTGCTTTAAAACTTCATTGGGATGATGGTCAAACACATGGAGTCACAACTCTGTGACAGGTGCCTATGGACTTCTGTGACCTGCACAGTGATCTTAGCAAATTCGGACAGTTTAACTGATACAATTTCTTAAAATTGGTCTAAAAGGAAACTTTGTTTCTAATATTAATAAATAGTATTTGTTCTCAAAAAAGAAAAATTAGATACGGACATCCCACTCAAGTAAGAAATATTATTTGATTTCCAACCATGAGTCAAGCAGTTGTGTCAAGCACTAAGAACAAAAGACAGGTGGAGTCTCACAGAAATAGAGATTAAATAAAAAAATAAAATAATGTTTGTCATGGTATTTCTCATATCTTTATTTCTACATTTCTCTATGTGCTGTATATATTTTTTTAAACAATGCTATCTCTAACACAACTCTGCTGTTTTGGCTATGTAAGGACAACCTTTTGTTTTTTCTAAATTGTGTTTTGATGAAATATTTAGAATAAAATGCAAAACAAACATATATGTATATAGTATTTAAATTAATCACTGACAAATTATTGAAAAGAAGCTCTATACTTTTCCTTTCTTGCTTTTCTATTCCGGAATCTTGTGTTTTATTGGTATAAACTCACTCAATTTTTTTAAAAAATAAAACCTTGAGAAATGATCTAGATGTAATAAAACAAACACCACTTAAACATAAAAGTTATGAATTCTTGCCAAATATTTATCACTCACCACAATCAAAAGCAAACCAAAATGTTTTCTCATGTCCCTTTGTAGTACATCTTTTCACTGCCAGATTGGGTAGCCACAGACCAGTGTTTTATCATTAAAAATTAGTGTTGCTCTTCCTACTATTACATACAAATGGAATCATCCAGGGAGTACTTATTTTTGTTTGGCATCTTCACTCAGAACATTTTTGAGATTCATCCATGCTATGTGTGTGAATCAATAGTTCATTCGTAATTATTTTGGTGCAGTCAACCGAGTTTGGATATAATAAAATCTGCTCATCCTTTTAGTTTGATGTATATTTGGAATGTTTCTGATTTCTGGCTATTATAAACAAAGTTGTCATAAAAATTTTTACACAAGTCTCTGTATGAACATATTTTTGTGTTCCTTTGGATAAATAGCTAAGAGTAGAGTTGGTGGATTGATTGTTAAGTGTATGTTCCTGTGAAATTGCCAGACTACTTTCTAAAGTGAATGTACCCTATATTTCAACCAGCAACTAATGGAAATGTTAACTCTAGGTATTATCAGTCTTTTAATTTTAAACATGCAAGTGGGTGTGTGTAATATTTTATTATGGTTTTAATTTGCATTTTATAAATTTCTAATGAGTTTTGAATAACTTTTCAGTCACTTTGAGGCCATTCATATACCTTACTTTAGAAAATATCTCCTCAATAATTTACTTATTTTTAAAAGAATGATCATCTTTATTTATAACTGGGGAACAGATTTATTTTTCAATTATCTATCTATATATCTATCTCTCTGGGCCTTAGTTGAGAAGAGAGTTCAGAAAAGCCTGAGTTTGGTCAATAAGAGAATTTTTGTCAGTTTCTTTTTTCTTTTTTTTTTACATAGAGAGAGAAAGTCAGAGAGAGGGATGGATAGGGACAGACAGACAGGAACAGAGAGAGATGAGAAGCATCAATCATAAGTTTTGAGTTGTGGCTCTTTAGTTGTTCATTGATTGTTTTCTTATATGTGCCTTGACTGGGGGGCTACAGCAGACCGAGTAACCCCTTGCTCAAGCCAGCGACCTTGGGTCCAAGTTGGTGAGCTTTTCTTTTTTTTTTCTCTCAAATCAGATGAGCCTGCACTCAAATTGGCGACCTTGGGGTCTTGAACCTGTGTCCTCTGCATCCCAGTCTGATGCTCTATCCACTGTACCACTGCCAGGTCAGGCTTGTCAATTTCTTACATACCATTACCCACAGTGAAACATGAACAGGGCTAGGTGACATCTACACACATAGTGGATTGCATTACAGGAGAAAGAGTTAAATATTAGGGAGCTTGAATGTTTATAATAGAAGTTAGTGTATCTATCCTTTCCTTTTCTTTAGAAGTAGACACTATATTCTAATGAAGAGTAAGTAGGCCTACTTTTTTGCTCCAGAGGGAAAGGCTATTTTCCAAGGCATTTTTTATAGTTTGGGAAGTTATTTCATGTACATTATCTCATATATTCCCCTGACATTTTAGTTCATTTTCCATTCAGATATTTTTAAAAACCAAGGCATATTATTGAAAGCAGTAAATTAAGTATTAGTAAATTTCTTAATTCCAAACCTTGGACCATTTGTAGTCCTTCCAGGAGAGTGAGTTACTACTGGTTGAATACTCCTCAAAAGGAAACTAAAAGAGTAACAAGAAACAAAGGTTCTAGAAACTAAGAAAGAAAGAAAAAAGACCAAGATCTCCCTAGGACCGTTTAGGCTTATTGTATTATGAATACCTTATGTATTATGTATCATGGTTTGTATCTATATGTATTATGTAGCTACACATGCTATGCTTGTCTGATGTGGGCAATAGCTGATTTCAGCAATAACAATATGGGTTCACACCATCATAATTACTAGACACCTGAAAACCACTCTCTGAAGAAAGGTAACAAATTGTACATTGCATTCCAGCTGAAGCAGAAAAATTGAAACTAATAGATCAGAATTGAAAGAAATAAAATAAATGCACTTAAGCAAAAATAAAATATTAGCAAAATAAAATAAAATTGGAAAATATAAAAAAAGAACTGTGAAGAAATGTTCCATTAGATTGCACAGTATTTGAAATTGGGTATTTTGTACCAGTTTAAGTGGATATCTAACTAAATCCATCTTAAGAGAAAGAAAACATAAAACAATCTTATCTGAAATCCAAAATAACTAATATTTTATATAAGTCAAAGTTTACTATCAACTTCCATATGTAAAACAAATGAGAGGAGGAGAGAGAAAGAGATAGAGAAACTGATTTGTTGTTCCACTTATTTATGTATTCATTGGTTACTTCTTGTATGTGCCCTGACCAGGAATCACAACCTTGGCATATAAGGATGATGGCTCTAACCAAATGAACTAACTAGCCATGGCTAGAAGATCATTTTTAAAGGCACAAAATCATATTTACATTAAACATCTTAATTGCATCTATAGATAATAAGGTGATGAATTAATATTTATAAATTATTGAAGAAGCTGGTTGGCTCAATCATAGAGCATTCACCTGGTGTGTGAATGTGCCAGGTTTGATTCTGGTCAGGGCCCACAGGAGAAGTGACCATCTGCTTCCCCACCTACCTCTTTCTCTTCCCCTTCCATAATCACATCTCGATTAGCTCAGTTCAAGTACATTGGCTGTGGGTCCTGAGGATGGCTCTGTGGAGCTTCTATCTCAGGCATTAAAAATAGCTTAGTTGTGAGCATGGCCCCAGATGGGCAGAGCATTAGCCCAAGACAGGGTTTGCTGGGTAGATCCCGATAAGGGTGCATGTGGGAGTCTGTCTCTTTATCTCCCCTATTCACACTTGGAAAGGAAGAAAAAAATATATTGAAGGGAAGAATTTTGGGTACAGAAGGTTATATGCAGAAAGTTTAATTTATTTATGAAAGCACCAAATATTACCCTGCATAATTGTCCTTGAAATAGTTTTTAAGCAAAAACTGGCCCTGACACATTATAATAATAAATAAAACAAATTAAGATTCTTCTAGAGACATGAAAAGCAAGGACAATAGATTATCTATTTAAATATATATTCCTATCTAAAAGGAATAATTAAAAATGGCTAAAACCAAAAATATAGAAAGAGTGAATATAATTAATAAGTAATAAAACAGGAAAATGTAGGCAATATATACTAAATGGGGGATAGATAGATTTGGCTGGGTAGCTCAGTTGGTTAGAGCATCATCCTGATATGCCAAGGTTGAGGGTTCAATCTCTGGCCAGGACCCATATAAAAATCAACCAGTGAATGCATAAATAAATGGAGCAACAAGTCGATGCTTTTCTCTTTCTCTTTTTCACCCTCTCTTGCTCTGCTTCTTTCTCTAAATAAATAAATAAGGGAGAGATAGACCAAAGTAACTTAAAGAATTCAGGTATTTTCTTTCTCTTTTTCAACTTTCTATTATGTAAAGTCTTTGTTTTATGTTTCCCTTACTGAAAAGTAATAAATATGTTATTACCTTATGTATTAGGTACAAAAATATTAGATACAAAAGTGATTTTTGTATTTTCTTACTGATTTCTACTGAAGGGAAAAATAACTTGAAATCTATATAATCTTATAAACCAATGTCTCCCCAATAAATTTAATTTAGAAAAAAAAAGAGAAAGACACCTGTTGCTCTTGTTACTCTTCCTTCAATGGACAAGCCAGTCAGAAGAATTCTAGGAGTGCTTTCTCTATAATCATTCTCTTCTTTCCTACACCCTTTCTTAAACTGTATGCCGTCATCACATACCTGAATAAAGGGTCAACTGCTCACAAATTTGTTTAATCTGTGGAGCAGAACCTGAATCTGGATGCAGAAGATTTTCTACCAAATGCTCCTCTGGCCGCTTCTCAATTGCATATTTAGGCACAATTTTACATTTCTTCTATCTTTTTTTTTTTTAAGATTTTATTTATTCATTATAGAGAGGGGAGAGGGAGAGAGAGAAAGAGAGAGAGAGAAGGGGGGAGGAGCAGAAAGCATCAACTCCCATATGTGCCTTGACCAGGCAAGCCCAGGGTTTTGAACCGGCAACCTCAGCATTTCCAGGTTGCCGCTTTATCCACTGCGCCACCACAGGTCAGGTACACAATTTTACATTTCTTGACCTTAGATATATTTATCTTTAAAATAGCAGTAAGGTAACTTTCAGCTTGCCATTCAGAGTTCTTGCAATAATATGTAATTCTAGTTTACTTTATAAACTCAAAAGACAGATGAGGAGAGAATACTGATCAAATAAGTCTAATATGATCAATTCCAACATCACAGCATTAATTAAAGATAATTTCTCTTATATATTGAATGTACCTTTCTAAGTGACTAAGCACTAATAATTTAATATTTTTTTGAATTTTAAATATGTCATTTCTAGAAATAGCCTGTTCTCTAAGAAACCTTACTTTAGCATTAAATTATCTAAGCTATAGCCACTGTTTAAATTTAAGATTATCTATCCTTTATTAGTGCTATAAGACAATATGATCAATTGGACATTTTTCTTCTGTTTTTTTTTTTTCTACCACCCTCTTCTAAATTCTTATTTGTGTTTTGGAACTATATTAAAGTATTTATTCTTAATATGTACTTACTATCTTTTTACCTCCATCTGGCATCCGCCTCTAGCAGAACATCCTGACAGCCTTACAGGTGGTAGCCGAGTTCCACGACAGCATAAGCAGAGGCGTCAGAACTTTTAAGGTCTAGGAATGGAATTTTCACAGCTTCATCAACTTTTCAATCTATTGGCCAAAGCAAGTTATACAGACAATCTAGATTCAAGGGAAAGGAAAACAAACTCTATTTCCTGACAACATTTAGGGATATAGAGAGAAGGAATTGAGGCTAGCTATCTTTGGAACTATCTTTCATGGGATTTAATAAATTATGCATATATATATATATATATGCATGAGTGTTTTATATGTCTGTTTTTAGGGTGCTTTTTAAAGATTTTTTTTAGTTTATTGATTTTAAAGAGAGAGAGAGAACGGATGGAGCAGGAAGCATCAACTCATAGTAGTTGCTTCCTGTATGTGCCTTGACCCGGCAAGCCCAGGGCTTTGAACCAGCAACCTCAGTGTTCCAGGTTGATGCCTTATCCACAGCACCACAGCAGGTCAGACTTTTATGTCTGTTTTTATATATTATAATTAAGTATAATCATACACCAGGCATTGCTTTGGGTATCAGAGATCTGAACAAATGAAGTATTTATATTTATATTAAACTCATGAGCCAATAATCCATTTCAAAGATAATTTATAATTAAGAAGATATAAAGAAAATAAATAGTAAGGGGGTAAAAATATGGAAGACAAAATAAAGGATTTGTATTAGAAAATATAATCAAGAAAAATCTCTAGGAAAAAAAGAATATTAGAGAAGAAATTTGCCTACGTTAATGAAAAGCTCTTTGTATGTTTGCAGATGACAAGTAGGAGTATGAATGTAGAAGGTTTGCAGGCAATCGTATCTCAGGAGAAAGGGAGGGGGCTGTTCTGGGCTTGATTATCTGGCTTAGTGGGTGCTGAAGGCAGCAGGAATCCAATTAGTATTAAAAGTTATTGTCATCTCATGTTATGTAGTCATGAAATAGCAAAATAAATTATTGCTAATGGATACCTAAAATGAAGTGTCCATTAAAGGCAAGACTCTGGGGAACAAGTATCTGTTGCCATAGAGAATAAAGGGTAACAGGAATTCAGGGACTCGAGGTCATAGTGGCCACTTCTGAAAGATAAAAACAGCCTTGAAAAACTATCGAATTAAAACTTGAGAAATTATATATCTGTGCTAAAACAGTCTTCTACTTTGCACAGCTACAGAGTTGATTAACCCAAATCCAAGTGCATAATTTGTACCTAGTGATGGGTGCACATCATCAGTTGAACTCACAGTCAAACCCATTATATAATATTACAAAAACAGCATTCACTTTAAAATAGTGACAAAGATTGCTAACATCACCGTCATGTATTTGTGGGATTCAGAAAACTTGGCATAGCCATACACTCCAACTTATCCTTTTATCCCTTAGAAATAGTCATTTACTATATAGTTGATCAGGATGTTCTTGCCTTTCCAGAAAATCCTTTTAAGACCTATGCTTAAGTATCCACCCAAGACACTTTGATTTAATTGGTTCAGGGTGTGGCCTTGCTATCAATAATTTTTACAAGCTCCCCAGACACTTATAATGTGCAGCCAAGGTTGAGATTCACTTGACTTAGAAAGAGTTTTATGTTTTTTTCTTAATGAGCAAATTGGAACAGCTTGGGGTGGTTTTCCCTGTCTCCTTGGTTGATTGACTAAAACCTAGATTCACCTATGGCACTAAGTAAGTTAAGTTGAAATGCCAAACATTCCCTGATATATAAAGGAAAGATTTTAACACATATGACGCTTCCAACCATTTCTCAAATAAATAACTTTCTCTTCATAAAATAGGTATATAACAGTGTTTTTCTCAGAGGGTTATTGTAAAAATTACATAGGTTTATATAATTAAAGAGATAATAAAAATTCCCAAAACATATTTAGCTATATATAACTGCTAGCAAAAATCATGCAGACACTCCTGATGAAAAATCACTAGAGGAAATGTGAACAACTCTTTAGAAAAATCCCAAGAATTATTAAGGGAGGAATGTAATGACAGATTTGAGTAGTGTTTTAGGACAGGAATTTCAATGGGTGTGAAAGAGAATCCTAAGATTTTAGAAAGAAAGTAATAATAGTTGCTAGAGGCATGATTTGAAAAATCATCACAATAGCAGTAGAGATAGTACAGTATACTAAAACTATGACTATTGATTTTTTGTTTGGGATATTTGCTCATGTAGTCAGAATAAAATAGATGAGCAGTCTAACAAGGTGCTATATTATTTATAATAATAATAATAATGTATGGAGATTAGATATGATATTGAATGACCATGGTAGAGAACCATGGCTCCTAACTCAATTCCCGATACAGAATGATTGAATGATGACGACTTATAGCAATTTACCAGTTTCACTGTAAATTATGGATAGAAAATACTTTTATCTTTCTGGGAAATTGACTCTGGTTTCTGAGGATTCAAAGACCACTACTAGTTACCACTAGTTATGGCAATTTGGTTCAATGGACTACTAACCAGTCGTGTTTTAATCATTCCTGAGCTTATACTTAAAATGATTATCTCCAGCAAGTAGAGGGTTTATTCTGCTGACTTCCTGATTCTTTCAAAATGTTGTGTTTTTAAATAAAGATAGAAAAGGAAGACTTTTCCATTGGTTGATGAAAACTGGTGTGTGTGTGTGTGTGGGGAAATTGCATGAATATTACTTTTTGCATAGACATAGAATGTAGGAATATTTATTTATTTGAATTGTTACAAAAGACCTTTAACAGAGAGACAAAACAACCTCTCTATAGATGAAGTCAACCTTCTCCACAGATCAATGAACTCAATAACATTGTGATTGTAATGAACAGTGGGAGACTTTGTGAGAGCTGAAAGATATATACGTCCTTATCCAAGGTAATAGTGGTTACCACATTAAAAAATACCACATTTTTGCCTGATTAGGCTGTGGCGCAGTGGATAGAGCATCAGACTGGGATGTGGAGGACCCAGGTTCGAGACCTTGAGTTTGCCAGCTTGCGCGGGCTCATCTGGTTTGAGCAAAGCTCACCAGCTTGGACTCAAGGTCGCTGGTTCAAGCAAGGGGTTTCTTGGTCTGCTGAAGTCCCACGGTCAAGGCACATATGAGAAAGCAATCAATGAACAACTAAGGTGTTGCAACAAAAAACGGATGATTGATGCTTCTCATCTCTCTCTGTTCCTGTCTGTCCATCCCTATCTATTCCTCTCTCTAACTCTCTGTCTCTGTAAAAAAACAATAAAAAAAAAACCCCAAACAGATCTTCTGAGAGTAGTGACCAAAGCAGAGCCAGCAATGTAGTATTATAACATTATAGTAGAAGGAAGTTCAGATTTTATTGTAATAAAATGAAAGAGACTTTTCCATTCTATCACGTTGTCATGTGTGGGATACTTACGTTTTCATAGGGTCACACCCTAAATCAATCAAATCCAGCACTGATAAACACAGGAACAGCAGAGAAAAAGTAAGGCAGTAGCATGTGCCCATGGAATGCATTGCTCTATTCATGTTGTTATTCACCCTGTGAAGCTAACTCTTTAAAAAAGTGGGACGTTTCAGTTAAGATTTCCTGTAAGATTGGAATGCTGTCCTATCGGATGAATACATGATCCAGGCAAACTGGTGCTGTTTTTCCCACATCCCAAGTACATGAGTACATAAAACAAGTACATAGTACAAGTAGAAATGTAGATAATATAGTTCATGACTATTTCTTTTTTTTTTTTTCTTTTTTTTTTCTGAAGCTGGAAATGGGGAGGCAGTCAGACAGACTCCCGCATGCACCCAATCGGGATCCTCCCGGCACGCCCACCAGGGGGCTATGCTCTGCCCCTCCGGGGCGTCGCTCTGTCGTGACCAGAGACACTAGCGCCTGGGGCAGAGGCCAAGGAGCCATCCCCAGCGCCCAGGTCATCTTTTGCTCCAATGGAGCCTTGGCTGCAGGAGGGGAAGAGAGAGACAGAGAGGAAGGAGAGGGGGAGGGGTGGAGAAGCAGATGGGCGCTTCTCCTGTGTGCCCTGGCTGGAAATCCAACCCGGGACTTCCGCACACCAGGCCGACGCTCTACCACTGAGCCAACCGACCAGGGCCTCATGACTATTTCTAATGATACTTTTCTAAAATTATTGTCTCCTTTCCTAGCATCCAGGAGTGCTATTGAGTTAAACATTTTAGTAATTAAGGAAGGAATACTAATTCTATTAGTTTGGAAGATAGGATTCTACCCAGATTTTGGGGGCTTCTCATAATATACATTAGAAGAAGATTAAAAGGAAGGAGGAAGGTTAGTGCTGTCTCAGGGGACTGAGTCTGATGAAAATCAAATATAAGATGTGACTAGAGCAGCAAAGTAACCTGTGAGGTCCTTCGAAATTTTGCCAACAACCAGTGTAAACTTTTATGGGAAGTCTCCGCATTCATACACAGCGCTAGTTATCTCATGAATAAATGTCTGAGTCATTTCACTAGGTGAAAATTGAGGCCAGGGGGGTGTTATGTGAAAACAAAGGGAATATAGAAAGACTTGAGAGATTCAGTATCAAGGTTCAGCATCACCTTCCTGTTAGTATTTACTTATTAGAGGTAATTTATTTTCTTTTCTTCTTTAACTGGGACAGAAACAGAAATAGAACAGAAGCAAATGCCCCCCCCACACACACACACACACAAAATCTAGGCTAACGACTAGGACACAGTATTTGTTGAAATTTTAGGTATTCTCGCTTTGAAAGGTGATGGGCGGGAGATGGGGGGCTGGAAAATAATTGCATCTTGGGTTGGGAGTCATTGTATTTAGTGGAAAATAAATTTTATTTTATTTTGGAAGTGTCATTATGGGAAGGAGGACATATTTAGACTTGAAGGTGAAAATGGAATGAAATGAACTGGAGATTTTTTTATTACAGGTTAAAATTTGGTATACACTCTGTACCTCTCAACAGTTCTCCGTGGAATGAATATAGGTGGAGGGCAAGGCCGCTCATCTACAATGGCGGAGAGTCCACACCTTTCTCCCAAACACAGCCCCCTGTCCACACACCAACAGATTCCAAAGAGATATAAGCAAATAACCGATTCAGTCTTTTGATCCTCCTCAAGAATTTTAATCTGGATAAGTAAACTAAAGAGGAAGGTTCTGGGATTAATTCTATGATATTGATCATATTAATCCATGATAGCATTATAGCCAGAGTCCAGCCATAAATGTTAGTGGTGGTTGAGATGCCACTCACAGGGGCAGGTATTTCTACAAGTGGGTTTCTTTTTGTAACTTTGTGGGTTTTGCCACCTAGAACCCTTAGATATTGGCCCATGTCTTTTTTTTTTTTTTTTTTACTATATATTATATCTTCTCAGTTATTCTGAAATTTACTCCAAAACTTCCAAAAAACTACATATAGGTTTAAAATAACTCAAGTCAAAATCTGAGGTTTGCTATAAGAATTTTGGTGAATATATATGCATATAAAGCTGAAATGGATTATAATGTTGGTAAAATACATTTATAAAACTAAGCAAGAATGGTAAAATACTTAAACTGAGATTGATTTAAGAGGTTATACACTGGACTTTTTTGTTTTTGTTTTCTTTTGGAAGAGACAGCTTTAGTTTAGAAGTGATAAAATTTACTTAAAATGAATAACCAACAATAATATATTTGACATTAGCAATGTAGTAAGCAGGTACCCTGCTAAATATTCTGAATAAATAATCTCTTTTTTAAAAAAAGATTTTATTTATTCATTTTAGAGAAGAAAGAGAGAGAGAGAGAGAGAGAGAGAAATGGGAGAGGAGCAGGAAGCATCAACTCCCATATGTGCCTTAACCAGGATTTCTAACTGGCTATCTCAGCATACATAATAGGTTGACACTTTATCCACTGCACCACCACAGGTCCGGCTGAATACATAATCTCATTGAATTTTTAAAATATGTTGAGAAAGGTACTGTTTTCATATTAAATTTTGCTTTCTTTTGTATTATTCTATATGACTATATATTCTTCATTAGCTAATCAGCCATAACATTGTATTATACTACACTGTGTCTGTAAAGTCATGGTGCACTTTTGACCGGTCAAAGGAAAGCAACAAAAGATGATAGAAATGTGAAATCTGCACCAAATAAAAGGAAAACCTTCCAGTTAAGGATGATGTGGCAGCATGTGCACATATGCAGATGATGACGTAACACTGTGTATACAGAGGAGCAGCCCACGGCCATATCAGTGGAGGTGTGGATGGTACAGAGGAAAGTTCAGTGTGTCCTGTGGCTTGCTAAATTAGAATCCATGACCAAAGTGCAACGTGAATATCAGTGCGTTTATAACGAAGCACCACCATATAGGAATAACATTACTCAGTGGGATAAGCAGTTGAAGGAAACCGGCAGTTTGGTGGAGAAACCCCGTTCTGGTAGGCCATCAGTCAGTGATGAGTCTGTAAAGGCTATACGGGATAGCTACCTAAAGAGCCCTAAAAAATCTGTGCATGAGCCCACATCAAACTGCATTGAATAGGTATGAAACTAGGAGAGTTTTCCTCTTATTTGGTACAGATTTCATATTTCTATCATCTTTTGTTGCTTTCCTGTGACCGGTCAAAAGTGCACCATGACTTCACAGACACACTGTATTTTAGTAGCTTCATTTGAACTTTTGCTATATACCTTTAACTTATGACAGTCTCCAATCAAGTGATATTCTAGTACTTCATGTGAATTATAATAACCTTACGTCATGTAAGGTTTATTACTTTCACTTGTTAAGTTTTGTTAGTTGGGCCAATAGTAAACTTCTATGTCTCTTCTTCAGTCTTTGTACAATTGTTGTTACATACTTTATATGTATGTTATAAATCTCATATTACATTGTTCTTATTTTTATATTTAAAAATTAGCTTTGAAAGGGATACAAAAAATAAGAAAAAAAATTATATTTACCTCTGTAGTTACTATTTCTGGTGTTTTTCATTATTGATTGTAGATTAATACTTCCATTTTGCATCATTTTCTGCCTATAGGATTGTACTGACTATTTCTTATAGTGAAGCTACAATGGATAACTTCTTTCAGTTTTGTTTCTGAAAAGTCTCTGCCTCATTTTGAAAGATACTTCACTTTCATTGTTAGGAAATTATAGACCGACATACTTTAAAAATCTTGATCCACTTCCCTAAATTAGTTAATTATACTCAAAGAGAGGCCTGGCCTATGTCCTCAGCAATCAGGAGGTAATCTCTAAACCTTTGGAGTATTCTGAATGATAACAGTGACTTTGCTTACATGAAGACATGTGGCCATATCCAATAGTCTAACAATGTTCCCAAACTTTACAACTGTCTTCTGGTTTGCATTGTTCTTGAAGAAAAGTTCCTATCATTCTTGTCTTTTGTCTTCATATACCTTTCATGTTCTTTTTCTTTCATTTTTTTAAAGATTTTTCTCTTTCACTGGTTCTGAAGAATAAAATTATGTATTTTTTCATTTATGCTTGTTGTGCTTGGGGTTAATTAACTTTTTTGGTATGTGAGTTTGTAGTTTCAACATATTTGTATTATATTCAGACTTTTAAAATGAAATACACTTTATTCTGCTCCATCATTTTTAGGAACACCAATTGCATGTATATGCTGCTTAGAATTATTCCCAAAATAACTGATGCTCTATTGATTTTTTCAAGTATTTTCTTTTCTCTGTATTTTATTTTGCACAGGTTTTATTGCTATTTCTTCTATTTTGCTATTGTTTTCTTATGCAACATCTAATCTGCTATTAATCCTATCATGTATATTTTTTCATTTGAAATATTATAGTTTCATCTCTAAAAATTTTACTTTAGTCTCTTTAATGCATTCCTTGTCATTACTTTATATGATAATTTTTTTATCCCACTTTTACAACAAATACAATGAAGTTACATAGCTACTTTGAGGTTAAAAATTAACTAATTCAATCGTCTCTCATTTTAAGTCAATTTGATTGGATATTTTCCTTCCACATTATAGGTTATAATTACCTCTTTCTTGTATAACTAGTAATTTTTATCCAATGCCAGACATGGTAATTTACTTTGTTGAATATTGAATATTTTTGCATTCTTATAAATATACTCAAATTTTGGCTCTGGGATATAGCCAGTTACTTGAAACTAGTTTGATCCTGTCACTTCATGATTTTATGATGTTAGGTGGGACAGGAATAATGTTTATGGTAAGGTAATTTTACCCAACTCTTGAGTCAAAACAATTCTGAATAGTTTACAGGATGACCCATGATTTATGAGAATTTTCATTATGGCTGGTTATAATAGGAACTAATTCAGGTCCTTTATAATATAAGAAAGAGTACTGCTGATCAATATCATCTTAAAGACTCAAGAAAATCCTGTGTGGATTTCTAGAACTTTCTCTCTGTGCAGCTCTTTTTTTCTCCAGTGCTTTATTTTGTAAATCACAACAGCCATTGTGTCCCAAACATTAAGCTTCATCTCCTCAACTCCAGAAGGCTTCTCTCCCTGTGTCACAGCCTGCAAACCCTCTCTGGGAAGTAAGCTCAAAGAATTATTGTGCTCACCTCATTTTATTTCCATCACTCAGGGACATGATCTTTTGTTGCCTAATTTCTAGGGTATTGAAACAAAATGGATTTAATGTATTCTCTGTTTTTGTAGTTGTTTGAGGTCCAGAGAAATCCATTTGCTGATAATCCCTTTTGACAATAAGCTAGTTTCTACTATTTAACATATACTTTGTATATAATTTGTACATATTTTAATGATGAGTTACCAATAGGTTGAATAGCTTATATAAAATTACAGTACTAGAAAGAGGATATGAGAGGTTCATACCCAGGGTACCTGACTGACATCCAAATTCTTAATGTTTTATTTTCAAAGATAGTACTATAAATTTCAGAGACTTTATTAAAATCAAGGTTACTGACAAATACCGTGGTGTTCTGTCCTCTTGAGTACAACATGTTTACACTTGGGAATAACTTTACCAATGTTTTCAGTGACACCTTAACATAAAGATGCCATTTGATGAAATTTGCCTAATAATTATGGCAGGTGCAATGCTCTCGCAGTGCTCAAAACACCATGAATGCAGTTATTGCAACCAGCAGGACATAAACAGAGTTTTCACTAGGAGTCGGTATACATTAAATAACTGGAAATCTATCAAACGTTTACCAGTTTTGGGGGCCAATGGAAGTAATTTAGTAGCCAGATTAGCAAGCAAATATTTGACAAGCATTACATTTCCAATGATAAAACTGATCATTGCACTTCTTTCACAGAGCTGTAATTGAATAAATCTAATTGCCTCTTCTGCTTAAACTTGAATGCTAGCTTTCAAACAGTTGTATGGACAGGAAGCAACATTAGAGGAATTACTAATAAATTAGAGAAATTACTAATTACTACGGAAAAGGCTCTGTACACAGTTTTCAATTATAGCAAAGGCAGGGAGCCTCAATTATCCTTTTCATTACTCTGATGTTCATCACAACTGCCTGGGCTAAACCTCTTCACTATTGTTGTTTGCTTCTGCTGTTATTCTTCAAGTGAAGAGCACTTGAAATCAAAGGTTAAAAGTAAGGTACCATGTGACATGTGTAAATATAAAACTTTACATGAAAGAGAAGAAATAATGAAGAAAAAGAAAATAAGTATTAGATTGATTACCAGAAGCTTATTAGGGGATAGGAAGTTTAAAAAGAGTTAGTCAATCCTTGCTTCAAACAGGGATTGTGATCATATTGTGACATAGCTATTTATAATTTAGAAATTTTCAAATAAAGAATATTTGTCTAATTAAATTAGAATATTTTCACCAATTTTTTGATAAACACTGAGCATTTTTCTACATGATAGTATCTGCAACATTTCTCAAGGAATTAATCCCAAGAGTTTTTATTTCACTATTATTAGTTTTTTACTTTAGTAGATTTCACTATCCAGTTTCATACATTTATAATGAAAAGTTTTTCTATTTTAGCCGTTATGTGATATTAACTTTGTTCCTTGGAGAATTTCTTATTCTAAAATGCAATTGCTAAGAACTTGATAACATCACTCAGGTATTTAAAAATTAATAATACCAGCTGCTAATCACAATTTTGCTTTAAGTAGCCACAGGGAAACATGAATTTTAATAATAATCAAAGTTACTAAAGGTCAGTCTTGACTCTTGAGTGTCCCTTTCCTAAGAAATCTGATAATTATACACCTGGTCTATGAGTTTATTATGGTTTATTTGTGAAATGATATCTAAAATAATACCTAAGTGTAATAATTATTATTAGGGTTTTGACATTTAATTTCTGGTTCTTCACAGACTCATTAGTTTTATATACATGTGAGACAAAAGTAGGTTTACAGTTGCTCACATAGAAAATATAGTAATTAATAAATGGTAATATAAGAATAAATTGTTTTGCATACTCAACTGGAATTTGAGCACAATATTAACTTTCTTATAACTCTAAACACTCAGAAGTCTTCTTTTTAAAACATATTTGTTTAATTAAATTTATTGGGGTAATATTATGATATAAATTACAGGTGTACAATTCCATAATGCAACATCAGTATGTTGCGATGTGTCTTCATCACACAATTTAGTCTCCTACTATCACCATAGATTTGACTCCTTCTACCCACTTCCTTTTTACTTCCTACCTTCCCCTCTGGTGACCACCATACTATTGTCTGTGTCTATTAACTTACTTGTTTTGTGTGTTGTTTTCTGTTTTATATCACACATAGAAAAAAAATCATTTGATTCTTGTCTTTTTCCATATGACTTATTTCATTAATCATGACACTCACAAGATTCATTCATATGGTCACAAATAGCAATATTTCATCTTTCTTTATAGCTGTTTAGTATTCTAGCACATATATGTGCCACATTTTCTCTTTTTTTTTTGAATTTTTCTGAAGTTGGAAATTGGGAGGCAGTCAGACAGACTCCCGCATGCACCCGACCGGGATCCACCCGGCATGCCCACCAGGGGGCGATGTTCTGCCCATCCGGGGCATCGCTCTGCCGCAATTAGAGCCATTCTAGCGCCTGAGGCAGAGGCCACAGAGCCGCCCTCAGCACCCAGGCAAACTTTTGCTCCAATGGAGCCTTGGCTGTGGGAGGAGAAGAGAGAGACAGAGAAGAAGGTGAGGGGGAGGGGTGGAGAAGCAGATGGGTGCTTCTCCTGTGTGCCCTGGCCGGGAATCGAACCCAGGACTCCTGCACACCAGGCCAACACTCTGCCACTGAGCTAACTGGCCAGGGCCCCACATTTTCTTTATGCAGTCATCTGTAAAAGAATACTTAGGTTACTTCTATGTCCTGGCTACCGTAAATAATGCTGCAATGAACATAGGGGTAAATACCCAGAAGAGGGGTTGCTGGGTCATTGGGAGCTCTAGTCAGAAGTTTGCTTTTAATTGTATGAGCCAAATTGATTTGTATGGAACCTGTTTCCTAGTTTTCTAAAGATGAATATGTTAAAACTATAACATTATAGAAAACAAAAGAAACATATAATAAATTAGGGTTATTCCTCAAATATGCCTTACAAAGTTTTTTTTTTTCTTAAGCGATACCAATTTACTACTTTATATTAAGCTCATATAATTCATGGTGAAGAATGCTTTCAAATAAAGCATAAAGAATATTGTAGGTATCAAAGTTAAACAAAACATATTGAGAATACGGGAATTATTAAACCTCATTTTCTAAGCACAATGCAATATTATATGCTTAGTAGTCCAAAACTATACAACATTTAAAATCAGTTGTAATAGAATGACAAGATACTTTACTAAATTAATAATTATTAAAACCTGCTGATAAAATTCTTGAAAAATGCTATACTGTTGAGAGCTAAACTGTATTATCAATAGCTGAATAAATAAATAAAATAAAAAACTTGGAGAACTAAAGTCACAATAAGCATGTAGTTTCTCACAGTTCCTGTGGCATGGGAACTCAGGAGTAGCTGAGCTGGGAAATCCTGTCTCAGGCTCTCTTACAGTGTTGTAGTAAAAATGCACTCAGCTAGACAGCAAACATACTGGAAACTGGAGGATGTGCTTCTAAAATGGCTCACTGACATGGCTGGAAAGCCTGTGCTGGGTTTTGATGGGATGCTCAGTTTTATTTCACATGAGTCTCCTCAGTGTTGTGTGTCTTTACCCCAAGGTGGTGAGTCCACAGAGTGAGCAATCAAGAATGAGGACACTCCCCCAGCCAAGACAGCTAACTAGCCTCCCCCTCAGGCACTAGAATGGCTCTGATTGCAGCAGAGCAACACCCAGAGGGGTCGAGCATCGCCTCCTGGTGGGCATGCCGGTGGATCCCAGTCTGGTGCATGTGGGAATCTGTCTGTCTCCCCACTTCTAAATTTGGAAAACTACAAAAAAAAAAAAAAAAAAAAAAAAAGAATGAGGACAGGAGCAACAATGCCTTTGGTATTCCAGACTTGAAAACCTGCCCTGTCATTGCTGTCATATTCTCTTTACGCAGAGACACACAGTCCAGCCCACTTTCAAGCTAACAGGAATTAGTGTCCACATTTTAAAGAAAAGGAGTACCTAAGCATTTTGGACACACTTTGAAGCACCACAAGAGGTAACCTGATTTTATATTTTCATCACTGTCAAAAATGCAGCATAATGCTTGGCACATAATTTGTAACTGTGACATTGAAGAAATGGATTTAAAAATGATTGTAGAATCTATGGGATTTTTGTTTCCCTAGATAGTTCTCATTAGAGAAATTCCCAAAGTAATATTAACTTGTTATTTAAAATATGAGAATTTTATTAAGAAAGCATAGCACATGTTTTTGTATAAACAAGGACTGGCAACACTGATTGCTAAATTTAGTAACTTGATTTCTCTATTTTTTAATTTAACATAGCTTATTATTATCTATTTGAAAAGTAAATAATTTCTTAATTTAACCCAACCTTATAAGGTCTGATACTTTTTTTTGTTTGTTGTTAACAAAATAGATTGAAGCATTAGTCAAGAATAAGTAAGTTTTTAAAGATCTGGTTTGGTGCTAAATTTACAAGGGTTTAAATCTAGGCTTAATCACTTGCAAGCTATTTGCTCTTGAGAGGTAGCTTAACTTCTCTGTATCCTGCTTAGTTGTACAGGCTGTAAAATGGGGTTGAAAATAAAACATAATCCATGATCAATCTAAAATGTCATTTTTTTTAATGAAGCAAGGAAAAAATATCATCTTGAATTGTCAAGGCCTCTACATTCAATTTTTCAGTGCTTTATCTGATCATCAGAAATACACTCAATTGACCTATATTGCAGAGATGATTTTGTAATTATGAAGAAAATCACAGGTAATAGATCAGAAAACACACCTCTTATGAATTATTAGTGATTACCTCTATTGTTTTCTTAAATCTTAAGCAGATGAATATCCCCATAAGAACTATTAGGAAGTGTTTACTATACTTCATAAAGGTGTTCCCATGGTGAACTCAAGATTAGCAGTTTTACGTAAGAAAGGGAACCCTCTAAGTGAAAATCGTATTTCACATTTGTGAGCTGTGATTGTTTTTTCCATTTTATTTATATCCACTGCTTTCTTCTCTCCTGTGGGAGAATTAAAAGCAATTTTACTCACTGGGGTGATTAACTCATCATTCAATTCATTTAAAATGCAATGTTGACATTAAAGAGGACTCTTTAACCATTGTAATGATCATACATAGAATCTATATTGTTCTTGAAAATGTCTTCTATTCTCTCAGGAATGCTATCATTGTTACTCTTAGGATTTTCTTTGGAGGAACCAGCATCAAGGTTTGCATTATAAATTAATTGAAAGTCTTATTTATATCATTCATTTTGTATTCATCAATCTAGTTGCCAATAGATGGGATGGATAGATGAGAGTAATTCAAAATGGCAACCTACTTTCAATCCTCATATTCTTCTTTGGTACAGTATATATCTATGTTCCCTCCACATGCAATTATAAATTATCCTGCAGCTTACTAATACTGTTTTTTATTTCTATGATGAAAAAATGATACAGGATATATATATATATATGTGTGTGTGTGTGTGTGTGTGTGTGTGTGCGCGCGCACGCAAAATGACCATATTGTGTTGGAATATATATTTTTTTACTGTATACACTTTGTGAAGAAATGATCTTTATAGTTGTAATGCTTTGTATAGTGGGTAAGATGCTGAAGTGGTAGGAGGCAGTGCAAGAAAATTAACACTAATTGATATACAGTATGTCTTTAAAGTCGTGGTGCACTTTTGACCAGTCACAGGAAAGCAACAAAAGATGATAGAAATGTGAAAGCTGCACCAAATAAAAGGAAAACCCTCCCAATTTCTGTAGGATGATGTGGCAGCATGTGCGCATGTGCAGATGATGATGTAACACTGTGTATACAGCAGAGCAGCCCACGACCATGCCAGTTGAGATATGGACGGTACAGAGGAAAGTTCAGTGTGTTCTGTGGCTTGCTAAATTCGAATCCATGACTAAAGTGCAACATGAATATCAGCACGTTTATAACGAAGCGCCACTACATAGGAATAACATTACTGGCTGGGATAAGCAGTTGAAGGAAACCAGCAGTTTGGTGGAAAAACCCCATTCTGATAGGCCATCAGTCAGTGACTAGTCTGTAGAGGCTATATGGGATAGCTACCTAAGGAGCCCTAAAAAATCTGTGTGTGAGCCCACATTGAACTGCACTGAATAGGTATAAAACTGGGAGAGTTTTCCTTTTATTTGGTGCAGATTTCACATTTTTATCGTCTTTTGTTGCTTTCCTGTGACCGATCAAAAGTGCACCATGACTTTACAGACACAGTGTATTTATATTACTGGTTGGCAATCATTTTCTATTCCGTATCATGCCCTAAGTGTTTCACTTTATATTTTTATGTTAAAATATATAAACTAGAAAGTAAACTGAACAACTTAAAAATCTTTAAATCTGATACCATAAATTCTAATAATTTTAGTAGAATTATGATATTTTTGCATACTGTTTGCCAATCAAAAATTCAAATATTCTGTAGCAAAGAAGAAAAGTGAAAAGCCAGTCTTATTCTCTTATTCTTAATCTCTTTTTAATTTGTATTGGAATAGATTTTTTACTGCAGCTTTTCCCAATTATCTTTAAACACTCAACAGTGAAAATAACCACATTCTATATATTTTTTTTCCACATGAGAAAAAGGGAGATAGAGAGACAGACTCCCGCATGCATCCTGACCGGGATCCACTCAGCAACCCCCGTCTGGGGCCAATGTTCTGCCCATTTTGGGCCAGGCTTGCAACCGAGCTATTTTTAGTGCCTGAGGTATTGGTGATGCACTTGAACCAATGAAGCCATGGCTGAGGGAAGGAAAGAGAGAGACTTAGAGAGAGGGGTGGAGAAGGAGGGTAGAGAAGCATATGGTTGTTTCTCCTGTGTGTTTTGACCAGGAATCAAACCAAACTTCCACATGCACGGCCAACGCTCTATCACTGAGCCAACCAGCATGACCCTATATTTTTTAATATAAAGAACTATAGCAAAAATTAAAACACCATTTTTCCCTCTGATGAATCAGTTTTAATTACTTCACATTAGATTATCTTTTTTTAGGTATTTTTCAAAAATAGCTTAGAAAGTACTTTTTACTGTTTCCTCATAGCTAATGAAAGTTTAACCTGCCTATAATTACTTGCTGTATTATATGTCCTACTTTCTGAATAATCATGTTATGTTTGCTTGAAATTATTCACTAGAGTATTTCTAAAAATAACCAAAGAAAATGTATTAATTTCCTTTTCATTTTTAATGCCTTAGGACTATGAATTGATGTCATTAAATTTTAATAAATTTAACTTTTGCTAACTTTGTATAGTTGTTCCTTGAGTCACACAGTCTCATATTAAAAAAAACATGTGCTACACAAAAACTTATCTGGATCAGATAACATCGTTTGTTTTCATTAAATTTCAAACAATAACACAGATATCCTGATTAAACAAATTAATCAAATATTTCTTAGATAGGAAACTAAAAGCATAAACCATAAAATAAAAATTTATAAAATAATTTCTTTTTCAAAAATAGAAATTTCTGCACCTCAGAAATTACTTTTAATAAAATATAAAGGCAACAATTTTTAGAAAATTTTTGTAATGCTCATGTCTGTCAAATGACTTGCATCAACAATAAAAGCTACTTATATCTCAACAATAAGCCAAAACAATAAATTAATTTATATAAACATAGAGAAAAATGTTTTTCACAGACAATTCACAAAAAAGTTATGTGAATGGCTAATATAAAAGTATAATCAACATCATGAATCATCATTCATCAATCTCATTAAAACTATAATTAACTATTGCTAATTACTTATTAGGATAGCTAAAATGTAAAGACTGACAATAACAAGAGTTAGTTATTTTTGTAGCACTGAAACCTAAAATATTGCAGGTTGAGAGTATGAAGTGATACATATGTTTTAAAAAATAATTTCACAATTTTATATAAAGTAAAATCTACATTTACCATGTGACCCAGCCACTGCACTTTTAGATATTTTGTGAAGAGGAAAGAAAGCATATATCCACATAAAATCTTCTGTGTACATTTTCACAGCAGCTGTATTATAATATTTTTAACTTGAAAACAATCCAAAAGACTATTAACAGGCAAATGGATAACACATTGTGGTACACACACATTTGTATAGACACACCAATGGGACGCTGTTCAGGAATAAAAAAGAATGAACTATTGATGCATGCAGCAACATCTATTACTTTCAAGTATAAAGTGAATTGTAAGAAGCCAAGCAAAAAACAAAACCATCCATAAACACATGCAAATGATGGAAGAAATACAAAACATTCCTAAGGATTTTGGCTCTGGAAAACATTATCATACTTCATGTTTTAATCAGACAAAATATTATTTGAATTGGTCAATAAGAAAGGTTCTATTCAATTTTTAGGTAATTATCAAATTACCTAAAAATTTTTATCAATATTGGTAGATCTTAAAGTAGATGTACTAATCCGTAAATGCACTAAAGGGAGTTTATTTCAACTGCCAAATACTGATCAATTCAAGGTGAAATGCAATACCAATTTCTACTTGTATTAAACCAGTTTTTTTAATTAATCAACTATAAGCAGCTAGTAAAGTTAACCAATTTGCTTTTACCATGCTTTGCTAGCTTTGATAATAATAGTTGTATTCAGAACATCATGGAACATATTGGCCATCTTATCATATAATAAAGGTGTTCTTACTGTCCCCCATATAGTTATATGTAGAACTCCACTTATAAATTTTTATTTTCCACCTTGTTGCCATTACATGTTCTTTTACTTCTTCAACCTACCTATTTTAATCCTTCCACCAAGCTCTACTTTATAATCAAGAACACCAGCATACCTCTGTTTTAGTATTTATTGTGTACAGGGTTCCTTGAGTTACGACACAGTTCCGTTCCTATGACAGTCACATAACCTGAATTTTGGTGTAAGTCGAAATACACCTTAGCCTAAGTCACTTACTTCTCCTAATATAGTTGTTAAATCATAATCTAGAACATAAAAGCACAACTAAGCCAACAAAAAAGGAAAAGGACATAAAAATAGTATACACTGTACTGCATATTCTTCCACCACATGCAACCAAAGTAGTTCGCCCATGTAGTCCATAAGTATGATGCTAACAACATGAACTGAAATACTCACGTCTCAATTCTTTTAAGTTTTTATGGGAGTGAGCCTCATAAACTCACAATGTCAAATGTTGAGACTGTTGTAGCCCAAGGATCCCCCTGTATATCAAAATAATATTTTACTTTGATAAAATAATTTGCTTAATGGAGTTACTCTCATTAATTTCCAAAGTGGTTATATTGGGCTTAAAGTTATTTGTTGACTAACTTTATGTCAACACACACACACATACACACACACACACACACACACACACACACTTTATCCATACACTCAGCACACACGGATAAACACCAGTTGAGATTAAGTGACTGGAATATAAAAAATATTCAATCTGAAAAGTATTTATATATAAACTTTATTTATTGCTTGGAAAAAAAGAAGATTCAAATTAATTTGTATTTAGAGAAGTGGAAACCAGTGAAAAATTAAGGTAAGGCTTTAACACTAGATAATATAGATAGCTAAAATTCTCTGAATTTAATCTCCTGATCTTGATATCATCTATACATTCAATGGATTAATACCCTACTTTACTCATCCATATTTAAGGATCGATATCATGTAGATATACTGTGCTAAGCTCTTTTACATAATAAAATTATGAAACACTTACATTTTATGGTTTTAGACATATTTTATAGTTCCTTTACAGAGAAAACAATTCAAGTTATAAATTATATGTCACCATAAAAATACTGCTTTTGAAAAGTTGCTATAGTATTTAATTATATTTTATGTTATAATTAGACAATTGCAGAGAATGCCTAGGTAGTTTAAAACCAGAGTGACAAAATAAAGAGTTGTTGATAACTTTGGTGTTGATACCAACCATGAAGAACAGAGCAAACTAGGCACAGGTGGGCTCCTGCCTGTGAAAACTTCTCTTAATTCATTTCTACAGTCAGTGTTCATCATCAGGTGTTAATACAATCCTTTTTTATCTCCAACAACAACAATAACAAAACACCTTTCTGTGGGATTGCCTGTTGCATGCTCCAAATAATGCATGATGCTTATGTGACCAGGTGTGCACAACAGGAAGGAGTTAAGATGAAGCCATCAGAACGATAACAATTGTGCCTTGATGAGTTCTTGTTATTTTAAGATCCACCTGCTCCAAGTCAGCAGGATTTCAGAGGAAAATCAGAAATGTGTTGGATGTATCCCAAGGCACGTAAAAGATTGAATTCAATTCTGTCTAGCTGATGTTTAGAAATTTACAGCAGTGCTGACTGAGCTAAATGCCTTTCTTGCAAAACTCCAGAAGACACAGTGTTGTATTTGTCAGAGAAAATTACACAGCAGATCCCTTGTTAAAAACACATAACCCCTCTTCTGCCCTCACCCTTACTTCCTTACTCCTGAGCAGGTGTGCTGGATTTGACCAAAGTAGAAATGTGACAGGAAGGCACAATGTTATGTATATGGAGAGACTGGTGTCTCTTCATAATCTCAGGGTTTATTAATGACTCCTAAATGCTAGCATTTATACTATAAACCAGAGAGATTAAAAAACAAATCAATGCAGATATAAAATATGTGGGCATATGTAAATATCCATGCACACAAAATCATTGAATGAGCAAGTTAGATATATAAATTAAACATATAATTATTGTCACATTGTTCTTTATACATTCCACTACCTAACTTTCTCCAAAGAAGGCCTACTAGTTTTATAATCAGAAAAAAAGGCAATAGTGGTTCATTTGTACTTGTTCAGAAAATGTGCTATAGAAAAATAGAAAAATTAGAGACATAATCCAACATTTCTTTAGGAATTTAAATAACATAATCCATTGTCTGCTGTAATTTATTAAAAATTAAATATTTGGTACAGTATCCCATATTCTGCTTTACAATTTTCATTGGGGAAGAAGTAATAAAATAATAGTCATAGATCATGTTTGTTACAAGCCACAGTACTCTGTCCATCTTAACAACATTTACCTCAGTAGAAACTAGTTAACTAGAGCCTGTCAAGGTACTGTCAGTCTAACTAACTCAAGAGACTGAAAATATCCAATTCCAGCCAACACTAGCCATGAGAAAAAAGTGAGAAACATTTGTGAAGTTCACAGTTCAGAGGCATAGGCTCAATAAAAGACAGAGACCTAATCACCAAACTACAGAATAGTTTCCTTTTCACCCACACCTCACCACTGTATTGCCAAAGACTATTTACAACAGTTTCTTTTACCTAATACATCATGCTTGACTATCAAGAAAATTTTACAAGGTATAGAAAAAGGCAAAAAACAACAACAACAAAAAAAAAACAAACTACAATCGAAGAGAGATAAATCACCAAAAGTAGACATGGCAGGGATATTGGAACAACTATGATTAATATACTAAGGGCTCTAATGGATAAAGAACAAAGCGTGAAAGAACAGATGGTAATGCAAGCAGAGAGATGGATGTCCTAAGAAAGAACCGAAAGAAACATGAGAGATCAAAAACACTGTAACAGAAATAAAGAAGGCTTTGGCGAGATTATTAGTAGACTGGACACTGCTAAAGAAAGAATCTCTGAGCTAGAGGCTATATCAATAGAATCTTGAAAAATCAAAAAGCAAAGAGAACAAAGCTTGAAAAGAAAAAATGCACAAAAAATAGAATACCCAAGGGTTGTAGGACAGTTAAAAAGGTGTGACATACATTTAATGAGAATATCAAAAGGAAGAAAAAGAGAAAGGAACAGAAGAAATATTTGAGACAATAATGACTGAGAATTCCCACAAATTAATGTCAGACACCAGAGCAGGAAGCCCAGAGAACACCAAACAGGATAAATACCAAAAACTAAAGTGGGTAATAGGTTATGTTTTAATTTGAGAGAGTGGAGAAGACCCAAATGAGCTCAGCCTCCCTCATCAACATTCTCTTCCAGTGGCAGCTTGATTGAGCTGTGAGAAATCTCTAAAGTAGCTTCAGAGCTCAGCTTCAAAGAACATAAATTGACAATTCCTTTTATGGCAAGAAAACAACAATAACAAAACAAAACTGAAAAGCATGTTTGTTAAATCATGTACTAAATACTCGAAATTAACAGGAGAACTGGGATTAGACATAAAAATATTTCCCTATGTAAATTCATATACATCAATGTGTATAGAACATGCTTGTCTTAACTAATGACAAAATGGATATGGTAATTCTAATATGGTCATGGTATTACAAAAACTAGATACTCTTAGTAAGATAACAAAAGCCATGAGACTGAAACTGAACATACAACAATATCTTGCAGCATACCTGAAACCCATTTGCAATGAAGTATAAATGTGCTGTTGAAAACAATTTGCTCTGGCCTGACCGGGTAGTGGAGCAGTAGATAGAACGTTGGACTGGGATGCAGAGGACCCAGTTTCAAAACCCCAAAGTCACCAGCTTAAGTGCAGGCTCATCTGGTTTGAGCACAGCTCACCAGCTTGAACCCATGGTCACTGGTTTGAGCAAAGGGTCACTCGGTCTCCTCTAGCCCTCCCCCCAATCAAGGCACATATGAGAAAGCAATCAATGAGCAACTAAGATGATGCAAAAAAGAATTGATGTTTCTCATCTCTCTCCCTTTCTGTCTGTCTGTCCCTGTCTCTCTCTCTGTCTCTGTCATACACACAAAAAAAGAGAACAATTTGCTTTAAAATATTAATTTTCTTCTACTGTTTTCCTTTCTTAAATGATTGAAAAGCCCAAATATTATGAAACATATTAAAAACATCTACTATTTCCAGAGATTTTTATTCTATGAGGTATGTATATTTGATTTTATTTTAATTAACATGATATAGGTCAAGGGTTTAAAAAAATGCTGCAAGAGGTAATGAGGGGGCAATCCAGTCTGCTACCTTTTTCTGTAGAGTTTTATTAGACCCCCACCTTGTCCAGCAATTTGTATTGTCTAGGACTGCTTTTGTGCTACAGTGTTAGAGCTGAGTAGTTACAACTGACCATATGACAAGCATACCCTAAAATATTTATTATTTGGTCATTTATTAAAAAAAGTTTTGCAGAAAATAATATAGCTGATATGATTCTAATTTTCAATAAAGCTTAATATCAGGATGGAAGACACAAACTATAAACCCTGGAGTCAAGGAGGAAACCAAATTTCGATTGACTTCAACTGATTATGTTTCTTATATTACACAACACAGAAGTTCAGGAAAAAAAATACACAAAGATAGGATGTAGATTCTTTTGTTAGCTCTTCAAGCATAAATTTCTTGATATTTTATATGACTGAAACTCAAAAGTAAGTTTATATAATTATATGCTGAATTTATAGAGTAATAGAATCCAGCCCAGAGGCTTAATATATATACTCTTCTGCTTTTCAGACACTTATACCATTATATTTGATTCTCAGTACCTCATTCTGCTTCTTTTACCTTCTGGTTAGAACAGAAAGTCCTTTTTTCAATTTAAAACTATTCCATCGACTCTACTTTGCATCTCATTTCTTCTGATACTGCCAAATTCTTCCTCTGCTTCTAGTCTCTCTCTTCACGAACAACTTTTTGAAGAAAAAAAAATCACCTTCATTCACTGTGTCTATTTCTTAATCTTTATTCCTCAACTCATGCAGCCTGGCGTCTGTCTCATTCAATCCACTGAAATGGTTATGGTCAAGGTCAGTGAAGATATACTTGCGGCTAAGATCATTAGACACTTTTCAATCCTAACCTAACTAGACTATACTTTAAATAATTGGACACTCTCTGATATTGAAATAGCTAATCCCCTTGTTTTGTGAAGTTACTCTCTCATTGCTTCTCCCTATTTTTCAGGCTATTGCTCTTATTCTTGTTTGAGATTATTCTCAGTTTATACTGCAAAGCTTAGTGTTTGTTCTTCATCTTCCATAATAGAACTTTTCTTTTTATTCTATGTATCTTCCATTTATAGCTTATCATGTCTATAATTAATAAATATATATTTTAGTCTATATTTTCCCCTGAACTTCAGAATAAATAAATAGAAGATGATAGATAGATAGATAGATAGATAGATAAGAAGATAATAGAGAAACTATAATCTTTTGTACTTCTCTGATAAGGTATTAGATTTTTATCTCAGGAGAGAGATTAATGGCTGTTTTACCAAAGTGAAAGATATGCAGATTTTGATATGAAGAACAGGTATGTACTTTGAATGCATGTTTATGAAAAGATATTAAGACTAATACACTAGAAGTCAAAATTGAACTCCCTGCTTCTATCTCTATTCATCTAGAGTTCATTTGTCATACAGCAGTCTGATAATGTCTTTTAAATGGCATAATTTAAATTATATTATCTTGTGCTCAAAACAATTCAATGACTTCCTTACTCACCACAAAATCCAAAGTCCTTACCTCTTACCGTGTCTTACAAAGTTCCACATGCATTCACCCTGTCCCCACCTCACCGCCAAGTCTCTGATCCCATTTCCTGCCGTGGTACCACTCCAGCCACAATCGGCCACAGTAGCCTCCTTGCTTTCTTCTGACGGTGTACACTCCTCCTGCCTAGGAGCCTTTGCAGTTAAATCTATCTAGAAAGTTCTTATCTTCTGACATTTCTATGACTTTCACCCTTCCTGCACATAGGTTCATGTTTGAGTACTACCTCAGCAAACAAGCCTGTTCTTACCATTACTCAAATCATACCCCACCAAATCAACAATATCCTTATATTAGGTTTTAAAAATTATTTATCATGCTTATAAGCACAGTCACATTTTAGGTATTTATGTATCCTGTTTCTCTGTGTTTGCTTGTTTCTTTGTTTCTCACTGGAATATAAACATATGACTGAAGAGATTTAGTTTTTCATTGCTGAATTCCCAAGACCTAGGAAAGTATCTGTATAAAATAAGCTTTTGAATAAATGAATAAAAATATATGAGTGGAGTATTACGCTGGATTGTAGACATATAAAATGAGGACATATCTAAGAAATGAATTATCTATACTATGTGATGTCATTAATAGGTTTATGGAAGACAATGGCAGGAACAAGTTTGAGGGAAAAGTTACAAAGATTCAAACCATGTCAAAAAACATAATTTTTATATATGAAAATACAGGAATAATAAAGCTGTTTTAAAATATAAATTCAGGAGATAAATGTAAACTATTAGAAAGGACACTGATCGGAGACTACAAATGTCTAAGTCTAAAATTTCATGGATTCTCATTGAAATTCTTTAATCTCTCCCCTCTAGTTTCCTGGTTCCATCCTTTTGGCTTTTACTCGCATTGTCATTTATAGCTTAGACTCATCAGATAATGATTATTTAGATCATTCCCCAGCTTTCATCTTCCCTCTTGAGATATAGTCTTTCCACTTGAAACCTTTGCTTTCTCCAGAAGCAAACTCTCAGGACATGCTACCTGTCCTCAAAATGCCTCCATTATCATCTTTGTAAGCACAACAGTGTCCTTCTCTTCCTTATTAAATGAGAACAGCTATTGACTAAGTTATTTTATGGATTCTTAGTGGTATTTAAAGTAAAAAAGCACAATATTATAATTTAAGATGAACTGGTACACAGAAACACAGTCTAACTGGAATTAACTTAGACAATCAATCACAACAGTTGATGCTGCCAACAAGGGCTCAGATTAAGTGCCAGCATTGATTATGGCTGTTTTCTGACAATTGTTTTAAGGATATTAAATGGAATGCATTATAGCATGGAGCTCAAAGGAGTCTTGCTGCTTCCCTATTTCACACACAGCTTATCACTGTTTACTATAAGTCTCTGCATCCACTCATCTTCTTTTCTTGCTTGTCATAGCATTGCTTCAAAATCCCTGATTTTCTCTTAGTTGCATCTTATATAACAATTTATCAAGTGTCCTGCTGAGATCAAGGTCAAAGCCTCCCACTGCCTTTGCTCATTTACTTCCCTACTCACTGCAAACATTTGATCAGATCTCGAAAGCCCCGTACTTTTCTCTTATACAGTGTTAGCAAATGGCGCACTCGAGGCGGTTCTCTTGAAAACTTGAAAGGCTTGTTTATTGTCATTGGAATGCTTACTAGTTATAAGATATTAGTTTTCAGGAGGTTTTGGTTTGTTTGTGTTTAACACAAGTCATTTTTTTTTTCTACTCAGATTCTTTATGACAAATAGTATGCTTCAGATATTTTTTTTTTTTGGTCTCTTTTCCCCTCATACCACTGTGAGGACTGCTGACCACTCTTTTTCAAATGTTATTATGAATGCCTTTTCCATACCATTTTCAACTGATCCTTCTTCTGTTTATTTCTCCAACTATTGACTTCTGTTTTCCTTGTTAACTGCTTTTTCCAACAGTTATTTGAACATTGGTATTCATTTTTCTTCTACCATACAGTTTCACTAGAAGATCTCATTCTTATCTGAACCTTGTTCTCTCCCTTAAAATTGTGTAGTCCATATCTGCTGAACAGTGCCAATTTCTCTCTCCATAGGAATGTTAAATTCAACATTTATATAACTGGCTTCAATGTGCAGGCTGTGATAACACAATCTCTTCTTTTATTCCCTCTTCATTGAATGCTACTATCGTCTGCCTTGTTGACCAACTCCTGAAATTAAGACTCATATTAAACCTCTCTTTCCCTTCTTTCTAAAAGTAGTTAATTTCATCTACTGATTTTTAACTTGTAAATGTTTCTAAATTCTGTTTTTTTAAAAACTGAGGTTTTCATATTATTGTTTCAGAATTATGCCCCAAATCTTTCACATATCTTTGCTGTGATCGGCCTTCTGAAAGCCATCTACACAATGCAGTTAGACAAGTCAATTTCACATGAACTGTGAAAATATATCAGTTTTTATCGTTCTCCATCATGTAAAGTGAGCTTTAAAGCATTCTAGCTTTGAGAATAAAATATTACATATTGAGACCTAAGTATGCAAATTCATTCTCTACTTCTGTCTATATTAAAATCTAATTTCTAGCAATCATAATCAGTTACAGTTTCTTTACATGTTTACCAATGCTGATCCTTTTGTCTGGAAACCATATCCTTCTTAATCTGAACTACACTTTACTGAATTTCAAAAATCATGTTGTCTTCCTCGTTAGTTTGGGCAATACATTTCCTATTCTGCATTCTCATGGCACCTGATGTGCAAAATTTTACCTCAGTTGTCACTTGATGTTGAAATTAATCATTTCAATAAAAATTTTTCCACTACCCTATGAGTTTAATAAGGCCTTAATGCCTTTTTAAAAATTTTTGGTAACTAGTGCTGGTACATTTGGCTCACAGAAATTGTTATGTAGAATTTGCCTGAAGGAAGATCCTTCCTAAGGCAGTATTTCAGTTTTTACCTTCCATGATCTTTAAATCATTTCATACTCTTGACTTGGCTCTCTTTAAAATAAAAAAATCTTGATTTCCTGGTACTATTCAATAACTTTTCAAGCTATTAACAGTTTTTTACACTTCATATTCCTCTGCTCATGCTTTAAGTATCTGATAGACATTTAGGGAATCTATGTTTTGTCTGCTGTCAACTCCTTTCCTTCTTTTTAGATGATCATACAGTGGCACCTTGAGATACAAACAGACCAACATACAAATTTTTTTAAGATATGAGCTGCGACTTGGTCCATATTTCTGTTCAAGATCTGAGTGAAATTCTGAGATATGAGTCGTGATTTGGGAAGCTGCCTCTACCTGGCATGTTGGCATTTGGGTCCAGTATTGGCAGTTTATCATATAAGTTGACTGACTTACAAGCTCAGTTACAGAATGAATTAAATTTGTATCTCAAGGTACCACTGTATTTAATTCTATGCTTTCATTTGGTATCATTATACTGACAACTTTACATGCTAATAATCTTGGTTCCAGACTTGCATCTCATTACCAAATAACATTTTCACCTGGTCCAACTGACACGTAAAACTTAGTATATGAATATTTAAACTCATTATATTCTCTGTAAAATGGGATTCATTTCCAATGGTCAATAGTTCAGTGACAAAACTATCTCCCATCTATATGCTAATTCAGAAACCTGAAATTCATCCTTGACACCCTCTTTTCTCTCAACACTCATCCACCAAAAATCAACTACTGAAATTTACAGATTATTTTTTTTTAAACATGTCTTAAATCTAACCATTTTCCTTCACTTCACTAATACTCCTTAGGCCAGACCACCATCATATTTTCATAATATGAAAACTTCATAATTATTTAGTACATATCTTTTATGGCTTCCCTTTAATCCATTTAGACTATAATTAGAGAATTTTTTTATAAAATATATAAGAATAATGCCTTTTCATAGATGTCCACCTCTAAATCTGTGGAACCTGCATTCATGTTATTTTTCATAGCAACGAGGAATTGAGTTTGAAGATGGAATTAAGAGCACTAATTAGCTGACCTTAAAATTGAGAGTGTATTCTAAATTATACTGGTAAACTTGATATAATCACTAGGGTCCTTAAAAGTGGAAAGAGTGGATGACGTCAGAGTAATGGCGGGGTAGGAAGCGATACCGATAAATCTCCCCCAAAACTCAACAAGATCTTCAACCAGAAACAGAAAAACCTATACTTGGAGCTTCCAGATGCTTCGCAATACACCCAAAGGTATGATTGAGTGAAAAATTGGCTAAATATATAACCAAACCCTGAAGGAAATAGGGAGTAAGAAATGCTCCTCCTTCCTCACTAACCTAAACAGGGCGGCTATCTCTGGTAACTGTGAATATAGAAACTGAGGCGGGCAAAGGGGGTGAATAGATCCAGGCCGCCGCAGCACAAACGGCTGAACCAGGCTGTGGCACAGAGATCCAAGCCGAGGAAAATCTGATCCTGTGGCAACCCGGGCAATACAAGCTAACACTCGCGCCAAACCCAAACAAAGAAAGAAAAGCAGAGCGGCCATTTTACCTGGTCTCCTGGTCGGTGTGCAGTTAGTGGGCGAGAATTTCTTCCTGGGAAAGCCACACACGGGAGGGAGTGAGAACTAATTCCAACGGTGGAGATTTTCCGTGCTGGAGAGTGTTTCACTCAGAGGGAACCGCGGCCGGCCTCATATCCTGGTTTGCGCACGCAGATAAGGAGTGAGAGATTCCTCCGAGTGCCTCGGCAGTGCGCGCCCGTGTTATCGCACAGAGGGGCAGAGTCAGGGGCCTTTGTGTGGGCCAAAGCGGAATCTCGAGCCGCCCCAGCGCCTTGCAAAAGCCGCGCACGGGGACGGAGCGAGACTCAATTCCAACGGTGGAGATTTTCCGTGCTGGAGGGTGTTTCACTCAGAGGGAACCATGGCCGGCCTCATATCCTGGTTTGCACGCGCAGATAAGGAGTGAGCGATTCCTCCGAGTGCCTCGGCAGTGCGCGCCCGTGTTATCGCACAGAGGGGCAGAGTCAGGGGCCTTTGTGTGGGCCAAAGCGGAATCTCGAGCCGCCCCAGCGCCTTGCAAAAGCCGCGCACGGGGACGGAGTGAGACTCAATTCCAACACTACAACTTTTCCCTGCGGTTGGGGGTTTCACTCAGAGCGTGAGACTGCTGGCCGGATATCCTGGTCGCAGACAGTGAGTGAGAGTTTCCTCCAAGCGCCCCGGAAGTGGGCGCCCGCTTGTGTTACCGGACAGAGTGGCAGAGCCAGAGGTCTTTGAGTGGGCAGAAAGCCCGCCTGATTATGCTAGCAGCTCTGACTGACTGAGCCTTACCCAGAGCCCTGTGCTGAGTGGAAATAGAGTGGGGAGTTGCCAGCTCTTTGAGCCTCTTACTATCCAGGCAGAGGCAGCAGCAACCCCATAGCTGGATTATCAGGCTACTAATTAAGGAAGGAAAGACTAGGAGAAAGGCTCCAGGAACACGGACTCTCTCACTGTCGGAGCCTATAAATGCTATTGAGCTTCGACTCAATAGCACGAGACTGAAGCACAATACATGACATTGCCATAGAGACTTATCAACTGCAAACCTCTACCTGAGCATGCCAAAGGGGCAGAACCCGGGGTACAGAGTCACCAACCAGGAAGAGGGAGAGAAAAGAAAAAGCAAGAAGATAACCTCTCAAAATCAAGAATAATCTGCAGACTTTATAACCTATCCCATTTTATTATATTTGTTCGTTTGTTTCTCTTATCTTCATTCTTGATACTTTTTTTTCCTCCTCCAATTTGGCCAATTAACTCTCTACCGGTCTTACTCTCTCCTCTCCTTGAACTACACTACCCATAAGTGTTACATCTCCCATTATCTTTTCTCTTCTCTTCCTTTCTCTCTATGAGGGTTGCACTCCAAAACCCTTAACACTCTCTCTCTCTCTCTCCTTTCTTTTTTCTTCTTTTAGTGGTTCCCTCTTTTTTTCTCTCTCTCTCTTTCTTTTCTCCCTCTATATTAGTTTCTTCCTTTCTCTTTTACATCTCCTCTCATTCAAACCTCAATAACAAACAAATTATCTTATCTGGGACTCAAACCTATGTTTGTGGCATTTTGGGGGGTTTTTACTTCACCTTTTTAACTCACTAGCAGTGCTCTCATCCCTGGCTCTCCATATTATCTAGTTCTTGTTCCACTAAATACAATAGTAATTTTTTAATTTGTCCCCCCATTTTTCCGTTTTCCTCTTATTCCTCTCATCATAACTCTTAGACAACCAACACCTAAAAGCAAATCATTTCATTCTTGACCCAAATTTTTTCCTTATTTGCTTTTTGTGGGTCCATACACTCTTTTTTTTTCTTTTTTCTTTCCTTTTTTTTTTTTTTTTTTCTTTTTTTTTTTTTTTTTTTGCCCTTTATTACTTTTCCCCAATTCAGGCCCTCCATCACAGGCATTGTTTGTTATAATTCACAGTCCACCACAAGATTTTCTCAAAAAAGAGGGGAGAGGAGAGGAGAGGAAAAAAGGAGGGGGGGAATAATTTCCTTTTTTTTAATTTTTATTTTATTTTTCTTTATTTCATTATTAATTTTTTTAAAAAAAAACAACTCTTTTCGATTTTTTATTTTTTTTATTGTTATTTTTTTAACTTTTTATTCTTTATTAAATCTCATTAATACTATCAACAAAACCACCCTCAGATGCCATTAAGGAAGAGAAAATCGAATATCATGAATACAAAAGAAAGAGAGGTAAAACAGCTAGATGAGGAAAAATCTATGGAGAAAAAATTTAATATATTGGAAACCTTGGAGCTAAATGACAGAGAATTCAAGATAGAAATACTAAAAATCCTCCGAGATATACAAGAAAACACAGAAAGGCAATTTAGGGAGCTCAGAAAACAACTCAATGAACACAAAGAATATATGTCCAAGGAAATTGAAACTATAAAAACAAATCAAACAGAGATGAAAAACTCAATTCACGAGCTGAAAAACGAAATAACAAGCTTAGCTAATAGAACAGGTCAGATAGAAGAGAGGATTAGTGAAATAGAAGACAAGCAACTTGAGGCACAACAGAGAGAAGAAGAAAGAGACTAAAAAATTAAAAAAAATGAGATAGCCCTACAAGAATTATCTGACTCCATCAAAAAGAATAACATAAGAATAATAGGTATATCAGAGGGAGAAGAGAGAGAAAATGGAATGGAGAACATACTCAAACAAATAATAGATGAGAACTTCCCAAGCCTGTGGAAAGAACTAAAGCCTCAAGTTCAAGAAGCAAACAGAACTCCGAGTTTTCTTAACCCCAACAAACCTACTCCAAGGCATATCATAATGAAATTGACACAAACAAACAGCAAAGAAAAAATTCTCAAGGCAGCCAGGGAAAAGAAGAATACAACATATAAAGGAAGGCCCATTAGATTATCATCAGATTTCTCAGCAGAAACTCTACAAGCTAGAAGAGAGTGGACCCCAATATTTAAAGTCCTGAAAGAGAGGAACTTTCAGCCACGAATACTATACCCATCAAAGCTATCCTTCAAATACGAAGGAGAAATAAAAACATTCACAGATACAGAAAAGATGAGGGAATTTATCATCAGAAAACACCCACTCCAGGAATTACTAAAGGGGGTTCTCCAATCAGATACAAAGAACAAAAAAAAACAGAGCCACAAGTAAAAGCTCCAAGAAGAACACAATAAAACCAAATTTAAACTGTGACAACAACAAAAAGAAAGAGGGGGAGAAGATGGAGATTAACAGTAGCAAAGGACGATGGAGTGCAAAAGTACTCACAAAATAGTTCGCTACAATGAACAGGGTAGGGACCCTTTTCATTACTCAAAGGTAACCACCATTGAAAAAACCACCACAGAAGCACATGAGATAAAAAAGATAGCAACAGAGGAAAGATGTATGGAATACAACCAAATAAAAACAAAAGATAGAAAAACGAAAGAGAAGGATCAAACAAGACACAAAACTAACAGAAAGCAAGATATAAAATGGCAATAGGGAACTCACAAGTATCAATAATTACACTAAATGTAAACGGATTAAACTCACCAATAAAAAGGCACAGAGTAGCAGAATGGATTAAAAAAGAAAATCCAACTGTATGCTGCCTACAGGAAACTCATCTAAATAACAAGGATAAAAACAAATTCAAAGTGAAAGGCTGGAAAACAATACTCCAAGCAAATAACATCCAAAAAAAAGCAGGTGTAGCAATACTCATATCGGATAATGCTGACTACAAGACAGGAAAAGTACTCAGAGACAAAAATGGTCATTTCATAATGGCTAAGGGGACACTGAATCAAGAAGACATAACAATTCTTAATATATATGCACCAAACCAAGGAGCACCAAAATATATAAGACAGCTACTTATTGATCTTAAAACAAAAACTGACAAAAATACAATCATACTTGGAGACCTCAATACACCGCTGACGGCTCTAGATCGGTCATCCAAACAGAGAATCAACAAAGACATAGTGGCCTTAAACAAAACACTAGAGCACCTGGATATGATAGACATCTACAGGACATTTCATCCCAAAGTGACTGAGTATACATTTTTCTCCAGTGTACATGGATCATTCTCAAGAATTGACCATATGTTGGGCCACAAAAACAACATCAGCAAATTCAGAAAAATTGAAGTTGTACCAAGCATATTTTCTGATCATAAAGCCTTGAAACTAGAATTCAACTGCAAAAAAGAGGAAAAAAATCCCACAAAAATGTGGAAACTAAACAACATACTTTTAAAAAATGAATGGGTCAAAGAAGAAATAAGTGCAGAGATAAAAAGATATATACAGACTAATGAAAATGACAATACGACATATCAGAATCTCTGGGATGCAGCAAAAGCAGTGATAAGAGGGAAGTTCATATCGCTTCAGGCATATATGAACAAACAAGAGAGAGCCCAAGTGAACCACTTAACTTCTCACCTTAAGGAACTAGAAAAAGAAGAACAAAGACAACCCAAAAGCAGCCGAAGAAAGGAGATAATAAAAATCAGAGCAGAAATAAATGAATTAGAGAACAGAAAAACTATAGAAAAAATTAATAGAACAAGGAGCTGGTTCTTTGAAAAGATCAAAAAAATTGACAAACCCTTGGCAAGACTTACCAAGGAAAAAAGAGAAAGAACTCATATAAACAAAATCCAAAATGAAAGAGGAGAAATCACCACGGACACCGTAGATATACAAAGAATTATTGTAGAATACTATGAAAAACTTTATGCCACTAAATTCAACAACCTAGAAGAAATGGATAAATTCCTAGAAAAATACAACCTTCCTAGACTGAGTCCAGAAGAAGCAGAAAGCCTAAACAGACCTATCAGTAGAGAAGAAATAGAAAAAACCATTAAAAACCTCCCCAAAAAGAAAAGTCCAGGCCCTGACGGCTATACCAGCGAATTTTATCAAACATTTAAAGAAGACTTGGTTCCTATTCTACTCAAAGTCTTCCAAAAAATTGAAGAAGAAGCAATACTTCCAAACACATTTTATGAGGCCAACATAACCCTCATACCAAAACCAGGCAAGGATGGCACAAAAAAGAAAACTACAGACCAATATCTCTAATGAATACAGATGCTAAAATACTAAACAAAATACTGGCAAACCGAATACAACAACATATTAAAAAAATAATACATCATGATCAAGTGGGATTCATCCCAGAATCTCAAGGATGGTTCAACATACGTAAAACGGTTAATGTAATACACCATATCAACAAAACAAAGAACAAAAACCACATGATCTTATCAATAGATGCAGAAAAGGCTTTCGATAAAATACAACACAAATTTATTTTTAAGACTCTCAACAAAATGGGTATAGAAGGAAAATATCTCAACATGATAAAGGCCATATATGATAAACCATCAGCTAACATCATATTAAATGGCACTAAACTGAAGGCTTTCCCCCTTAAATCAGGAACAAGACAGGGTTGTCCACTCTCTCCACTCTTATTTAATGTGGTACTAGAGGTTCTAGCCAGAGCAATCAGACAAGACAAAGAAATAAAAGGCATCCATATCGGAAAAGAAGAAGTAAAGGTATCACTTTTTGCAGATGATATGATCCTATACATCGAAAACCCCAAAGAATCCACAAAAAGACTACTAGAAACAATAAGCCAATACAGTAAGGTCGCAGGATACAAAATTAACATACAGAAGTCAATAGCCTTTCTATATGCCAACAATGAAACAACTGAGAAGGAACTCAAAAGAATAATTCCCTTCACGATTGCAACAAAAAAAATAAAATACTTAGGAATAAACATAACAAAGAATGTAAAGGACTTATATAATGAAAACTATAAACCATTGTTAAGGGAAATTGAAAAAGATATAATGAGATGGAAGAATATACCTTGTTCTTGGTTAGGAAGAATAAATATAATCAAGATGGCTATATTACCCAAAGCAATATACAAATTTAATGCAATTCCCATCAAACTTCCAATGACATTTTTTAAAGAAATAGAGCAAAAAATCATCAGATTTATATGGAACTATAAAAAACCCCGAATAGCCAAAGCAATCCTAAAGAAAAAGAATGAAGCTGGGGGTATAACAATACCTGACTTCAAACTCTATTATAGGGCCACGACAATCAAAACAGCATGGTATTGGCAGAAAAATAGACACTCAGACCAATGGAACAGAATAGAAAGCCCAGAAATAAAACCACATATATATAGTCAAATAATTTTTGATAAAGGGACCAACAACACACAATGGAGAAAAGAAAGCCTCTTCAATAAATGGTGCTGGGAAAACTGGAAAGCCACATGCAAAAGACTGAAACTGGACTACAGTCTCTCCCCCTGTACAAAAGTTAACTCAAAATGGATCAAAGATCTAAACATAAGACCTGAAACAATTAAGTACATAGAAGAAGACATAGGTACTCAACTCATGGACCTGGGTTTTAAAGAGCATTTTATGAATTTGACTCCAATGGCAAGAGAAGTGAAGGCAAAAATTAATGAATGGGACTACATCAGACTAAGAAGTTTTTGCTCAGCAAGAGAAACTGATAACAAAATAAACAGAAAGCCAACTAAATGGGAAATGATATTTTCAAACAACAGCTCAGATAAGGGCCTAATATCCAAAATATACAAAGAACTCATAAAACTCAACAACAAACAAACAAACAATCCAATAAAAAAATGGGAAGAGGATATGAATAGCCACTTCTCCCAGGAAGAAATACAAATGGCCAACAGATATATGAAAAGATGCTCATCTTCTTTAGCTATTAGAGAAATGCAAATCAAAACGGCAATGAGATACCACCTCACACCTGTTCGATTAGCTGTTATTAGCAAGTCAGGTAATAGCAAATGTTGGAGAGGCTGTGGAGAAAAAGGAACCCTCATCCACTGTTGGTGGGAATGTAAAGTAGTACAACCATTTTGGAAGAAAGTATGGTGGTTCCTCAAAAAACTGAAAATAGAACTACCTTATGACCCAGCAATTCCTCTACTGGGTATATATCCCCAAAACTCAGAAACATTGATGCGTAAAGACACATGCAGCCCCATGTTTACTGCAGCATTGTTCACAGTGGCCAGGACATGGAAACAACCAAAAAGCCCATCAATAGATGACTGGATAAAGAAGATGTGGCACATATACACTATGGAATACTACTCAGCCATAAGAAATGATGACATCCGAACATTTACAGCAAAATGGTGGGATCTTGATAACATGATACGAAGCGAAATAAGTAAATCAGAAAAAAACAGGAACTGTATAATTCCATACGTAGGTGGGACATAATAGTGAAACTAAGAGACATTGATAAGAGTGTGGTGGTTACGGGGGGGAGGGGGGAATGGGGGAGGGAAAGGGGGAGGGGGAGGGGCACAGAGAGAACAAGATAGAGGGTGACGGAGGACAATCTGACTTTGGGTGGTGGGTATGCAACATAATTGAATGACAAGATAACCTGGACTTGTTATCTTTGAATATATGCATCCTGATTTATTGATGTCACCCCATTAAAAAAATAAAATTATATAAAAAAATAAATAAATAAAAAAAAAAGTGGAAAGAGTAATCAGAAGGTAGAATCAAAGAGGTGACAACAGGGGACAGATTTATTTAGGTCTGATGTTACCGGCTTTATAGGATAGAGATGGACTCTATCTTCCAATCTTCAGAAAGGAATTCAGTCTGAATAACACCTTGATTTTAGCCAGTGAAATCTTCATCAGACTTCTATCTATTGGTCTATAAAATGAAAATCCGTACTGTTTTACACTAACCACTAAATTTGTAGTAATTTCTTACTACAGCTATTGAAAATTAATGTACTACCTAAAAGCCAAACAAATCCTCCATCATGCCTTTTCTTACTCACATTTTATCTTTTATAAATCCATATTTTGCCTTCTTCTAGTTACTGATCAATTATAATTTGCTGAATGTAATTTTCTCCAATCCAAAGCTTTATCCTGTAGGCTTCCAGTCTCTTAAATTATATAATTCTTTAGCCAACTACTAGTATCTATCAAAATCTAAATTAAATGATCTGTTTTGTCATTATATATAGAATCTTTGCTTCCTTAATTAGACCATGAGTCCAAGAGGGCAACTATCATTCTAAATCCAACTGTTCTATCCCCAGAGCCATCATAGTACCTTGTACTTACGTAAGTACTCAAGGGATATACAGGTGAATGATTGAATAAATGTATTTATTAACTATCTTCTGTTTAACATTAGTGTAAAACTTTTGATATGCATTATTTTCTTGACTCTCACAAGTTCTCAATGATTTAACTGTTACATCCATTTTACAGGCAAGAAAACTGGAGGCTGGAGGGGCTAGAAATTTCTCTATAGACCATGTGGTTAGTAATGACATAGCCAACGTCAAGACAAAATCTTTGAATAGTCACTATGTTCTTTTAACTACATACCATAGTCATTTGAGAGATCCGACTATGGCCATTAGCAAACATCAGGTCAACTATTTTGCATAAGTTCTGCTAGTAACTGAAGACATCTAGAAATACTAAATGAGTATGAAGAGAAGATGCTTTGTCCATCATTTTATCTCAATCACACAGTATAGTGAGGAGTATAAGTAACCACTTAATAAATACCATTTGAATTAAAAAATCAATGAATAAAATATATTATGAATGAGTAAGCAAATATTCTAGGTGTCTACTTGATTTCAACTAGGGTTAAATGAATGCTTAGGTAGAAAAACCTTGGAATCAATAAAAATCTTAGCAGAAATACTTCTCAGTTATAGATTTTTTTCTGAAGCTGGTTTTGATACTCTTTCTCTTCCCTGGTACATTTAAGTACTTGGGATAAAGAAAACAAAACCCTCCTATGTGAGGTTACTACATTTCTATTATTATCTGGATAGTACGGTGATCTTAAAGTAAATAAAATCTATTTAAATTAATGTGACTTTACTTTTGTTAAACTTAGTGAAAATGAAAAAGTAATGGAATAAAAGGTACTTAGCATTTGTAGTAATAGTGTAAAAAAATAATGAAAATGAAAAAAAATAATAAAAATGGAAAACAGCAATGTATACTCTCATTTGAAACAAGTCTTAACATTAGATTATAAAGTTAATTTTCCTTAAGCATCCTTGGAAATATAATGTACAGTGTCATCATCGTGCTCCAACCCTTCCAGTAGTTTTCGATTTGTAGTGCCCTGACAAAGTTTATCTTGATTCATGATTTAGCTGAATCCTCCTATGATGTCTTTAGTAGCTTGATACCATTTAAAAACTATTACCATTTAGAGACAAAAATATCCTTTATTAAGATCCTTCAAGACTTAACCAAATGCAGCTGGTATATTATTTGTGCTAATTTTCCTTACTTTTAAAAAAAATTGTAAAGACACTAAAGCATAAGGATTAAAATATGAGCTCACAGACAGGAGTTGAAAATATAGTTCTAACTTCTAAACTCTACTTGGGACAGTTTCCTCATCTTGAATGTGGATTATAAAAGATGCCACCACACAGAACTGTTTGGGGAGTAATGAGGTAAGGTATGTAAAGTGCTATGTACAATGTCTGGTTAAAGCCAAATACATTTAATATGAATTATAATTATTACATCATAAGTTTAATCATAAAATTCTAACTACTAAATATAAAATATTTTATAAATCATATTTAAAAATACTGAAATTTTATTTTAAAATTACTGGTCAAACACTGAAGCTTTTTAATGAGAACTTTAATATGTATTGTCTTGGACAAAGGCTATATACCTTTTTTAAAAATTGTCAGTTATAGACTACATACACTTTACTCTTTCAAATATATATTAAAAGTAGCCTTTCAAAGAGTCATTTTATGTTTTTCTACTTATGATGTGAGGGTCTTTCTTATACTTTGCTGAATGATCCCATGTCTCATCTCTATCTGAGAACCTGAGGTGTTTCCTCTACTGCTGATCAAAAAATAAACCTTGGAAGGGAATTTGGATTTATGTAAAAAAAGAAAAAAGAAAAGAAAAAAAAGGTGTTTAGAAACATTCTTTTTAAGAAAAAAATGAATTTTTGCTTCATTATCTTCCTTTTGTATATAATCATGTATTCTGAAATAAAGATAAGCTAAGTGGTAAATCTAATTTTCTTGGAGAGAATCTAGCATGAGGGTTTGATATATCAATAATGCATTCCATTCTTAGTGTCATTTCATTCCATTTGTCTGGTCACTTGTTTACTTATTCATAAAGATATATTGAGAAGTTATTATGCCAGGTACCATTATGTTAGGTATATAAAACTATTAAATCCGACAGAATTCCTGTGACTTGGTTCTTGACTAATGATTACTGTTAAATCAAACAAACTTGCTTGTTCTCAAACAAGGACAACTATATTCATGGTTCTGCAGTTATTCTAAAACACATAATAATTTTTATAATAATGTTAAGTGTGGTGGTTCCAGTAATCATTTTCTAGTACTTATTTTATATTTTCAAAACAAAGAATTCTAAATATGAACACACATATTTGTTATTTGTAACATTCTGTTTGTCATCAAATAAGTATTATATAAACTGCAATTTTATTAGATTTATTGCAAAGTAAGGGCTTAACTGCATATCTTAAGCAAAAAAAATATATTTTGTTAAAAAAATAGAAGGTAAAAGAATTGTTTCTGACATACAAAGAAGTAGAATATTTAAAATTGGCTTGGACCACAAAAACCTATTTTCAGTACCTTTGTTTCTCTTCCATAAACCACTGAGCAGAACAGTGAGCCAATTTACTATTAGTCTCCTCGATCCTTTCTACTGATCTTACATGACTGTAAAGAATTTTGTCAAAGGATTTCCAAACATCTAAGTTTAAAATCCTCTTTAACTCCCTTCCCACATTGTCTACCTGGAGTGAAGTCCCTAAAGAATTTCACAAAAGTAGTGAGTGATTCCTTTTATTTCCCAAATGTGTGTTGTCTGTTCTTAATCAAGCTGAGCTTTTCAAAGTGGTTCCCATTTGATCTCTAAAAATAGTGTCTGAAAGTTTTCAACATAACAGAAGTTAAAAGGAGACTCTGAAATATCTAAGTGTGTTTCCAAGACTGACCTTTGGTTAGTATTTTGTTTTGGTCATAAATTTAAAGTGATGTTTTCTTAATAGAAGAAGATTAAATTATTTTAATGCCAAACATTACATTCTTATTTAGCTGAAACTAAAATTTGTTAATTTTTAAAATTTTACTAATTGGTTATCACCATGTATTACTTTTTAAGTTGATATCAGAGAGCAATAGTTTTTCTCTTCTGTTCAAAGGTTGAGTCATTACAGCATTTCTGTACTATAGCCATTACTAACAGCAAAGGGAGGAAATGGCATGTTTGTCAAAAATTTATATGGAGACTATTAAAATGCTATTATTGTTTCATAACAATTTACTATAAATTTCTATTCAGTATTGGATATTCACCCACAGTAATCCTGTGTGGTTTTGTTCTGAAATATCTGATAAAAAAATTGTAAGATTAATTACCTCTTTGCTCAGAATAAATGTGTAACTTTGGATGAGCAGGTCAAATTTTCTAAGCCTCAAGTTCTTTTTGAAAACCAGTTGGCCAAGAAACTTTAGAAAAAGGTGCAGGATAGAGATAATAGAACAATAATGAATGTCTTTCTTGAAATCACAGTGCTTTTCCCTGTCTCATATGTTATAATGCACTCAGAAGGTCTTTGCCAATATGTAGTCACACAGGTTTCTCAATTTTCAGCTATGCAAAGATTGATCTGATCGCACCCCCCACTGTACCTCCAAAATGCCTAAACATATTCTGCATTTCCCCCCCAAATAAGCTTACAGTTGTAACTGCTTTGGTGGATGATTTTATTTCTTTAAGGTGAACCCCAGAGATTTTTGCATATCAAACTTTTTGTTAAGAATGACCGAGAGCCTTCCTTTCCCTGCTTACCAAGTAGCTTCTGATTCACTCTCTCCTTTTTCAATGAAAAGTTTGGTTATTAAATAAAAAGTACATAACTTGAGAGAATAGCAATGATTAAATAGCACTCCTTGACATGACAAACTTGGATACTTTCATACGGTAAAATATTAAAATATATTTTCTTAAACAAGAAATTGTCCTACTCCACCAACACAGCATAATTGTTCAAAAAGGGGATGCACCTGCCCAGGCAATGTTGCAGTGGATATAGCATTGGCCAGGGATGCTTAGGACCCAAGTTCAAATCCTCGAGGTCACCAACTTGAGTGCAGGGTCAATGGCTTGAGCACGGGATCCTAAACATGACCTCATGATAGCTAGTTTGAGCCCAAAGGTTGCTGACTTGAAGCCCAAGGTCACTGGCTTGAGCCCAAAGGTCACTGGCTTGAACCCAAGTTCACTGGCTTGAGGAAGGAGTTACTGGCTCAAATTGAGTCCTCCAGTCTAGGCACATATTAGAAAGCAATCAATGAGCAACTAAGGCACTGCAATATAAGTTGGTGCTTCTCATTGCTCTCTCTTCCTGTCTGTCTGTCTCTGTCTGTCCCTATATCATTTTTGCTTAAAAAAATGGGGGGGTGGGATGCAAAAGAAGGCTCTCCTGGTATACAGACTATAACTTTTTTTTAAATTTATTGTATTTACATAGATTCTAGTGTTGCCCCGATTGCATCCCCCCACCCCTTATTCCCCTCAACATATCACTTACCCCCTCACAATAGCTCCCTCCTCACTTCCCTTCAGGTTGAATTCCATTCCTTAGTTCACATTGTTCCTTGGATTCCTCAAATAAGTGAGGTCATATGATATTTTTTTTCTCTGCCTGGTTTATTTCACTTATAGTAGTTTCCAGGTTCATCCATGTTGTAGCAAAGGTAATATTTTCTTCTTTTTCATGGCCCCATATTATTTCATTGTATACATGTACCACTGCTTTTTAGTCCACTCATCCACTGACAGACACTTGGGCTGTTTCCAGATCTTTGCTATTGTGAACGGTGCTGCCATAAACATGGGGGTGCATTTCTTTTTTTGAATCAGTAATACAATGTTCTTGAGACATATTCCTAAAAGAGAGAAGGCTGGGTCAAAAGGCAGTTCCATTTTTAATTTTTGAGGAATCTTCATACTGTTTTCCAAAGTGGCTGCACCAGTCTGCATTCCCACCAGCAGTGCAGAAGGGTTCCCCTTTCTTCACATCCTCGCCAGAACCTATCATTTGTTGTTTTGTGAATCAGCGCCATTCTGACTGGTGTGAGGTGGTATCTCATTGTAGTTTTAATTTGCATTTCTATAATAATTAGTGATGTTGAGCATTTTTTCATATGCCTATTGGCCATCTGTATGTCCTCTTTGGAGAAGTGTCTATTCATTTCTTTTGCCCATTTTTGATTGGATTGTTTGTCTTCCTGATATTGAGTTTTACAAGTTCTTTATAAATTTTGGTTATTAACCCCTTATCAGACATATTGTCAAATATGTTCTCCCATTGTGTGATTTGTCTTTTTATTCTGTTCATATTGTCTTTAGCTGTACAAAAGCTTTTCACTTCCTATGGAGATAAATCAGCAAATATATTGCTTCGAGAGATATCGGAGAGCTTACTGCCTATGTTTTCTTCTAAGAATCTTATGGTTTCACGACTTATATTTAAGTCTTTTATCTATTTTGAGTTTATTTTTGTAACTGGTGTAAGTTGCTGGTCTAGTTTCATTTTTTTTTTTTTGTAGGTAGCTGTCCAATTTTGCCAACACCATTTGTTAAAGAGACTGTCTTTACTCCATTGTATACTCTTACCTCCTTTGTCAAACATCAATTTTCCATATAGGTGTGGGTTCATTTCTGGGTTCTCTGTTCTATTCCATTGATCTCTATGCCTGTTCTTATGCCAGAACAAAGCTGTTTTGAGTACAATGGCCTTGTATTATAACTTGATATCGGGAAGTGTGATACCTCCCACTTTATTCTATATCAAGATTGCTGAGGGTATTCGTGTTCCTTTTGGTTTTCATATAAATTTTTGGAATACAAAGTATGTCATTGGTATTTTAATTGGTATTGCATTGAATTTATAAATTGCTTTGTGTAGTATAGACATTTTTATGATGTTTATTTTTCCTAACCATGAGCATGGTATATGCTTCCACTTGTTTGTATCTTCTTTATTTTATAAATGTTTTGTAATTTTCCAAGTAGAAGTCTTTAACATCCTTGGTTAAATTTACTCCTAGGTACTTTATTTATTTTGCTGCAATAGTGAAGGGGATTGTTTGCTTAATTTCTCTTTCTGATAGCACTGGGGAATAATCTTTTTTCATTTTCTGTTGCATGAGGTGTTAGAACTGTTTCTATATATTCTGCACCACTGATCCCAAATCTGAAATCCATTTTTTGGTGCATGCTCTAGTTTTTATGCAATTTTAATTTCTTTTTCTTACAGTTAATGGCATGCATTGGTTTTTAAATTGAAGTTAAAGGGCAATGACTCTTGGATTGAACATAACCACAAGGCAATTAATGTTTTATAAACATCACTTTTACATAATTATAGTTGTTTTTAAATGTAAAAAAATTATTATCTGATAAAAACACCCTCTTATTTTGTTTTAAGGTTGAATCATGGCTTCTTCGAGTAGGTGTAAATGTAAGAATAGTCCTGACACCTTCTATTATATATGTGGCTGTTACACACTTCAATGTCATAGGCACAATATTTCATCATTTGTGACACGTGCATATATTGCTCATTTTCAAGTCCCCGTTGGCCATCAAGACAAGAATTGGGCTCTTCATATAGTGTGCCATAATTGTGAGGAAATGCTTCCTGACTGGACAAAAGGATAACGCAAAGGAGTGACTTTTGGTATTCCCATGGTTTAGCATGAACCTAAGGACCACAGCAGTGACTGTTATTTCTGTCTGATCCATACAAAAGGCATTGACAAGAAAAAATGGCTTAAGATCACATATCCTAATATTTCTTCAGCAGTACGACGTATCCCATATGCTGAGACACTTCCAGTTCTAGTTTTCAATGGTTTTATTTCTTCTAAAGATGAAGAAAGTGAACATGGTGATCAAGTGTTTTTTGATAAGATGCATTAGGAAATGATTGTAGAATCTAAAGGATCTTCTTCTGATGCCAAGCAGTCATTAACCCCTCAGCAGTTTAGCCAAACTGAATTGAATGACTTAGTAAGAATGACATAAAAATTGTCCTCGACTTTCTGAAGTATGAGGAGCATAACTGGATCATTTGTGTGGATCTTAAAATGGTACATTTCCTGCCAGGATGACAGAGAGGTTTCACGAAGTATCCTTGCTTTCTGGGTTTGTGGGACTGCCAAGCTTGAGAGAAACACTGGACACAGAAGGAGTGGCTGAAATGTGAAGCTCTGGAAGTAGGGTTGCAAAATATTGTGAATGAACCTGTAATTAATCAAGACAGGATCATTATTCCCCCACTTCACATCAAACTTTCCTTAATGAAGCAGTTTCTTTAGACTTTGAATAGAGAAAGTGAATGCTTTCAACATATTATCATATTTCTGCTTTTCCTGCCTTGTCTTTCAAGAAGATAAAAGCAGGTGTATTCAATGGACCTCAAATTTGAACCCTCTTATGTGATGAAGAATTTACCAGGAAGATGAATAAGGAGGAAAAAGCAGCATGGCAATCTTCTGTGGCAGTTACAAAGAACTTCCTTGGCAGAAACTATGAACTTCTGGTTCAAAGGATGCTGTTGACTTTCGGTGAAACTGGATGTAACATGAGTGTTAACATTCACTTTCTGAATAGTTACCTTGATAAGTTTCCCGAAAATCTTGGAGCTGTTAGTAATGAGCAGACTACTAATGGAGCATCAAACAAGATCGTCCTCAACAAGTACAAAAACACAAGAGCTACAAATGCAAATTTTTGCTTGAATGTATTTTATGTAAGTTTTGTGCAAATTTTATAATTAAAATAAGTTTTTTAATATGTTATGTTTCAAAATTGTAGATAAATTCTGATACAATCATATCTTTTAGTGTATTTACTGCATTATATGTATATAAATTATTATATTTTCACAAAGATGATGCCCAAGAAGACATTCTACTTCATTATGTTAAACTAAATATTGAAAATTTTACAATAACATGAAAACCTAAAATCTTGAATTGCAAAAACACTGTAGCTTACAGAGAAAAACTAATGTCAGATTTAAGTTCAGCACACATGATTTAGGTAAAAACAAGTGGTTTTGTGGATTCAACAAAAATTTTGTTCCCCAGTGTAGTTCATTGTTGGTTACAAAAATACCTATGATTTCTGTGTATTAATTTTATACCCTGTCACCTTGCTGAATTCATTTATCAGGTCCAGTAGTTTTTTGACTGAGACTTTAGGGTTTTCTATATACAGTATCATATCATCTGCAAATAATGATAGTTTTACTTTTTCTTTTCCAATTTGGATGCCTTTTATTTCTTCTTGTCTGATTGCTATGGCTAAGATTTTCAACACTATGTTGAATAAGAGTGGTGTCTTGTTCCTGATCTTAGGGGGATTGCTTTTAATTTTTGCTTATTAATTTTGATGTTGGCTGTGGCAGTGGTCCCCAACCCTCAGGCTGTGGACTGGTACCAGTCCGTGAGCCATTTGGTACTGGTCCATAGAGAAAGAATAAATAACTTACATTATTTCCATTTTATTTATTTTTAAGTCTGAATGATGTTTTATTTTTTAAAAACGACCAGATTCCCTCTGTTACATCTGTCTAAGACTCACTCTTGATGCTTGTCTCGTAAGTTCGACAATTATATTTTAAAATACCACAGTTTTTACACCAGTCACATAATTTTATTTTGTGCATTTATCCATCCCACCCTAAAGGCCGGTTCGTGAAAATACTTTCTGTCTCATTTTTCATCTGTTGATATTTCACCATGTAAGAGTGAAATGTATTTCTCATGGATTGGAATGCCAGCTATTACATTCAGAATAAGAAAGTCTGTTGGAATGATATGGGCAAAGTATACTAAGAACTGCATGCTGTTTATTAAAGCTAAAAATGGGAAATTCATATGCATCACAGTGATAACATGAACTCTATTAAGAGCAGAAACTTCAGTTAGTGAGGTAGTCATTGGCTTATTAACAACCTGCTCTTTTTAGTTCAAGTGCTACAAGGAACTTGTGGTTCCACAGTTGAAGAAGTTTAACTTTGTCTTATTATTATCAAATTCTTTCTTAAACACAGAATCAGATAACAGAGGGTAACCTACCATTAAATAAAAATGAGTGACTATAAGTTCACTATGGGGTAGTTCAATCAACGGGTAATTCAAATTGTGAGAAAGCTTTGTTTCATTTTGAGTCTGAAGTCACTGTAATTTTCACTCATTTGTTCTAGAATATAAAACATTTATGACAAATTGCATGAATCTAAACAGGCTAAATTATTTCACATAATGATTAGTTGACATAATTCCTGATAATTACCATCACCTTCCCCTTAGGTATTCCAATTTATATACTGCTTTAAAATAGACTGTAATGTCTAAAACTGAATATACTACATTATATATACCTTATATATGTATCTACAATAGTTATGAATAATACCATTGTAATGACCAGAATCAACATTATTTAAAAATATTTCAGTTATGCTAAGTGAACTAAGCTAGTCAGAAAAAGACAAGTACCGTATGATTTTACTCACGTGTGGAATCCAATGAACAAAGTGAACAAATGACCAAAACAGAGATAGACTCATACAGAGAGAGTAGGCTGATACATAGCTGTCAGGGAGGGTTGGGGGAATGAGTGAGGTGGGGGAGAGGGATTGAGCAAAAAAGAACAAAAAAAGTAAAAAGCTCATGGACATGGACAAGAGTGTGGTGATTGCCAAAGCTGCTGAAATAGGGGGAAGTGAAGGAAGGTTTAGGGAGATACATGGTGATGGATGGAGACTTGATTTAGGGTAGTGAACACACAATTACAGTATAAGATGATGTGTTGTAAACTTGTGCACCTAAACCCTGTATAGTTCTGTTAACTAGTGTCACCCCAATAAATTCAATTAAAAAATAAAATTAAGTAAAATAAAATAAATATTTCAAAGTTAATTAACTATGTAAATATATTCAATATATTAATTTTATTTTTATCAATCAAGTAGAGCATTAGTTTTTTTCAAAGATCTAAACCAAAACATATTATTTTACTACTTACAAATATATATTTTCTTGCACATTTTGACTAGTTAGTCTCTTTTCTTCATTTTAATTATTACATTTTAATATGTGAGATTAGCTAATTAATTATGATATTTATCAAGAGGCAGCAAATAAGAGCTATTATTTAGAAAAAGTATTTTACTAAGCATCAAAAAGAGATGTAACATTCACTATAGGCCAAGTTTTATATGAATTAATTTATTTCACATTAATCTTAAAAGATAAGCACTGCAGCCTGACCAGGCAGTGGCGCAGTGGATAGAGTGTCACCCTGGGACTCAATGAAAAATGGAAACAAGTAATTCAATAGTAAAAATAGGTCTACAAGTGTGAATGCATTGGTTTTATATTTGTTTAACAGATTACTCAACTAAAAATTATAACCACTTCTTCTTTAAAGAACTTAAGTACAACGGCCACAGAAATGACATGTCAAATAGTTATCAAATGGTCCCCCTTCTTTTCCACCTTATAAAAACCCCTGCCTCCACCAAAAGAAGAAAATAAATTTTATCTATCTAAGTCACACAGAGCTTTCTAAAAGGGGAATTTCCTGTGTCAGGGTGTGTCATATAGATGGAAGTCTTTGAAATGGATTCCTTAGCAATCAAATGCTTACTGTCAGGCACTTACATTATATTCAGAAAGCTTCATATTAGACATCTACACTATGTTTGATTTGTAACTTCCCAAAAAATATTTCAACTGGGAAATATTTGTAATAAGTTGTGCCATAAAACTAGATGAAATGTTATGGGTAGATAAATATTGTTATTTTATAATCTGAAACATTCAATTATTTTAAACTAGATGGTTGGTCATTTTTTAAAAATTCTGATTCTTTTATCTTTTTTGTCATTTCTAATAAATAATTTTTTACTAAGCTTTTTTTTTCTTAATTTAATTGCTTTATTGTGGGAAAGCTATTCAGATAGTTTTCTATTATTTTTGATGGCAGGTTTTCTTCATTTTAAGCACGAGTTGCTCTAAAAGAATATAAATGATGTTTTGATTAGAAATATATAAATTTTTAACACTGCTAACTTTTAACAAAAGAGCTTTTGAATATAATTTGTATCAAGCATTTACATGATTTAAATAACTAATTTTAGTTGAAATAATTAAGCTATTTTTCAATTCAGAATAAATTGTTATATTTGTAGAAATATTTTCCTAGTTTTAAAAGTCTTTCTAGGTTTTTCTTATTTGAGCAAAACGTCAGTGTAAAGCCAGTAGCCGTGGCTACCATCACAGCCGTCTGGCCCATGCAGGTTCGCATTTGATTCGGACAGATGTTAATGAAACAACGGAGCCAAGAACTGGTGGGCCATTACCTTTAATCCTAGCTTGTACCCAGTGGGCGAGAAATACACACAGTGGGAAAACACTTCCCTTTCTAATCAGGGCTCCCAAAGCCACTGAGTAGAATTATCCGAGTTTCCTAGAATCAAAGGTTTCTACCTCACCAGACTTATTCACCTCTGTTCCCCATCTCCTTCTCTCTGCACAAACTCTGCACAAACTGGCTTTTCCTTCAGCACTCCACCATCTTGTCTGCCTCTCCTCTGTAATACTGATGGCAGGATCTGAGCAATCGAGAGCTTCATTTTATAGTGTAGAAAATTAAAGCCTTTAAGCCTATATACAAATAAGGAAGTCTCTGATACAAAGCCACTTATCTGAGGCATAAATGGGATTCCTCATAAGAGTGCACCACCCCACATCATGCAACACTCCAGGGTGTGGGGAAAAGCTTAGTTCTAAGAAGATCTTAGTATTATAAGGATGTTGAAAAGATCTTAGTATTAAAAGAGAAAGGGAAAGGGTTAGTCTTAAAACTAAGCCTTAGGCTATAAAGACCTTGCCAGTTTACAGCCTGTCTCCCACGCCCAATGCAAACCATAAGTGAACAATCATATATATCATATTTACAAATTTATTTGACTAACAGTCAGGAAGTGTTTCAGACTCTTTGTTATTAAGCTCATTAATGCTTTGTAATATCACAGAATCAAAAGATTCATTTTTGTATTTCAGTAGAAAATTTGACTTATGTTTTATATCTTTGCTATTTCATGATTTCCAGATTTTTAAAAATATTTGTGTATATGTGTCTATCTGTGCAGAGTATAACTAAAAATTAATAAAAATGTTCTAGATTTTTTCCCATGTAAAAGACCAATATGGGTAATTTACAATCATTTGATTTTAAAGAACTTATAAAGAAAATGATACATGAAAACATAATGCCTCAATTGTTTCCACCAAAAACTTCTCATTAATACAATTTCAGAATCATATTAACCAACTTAATATGGGAATATATACTATTTCATATAATATATATGTGCATATAATATTATAGTATAGCCATTTATTTAATCAGATAATTTAAAAGAATCAATAAGAGAGGGATTTTTTTTAACACATCCAAGATCAACTGTTTTCTATCCATTTATGTTTTGCTTTACAGGCTATTATGAAATTGTACATAATTTTAGCATCTCCAATTTCATCTTTCTTTCTTATAAACTTTATTTTCCACTTAATCACTTTGTATCAACTAAAGAAGTATTGCAATATAAACTATAAATTTGACAAGTCTAATATAATTGTTAGAAGAAACTATACAAAAAAAGAAACAAAGGTGAAACAGACTAATTGTTAACACATTAACACCAAACTGATCCAATAGCAATTCCTATTTGAAAATCCCTGGTTCCTTTGTATATCTGGGGACAGCATCATGGAGTCACATCAATTAATAAAGGTGCACACCAAGGAGAATTACATCATTTATGCATATGAGCAAGATGATTCAGTTTCACAATTTTACAAGTAACTGGTTTATGATAACCAGTTTTCATGAGTTTTACTATTATCTATTATTCTTCCCTTTTATAGTTTATAATTCTCAAAGGAAAGTTAATTAAACATGATTTTTTAATGAAATAGATTCCTTCTTGGGTATTTTATAGTCATTTTTATATTTCAACACTAACTTCCAACACATAAAATTGCCTTTCAAAAATTATTATCACTAGAAATAAAAAAATTACTTTCTGTAGCAAAGCCACCCATATTAGACATCTACAGATAATAAAGAACTCAGGATGAAGAAAAAAATACCAATAAAGCATACTACCCAAAGCAATCTACAGATGCAATTCCTATCATAATTTCAAGCAAATGTTAGTCCTTTAACTGTTCTTCTAAGTCTTAGATATAAATTTCCATATATCTACTGCTCATCTTTTCCAAGCATCAATATTATTCCAAATAACTTCAAATGATTTAACAAGTTGTATTTTTTCTTACATGCTATTTCAATATCTGCATCTTGTATTGCATTTTTATGCAAACAAACTGAAATTGTGCATATAATTTAGATGTAATAAATTAAAATTTTATTACTACATGTCCTATTCAGGCTTTCTACCATTCCATTTGTTTTTTTACTTTTAAAACTTGAATTTTTACACCTAGAAAAATGATACACCTTACTGTATTTTGTCACAATTTCCTAATAAAGGTCAAATCATATTTTTGAACTCATGAAATTAATCTATTGATTGTAGAAAAATATTTAATTAGTTAAAATCTAGTTTACCTATATCTTCATTTTGATTTAGGACAAGAGAAATTGAATTTAAATGGTTAGTTGATAAATTTTATCCTACTAAAATGAAGAAATTTCTAGCTAACTTTAAATAAATGTAAAACTATAATCTAGTAAGACTTCAAAAAGAAAGTTTGTTTTAGTTGTTGCATCAGTGGTTTTTAAAAAATAATTCAAGATTCTATTTTAAAATATATGGCTGTTGCCTTAAACAGATATCGTAATTTAACTGTTAATTCTGGATACTTGTGAGACACATGCCTACAACTATGATTATCTGCAGTTTCTCTTACTCAAACATTGGTGCTGTTCTGCCACAGAACAAAGGGTATGATAGTAGAACAATTTTAAATATGGCCATTTCATTACTGTTTCAAACTTAAGAAAAAATATACATGTTATGCAAACATGATACACAAATATATCTTATAGTACAAGGTACATTATATATTATATAGTTGGGTAGAGGGTACATTTGCTAAATATGTCTATGTTACAAACAATATAAGGAAGTTATAATTATCCTTATTTAACTGATGAGAAAAAGTAGATAGGAAATATTTAATAATTTATCCAAAGTCACAAAGGTAGTGACGTGATTTCTGTTAATCTGATCCTGGAATAATATATTCTTTTCCGTTGTATATTCTATTCCTCCCTAAATTTTTCAAAATAGTCTGAATTTTAGAAATGTTCCTGGATGCTACTTGAAGGGAGAAAAAAGTTCAGTGGAAGAATTTCTGTAAGTAGGATTTAGTCAAAATTAGTTTATTTTCTCTAGTCAAGATTTCTCAGAATTAGCCTGACCAGGCAGTGGCGCAGTGGATAGAGTGGATAGAGTGTTGGACTGGAATGCGGAGAACACTGATTTGAGACCCCAAGGTTGCCAGCTTGAACACAGGCTCATCTGGTTTGAGCAAAGCTCATCAGCTTGAGCCCAAGGTCACTGGCTTGAGCAAGAGGTCAATTGGTCTGCTGTAGCCCCCAGGTCAAGGCACATATGAGAAAGTAGTCAATGGACAACTAAGGTGCCACAAGGAAAAATTGATGCTTCTCATCACTTTCCCTTCTTGTCTGTCTGTCCCTATCTGTCCATCTCTCTGACTCTCTCTGTCACAAAAAAAATTAAAAAAAAAAGATTTTTCAGAATTATTAATATATGAATGTAATTTGGGGCTTTTAAAAGTAGCCTATACTGTTAAGGTTTTTAAACATATATACATTACATAGTTTTGCAGATATACCTGTGTTCTGCATAACTGAATTTTAAAATATTGCTACAGAATACTTGAAGGTGTCATCAGACAAATAACATTTATGTGATTAAGAAATAAAGATTGATGGTTGGAAGTAATGGAGATTTTGAGTATTTTTAAATACTGCATCATTACAACAAGATAAAAACAGCATATCGATGTTGCCACAGACAGGGAGCACTGGTGAGTTTCCCCCATTGGCTAAGATGATGCAAGGGGGGGGGATCACTACCTTTGTGACTTTAGATAAATTATTAAATATTTCCTATCTACTTTTTCTCATCAATTAAATAAGGATAATGATAACTTCCTTGGGGAGGTCCTTATACTAAGCAGGCCAAAGGCTAAAGGGATAAATAGATAAGGCCCGAGCATGCAAAAAAGCTAAAAGACAATTAGATAGGAAGAAAAGCTTTCTCTTCCTTATCCCAATAAGAACCGTAGGCTTGAGCACAAAGGGGATATGGTCTTTGACCCAGGAGTCCACCATTCTCCCAGATGCAGCACCTCAATAAACCTCTTTGTTTTTGCATTAGCACCTGTTTCGTGACTTTTGTTGCTGTTGTTGTGGCAGGCAGGCTAACCCACATGTTCAGCTACAATAGAGTCTAAGAGATCCAGATATCCTGGTTTGATTCTCAGCAACTCTTATTATTGTTTTGTGATTATCAGGTAAATTACTAAATAGCTCATAAAACAAGAAGCTTTTTGTTAACAAAATTTATGGAGCAACTTGTGTCATTGAGTGTGTGACAGAAGACATCAATTATACCATATGAGGGTTGGCTCTCCACTCTGTAAAGTCATTTGCTTTCTTCCAGAGTAACATGAACTCATTAATTCAATAGTTTTCTATTTCTTCAGGTACTGCCTTTCCTCCAAACACTACTTTTGGTCCAAACCTTCTCAAGTACTTCTAGTTTACTGCTCCTTTCTATGATAATTTTTGTTTTTGAAATCCCAACTTCAGTTCCTGAAAAATTGTTTTCTATCACGTTATTCAAGCCACTTCCTCCTGACAGTCTCAATGCAACAGGCCCAGCAGCACATAGAGAAGGCCTTAAATAGATACTCTATGCCAACAATATTTACATTTAAATCATTGTTTTTCTTCCTCATTTAGTTAATAGATCCGAGCAAGAGAAATCATGACATATTTTACTGTGTACCTGCTGCATTTTAAGGGCTTAATAAATATGGGTATATGATTATTTTTCTTTGTTTTCTGACAATGTTTGTTCCTTATAGCTTATTTTCCATTATAAAACCTTGAAGTAAAATAGATGCTTATGTGCCTGACTGAGCTATCATATGTAATATATTTTTAAATTTAGTTCCAAAAACAGTTTTCAGGTACACAAAATAAAAATAGTATATATTAAATACTAGAGCGGGAAAATGAAAGGGAAAATCCTTCGGTCACTGGTTTTGGTGGCTAGCGGGCCTGGGGTTCCTGTGTCTGATGAGACTGTAATGATTGATGAGAGAGTTCTTGGCAGACTACCACCCCCAAGACACTATACAGACATACCCCCAGTCTTTCTGCAAAAGAGAACTACTTGCTAGACCCAGAGCTTGAGCCTTAGGATTTGGCACACATCTGGAAGACATGAAGCTATTATTCATAGGTAATGTAGACTGGAGATGCCATCTTTGCATTCTGCTTCTGCCACAAAACGGCTCACTGTTATCTCACAGAAAGGAGCTTACGTACACATCCATAACCCTTATTCTTTTGATTGATGTTCAAGGGATACCACCAGCTCCCCTGGCTCTGGGGTCCAGGGCACATAATACTCACAGTCCTACAACACTGTATATAACTGCATTCTTTAGAATCTGCTGAATAAGGACCTGCATTTCAATCAGCCTGAATCAAGGTGCTGACTGAGATGATCCCCTTTGGGATACTGACTGGTTTTGGTACACCTTCAACTACTAGGAGCTATTAAAAAAAATGGAGTACTTGTAAAATAATAAAGGTTTGGGAGACAACCAAAAGCCAAGGTAGGATTGAAGATAAGGTTTATCTCCAATAACAAAGCCAGCCCCTCAATGCTGGGAGAGGTGACTATTTCATATGGTGTATAGGAACCAACACAGAATCTCAACCAAAATAAAAATACATTTAAAAAATATATTCCAAATGAAAGAGCAAAATAAAACCTAAAAAACCCACCTTATTGAAATAGAGATGTTTTACCTGATAAAGAATTCAAAATAATAATCACTTGGAGCACACTGAATCCAAGAGAACAATGGATGAACATATTGAGAACTTCAAAAGAGAAATAAAAATATACAATAAAGTTTGAAACAGAAGTCATAGGGCTGAATAATGCAATAATTAAACTAAAAAGTAAAATAGGTAAGTTTAACAGTACACTGGATAAAGAAGAGCAAGTCAATAAATTCAGAGACAGAGCAGAGAACTCACCCAATCAGAGTAGCAAAAAGGAAAAAGAAGAAAAAAAAGATAGCTTAATAGATCTGTGGGAAAATATCAAGCACACTAACATTTGCATTATAGAAGTTCCAGAAGGAGAAAAAATAGAGAAAGGTACAGAAAAAATATTATAAGAAATAATCATTGAAAATATCCCTAATTTAGGATAGAAATAGCCTGCCAAGACCAAGAAGCCCAGAGAATGACAAATATCAATTCAAGAAATCAACATTTAAACAAATTATAATTTAAATATCAACAGTTAAAGACCAAGTGGCATTAAAAGAAATACAACTTGTTATATATAATGAAACCCTAAAAGATTATCAGCACATTTTTCAGCAGAAAATTTACAACCCAGAAAATATTGGCACAGAATATTCAAATTGCTGAAAGAAAAAATTTCCAAACATAAATATTCTACCACAAAAAGCCATCATCCAGAATTGAAGGAAAGATAGTTTTCCAAACAAGCAGTAACTAGTGGCATTTATCAGCACTAAACTGGCCTTAGAAGAAATATTAATGAATGTCTTGAAACTGAAAACTGAGGATACTGATTGATAACAAAACACATGAAACAGGATAAAACTCATTGTAAAGGTAAATAATAGTAAAGGCAGTACATTAATTATTATAAAAATAACATGGAGGTTAAAGACAAAAGCAGTAAAAACAACTGTCAACTATAACCACAATAATTAAAGATCACACAACATAATAATGTAAAATATGTGAAATCAAAAATATGTTATAGGAAGAGAATGAAAACATAGTTTCAGAATGCATTTAAACTTAAGTTGTTATTAACTTAAATAGATCCATAAATATAAATTATATGCAAGCTTCATGGTAACAATAAAGCAAAAATATAAAGTAGATACACAAAAGTTATTGAGGAAAATAAAAATCTAACCATGTCACTAACTGAAAGTCATGAAACCACAAAGAGAGAAAGAAATGAAAGGAACCATAGATCTACAAAACAGCCAGAAAACAATGAAAAAAATGGCAGCAAGTACGTACATATCAATAAGTACTTTAAATGTAAATGGACTAAATTCTCCAAACAAAATATAAAGTGGCTAAAAGGTAAAAGAAGAAAAAAAAAAAGACTCATCTATCTACATGATGCCTACAAAATACTCTCTTCAAATGTAATGACATGCACATGGACTGAAGGTATATAAATAGACAAAAATAATACATGCTAAGGGAAACCAAAAGAAAGCTGAGGTAGCTATACTTATATCAGACATTAAAAGATCTGTAAAAAAAAAAAAGATCAGTAATAAGTGCCAAAGAAAAGCATCACATAAGGATACTGAAACTGATTCAGCAAGAAGATATAATGCATAAATATTTATGCACTTACCATAGGTGTATCTAAATATATAAGCAAATATTAATAGACATAAAAGGAGAAATTAATGGCAATATAATAATAGTAGCTGACTTTAATATCCACTTAGTTTCATGGATATATTCCTGAGACAGAAAATTAAAAATGAAACATTGGATTTAAAGGACATGTTATATTGGACAGGCTTAACATATATACACAGAATATTCTATCCAAAAGCAAGAAAAATACATGTTCTTCTCAAGTGCACATAGGACATTCTCCAGGATAATGTTCAGCCATAAGGCAAGTCTCAATAAATTTAAGATGTCTGAAATTATATTAAGTATCTTTTCTGAACATAATCCTATTAAATTAGAAATCAATTAAAGGAAGAAAACAGGGAAATTCCAAGAATTGTAGAAATTAAACAACATACCACTGAGAAACCAATGGATCAAAGAAGAAATCAAGGCAAAATTTAAAAAATACCTTGAGAGAGCACTGGCCGGTTAGCTCAGTTGGTTAGAGCCTCATTCAGAAGAGCAGAGGAGATGACGTCAGAGTAATGGCGGAGTAGAAAGCGATACCGATAAATCTCCCCCAAAACTCAACAAGATCTTCAACCAGAAACAGGAAAACCTATACTTGGAGCCTCCAGATGCTTCACAATACACCCGAAGGTATGGTCGAGTGAAAAATTGGCTAAATATATAACCAAATCCTGAAGGAAATAGGGAGTAAGAAATGCTCCGCCTTCCTCACTAACCTAAACAGGGCGGCTTTCTCTGGTAACTGTGAATATAGAAACTGAGGCAGGCAAAGGGGGTGAATACATCCAGGCCGCGCACAAAAGGCCGAACCAGGCTGTGGCACGGAGATCCTAGCGGAGGAAAAACTGTTCCTGTGGCAAGCCGGGCAATACAAGCTAACACTCGCGCCAAACCCAAACAAAGAAAGACAAGCGGGGCAGCCATTTTACCCGTTCTCCTGGTTGGTGCGCAGTTAGTGGGCGAAAGATCTCTTCCTAAGCCCCAGAAGTGGGTGTCCGTGTTGCCCCACAGAGAGGCAGGGTCAGAGGCCTTTCTGTGGGCCAAAAGCAGAATCTCTGGGCAGCCCCAGCGCCCTGGGAAAGCCGCGCACGGGAGGGAGAGAGAACTAATTCCAACGGTGGAAATTTTCCGTGCTGGTGAGGGTTTCACTCAGGGAAACGCGGCCGGCCTCATATCCTGGTGTGCGTGCGCAGATAGGTAGTGAGCGATTCCTCCGAGTGCCTCGGCAGTGAGCGCCCGTGTTATCGCACAGAGGGGCAGAGTCAGGGGCCTTTGTGTGGGCAAAAGCGGAATCTCAGGCCACCCCAGTGCCTTGCAAAAGCTGCGCACGGGGACGGAGCGAGAGCGAATTCCAGCGCTGCAAATTTCCATGCGGTTGGGGGTTTCACTCAGAGCATGAGACTACTGGCCGGATATCCTGGTCTGCGCACGCAGATAGTGAATGAGAGTTTCCTCCAAGCACCCCGGAAGTGGGTGCCCGCCTGTGTTACCGGACAGAGTGGCAGAGCCAGAGGTCTTTGAGTGGGCGGAAAGCCTGCCTGATTATGCTAGCAGCTCTGACTGACTGAGCCTTACCCAGAGCCCTGTGCTGAGTGGGAATAGACTGGGGAGTTGCCAGCTCTTTGAACCTCTTACTATCCAGGCAGAGGCAGCAACAACCCGATAGCTGGATTATCAGGCTACTAATTGAGGAAGGAAAGACTAGGAGAAAGGCTCCAGGAACACGGACTCTCTCACTGTCGGAGCCTATGAATGCTAATGAGCCTTGACTCCCAACGAGACTAAAGCACAGTACATGACATTGCCATAGAGACTTATTAACTGCAAACCTCTACCTGAGCGTGCCAAAGGGGCAGAACCTGGGGTACAGAGTCACCGACCAGGAAGAGGGAGAGAAAAGAAAAAACAAGAAGATAACCTCTCAAAATCAAGAATAATCTGCAGACTTTATAACCTATCCCATTTTATTATATTTGTTCATTTGTTTCTCTTATCTTCATTCTTGATACTTTTTTTCCTCCTCCAATTTGGCCGATTAACTCTCTGCCGGTCTTACTCTCTCCTCTCCTTGAACTACACTACCCATAAGTGTTACATCTCCCATTATCTTTTTTCTCCTCTTCCTTTCTCTCTATGAGGGTTGCACTCCAAAACCCTTAACTCTCTCTCTCTCCTTTTTTTTTTCTTCTTTTACTGGTTCCCTCTTTTTTTCTCTCTCTCTCTTTCTTTTCTCCCTCTATATTAGTTTCTTCCTTTCTCCTTTACATCTCCTCTCATTCAAACATCAATAACAAACAAATTATCTTATCTGGGACTCAAACTTATGTTTGTGGCATTTTGGGGGTTTTTACTTCACATTTTTAACTCACTAGCAGTGCTCCCATCCCTGGCTCTCCATTTTATCTAGTTCTTGTTCCACTAAATACAATAGTATTTTTTTAATTTGTCCCCCCATTTTTCTGTTCTCCTCTTATTCCTCTCATTATAACTCTGAGACAACCAACACCTAAAAGCAAATCATTTTATTCTTGACCCAAATTTTTTCCTTATTTGCTTTTTGTGGGTCCATACCGCCCCCCTTTTTCTTTTTTTTTTTTTTTTTTGCCCCTTTATTACTTTTCCCCAATTCAGGACCTCCATCACAGGCATTATTTGTTATAATTCACAGTTCACCACAAGATTTTCTCAAGAAAAAGGGGAGAGGAGAGGAAAAAAGGAGGGGGGGAATAATTTCCTTTTTTTAAAAATTATTATTTTATTTTTCTTTATTTCATTATTAATTTTTTTAAAAAAAAACAACTTTTTTTTATTTTTTATTTTTTTTAACTTTTTATTCTTTATTAAATCTCATCAATACTATCAACAAAACCACCCTCAGATGCCATTAAGGAAGAGAAAATCGAATATCATGGATACAAAAGAAAGAGAGGTAACACAGCTAGATGAGGAAAAATCTATGGAGAAAAAATTTAATATATTGGAAACCTTGGAGCTAAATGACAGAGAATTCAAGATAGAAATCCTAAAAATCCTCCGAGATATACAAGAAAACACAGAAAGGCAATTTAGGGAGCTCAGAAAACAACTCAATGAACACAAAGAATATATGTCCAAAGAAATTGAAACTATAAAAACAAATCAAACAGAGATGAAAAACTCAATTCACGAGCTGAAAAACGAAGTAACAAGCTTAGCTAATAGAACAGGTCAGATAGAAGAGAGGATTAGTGAAATAGAAGACAAGCAACTTGAGGCACAACAGAGAGAAGAAGAAAGAGACTCAAAAATTTAAAAAAATGAGATAGCCCTACAAGAATTATCTGACTCCATCAAAAAGAATAACATAAGAATAATAGGTATATCAGAGGGAGAAGAGAGAGAAAATGGAATGGAGAACATACTCAAACAAATAATAGATGAGAACTTCCCAAGCCTGTGGAAAGAACTAAAGCCTCAAATTCAAGAAGCAAACAGAACACCGAGTTTTCTTAACCCCAACAAACCTACTCCAAGGCATATCATAATGAAATTGACACAAACCAACAGCAAAGAAAAAATTCTCAAGGCAGCCAGGGAAAAGAAGAATACAACATATAAAGGAAGGCCCATTAGATTATCATCAGATTTCTCAGCAGAAACTCTACAAGCTAGAAGAGAGTGGACCCCAATATTTAAAGTCCTGAAAGAGAGAAACTTTCAGCCACGAATACTATACCCATCAAAGCTATCCTTCAAATATGAAGGAGAAATAAAAACATTCACAGATACAGAAAAGATGAGGGAATTTATCATCAGAAAACCCCCACTCCAGGAATTACTAAAGGGGGTTCTCCAATCAGATACAAAGAACAAAAAAAAAAACAGAGCCACAAGTAAAAGCTCCAAGAAGAACACAATAAAACCAAATTTAAACTGTGACAACAACAAAAAGAAAGAGGGGGAGAAGATGGAGATTAACAGTAGCAAAGGACGATGGAGTGCAAAAGTACTCACAAAATAGTTTGCTACAATGAACAGGGTAGGGACCCTTTTCATTACTCAAAGGTAACCACCATTGAAAAAACCACCACAGAAGCACATGAGATAAAAAAGATAGCAACAGAGGAAAGGTGTATGGAATACAACCAAATAAAAACAAAAGATAGAAAAACGAAAGAGAAGGATCAAACAAGACACAAAACTAACAGAAAGCAAGATATAAAATGGCAATAGGGAACTCACAAGTATCAATAATTACACTAAATGTAAATGGATTAAACTCACCAATAAAAAGGCACAGAGTAGCAGAATGGATTAAAAAAGAAAATCCAACTATATGCTGCCTACAGGAAACTCATCTAAGTAACAAGGATAAAAACAAATTCAAAGTGAAAGGCTGGAAAACAATACTCCAAGCAAATAATATCCAAAAAAAAGCAGGTGTAGCAATACTCATATCGGATAATGCTGACTACAAGACAGGAAAAGTACTCAGAGATAAAAATGGCCATTTCATAATGTCTAAGGGGACACTGAATCAAGAAGACATAACAATTCTTAATATATATGCACCAAACCAAGGAGCACCAAAATATATAAGACAGCTACTTATTGACCTTAAAACAAAAACTGACAAAAATACAATCATACTTGGAGACCTCAATACACCGCTGACGGCTCTAGATCGGTCATCCAAACAGAGAATCAACAAAGACATAGTGGCCTTAAACAAAACACTAGAGCACCTGGATATGATAGACATCTACAGGACATTTCATCCCAAAGTGACTGAGTATACATTTTTCTCCAGTGTACATGGATCATTCTCAAGAATTGACCATATGTTGGGCCACAAAAACAACATCAGCAAATTCAGAAAAATTGAAGTTGTACCAAGCATATTTTCTGATCATAAAGCCTTGAAACTAGAATTCAACTGCAAAAAAGAAGAAAAAAATCCCACAAAAATGTGGAAACTAAACAACATACTTTTAAAAAATGAATGGGTCAAAGAAGAAATAAGTGCAGAGATCAAAAGATTTATACAGACTAATGAAAATGACAATACGACATATCAGAATCTCTGGGATGCAGCAAAAGCAGTGATAAGAGGGAAGTTCATATCACTTCAGGCATATATGAACAAACAAGAGAGAGCCCAAGTGAACCACTTAACTTCCCACCTTAAGGAACTAGAAAAAGAAGAACAAAGACAACCCAAAACCAGCCGAAGAAAGGAGATAATAAAAATCAGAGCAGAAATAAATGAATTAGAGAACAGAAAAACTATAGAAAAAATTAATAGAACAAGGAGCTGGTTCTTTGAAAAGATCAATAAAATTGACAAACCCTTGGCAAGACTTACCAAGGAAAAAAGAGAAAGAACTCATATAAACAAAATCCAAAATGAAAGAGGAGAAATCACCACGGACACCGTAGATATACAAAGAATTATTGTAGAATACTATGAAAAACTTTATGCCACTAAATTCAACAACCTAGAAGAAATGGATAAATTCCTAGAAAAATACAACCTTCCTAGACTGAGTCAAGAAGAAGCAGAAAGCCTAAACCGACCTATCAGTAGAGAAGAAATAGAAAAAACCATTAAAAACCTCCCCAAAAATAAAAGTCCAGGCCCTGACGGCTATACCAGCGAATTTTATCAAACATTCAAAGAAGACTTGGTTCCTATTCTACTCAAAGTCTTCCAAAAAATTGAAGAAGAAGCAATACTTCCAAACACATTTTATGAGGCCAACATAACCCTCATACCAAAACCAGGCAAGGATGGCACAAAAAAAGAAAACTACAGACCAATATCTCTAATGAATACAGATGCTAAAATACTAAACAAAATACTAGCAAATCGAATACAACAACATATTAAAAAAATAATACATCATGATCAAGTGGGATTCATCCCAGAATCTCAAGGATGGTTCAACATACGCAAAACGGTTAACGTAATACACCATATCAACAAAACAAAGAACAAAAACCACATGATCTTATCAATAGATGCAGAAAAGGCTTTCGATAAAATACAACACAATTTTATGTTTAAGACTCTCAACAAAATGGGTATAGAAGGAAAATATCTCAACATAATAAAGGCCATATATGATAAACCATCAGCTAACATCATGTTAAATGGCACTAAACTGAAGGCTTTCCCCCTTAAATCAGGAACAAGACAGGGTTGTCCACTCTCTCCACTCTTATTTAATGTGGTACTAGAGGTTCTCGCCACAGCAATCAGACAAGACAAAGAAATAAAAGGCATCCATATCGGAAAAGAAGAAGTAAAGGTATCACTTTTTGCAGATGATATGATCCTATACATCGAAAACCCCAAAGAATCCACAAAAAGACTACTAGAAACAATAAGCCAATACAGTAAGGTCGCAGGATACAAAATTAACATTCAGAAGAGCAGAGATTGGCCATTCGATCCCCAGTTAGGGTGCACACAGGAACAGATTAATGTTCTTGTCTTTCTCTTTCTCTCCCTTCTTCTCTCTTTAAAATAAAAAAAATTAATAGTTTTAAAACAATTACTAAAATAGAATTTAAAATACCCTGAGACCAATAACAATGGAAATACAATGTATCAAAATTTATGGACTGAAGTAGAAATAGTTCTAAGAGGGTAGCTTACAATAATAAATGCCTACATCAAGATATAAGAAAAATATCAAATAAACTACCAAACATTGCAACACAAGAAATAAGAAAAAAAGGAAAAAACTCCCAAAGTTAGTAGAAGAAATATAGTTCAGAGCAGAAATAAATAGAATAGGGCCTAAGAAGAAATTTTAAAAAATAAACAAAACCAAGAACTGGTTTTTTGGAAAGATAAACAAAATCGGCAAAACTTCAGTTAAATTCATCAAAAAGAAAGAGAGATTTAAAAAATAAAATCAGAAATAAAAGAGGAGACCTTACAACTGATTCCACAGCTATAAAAATGATCATGAGAGAACACCATAAAAGATTGACAGTTATTAACCAACATATTGGACAACTTAAAAGAAATAGATAAATTCCAATAAGTATACAATTTATGAAGACTGAGTCATAAAGAAATAGGACATCTACACAGATTGATTGCTAGTAAAGACACTGAATCAGTAATTTAAAACCAGTAATTTAAAAGATCAGGACCAGATGGCTTCCCTGGTGAATTCTACCAAACACTCAAAGAATAATTAAAACCAATCTTTCTCAAACTCTTCCCAAAAACTACAAGAGGAAGAAATAGTTCCAAACTTGTTTTACAAGGACAGCAATCCTGATACCTAATCCAGACACCACAAAAAAAAAAAAAAAAAAAAAAAAAGACAATTATAGGCTAACATCCCTGATGAACATAAATGCAAAAATCCTCAACAAAATATTGACAAACAAAATTCAGAAATACATTGTAAAGATCATACACCATGATCAAGTGGGATGTACATTACATGTGCATATAAATTACAATAAAACAGGGGGACTGCCATATTTGGAAGTCTAAGAAGTAAAATTATCAAACTGCAGAAGAGAGATATTTGTTTAAAATCAATTATTGCCTAGTTAAATTGTCATTGATCTCACATAAGCAAAATTAATTAGCAGAATCTACATGTTAATATAATTTTTTCTAAAACTCACTATTTATATTAGATTCATGTATTTGATCACTAAACTGATCAGTTATTTATCACTGAAGGCTGAAGCTGTTGAGTGTGGTATAACAGGTGTCAAATATAAATACATCATAGATTTTCCTGCATAAAGCCTATCCAACAACTATATTGCAAAGTTAAAATGAATAAGTCAAATATGGGTATTGAAATGTACTATAGGAGTTAGGGAGAGTGAACATATTTACTTTCATAGAAATTAGTTATTAATAGAATTTCAGTAACATATCTGTGCACTGAGTAGTCCCTGAGAGTATAAGACAATAGGACTTACAATTCTAGAATGTGATTTTAGGGACAGACAGGAAAACATATAGAGCAAGTCTGAGTCTCAGCTCAAATGACTAATAGAGATTCTTGTACAGGCACAGGCAAAGGTGTAACTAATAATTGCCTCTTTTGAAATGACTTGTCGTCACCCCAAAGATCCATGTGTCGAAGCCATAACCCTCACTGTGACTATTTTAGAGATAGGGTCTTTAAAGAGGTAATTAAAGTTAAGTGAGGTTATAAGGGTGGGGCCCTAATCTAATAGAACTGGTGTCCTTATGGGAGGAAGAGACTGATTAGCCCCAGTCACCACCTTTAGCCCAAGATGGCAAAGTGCAGCAAGGGTCTGTGGGCAGCTGGCCTCAAGAGGCCAGAACTCCCTGTCTGGGACCCTATCCTCTTATATCCCACCCCAGTTAGCCCAATTGTCTCCAGCTAGAGTTGATGTTTCTAGTCTGAGAATGTCTTTTCAGGGCACAGGCTCTGTAAAATGCCTTGGTTATTTGGAAAGGGCCACAGTGCTCTTTCTGGCCAGGGACATGACAGGGTTCCTCCAATGGAAGAGAAGGCCTTTCTGTTTTGACTTGTTTTAAAGGTGCTTGGTTGTTTAATGTAAACAATAGAAAGTCTTAATATTTTTTCTGTAACATGGAGTAATAGTTTAATGCAATTATAATTATTTTTCAAGCACACATATCCTTTAGATAAAGGCATATTCTTTTCTAGAGAGAGAGAGACAGAGAGGGACAGACAGGGACAAATGGGAAGAGAGAGATAAGCATCAACTTGTAGTTGCAGCATTTTAGCTGTTCATTGATTGTTTTCTCATATGTGCCTTGACAGGGGAGGGGGGCTCTAGCTGAGCCAAGACCCCTTGCTCAAGCCAGCAACATGGGCTCAAGGCAGCAACCATGGGGTCATGTCTATGATCCCATGCTCAAGTCGGCAACCCCACGCTCAAGCTGGTGAGCCCGCATGAGCCCACACTCAAGCTGGCAACCTCGGGGTTTCTCACCTGGATCCTCTGTATCCCAGGCTGACACTCTATCCATTGCACTACTGCCTGGTCAAGCAAAAGTAATTTACTATTGGAAATAAAAAGAGTAAACAAATGCCATCAAGATTTTTAAAAAATGTCTTAGTAAACACATTATTAATATTTTGGCTTGATAAAGATATTAATTTATCTTTTGGCTACTAAGCTAAAACCCAAGTGGGTAAATCTTTTTAATATTTTAATAAATAACTAAAGTGTATGAAATAAAGCTTTTGCATCTACTATAAAAGATCCAAGATTTATTCCAGTGAGAACTGAAGAAGTAGATGTACAAAATACCCAAATGCAAGGCCTCTATTGTGTGAAGTTAGAGTTAAGAACTAAAACAATAGAACTCTTCAGCTTGCACTTCTGGGCACTCTTTAACAGGAGGGAATGATCAACAATCTGTTTCTAGGCATGCACAGCTGTTCACTCTTGTAAAGTCCAAAGCATTTCTATTAAACAAGGTTCTACTTCAATTCTATTTTTTAAAGCATTAATATAATCAATTCTCCAGACTAATTAGGACTTGCTGAACTGAATTAAAATATATCAGTATTTATGTACTGATCAATTATTTCACATTATTTACAATCATTCCATGTCTGGTGATTTATTAAATACAATACTCCCACCACATAGAATGAGGTAAAGAAGGTGGAAATCATTAAAAAAAACAAACCTTTGCCCTTATGCAGAGACATATATGGGCCTTGAAGCTACACTATGTGATTCATACAGATATATAAACAAGAAGATATGCTCAGGTTTGTGGGGAGCACTGGAGACTTTACCAGTTCTATAACTGTATAGAAGAGTAATGTAAAGAAAATTTTTGTCTTACATTTCTTAGACAAATACAATCAACAAAAATAAGACTGAATTCCAACTGTATTGAAAAGTCTGGATTTCAATCTGTATTTTATATATATTATTCTATATATATAATCTATGTTTATCTATCTATCATCTATTAAAAGAGAAAAAAATGGCTTGATAAAGATATTAATTTATCTTTTGGTTACTAAGCTAAAACCCAAGAGGGTAAAGTCTTTTTAATTTGGAAATTATTTTGATGGATTTTTCTCTTTTTATTTTCTCAACATCAGAAATACTAGCAGTGGTGATATTAATTTTAAAAGAATATGCTTTATATATCATTGGACATTAAAAAATCTATTTTCTTTTCACTGAAGGAAAGAAAACTGGTGCTGGTATTGCTATAGGATATCAATTGTTTTTTTCTATTGATTTGGTGTTTCATATTCATATATGTAAATCTTTGAGATTTAAAACGCTCTACATTAAAATCACTAATGGGTACGTTTTCCATTTCTTCTCTTATTCAGAGACTACTTAGAAAAGTCTTCTGTTGTCAATACACTAAGTCTCAAGAAATGTTTTGTTTCTCTCAACAACAAAAATTCACCACCACCCCTAATTAGAGAAATTAGTTTATTGACAGTCTGCCTGATTTGATGGGAACATAATCCAACTGTCTCCTTATACCTTATAAGAAGTTAATGAGCAAAGAGATTAATTGTGCCAAGTTTGAATACCTGCATAATATGGCTTCACATAAATTGTCACAAGATTTATCTTTTTTGGTCTATATGATTATTAATTAGTTTTCAGGATGAGAAAGAGTTTCTTTAAGAAAAAATTATTTTATTTTTACCATGACTATATTTCAGGAATCAAAGGACAGGCAGAAAATTGATTAAATAACTAGAATATGAATCAAGTGCAAAAGGTCAAAATGAGTTAAAATTAAATAATTTAAATTTAAAGTAATGATGACTTTAGGGAAAACTAAAAAGCCCTGAGAATATGAGGCATTATTGTGAGGTTTAAAAGTTGATGTTTTTCACCTCTAATTAGTACCTAAAATTTAACTTTATCTGTCATAAAGTTTAAATTAAATTAGATATGATTATGAACTTATTACCAGAAACAGGAAGACACTAGAGTAAATCGTTCATCCTTATATTTGACACTCCTTGGGTTACTGGCCCTCAGCCCAAGGGGATAAATTAAATCAGACTTTATTTTGAGAGTTTGAAAGGTTTAACTGAGTTTGTCCATGCAGAATAGAGTTGTAAAATTCCTTGTACAAGGTATTATATTTAGTAGTTGCTAAGAATAATTGTTTTTTATGTTGGCTTAAAATAACCCTTATCCCCAAAATGAATGCACATTGTATTATTTATATAGGTCTCAATAAGCCTGACATTTGTAAATGAGGTCACGTGGCCTTTTCATCACATTGCCTGAGTCAGTAATTAATGTGTTCCTCATTAAGCATCACACTATATATGAGTATTAACTCTGTGGCCCATGCAGTTTCTGCACTTGTTGTTACACTTAGACAACACTACATATAATTAATTTGGATGGGGGACCACTAAAGTATCATCTTGAGACATCTTTGTTTGTGTTTTTTTTAATTTTCTTAATTCTTTCCTCTTTGTCCTACTATTACCATAGACCAGTGGTTCTCAACCTTTCTAATGCCGTGACCCTGCAATATAGTTCCTCATGTTGCGGTGACCCCAAACCAAAAAATAATTTTGGTGGCTACTTCATAACTGTAATTTTGCTACAGTTATAATTCGGAATGTAAATACCTGATATGCATTATGTATTCTCACTGCCTCTCCGCCTCCTAGGCTTCTGTCCTCCGGCGCTTGCTGCACCCGCCCACTGATGACGTCAGCAAGTGCCAGACACACGTAATGCACTGCTATGGACTGTGGAGCATTTCCCCCACTTACCCCACCCCTTAAGCCCCAGAGGGATGATGCAATCACATCTGCGCATGACCGTAGGCATTCAGTTTGGAACGCACGTCCATAACGGCGTGCGTTCAAGCTGAATAGCGCTGCTGCAGACAGCGCGGCTTCTCAGCCGCTAAAGCCATCGGGAAATATATATTTTCCGATGGCTTTAGGCAACCCCTGTGTTTTGGTCAATCGACTCCCGCCGGGGTCACAACCCACAGGTTGAGAACCGCTGCCATAGACAGTCAGGGAGCACTGGGCGGTCTCCCCTATTGATCAAGATGGTGCAGGGGGGAGGTTTTTACATCAGCAACAAAAGTCAGAAACATGAATGGATAGGGCCTTGGCCACTAGCAGGATACTTGGATAGGAAAAGGACCTCCCATTCATATCCTTATAAGAACCACTGGGTTGAGCAGGAAGGGGAAATGACCTTCGAGAGGGAGTTCCCCATGCTCTCCAGTCTCGGCACCTGAATAAACCTCTTACCTTCTACACCATCATTTGTCACGATTTTGACTTTTTTTTTTTTTTTTTTTTTTTACAGCAGGTGGCCAAACCTGCATTCGTGTTTTTCGGTTACAGTACTTCATCTCGTCTATTACAGTTCCGCCCTGGGATTCTGCCTTCTAATTTTAGTATTTTTATTACTCCTTAGGATGAGACTCAAACTAGATGCTATCTAATTCTAATATTCCATTTTAAATACAGTATTATTGAAAGTTTTACTACTGTACATATACTCTGAAATATTATGTATGCTTGCTACACTTGTTAAAAGGGATATTTATATGCTACTTTAGCTCTCTAACTCCATATTGGATAGGAACCCTCTCTCCAAAATTGTTTTAAAATAACCCAATAGCTCTCACATTCTATGAGATGCAGATTAGTTTCCTAGCAGAGCAAAATAATCCATAATAGGAGTAGAAGCACTGGGGAGCTCAGAAGGGTCAAGAAATCAGAGTGAAAAGCAGATAATTACTTTTGAAGTCTCTATTTAAATAACTGCATTTAAAGTATATTTTTCTCTGTCAAGATAGATTCCATCTTTCATATCTTAGATGCCTCTTTTATTTGCCTTAAAATATCACACCTACTTAATATCTAAATATCATAACACTTAATAACATTTAAACACTAATTAGTTTATTTTATTAAAAAGACCCTATCTGTATGATATAGTAAAATAATTTCCCTTATTTTTTGTCTGGTGAAAAGACCAGGTGCTATACAAAATGATATGTATACATTTACAGTGGTATTTCTAAAATTGGGATAAATAAAAATATGCTAGAACTGTAACTGCAAAACCAGCTCAAACTGGCCTTACCCTGTTTGGAGCAAGATACTGAGTTATTTTTCAGGGAGAACAGAGAAAAACTATAAGTTATGCAGACCAAGCAGGTACAGAGGAGAGAATCTTGACCTTCAATGACACCAGGAATAAAGTTTTGCCACCCTTCCCCTCCCCACCACAGAATCGAAGGTCTGGGAGTCCTAATGAGAGTGCACCACCCCACATCGAAAGGAAGGGAAAGGCTTAGTCCTAAAACCAAGCCCCAGGCTACAAGGATCCTGCCTGCCCTCAGCCCACCCCCAACACACATTAATATAATCACATCCATCCTGAGCAAGAAGGGCAACTAATATCATCACCTGGGTAATGGGCTTCCACATGAGCAGTGCCATCTTTAACAAAGTGAGCATAATATATTTTATCTGGCCAACTGTACACTGTAGTGACAGAAAAAGACAAAAAATGAGTATTAAAAAAGTATAGTGCTAACGGCATAAGCCAAAACACTCACGTTTCAATTTTTTTAAGTTTTATGGGAGTGAGTGTCGTAAACTCGAAACGTCATATGTCAAGACTTTTGTAAACAGAGGACACCCTGTATTTGATTCTAGTGGCTACCATGACTGAACCAAAGACATGACACAGAACCAACATTAAATACAATCTCTCTCTTTCTTTCCCTCTCTGATTTTGAATGGAAGAAGATACTCCATTTCCTCTTATTTTACTAAGAGCTTTTACCATCTCCTATTTCCTTCAGGCTAATGCATAAAAAAACTCTAGTCAGCAGTACAAAAGAACAAATTTGCATACAACAAAAAACTAATGTGAATAGAGTGGGAAAATACCCTTAGGGAGATGGCAGTTGGTTTAAGTATTCCTTTTATTATTTTTTTAAATGTATCTATTGATTTGAGAGGGGTAGGGAAGGAGGAGGGAGAGAGAGGGAGAAGCATCAACTCATTGTGCACTCATTGATTGCTTCTTTTTTTTTAATTATTTTTATTTATTTATTCATTTTAGAGAAGAGAGACAGAGTGAGAGAGAGAAGGGGGGAGGAGCAGGAAGCACCAACTCCCACATGTGCCTTGGCTGGGCAAACCCAGGGTTTTGAACCTGCAACCTCAGTGTTCCAGGTCGAGGTTTGATCCACTACGCCACCACAGGTCAGGCTGATTGCTTCTTATATGTGCCCTGATCAGGAATGAAACCTGTGACCTTGACAAGCTGGAACAATGCTGTATCCACTGGGCCAACCGGCCAAGGTTGTTTTAAGTGTTTCAAAATGTACCCTTGCTCTTCATAATTATGCAATCCTATTAATTCCATTTATGCTGAAGCTAATTTGATATAGGTTTATGTCACTTGCAATGAAAGATTCTTCACTAATACACACACGTATGCTAAGATTAAGATTTAGATTTAGTACTAGAATAATTTAATTCAGCCAATCAATAGGTACTTATACAGTAATTTTACAGCCAATCAACAGTAATTATTCATACCTTGAGATATGAACAGACCAACATACAATTTTTTTTTTTAAGATATGAGCTGCAACTTGGTCCATATTTTTGTTTGAGATCCAAGCAAAATTCCGAGATATGAGTTGTGATTTGAGAAACTGCCACTAATTGGCGTGTTGGTGCACGGGTCCAGTATCGGCAGTTTGATATACGAGTTGACTGACTTACGAACTTGGTTACAGAAAGAATTAAATTCGTATCTCAAGGTACCACTGTACATATTTTAACCACATTTTTTTTTTAGTTTCTTTGAACATTGAATAGGAGGTTAAATTATTTGACTGTTCATAGAAGAAGATAAATGCAGCATGGATAAGAGTAGAGCTACAGTTGTGAGTAGACAGAACATGGAGTTTATTTTTGTATTACTATTTATTATTTTTATATGAACAACTGTAGACCTACTTTTACCTCACCTTGTATAGTTCGATACTTAACAAGTTAAAGTTCAAGTTCATGGAGGCTAAAATTCTAAAAGAAAAATATCATCACCTGACCCAGCAGTGGTGCAGTGGATAGAGTATTGGATTGGGATGTGGAGGACCCAGGTTCAAAACCCCAAGGTTGCTGGCTGGATCTTGGGCTCATATGGTTTGAGCAAGACTCACCAGCTTGAGCCCAAGGTCTCTGGCATGAGCAAAGGGTCACTTGGTCTGCTGTAGTGCCCCAGTCAAGGTACATATGAGAAAGCAATGAATGAATTACTAAGGTGCTGCAGTGAAGAATGAATGCTTCTTATCTCTCTCCTTTCCTGTCTCACTATCCCTATCTATCCCTCTCTCTGCCTCTCTCTGTCTCTCACAAAAAGAAAATAAATAAATGAAAAACATCATCAAAAAGGAAAAGTCTTCATGTTCATTCTGTGTACTTATTCTCTCTCTGTAATTATGTACATAATAGAAAGTTTCATTAAAAACAAACATGATGCCAACAAAGAATATATTAAAGTTGTTGGTGTTTTTATATTTTTAATTAAAATATTCTTGCTATTGTTGTGAGAAGAGTATTTTTAATTTCTTATATCATAATATTGGATAGGGAGTTACAAACAGTGAAATCAATTACACTTGACAGTACCATATGGAGAGCTAAATAATTCAGAGTTAGTTTTTTTGGCATAAGCACTTTTGTACTTTACAAGGCACTAGGATCCTATGCATTACAGAGAAAGTAAGAAAAAAAGGGATAGATCCCAGTCAGGCGAATGCAGGAGTCTATCTGCCTCCCCGCTTTTCACTTCAGAAAAATACAAAAAACAAAAACAAAACAAACAAAACAAAAAACCATGAGAGAGAGAGAGAGAGAGAGAGAGAGATTGAAAATGATAATCTGTATTCCCCTAGTGTCCAGCCAGTATGAATTCTTTTCAAGTGGGTTGGCATTTTTTTCTAGATCAGTGAACAAACATAATAGTGTCACAGAATAGGGACTCATCACTAAAGAGTTAATTCCAGTATAATTTTTAGATCAAATGTTTTGCTCTCTTAAAGTCTAATTTGCAATCCCACTGTAATCATACTGAAAGAGTGAGCATGGACACCCCAAGGAGACAGAAAAACAGAGACACATTGTGTATTCTTGTTTAGTTAGAGGAAACCAGGGCAACAGAGCCCATAGAAACACATTCACATGGCTGCACACACAAGCTGACTAAGACATTTCGTTTGTACTTCATAATGGATTTTGCATAATGTGGCTGCCTGGGCAACAGAGGACAGCAGAACTTCACAAATAATCAAAGTGAAGGATGGCACTAAATGTACTGAGAAAATAAAATTCACTGGGTAAAACTGTAATGACATAAGTTTGGTGTCTATATAAAACCCTTTCTTTTTAAATTGACTCATCCATTTTTGAGTCAGTGATATGGTGTTCTTGGGATATATTCCTAAGAGTGGGATGGCTGGGACAAAAGGCAGTTCCATTTTTATTTTTTTTTAAGATTTTATTTATTCATTTTAGAGAAGGGGGAGAAAGAGAGAGAGAGAGAAGGGAGAGATAAGGGGGGAGGTGCAGGAAGCATCAACTCCCATATGTGCCTTGACTAGGCAAGCCCAGGGTTTCAAACCAGTGACCTCAGCATTCCAGGTCGACGCTTTATCCACTGTGCCACCACAGGTCAGACCCATTTTTAATTTTTTGAGGAATCTCCATACTGTTTTCCACAGTGACTGCACCAGTCTGCATTCCCACCAGCAGTGCAGGAGGGTTCCCCTTTCTCCACATCCTCGCCAGCACTTATTCTGTGTTGTTTTGTTGATGAGCGCCATTCTGACTGGTGTGAGGTGATATCTCATTGTGGTTTTAATTTGCATTTCTCTAATGATTAGTGATGTTGAGCATTTTTTCATATGCCTATTGGCCATCTGAATGTCCTCTCTGGAGAAGTGTCTATTCATTTCTTTTGCCCATTTTTTGATTGGATTGTTTGTCTTCTTGGTGTTGAGTTTTAGAAGTTCTTTATAAATTTTTGTTATTAACCTCTTATCAGATGTATTGTCGAATATATTCTCCCATTGCGTAGTTTGTCTTTTTATTCTGTTCTTATTGTCTTTAGCTGTGCAAAAGCTTTTTAGTTTGATATAGTGCCATTTGTTTATCCTCTCTTTTATTTCACTTGCCCGTTGAGATAAATCAAAGGAGAAATGCACCCTCACGTTTATGGCAGCACTATTCACAATAGCAAAGATCTGGAAACAGCCCAAGTGTTTGTCAGTGGACAAGTGGATTAAAAAGCTATAGTACATATATACAATGGAATACTATGGGGTAATGAAAAAGAAGGAAATCTTACCTTTTGTGACAACATGGATGAAGCAGGAAACTATTATGTTAAGTGAAATAAGTCAGGCAGAGAAAGAAAAATATCATATGACCTCACTCATTTGAGGAATCCAATGAACAATGTAAACTGAGGAACGGAATTGAGACTGAGGAGGAAACAAAGGGACCAGAGGCAAAGAGGAGAGAGGGAAAGGGGATGATAGGATGGGATAAACCTGAAGGGAGGGGGGAGGGCACTATGGGGAGGGGAGCAAGGGTGATGTTGAGGGGAATACAGGGGAGGGGGGATGCATTTGAGGTGACACTAGAATCTATATAAACACAATAAATTAAAATCAATAAAAAATTGACTCATCCTTTTATCAGTCAATCTCATTCTAAACATATTGCTTATGTGATTTGCCTTTCAATGAGCCTGAGGGTGTCTTCATTTGTATACGGGGAGCCTACCAGAATGGAAATTCACGAGCAAAATCATCTAGGACTATTGTCCAGATTCTGCATGCCACATATTAAGAATATATCTCTAATAATTCACCACTACTAACTCTATGCTATATTATCCATTTTGATCTTATAAACACAAATTTTATTAAGTGACAGAGATGTAAGTAATTTCTCCAATTCATATGTTTTCCTGGAGTTATATGTAGAATGGATAATATATATTGCAGTCCATCTCAATACCAATAATATTTTGATCTACCATACCAAAGCCTGGGAACCGAGATATGTTTGACCTTTGGTAAACTTGTGACATTGTAATCCACTGAGATTTAAAACAGGAAAGAAAAATAGAACTACGCTGTGAACACTGAATCATTGGGAACCTAACATGTTCAGAAGCATTTTTTTTTTTTTTGCCAGGGGGGAAAAGATGACTGTTTCCAAAGCTACATACTAACAGCCAGTCGAATATATTAAGAGATACTTGCAGAAAAGCCAGAGTTTGTAAAAGTTAAAAACTTGACAGTTCAGTTTTTGTGACTACGATGAAACTATTTTAACTCTCGTATCAACCATCAGGTTTTCAAAAGGTTTAAGTCTGAGGCTGGTGTCTTTCAGTGTTGACAGCATTCTGTAAAACAATCTGAACCTGCAGATGTCAAGATGAAATATATACCCAGGATTCTGTAGTTGATTTTGTGTATATTTGGTCAAAGTTGTTCAAAGTTAAAATATTGAACAGCAGCAAAGTTCTTCCATATACTATTTTTGAATATACTTAACACGAACTAATACCTCACTTCCATTAAGAATTTCTTTAAACCTCTATCTCAAAAGCATTCCACAGATAATTTGTCAAATGATTTTTTTCCTAGAACATGGGGAAGAAAAACCTGGCTCTGAGAATTCATACAAACAATCTGCATCATGTTGAGCATATTTTCAGAGGAAAGTTTCAAAAGCAAATTTCCACCAGGGAAATGAAAATTCTAGTTCAAACAATCTCTTAGAAGAATATTTTTGGCAGGAAAAATGGAGGTTGTGCTACTTATGATGCAACTGAATCCACATTAACAGTTTATTAATGGGATACTGGGTTAATTGACACGAAAAGCATATAACCAAGTAGAAAGTGCTTATTTTTTTCTGACATGTTTTGGTGATTGGCTAAGTTCTTGCCAATCTTTGTTCTAATTTGGCTGCAAATCAATTGGATTGAATGACCCCAGGGATTTTGCATCATGTGAGTTTGTCGTGACAATCAGAAAAAATATTGGAATTCCATCCCAGTCCTCATGTCATACGAGCTGAAAAAATTCTAGGTATTAAAATATCCCAAAGCAATCTAATATATCCAGCCCACTTATTTTAGCTAGTTCAGTGAAAAATCGGTGTTTCTTATATTCACTATAAAGTACATTGCTAATATATAAGAAAATAAGCAATATTATTATTAGATGGTAAGCTAGAGAATAGATATTACTCAGAATTAAATAAATTATCATATGTTATAATATTTTGACAAAATTTATTTGAAAAGAATAGTTGGAACCAAGTGCTGAAGGAGCTAATGGGAAGGGGACTAATCACAGCTAGGGAGACTATAGCAGCAACAGGAAGAAAAAGGGAAAAAAAAGATGACAGTGCGTAGACACAGAACATCAAATTAACATTTTAGTATCCATGAAAATGACAGCAAATCAGTTTTGACTACGGTAAAATGGATTATTGCTTCATTTATTAAACAAAAATGCTAAGTGCCTGTTTACCTCAGATAAGTAACGGACTTCTTTTCAGAATATGATTGGCCCTTGCAGTGACTGGGACATGCTTATACAAAGTACATATTTGTTGTTTATCTAAAAATGTTTAAATAGATGTCCTTTTTATTTGCTAAGTCTCATGACGCTAAATAGATCTGCAGATAGAGTGAAGAAAAATATTTAATATTTGATATGAGCAAACAAGGAAGAAAAATGTAAGACAATAGACAAAATTTTGAAATCAATAAAACATATACACTTAAAATATGGAATGGAGGGAGAAATTTTTAGGGAATTAAGTGGTTTGATTCATGACTTAAATTTTATTTAAACTTTCAGATCAAATCTATTCCTATCATCTGCATTTACATACTGACTTCATCACCTGGAAGAGGCCATCTCCACTATAATCCTTGTAGCAAATCCATAAAAGAGCTATTCACTGAGCATCATGGTTAATTAAAACAGGTAGTATATTACCATTGCATATTGTAACAGCCTTCCTTAATGTCCACATGCAAAACTCTGAGTGTTTATGCTCTTAATGTGAATAATTAGCTAAACTTGGGTTAATAAAATTGTCTTCTTTATAAATTAAAAGCCTTATTTTTTCCTAAATGAATTTATAATGTCTTTAGTGATAAATTATTGATTATTACCACATTTGGTTTTAAGTAACAGAACAACTGTTTAATGACTTTAAATAGTATGTTTTATTTTACTTTCTTTCTCATATAAACATCACTGAGATAAAAATGTCTTCTTTCCCCTCTGTTTAATTCAATGTCCATTTTTACTTTCAAAGTCTCAAAATGATTGCTGCAGCTCCAGCCATTACATTTACATTACTGGAAAGAATAAAAAGGAACTCACAGGATATATATTGTGTGCATGCTTTATTTTTTTAATTGAGGTAAAATTTACATGGGATAAGTTTAATTACTTTAAACTGTATAATTCAGTGCCATTGAGTACATTCACAATATTGTGCAACCATCATCTCTAACAACCTAGTTGCGTAATATTCTCATAACCACAAAAGGAAACCTCAAACTCATTAATTAAGCAATTAACTCCTTGCCTTTGGCAAACACTGATATACTTTATGTCTCTATGGATTTCCCTATTCTGTATATTTCATATTATGGAATCATACATGCTGTGACCTTTTGTGTTTGGATTCTTTTACTTAACATAATGTTGTTGAAGTGGATCTCTGTTGTAATATGCATTAGTACTTCATTTGTTGCAAAACAAAATGCAATTGTACAGATATAACACCTTCTATTTTTGCATTTATTAGGATATTTGGCTTGTTTCCACCTGTTTGGTTACAGAGACTAGTGCTACTACGAACATTGTTGTACAAGCATTATTTGTATTCCTATTTTCAATTTTTTGGCATATATAGAATTGCTGGTTTACATGATAATCTTATACTTAACTTTCTGAGGCATTGCCAAACTGTTTCCATAGACTATGATATTTTACATAACCACCACTAATTAACACAATTTTCAGTTTTTCCACATCCTTGGTAAGACTTACTAGCGTCTTTTTCTTTGTCCTTGATTATAGCTTTCCAAATGGGTGTGAAGTGATAACCCATTATGGTTTTGATTTCCATTACCTTACTAGCTAAACAATGTTAAGCATCTTTTCATGTTTGTTATCCACTTACATATCTTCTTGGGAAATTGTTGATTCAAGTCCTTTGCCCACCTTACAATTGTTTTCATTATTATTATTATTAAGTTGTGTTTTCATTTTTTATACATATTCTAGATACTGTATGCTCATTAAGTATATACTTTACAAATGCTTTTTTTTTCATTCTGTAGGTTGTGTTTTAATTTCCTTAATGTTGTTTGTCCTTTGATACACAATACATTTTAAAATTTGTACAAAGTCTAATTTGGTGAGTTTTATTATTATTATTTTGTTACTTGTGCTTTTGATATATCTTAGAATGCATTGACAAATCCAGGTCATAAAGATTTGCTTTTATATTTTCTTCTTAGAGTTACATAAGTGTAGTTCTTATACTTAGGTTTTTGATCTATTTGATTTCTATATATGTTATAAAATGGAAGTTTAAATTTGTCCTTTTGCATACAAATATCAAGATGTTTAAGAACCATTTGTTGAAGAGATAATTCTTTTCTCATTCAATAATCTTGAATCCACGTAGAAAAATCAATTGACCATGGCTTTATTTATGGACTCTCAATTCTATTCCATTGAACTATATGCCCATAGTTAAACTACTACTATTTTATTACTGTAGCTTTGTAATAAGTTTTGAAACTAATATTCCAATTTTATATTTCTTTTCAAAATTGCTTTGTCTAACCTGGGTCTCATGTGATTCCATATAAATTTTAGTATTACCATTTTTTGGTAGGTTGATTTTGATAGTAATTGCATTGTCTTTAGAACACTTTGAATAGTATTGACATCCTAATACTATTAAGTCTTCCAGTCTATGAACATTGGATGCCTTTTGATAAGGCATTAAATGTTAAATCTTTCTCAGTCATTCATGTCCACATATTATGGGCCACAACTTTCTCATATCCCTATAACAAAAAAACAAAAATAAAAAAACTTGAAAATTAAATGCAGTTCCTTGCTTCCTTAAAAAATGGAGTTTAGCTATAATGAAGAAAAGAGGATGAACAAATAGCTATGCCTACTATACCCCATTATAATAAAACTGGTGCAGAATTGATTTATACATTTTTAAATCAACTTTTTTTCTTTTTATTCAGTGAGAGGAGTGGAGGCAGAGAGATAGACTTCTGCATGTGCCCCAGCAGGAATCCACCCAGCAAACCCACTAGGGGGCTATGTTCTGTGCATCTAAGGCATTGCTCTGTTGCTAAGCAATAGAGCTCTTCTTAGCACCTGAGGCAGAAGCTATGGAGCCATCCTCAGTGCCCAGGGCCAGCTTGCTCCAATCGAGTTAAAGCTGCAGGAGGGTAAGAGAGAGAGACAAGAGAAGAGAGAGGGGGAGGAATGGAGAAGCAGATGGGCACTTCTCCTATGTGCCCTGAATGGGAATCAAACCCAGGACTTTCATATGCAGGATCGATGCTATACCACTGAGTCAACGGGCCAGTGCCTCATAATCAAATTTTTAAAGTCATTTTAAAACACAGAATCAGATTAACTAAAATTGTGGGAAACTGAGAACCACTGTGCTGAGAGCCATGGTTGTTACTGGTGCACTGACATGGGGGTGTCTTGTGTTATGGAAGCTGGATTCCCAGAGGCAACAACTTTGAGAGACAAAAAGTGAGGTTCTGGCTCTGGAAACTGACACATCAATTCTACCATTTTTTTTTGTTGTTGTTGTTAAAGTACCCATAAAGACTATACAGAGTAAAGACAAAGGGAAAGGGAGAAAACCTCTGGGTGCCAGGACTATCAAAGAATTTGTAGCTATGTGCAGGAAATGAAGCCCACATTCCAGCCACAAGTTACTTACATTTCTGACTTACACGAAGTACAAGATTACCAGACTTTCAAGACAAGATCAGGCTTAATAAGGTCTAAGATGTCATCATTTTAATCAGTTATAGGAATAAATGAAGTTTCTCAGGTACAGCTATTTTAAATCTAAAGAAGTGAAAAGTACTATATTTCTAATTGTTACTCAAAATCTTGAGTTGAATTTTAAATTTCTCTTTTCCTGCGTTTTATCAATGGATAGCTAGTAGAAGCCAGATGTCACTCACTGAATTGCTCCTGAAAATCTCTCCAACTAAATTATCTACTTAATTACAAACCCTTTATATTTTCAACATTTTACAGGTGACATTGTTGCCAAATTTGCTCTCATTGCATAATAGCTATCTTTTTCTTCTAGTTTTCAGATATTTTCTCACTATCCTTCAAAACCGCAAGCCGTGAAGCCTTGAAGTCTCTGCTTTCATTTATGGTCTTCTCAAAGTTCTTCCAGCCTCTGCTCACTGTCCAGTCTGAAAGTCATTGTCATGTGTCTTAGGCAATAATGGGATTCAAATAACCTAGCAATGTGTTCTCTGCCCTAATGACCATTTTAAGTTTAAAAAAAGATATACCCAAAAGGCGGTTTATTATTTCTTGCATTTAATACTCAAATAAAAACAACAAAAGAGGTACACAAAACTAGATTATTTTATACAAAAAGGTTTTACAATATTAATAAAAATATTAAATAATACCTGACAAAAGAACAATAAAACAGTTATTTGAGATATTTTTATATTGCTTATTGATGGGCATCCTCACTTGCAAATTTTTTCACCTATGGACAGAATGAACATTATTACTACAGGCACTTAGAACACACTGTTGTGCAGATGAACATTAAAGAAAGAGTAAGGAATGTAAATTTGTAATTTCCACATTGGGCAGCTGCCCAGGCACCCACCTTAGAGAGAACCCTGAATACAAGTGTCATTTTTTTTTCAGGGACAGAGAAAGAGTCAGAGGGAGGGATAGATAGGGACAGACAGACAGGAATGGAGAGAGATGAGAAGCATCAATCATCAGTTTTTCATTGCGACACCTTAGTTGTTCATTGATTGCTTTCTCATATGTGCCTTGACCATGGGCCTTCAGCAGACTGAGTAACCCCTTGCTCGAGCCAGCAACCTTGGGTCCAAAGTGGTGAGCTTTTTGCTCAAACCAGATGAGCTCGCACTCAAGCTGGTGACCTCAGGGTCTCAAACCTGGGTCCTCCGCATCCCAGTCCAATGCTCTATGCACTGTGCCACTGCATGGTAAGGCTACAACTGTCATTTTAAAGACTGGTTTGCCAAACTCAACAATAAATTAGGTACCAGTTCTGCTGAATAGGTGCAAACTGGTCTAATCCCACCACCAGTCTTGGGCTCTTGATATTTAGTACTCCACTTCCAGATGCCAAATTTAACTCAAGTTTTATATTGGTATGTAACCAACTACTTTGTAATTTAGTAGCTTAAAATACAATTTTATTTTACAAGTCCGGAATTTGGTAAGGGTTCGGCTGGCCTTTTGTTCTTTAACTGTAAGTGTTAAGTAGGGTGGTTAGCACTGAAGAATCCACCTCTCAGTTCGCTTTTGCTCACATATCTATACTTGGATTGTGATGGGAGCAGTCAGTCTGCGGAGCTCAACCAGGGCTGTTGAAAAGAGTGGCTACACGAGGTTTCTCTACATCTTGAGTTTCCCAAAGAATTTGTGACTGGTTCCTAAAGGGACTGAAACTGTGAGCAAGCATTTCTAAGTACAGTACACGTGGAAGCAGCCAGCCTCCTATAGATTTGCTGTAAACAGGCACAACATCACTCTGCCGTACCCACTTATTTCAGGAAGACGCACAACCTTCCCAGGTTCAAGAGAATGAGACATACTGATTCCAATTCTAAATTGGGAGGTATGTGCAGCATTTGTGGCTCCCTCAATCTTTAATCTGTCACTGGTAACATTTACTAAAGCTAAACATGTAACATCTTTTAACTCAACAAGCTTGTGCTTCCAGTATATTCTATTTAGTATACACTCAACACATATTACGTGCATATGTTCCCAAAATGTATGTACTTGCAAAGTTCATAATGACACTGCTTATAATGAAAAAAAAAAGCTATTTAAATGCCCATTAGAATTGATAAATAAATTTTAGTATATTGTCAAAGATTTAACATATATAATGAAGATACACTATTCTACAACAATAAAAATAAATATGGGCTAAAATTATGAGCACTGAGTAAAAATCTGAAAGAAAAAATATACATACTGTTTCATTCCATTTGTATTAATAAAAATAAAGAGGCAAACTAAATCTATGAGGTCAGATGTTGATTTAAAAAGAGTGAGGAGTTGAGGTCCTGGGTTGCTGAATGCTCTCTTTCTTGGTCTTCTTTCTGGTTGACAATTAGATTCAGTTTGTAGCAGTATATAAGTATTTCTTTTTGGATGTTCTACTACAATAACAAGTTAACAAAAAATGATGAAAAAATTATGATCTGACACCTTGTCGGTTTCCTATCACTATTGTAACAAATTACTAAAATGTAGAGAATTAAAAAACATACATTTATTATTTTAGAGTTCTGAAGGTCAGAAATATGAAATGAGTCTCACTACGATCAATTCAAAGTTTCAGAAGGCTTCTTTTCATTTGGAGGCTCCAAGGGGAAAACTTCTGTTTTTTCCTTATTTAGCTTCTAAAGGTACCTGCATTCCTTGACTCACATCCCCTTCTTCTACCTTCAAAGAGTGAAGCATATCATCTTCAAATCTCTCTCTGACTGATACTCTGGTTTTGTGATCATCTGAGTTGCATCCACCCAAATAATCCAGGGTAATCTTCTCATTAAAATTCTTTGATTTAACTATTATCTACAAAGTCACTTGTTATATAGGGTAACGTATATTAACTGGTTCCAGAGATTAGAAAATGGGCATCTTCAGGGAGCCATTTATTCTGCCTTCCATATATATTGTTACCTCTAATTTACATCTATACTTTCTCTCTTACTTTTCACTACTTCCTATTTGTATTTTTTCTTTTATAAGGAAAACTTTGATCCTGTTTATCAAATGGGCTCATAGAGACTTTTCCTCAACTAGTTCTTTGTGTGTTGAAATGAGTAAAACAATGAATTACTTAGGTAGAGTGTTCAATAAATATAGGTTATTTTATAGCATTTAAAAAATTAGATGTGAAAAAGATAGTCCTGAATCAACTGATATTCAATGTAGGGAATAAACCAAAAAACAAAACAAAGTAATAGTTCATCTATTTTAAATACAAAACTATGTAATGCATAAAATCAGGTGCTTGCATAAGTATTTCAAGCAAAGTATGTATAGGTCCTTGCTTGAATCTCCTAAATTTATTTCCAGAAAAAAATAGACAATGAATCAAGGTGAGTTACTACTGTCTCTGAGTGGAACAGACTGTCAGATAGACAGTGAAATTGTACACTGCCTTATCCTTCTCATTATCTTTTTGCTAATAGCAACTTCCTAGAAACTCAACAAGATGATGACCTTCTCACTTGCTTTCCACATTTACACAGGAGCATATCAATGGCAAAGAACCTGCAGGTCAGTCTAGGAAATGTGCTTTTACTTTACTTTCCAACAATAAAGGGAGTAGAATGGATTTTGCCTACAAAACAAGCTTCATAGTACCATGTTCTAAAGGGTTTCAATAAAGATTTTCTACCATTTAATATTTCCCCTAAATTTCTGCCACCACCCTCAGGGCACAATTTCAATACTCATCACTTTGAGTCAGTTTTGCTGGATTGCGCTCTTATTGTGCACAGCCCACCGTCTTAATGATTCAACCACAACCAAGTTTCACTTCTTGCTCCGTTGCATGGCGGCAGTAGCTCTGCTGTGACCACTCCATCCTCTGTGACCAGCTATCACTTTGTTTGTTCTGCTTGGCTCTGACCTAGGAATCTTCATTCAAGTTTCCTGCCTAACACAGTGACACCTTGGAACATGTTGTTTTCTTTGACATGCTATTCAAACTATGATTCAAAGTTTTGGTTTAGAACTTGCATGTGTTAATTTTGTTTGTTTCAGACAATGTCAGGATATATTTTTTAGTGTAATTGGCACTGTGGTTCAATGAGTTTCTATTCTAAATTTGGAGAGTCTTTAAATAAGACTAGCATTGGAAGAGATTCTTCTCATGGTGCGTATTTAAGAGCTGAAGTCTATGAGTTTTAGTTGGATATCTTTGTTTCTAAAATTACTTAATATTATTTTTAAAGTTTCCTTACTGAATTTAAGGGGTGTTATTCATTAATACAATTAAATAGGTTTATTTATTTATTTTAAGAGAGAGAAGCAGTGAGAAAGAGACAGAGAGACAAGAACATTGAACTGTTCCTATATGTGTCCTGACCAGGGTTCAAACTAACAACTTCGGTGATTCCAGACAAAATTATATAGGGTTTTTTTTGTTTTGTTTTTTTGTTGTTGTTTTTTACCGAGACAAAGAGTGAGTCAGAGAGAGGGATAGACAGGGACAGACAGACAGGAACAGAGAGAGATGAGAAGCATCAATCATTAGCTTTTCATTGTGCGTTGCAACACCTTAGTTTTTCATTGATTGCTTTCTCATATATGCCTTGACCATGGGCTTTCAGCAGACTGAGTAATCCCTTGCTGGAGTCAGTGACCTTGGGTTCACGCTGGTGGGCTTTTTGCTCAAACCAGATGAGTCCGTGCTCAAGCTGGTGACCTCGGGGTCTCAACCTGGGTCTTCCGCATCCCAGTCTGATGCTCTATCCACTGCGCCACCGCCTATTCAGGCTCATATAGGTTTTAAATGTACCACTCAATATCATCTGCATATTGCATTGTGCATTCGACTCCCTAAAGTCAAGTCTCCTTTCATCGTTCTTATTTCTCCTTTACCCTCTTCTACCTTACCATCCCCATTCCCCTCTGACAATCACCATACTGCTGTGTCTAATTTTGTTTTTATCTGTTTATTTATTTTTGCTTAACCTCCTCACTCTTCTCACCTACCCCTCAAACCCCCTACTCTCTGAGAGCTGTCAAAAGTGAATAAGCCAGTCAACAAATGACAAATACCATATTATTTCACTTATGTGTGGAATCTAATAAACAAAATAAAATAACAAAGAAAATAGAAACAGACTCACAGATGCATACATTACTTTTGTTTATATCCCATTGGTTCAGTAAGTCATATGGACCAGCCACTAGTCTATGGGGGAAGTCTGGCTTCTACAACAAACACGGACCTCAAGAAATTCCAATACTTCTATAATTCCTGCTTTTGACATTTTTGAACTTCTACTTATTTCTCCCCATAAAAAATGCCCTGCACTTAAGTTATCTTAAATGAGTCTCTGTTTCTTTTTATTTATTTTTATTAAGTGAGAGGTAGGTAGGTGGGGAGGAAGCGACAGACTCCTGCATATGCCCCAACTGGGACCCACCTGGCAAGCCCCCTACAGGATGATACTCTGCCCATCTGGTGCTGCTGCTCCATTGTTCAGCAACCAAGCTATTCTAGCAACTGAGGTGAGGCCTGGAGCCATCCTCAGCACCCAGGCCAATTTGTTCATTCAAGCCATTGCCGTAGGAGGGGACAAGACAGAGAGAGAGAGAGTGGGAGGGGGAAAGGGTGGAGAAGCAGAAGGTTGCTTATCCTGTGTGCCTTAACCAAGAATCAAACCCAGGACTTCCACATGCTGGATCAATGCTCTACCACTGAGCCAACCCACTAAAGCCAACTCTCTGTTTCTTACAAATGTGAATTAAAATTAAATTTAAAATTATTTGAGTTCATCAAATGTATGATTCACTTTATACCAATTTAGTAGTATTTGGTACCTAGTAAATGCTCAGTAAAATCTATTGATACTACTTGCCAAAGGCAAATACGATCATTTTCTTGTGACAAAAATACATTGACAGAATCCTTTAATTATGCTAATTTCAAATAAATGGAAATTGAGGCTTAATAAGTTTTTTAAATGTGGCCAAAATCTCAGTTAGCCAGCAGCAGTCCAGGATTTATATTGAGGCAATTTGATTCAGAAACTACCTATGTATCTAACTACACACTTAATAAAGAAACATTGTTTTTAATAGTGTGTGCTGAACTTTAATATACATATTATTTCCATTTATAGGTTGTACTTGTAATAAATACAAGTATAATTAGTTACAGTTAAATGTTCAGGAATTATTAAAGTCCACTTAGATAGTTTACTTTTTAACTGCATATTTTCTTGCAGTTCTTCTTAATATGATAGTTCGTAAGAATCTAGGAGTATAAGTAAATTTTTGTAAATATGGCCACAATAAAGTCTCCTATACCAATGTTCATGCCTCTTTGTAATTAATTTTGATTCTTTTCCTATCAAGAGTTGGTATTTGTTTTCACCCTGAATTTAGGCTTGGGAAATAAAGTTAATAAATAGGAGTGCTATATCAACATTTCTAAATATGACATCATTAGCTCTGTATAAATGAAAAGGCATGCAAAGGAAAGAAAGTTATGCTTATACATTGCTGTTGTTAAGATTCAGACAAGTATAGATGCTACACAGAAAACTGAACATATATTATATGAAAAAAAGAGTTAAATGGCACCAAGGACTGTTAAAATGTACAGCACTCTAAAGTTAAGTGCTGTCTCAACAATTGTGAATCTGGTCAAAGTGTTTATGTTTACATCTCTTTTTTCATGTAGCAAAATCTATTTACAGATTCAATTTAAGTTCTCCTATAGATAACAGTATATCTTTGTTTAATTTTCCCCAACTTAAAGGAATAATAATAATATTATTATTATTATTATAACAATAAAAAATCAGGGCTACCTTAAAAGATCATTTTCACAGTCAACTTAATGACTAATTTTAAAGACTTAATAAAAGTTTTAAAACAATAAAAATAGAAGTCACAGAATTCAGAAAGTATTCTGCCTCTCAATGGATTTGTTTAAAATGACATCAGGACTAGATATAGTTCTGTGATGACAAACAAACAAATAAAACAAAACAAAAAAACCCAATGATACAAAGGAATACATTAAATTTCATATGGTTGAAATCTTTTATATAAAATTCCTTTATGAAAGTTTATAAAATATATTTCAGTTATATGTGCAAAGAGTTAATAATATTGGTATAAACATTTGGTGTATATATTTTAAATAAACTTATCAAATAAATAAAATATTTTTTTCAAATATCTAAGTGTACATAAGTTTATGTTCTCATCCAATAATTTTATTTAAAGAAGTTATGCCAAATATACACTGTCAAAGCAGGAAATGATGTGACCTGACCAGGGGGCGGCACAGAGGATAGAGCATCAGCCTGGGATGCTGAGGATCCTGGTTCGAAACCCCAAGATTGCAGGTTTAAGCATGGGCTCATCCAGCTTGAGTGTAGGCTCACCAGTTTGAGAACCTGCTTGTTTGCTTAACTGTGAAATCACAGACATGAACCCATGGTCGCTGGCTTAAACCCAAAGGTCCCTGGCTTGAGAAAGGTGTCACTGGCTCAGCTGGAGCCCCTGCATCAAGCCACCTATGAGAAAGCAATCAATGAACAACTAAGGTGCCTAAACAATGAGTTGATGCTTCTCATCTCTCTCCCTTCCTGTCTGACTGTCCCTATCTAGCCTTCTCTCTCTCTAAAAAACAAACAAACAAAAAACAAACTAAAAAAAAGGCATGAAACGATGTGCACACAAGGCTATTTGTTGTGCTCTATTTGTAATAGCAAAAAGCTGGGGAAAACTCAAATATTCATCAATAGGGAACTGATTTAATTAACTAAGAAAGTTTATATAATAAATTACCATGTAGCTGCAAAAAGGAATGCAGTATTCATCTATATTTTATAAAAAATAGATAACTAAGATTTATTGTTAATTTAAAAATGGTAAAGAGAAAATGAAATATATATAATTATATTTGCATTTTTTGAGGTCCAGAATAATTAAAAATGTATCTGAAGAGGCTTCATATACACATATATCTGTTTTATTATTTTAAAAATCTGGAAAGATAACCATATCATTTAAAAAATATTTGCTTACAAGTAAGGAAAGAATAGATTAGAAAGGGTAGAATTAGAACCTAGCTTTTTATGAATATACATTATAGTGTGAATATGATTTAGGAATCATAGAATTATTTTGCATGATTATAAAACAAATTAAATCCCAGAGAAGCGATTCCTAAAAATTGAAATTGAAGCAAATAAAACCATGTACAGTTATAAACCTGTGACCTAACCACACATAATGGACATATTTCAAGTGACATTAAAGCACATTAATTTGATTATGCATCCTGGTGGGAAAATGACTTAAGGATAAAAACCATTCAAAACACTGTTTACATGAATACAGTTGTTATTTTTCACAATTAAGTTGTTTATGGTGTTGTCAATTTTGAGACTGTTAAGCATGTAGTATAAGATAAAACAGGTAACAAAGTTTGTGTTATAAAATATTTTTTTTAGTGTGGGGGAATAGAGATTGAAGAGGAATAATAAGTAGATGAATTAAGAATAATATAATTCTGAAGATCTATTAGAAATATGTTTGAACTTATTCATTTAAATATATATATTCTAGCTCTGTTAGCTTAAGACACTGAGAAAAATTTACCATATCCATAGCATTAAATGCTTCTCTGTATAAATTTTAGTCTCTCAAAAATATTGCCACTGTAAAGAATAGGATTACTTCTAGCAGGAACTGCTGCTTCTTGTTGGGGAAAGAGAATGGATGAGATGATTCTCAAGCACCAAAGGCAGCAAAAAAGGCTGCTAGGATCACATCAAAAGAATCCAGGAGCCAACTTGAATTACTCCCCCCTAAGAAATCATGGAAAAGTTGGGCATTTTCAAAACAATAACTTTAATACATTAAATGCATTAAACATATTTATATACATGATTTCATTATTTTAATTAGGAATATATTTTTGATTAACCTGGTAGAGGCTGAAAAATCAGTTATTTAGAAAATGCCAAATTAGGAGACTAATTAGAAATTTTTTTCTGTCTTTCTTATTTAAATTGTACCTCAGGATAACAAAAACATAAATAGTTAATAAGGAGAAATTTAATTTTGTAGAGATATTCCAGCTAATAAACAAATAAAATACATATTTGATTTATTTTCAATAAAATAATACCAATAGGCATTGATTCTGATTTAATTAAACCTCTAGGTATAATTAATAATCTTGAGGAAATACAGTGAACAGAAACTCAGACTTCTAACACCATTGGGAGATGATCAGCAAAATTCATCAAAAGTAAAATATTCTTCAAAAGCAACAAGAACAGTTCAGAAAAATAAAGTGATAGAGGAAGAAAATATAAACTAAAATAGAGGTAGAAAACAAGCTGCGTAAAGCTGTACATTAGAAGCCATATGTGCATGTGATCCCATTCTCTCTGTCCTCATTTCTCACTCTCATCAACACCCTGCCCAATGGACAAGTCCCGCGCAAGGGTGTTCTTATTCTCCCTGTCCTCCCCTTTCCTGGCTCTGAGATGAGCGAAAGAAAATCTTCAGTTTATTGTACAGCAAGCAAGTTGTCCTCTGCAGGCAGCCTCCTCCAGTTGCTGTGCCTCAAAAGTTTACGTTGAGACAGAGGATTAGAGAACTTGATTCTGGCTGCTGGTCTCTGCCTTGGCATAGTGGTTGTTACAGGTTCAAGTTGTCAGACTCAACTCATAAGACACAGCAGTAGATATGTAACACTATACATATTTACTGAGCTTCATAGAAAGATATTGGGCAAGGGTTAGATCAGGTATAGCATCGTTATATCCTCAGGTGGCCTAGCACCAACACACACATACTCAGCTTCTTCTGCTCCCTCATCATGTGTGTGGTGGCCGTGGACAAGAGCAAGGTGCATGGAAGTCACCACAACACAGAGAAGCCATTTCCTGTGCTTCCATCTAGCCTTACACAACTGTCCTCCTTCTAGAAGCCCAGGCCTCCACGCCACTCCATAGCTCTGGCTAGGGTGATGCTTTCTCAGAAAACTACATATATATTAAGTTTCTGAAACTATGCAGTTTAATATGTATAATTTATAAAAATATACCTTTCATACACATGAAACATTTGTAAAATTGATGCAAATTCCAAAGAAATTAAGCCTCTGTGTAGAATAAACACTATTTATATTACAAATATATATCTTTTTATGATTTAATTTTATAATGCCGGCTATGAGAAAAAAATGGTGAGAAATTTAAAAAGAATAATCTGCTTTCATTGGGCTTTCAATATATTCAGGTAACTATATATCATTAAATAATAATTAGGATTAGTTATAATAAAATGTATATATTCATGCTAGTTGCTATAGGAAAGCCTAGAGAAGATCACTAGTATTTGTAGCAAGTTTCAATCATTTCTCTACAAAAGTATGTTTCCATAATGACCTTGAGATGAGAAGTGATAGGTGGCTACATCCTTAGTTTCAATGTTAGCCTTAGAAAGAATTCACTTAAGGCAAAACATTTACTCATCACTGTCTTAGAATTATTTTTAAGGTTGCACTACAGAGAATAGATCAAAAGGGGATAAGAACAGACATTCTTCCAAGTCGGCAGACCTTTTATGGTATTAGAGGTGAGTGATGGTGTCTTCACAACAACCAGCTTAGCTTTGTGATTTTTTTTCCCCCAGCAACTTTCAGAGGTCTGTATGAAAGTTAAGGTGTAGCAAAAACCGTAACAAAAGTTTTGTCTGTGTGTGTGCACGTATATATTTGTGTGTTTGTTTTTCTAGAAATTTTGATAGAAACAGAGGGCAGGGCAATTGAGAAATTGTCAGAAAGAGTCGTGGAAATTTTGAGTTATGCTACGAAGGCACTTCCGTCAGAGATCTTGGTTTCTAACATCAGAATTGAATCAGAGAGTACATGTATTAAATGTTATTTTATACCAGTGAAGCACATTGAACAATATGGGGATTGCTTTAGGGAAGAAACTACTGCTGTCACCACTCTGCATTGGGTCGCGCAGCCAATACATCACAGTTTTTATGATAAATCAAGAGACCGAATAGCAAAATTCCTCCTAAAGCTGGGTATCTACAATGCTTCTGCAAGAAAAGACAATTTCTGTGCATCTCTTCTCTCACTTTTGAAGTACAGACTTGTGCCTCTCTGCTCTAATGACAAAAAAGGTAACATAGCAGGAGAAATTTTCAAGTCAAAGACAGGAGTTCAGAAGATGCTTCATGAGCACCACGTGAAAAATTTCTATTCTGCATGTCTATTCCTATGTAATTCTCGAAATATTTCTTCCCAAAGATCAACAGAAAGCATTGCATTTGGAATGATGAATTCACATACTTCACACTCCCAGGATTTGCCACACTGGTCTTTGCTAACACTAGTGTCTGGAAGACATACTCTGGGTCCCTCGTTAGTAGAAGTTAAACAGATGCCTCTATGTTGACTCAGCTGTTTAAATACACATTTTCAACCAAAATATTTGCAGCACTGATGCCAAATTCCTCCTGACATTCACAATAATATTGAATTTGACTCAACTAAACAAGTGCAATGATGTCTAGAACAAAAGTTTCATCTAGGCTGCATCTGGCTAGAGTGTTTAATACTCTTTTTAGATTTTTGTTTAAAAAAGAAATTGATGAAAGTATTGGTGATTGAAGTTGTGTAGCCATTAAGTTCAAAAGGCATTCTACTATGATTTAAAGCATATTCTAGCTTAATGTTAAATTGTTCTTAAAGAAGTTCTGGCTTAAGCCTGCAAAAAGCTATACAATGAGCTCCGTCTCTGGAGAACATTTTACTCAAAGGTTGAAAGTAAATTACTATGATAATATCTTCATTATTATTTAAATAAAAATTTTGAAATCTCAGAGGATGTGTGACAGGTATTTCCTGAATCTTTCTTTGTTACATAACCACACTTAAAAACAGGAGTAGAGTTTCATATATATATATATATATATATATATATATATATATATATATATATATATATATAAAGATAGATTCAGTTTAACATAATTGAGGTAAGCACATACAAAAAGGTATTGTTAGAAAAAAATTAAGAGATGCTAATCAAACTTAATGTCTCCATATCTGCATATATCTCCAACAGAGCATTTAGAAAAGAAGGAATTGGGGTCTGATGATCTGGCCAATTCATACTCTGAATGTCTTGATTAACGCCCGTTTATATTTGAGTTTCCTCATGCCTAGTGAAATATCTCTTACTTGCTAGGGGTTTTATTAGTGTAAAAAGAAGAAAGACAGTGAGAATAGAAAAGAAACACAAAGGAGAAGTGCAAGTAAGCAATCTGGGAACAAAACCAGGTAGTAATCGTTACTCATAGTCATTATATAGAGTTAAGTATGCTAGCTATGCTATGGGAAACGCCAATATCACTGTCATGCTACTGGAATGAAGAAATGTTGTTTCACACACACACAAAAAATTAAGCCTGTGACACATATTACTACACTTATTCAACCATATCGAAACTGAGACTTGAAAAGTAAACGCACTTTGATCTGGAGGGACAGGTTGTAACTATTGGCTGAATGTATAGCCTAAATATGTGATTGGAATGATGAGAAACTAAAAAAATATAGAAAAAAGATGGTGTTGGACAAATGAGTTTGTAAATTCTGTATTTTCTGAGTTTGCTCACTTTTTATTGTTAAAAATAGTGTTGCCCACATGAATGGCACTGCCAGGTGAAACTGCTAATTACCTTCCTTCATGAGAAGGGTCATTGTTATGCTAATGCGGGCTGGAGGCGGGTGGTCTTTGTGGGCCCAGGTAGTTTTTAAGAAGGAGAAAGAGGAAGAGGAGGAAGAAGAAGCCAAGATGGAAGGGAAGGAGAGAGAAGCCAGTTTTGCAGAGTAAGAAGACATGTTGGCAGATGGGGAACCAGAGGTAACTGATAATGGTGGGAGCCTACGATTCTAGGAATGCCCGGTTGTGTCAGTAGTTTTGTGAGCTCTGAATGAGTGGGTTTTGGAGCCCTGTGTGTTTTTATCCGCCTGCCAGGTGCAAGGCTAGAATAAAGGGATGGCCTACCAGTTTTTGGCTCCACAGTATCTTTTTTATTTTTTATTTATTTTTTATTCATTTTAGAGAGGAGAGAGAGAGAGACAGAGAAAGACAGAGAGGAGAGAGAGACAGGGGGGAGAAGCTGGAAGCATCAACTCCCATATGTGCCTTGACCAGGCAAGCCCAGGGTTTCGAACCGGCAATTTTCAGGTCGACGCTTTATCCACTGCGCCACCACAGGTCCACAGTATCTTTATCGTCTTTCCGAATCTAATGTGACCCTGCATGTGAATGGCCACAATGGCGGTGGCTCCTGGCCTTACAGATGGCATTTAGAATAGAGATAAGAAGTAGATTTGAACCTGGTAATGGTTCTCTGTGTGATATGGAAGATAAAGTTGAAAACACTTTGGCTCAAACAGTACTTGTGCCGCTTTCTGGTTGTATGACCTTCCATATGTTTCTTTATTTTTCTAAAAAGTTATAGTCTTCCTATATGAAATGTAGGTATTAAAACAACTTCCAGATGGTTCTATAGACAACATTAAAAAAACAACCAACCAACCAATCGATAACATTTGATGTGTTCATTAATAATTCTAAGGAATTTTGTTTTATATGCTGGCCTCTATATCATTCATTCTGTTAGACCTTCTGACCATAGGGTGTGATGGTATAGGGGGAAAGAAAAGATGTTTACACTTGAAACACACATGCCCTCAGGAAAATTAGAGTACAAGTAATAGAATTCTTGCATGCATTCTTTAATTTAAAAAATATTTATCACTTATTATGATCCAGAATTTTTGCTACCTAGTGCATACCAGTAGAGAGATTTGCCTTATTGAGTTTTTAATACAGAAAAAAATATTAGCTGTTAATACAGTAAAGTAAATTATATTTTTAAAATGAAGAAAGGAACAGGATAAAGAAGAATTAAAGTGGCTTAGGGGGAGGAAAAGCTATAACATTAAAAGGTAGGAGCAAGTAGACCTAAATGGAAAGATAAGGTTTGAGCCAAAATTTAGGAAGTGATGGAATTAACCAAGTGAACACCTGGAGATTGAGTGCCCCACTCAGAGGAAATATCCAGAAAAATACTCAAAGATAAGACTGTTTCTAGCATATTTTAGTTACAAGAAGGAAGCTCATGTAGTAAGGATAACTAAGCAATGAGTGAGAATTAAATAAAGTCACAGGTAATGGGGAATTAACCCCTTAGAGATAATGAAGGAATTTTAGGACTCTGTAGACCGTTTCAACAAATTTCACATTACATTTGTGAAATGAGGAAACATTGTAAGATGCTGGACAGAAGAATGACGTGATTCACTTACTCTGGCTGAAAAAATAACAAATGCACTGTGAGAGGCCAAGTGCAGAGGCAGAGGAATCTGTTAAATGGCCATTTGAACAATCCAAGGAGGAAAATTATGGTGGCCAGAGAGGAAATTATATAGTAATGAGAACTGACAGTATTTTGGATGTATTTTGAATGTTGAACAAATAAGACATAATATATTTGACAAAGGATATAAAAGAAAGAGAAAAATCAAAAATGACTTCAAAATGTTTGTTCTAAACAAGTGGAAGGATAGAGTTGCTGTCAACCAATTGAAGAAAAGTTTATTGGTGGAGCAGCTTTAAGGGGAAAGAGCCGCAATTCTATCCTGGCTATGTTAAGATTAAAATAGATATTAGATATTCAAGCAGAAATGTCAAGAATGGTGAGATATTAGAATATAGAACTGTACTAAAAAAAATTAGAAGTTGTACTAAAAAAATACAGGTGTTATTTAAAGCCATGAAACTTGATTATATGACAAAATTGCTCCTCTGACATTAAATTGTTAGAAAGGAGTTTGGTAAATTACAGAATGGTTTCAAAGAATGGGATCTAGTGCCCAAATATAGGAGTGAGCAAAGAGAGAAGTGCGGATCACTAGGCACAAAGAAAGTGTTTGTTGGTGTTTTTGGCAGGTGTGTAGACATGATGGTAAGAGCCTAAGGAATTTCTCTCAATTTCCCCAAAGCAAGGGCATCATCTGCGGATTTGTGTAAAAGCAAATACCAAGTGACTGATTAGAGAGAAAAAAGTATAAAATAATGATTCTTGAAAGTGAGAATCAGTGAATTAGCAGAGTATAGCTAGAGAGCCAGGAAGCACTTAAACCCTAAACATTCTTGAAAATTTTTTATCTTCCAGAGTAAAGAACTCTATTCATACATGTAGGCAGAGAGGTTGTAGAAGCCTCACCAAGTTTTCTCTTCCTCATGGTAGTAGAGGGATAGCAAGATGAATTTCAGGGCACATGAGGTACATTTTGTAATTGCCATGAAAAACACTTAAATTGAAGCAGCCTTCAGGAAAAGAATTGAGAACCAACACAGAACAGCAGAGTCTGAGAGAGAAATGTATATGCAAGGGCAAACTTCTCCATCTGGACAAAACTCCACTATATTTCATTATCATTCTAATTGTCCATTTTTGTGATACTACATTAGCTTTCAGGAATTCAGATGCAGTGCAAGGGAGGATTAAGTTCTTTCCATTAAAAACACTGGCACCTGGAAATAGAACTTATGTTTATTTACAGGAAAAAAAGAAATAAAAATTCTTGCATATCTGATTTGAATAATTAAATCTATATCTACCATTAATACAGCACCAAGCGATGCTCAGTAATGTTCCTATGAAGGAGGATAATGGCTTGGAAAAGAAAGTGATAATGATAATTAAACCTAATATAAAAAATGCTAAATAATTTAAACATATATTTTCCCATTGGCTGTATCATCCATATTGTATGGTACTAAATGCAGCCGTTAATTTTCCCATTCCACATAGCGCCAAGTAATGGCACAGCACAAAATCCTTACTTCTATCTCAATACAGACAACTCATTCATAAAAGGAGGGCAGGAAAAATGGAATTTTCACTCCCATTCCCTACTCTCCTTTTTAAAAAAGAAAAAAGAGAGAGAGAGAGAGAGAAAGAAGACAAAGAAAAGAAAAAAGTACATTTTAAACAACCTAATTTGTCCCAGAAAGAAAAATATTTCTGATGAAACAAAGTCTTCTTCAGAGTAATACTTTAGGCAGGGATAGCTGGGCTTTCTGACAGGGATGCTGTAGCAAAGGTTTTCACATTGGTTGGTGCATTAGTCAGGGTTCTCCAGAGAAACAGAAGCAATCGGAGAGATCAGCGGTTTTCACCCGGTGTGCTGCGAGAATCTTTAAAACGTGAAATAGCTGCCTATGTAGCCAGAGGTACTGACCTCTTTTTCCCTTACATTGTCAAATAAAAAATAAAAATGACAGCAGCCAACACAACAACAGCCATTTGGTGTGATTGAGTCAAAATCATACCTGTTTGGTTTTTTGTTGTTGTTTTGTCATATCAGCAAAAAATATACTTTTTGGTGTGCTGCAAAGTTTCAGTAATTAGTTTATGTGTATCATGATATGAAAAAGGTTGAAAATCACTGGGATGGATGGATAGATAGATAGATAGATAGATAGATAAAAAAATAAAGTAGAATAAGCATTGCTAAGAGAGTCAATTAAAATAAAGTCAGGAGCCCTGGCCAGATACATTGGTTGTTTAGAGCATCCTCCTGCACAAAGGTTGCAGGTTCAGTCCCTGTTCGGGGCACAGACAAGAACAGATCGATGTTTCTTTCTCTCTCCCTTCCTCTCTCTCTAAAAAAATCAATAAATACATATTTAAAAAAATAAAACAGAAGCCTAATAGGGAATAGCAAGCAATGCAGCTTAGGTACACATTGTGTCTCACAGCTGCTATTAAGTGTTGTGTCTCACAGCTGTTATTAAGTTGCTAGACCGGTTGCTAAATTCAGCTGAAAACATACTGGAGCCATGAACATCCCAGGACAAGAACTGGTACAAGGACAAATACGAACTTTACTTTCTTCCTTGTAGTTTTTACACACACCCTTGTTTGCATATTGGAAATAACCAATCACTGCTAATCTAGTCAGCAATTCTTCATTTGCATGAAAGAATTACATTTTGTGTTTTTCATGCCTTTTATAAATCCTGCCTTCTTCCCTTGTTTCTTCTGGAGCTCACTGTGCTACCTGAATCTGCATCTCTCAGATTGCAATAGCTCAAATAAATGCTTCTTTATTATTATTATTATTATTACAGCTTAACTCTTTTTTTTTCTGGTTGAATGTATATGCATATATGTATGTATTTATAGATCAATTACAAATTTATTTTATGAAATTGTCTCATGTATTTGTGTGGCTGGCAGGCTGTAGCTTCAGGTAAGAGGTAGAGGTTCAGTTTTGAGTCCAAACACTAGGAACCTAGATAGAAACTATTTTGCAGTCTGAAGGCAGAATATCTTCTTCAGGAAACCTCAGTCTTTTGCTCTAAGGGCTTCATCTGATTAGATGAGGCCCACCCACATCATGAAAGTAATTTCCATTACTCAAAAAACTAGTGACTTAAATTTTAATCACAGATCTAAAGAATCTTTCACAGCAACATCTTGACTGATGTTTGACTAAACAACTGGACATCACTGTCTAGCCAAGCTGACATGTAAAATTAACAACTGCAGTTAGGATATTGAACTAGATGGCATTTAAAGTCACTTCTGATTGATTATTCAACATTTTGCTTATTGTAGAAAATAGTACATGGGATGGTGCTTGTTAATTATTGCTTCCCCAAAATGTAGACTTACAGAATGTCATCACCCTCATTGAATGTACTGAAGTCCAAAATTAACTTAAAAATCCGAAGTCGGGAAGTCAGAAATTAATGAGTCATATTTAAGTCTTCCTTCTAATTCAAATGTCTCATCTAATCAATGACTTGTCATGGCTTTCTTCTTTATGGCTATTAAATCATCCCTATCCTCTCAAACCCCACTGACCTCTATGTAACTTGGGAACTACTATCATTTTCAAAGATAATTGGGAAGACATTTGACTTTCTCTATCTCCCTTCAATCTAAGGCATGTCCCTATCAATATTTTCCCAACACTAACACAAGCATGTTATAAAGTAGAAATGGAATCATGTTTCTCCCTTTCAAAAAGTCAATTAAATCTCACCACTCCTAGGAAAAAAGTGCCAAATCCCAGTGCTTATTAACACTTTGGACCTATATTTAGTCACATTTCATTAGTAAGTACTTAATGTTTTCCCTTTCTAAAATTATTGGCTGGTCCTTATATGACATTTTTTTCTTAACTCTAGGCTCTTGCACAGAGTATTTTTACTGCCTAGACTACTTATCTAAAGCTTGTTCCAGGTCTTTTATCTTTGCCTAGAAAACTAATTGGGTTAGCCCAAAAAGGTGCTGAAAGCTAATATGCATTGTAGTGTAGTAGTTGATATGATTTCTATTACTGTCCTCTACTGTTCTAATTTATTATTTATAAAGTAACAGAAAAATAGCATTTGATTTTCCATAAGACCTGCTGAGTTCAGGGGAAAAATATCCACTAATTACAAGATATTAAAGTAATATTAGAAGTAAATATGTGTGACGAGGTTTCAGTTGAAGACATTTCCTCTTCTGTTTTTAAACATTTTAAACATTCCCTCTTATGAAAGAAAAAAGGAACTGAAACCTTATCCTCAATTACAAAATTATTAGTCGAATATACTAAAGCTGTTTTGACTTATTACATGTCATTATATATGAAAACTATTAAGGAAAAACTTTGAAAATAAAGTGTTCCTTTTTTGAAAGAGAAATATGATTTCAATGATAATTCTTTTGGTGTATTTGAATTTAATGAAAACATACTCATTAATTCTGATAGCTATTACTTAAATTGTCTCACATCATTTTCCTGTAGCAGAATCAAATGGGTAATTTCTAACTAAAAGTGGCATACAACACTGATCTGAGGCTAGACATTTTGCTCAATCAATATCTTTCTATGCTTGCAAAAGTCAGTGAGCTCTACCATCTTAATACAACTATTTCTAAACCAGATAAGAAGAATAGATTTTTCTTCTAATGTGTGAATTAAATGAGGGAATAAAGATTTTTGTCATAGATTTTTCCATACTGATACAAATTTATGAAATAATGGACAACATTTCCAAATGAGTCCAAGCATTTGCACTTTCAGCAAGTTGTTCTGTAATGATAATAAAATTATAAATGTTTTGTCATCATCTTTTATTATTTAGTAAGGTATATTTGAGAGATTTGTCTTTGGATACCCATGATCTAAGAATGTATACCAATAATTGGTCTATTTCCTCTTAGATGCATTTTTTATACTTCCTATTTTTGCTTTCCTTAGAAGGAACAAAATTGTCCAAGTGCCTTTGCTTTCTTGGCAACAGTAGGATTCAGAGGAAGATTATGGATGAAGTGCAGGTGAGAATTAAGACTGTTTCACTAACATCGCTGTTTCTTCCCATTATCTTTTCCTCTACAAAGTAACCTGTCCCTCTGTGCCTGAGTTCCTGCTGAGAGTTAGCCCTTGCTCTAGAGTACCAGCTTCAGAGCTCTGACAACATCCCTCTTTCATGTATCTCTCTAGTTTCAGGACTGGTAGTGCTTCCTGTTGTTTCTAATCTCTGCTTACTTTCTCATATATCCTGTTCCTTTGGTCTTCAATTACCCATGTAACCAATTACCAGCATTAAATTTTCTCTGATTGAAACACTTAGATTGTTTTAAGTTTCCCTGCATACAAATAGATTGTTGTTTCTTTTTTCAGGCATAAAGAGATAAAGACTAGCAAAACTAGTCTTTTTTCTTTCTTCTAAGGAAAGTAAGTCTCTTTGATAAAGCCCGTACTTTCAAGGAAATAAAAAGTCCCAACTTCTTGGGAATTAACACTTTTATGCTTCACATTGCATATTAAAAAATCTACAAAGAAAATCTCATTATGATGCCTCTGAATGACACCAGTATTTTTTCCTCTAGGTGTTTGAAGTCAATTAATTCCATCAACTAATAAATTTCTAGTGCCTTCTATATACTTTACATAGACCATTTTATGAGGTACTCAGATATATAATACCCAATCTCTTTTCTCAAAGATGTAATGGGATTGAAAGACACATGAACAGAAAACTGGAAACACAGAATAATGGAAGAATGGTGACAGGTATATGGCAATATAAGAAAATATTATATAAGATGAGAATAAAACTCAGCCATGAGAGGCTTGTGGAAAGAAAGCCTCATAAAATTTAAATATATTTTAAAATATAATTCTTGCCTCACCCCAAATTTCTTTTTTATACACAAATTTGTTCATATATTCCATTTTTTTATATGTCCCTGATGTCTTTTCCTCTTATTGTAACTTCACTGTTGGCTTTCATCTAAGGACTGATTTCTTAAAGCCATTTCACATGAAAAGGGTATGTTTTTTCCCTTGCATTTCTGTAACTCAGGGTTTTGGCTTTGGGTTGATTCTTTTCTGTGTATCACTGTTGTTGCTAAACAATTTTTTCTCTTGTCTCAATGCTGATTTTCTACTATTTCTTCCTATAATTCCATTACGCTTTTTCTTTTTTATGATATCCCTTATTTCTAGTTTTCTAAACCCAGTATTCAATTATTTTTACATATTTCTTAAGCCTAGACATATTTGGGAAAATTCTTAACTAACTTTTTCCTTTTTATGGCCTTCTTTTATCCTATACTTCATGAGTTTTTTTTTTTTTCTCTCTCTCTCTTTCCTTTTCTTACTTCATTGACATGTCATTTCCTTTCTTTTTTGTTAGCATCTTTCTTTCTCTTGACTTACAACTTTGGATGCACTGTGAGTTTCCTCTCATTATTGTATATATCTACATGCTCTCAAGCAAGAACGTAAGAAGGTTCTTGGATATAAAAACAACTATAATCTTTAATTCTATTCTGAATCTTCCATGGTGGTCGAATTTTCTACAAAATTCTAGATACACATATTCAAATGCCCACTTGATATCTTATCTGAGATGTTTGGCATGCATCTCAAACCTAACAAAGTCTTCCTGATTATTTCCCAAACTCTGAACCTCTCCCCCAGACGTGAATGCTCTGTCTCTTCAAAAATTCTACTACGATCCTACAATTTCTCAAGCCATAAATATATGTTTAGTCTTGGATAATTATTTCTCCTACCCTTCTTTCAATTTTTTTTAGTAAATAAGTTTGTATCTAACTCCAAACATATCTGGAATTCATCCAGTAAAATCTATTTCCTGCCCTGGCTGGTTGGCTCAGTGGTAGAGCGTCGGCCTGGCGTGAGGAAGTCCCAGGTTCGATTCCCGGCCAGGGCACACAGGAGAAGCGCCCATCTGCTTCTCCACCCCTCCCCCTCTCCTTCCTCTCTGTCTCTCTCTTCCCCTCCCGCAGCCGAGGCTCCATTGGAGCAAGGATGGCCCGGGCGCTGGGGATGGCTCCTTGGCCTCTGCCCCAGGCGCTAGAGTGGCTCTGGTCACAACAGAGCGACCCCCCGGAGGGGCAGAGCATTGCCCCCTGGTGGGCAGAGCATCGCCCCTGGTGGGCGTGCCGGGTGGATCCTGGTTGGGCGCATGCGGGAGTCTGTCTGACTGTCTCTCCCTGTTTCCAGCTTCAGAAAAATACAAAAAAAAAAAAATCTATTTCCTCTACTACCACTAACAAGCAAGCCACAAACACCTCACTTAGCCTATATACTTCATGCTCCTGGTTTTGATCCTTTACAATTCATTCTTTGACATTAAGCTAGCATGATCATTCATAAAGAACTATGATGATGGTACACTATAACTATATCACATGTGCTACTGAATGGAAAAAACAAGCTTCAAATACACGCTGCCTACAAAAGACTCAAAGACACAAAAAGTTACAAGTTAAGTGGAAATTTTAAACTTACAATTTTATGTGTCAATAAAGCTGAAAAATATCTGTCCAGATATCCTCAGCAGGGCTGACATATTGCTTCCCTAGACAAAGGAAATATCAGCTGCACTGAGTTGCGCTCCTCCTCAGGGAGCCTTACCCAAAAACATTTCCATCCTGGATTCTACAGATGGTCAATATCTAGATGAAGAATGTGCAAAATTAGCCCCATGGACTTTAAGAAATCTTTCAACTCTAGAACTTCCTACTGTGGTTAGCTGAGGCTTTAGTTGGCTATTAATAGGTAGCCTCTGCCCAGAGTTTTCTTTCCCATTTTCTTACATCTCTTGTGTCTCTTCTCAGCAAACCATCTGTGTGAAAGTCTTCATTTCAGAGTCTGTTTCCAGGGAACCCAATCAGATAGGCACAGCATCAACAACAGTGCCCACCGTTCTCTTCAGGTTGAAAGGACAGAAGTATGTGAAAATTTAAATATATTTACAAACAGTATATGTCATGTTCTAAAATTTAGATCCAAAAATAATAAGCTTCAGGTATAAAAGTATGTGATTTTTTTTATCTCTGGATTTGTGATCTCAGTGTCTAACCTTCATTTCTTCCTTCTTTCAATCTTTTATCTCTTCTTTCCATTTTTATTCCTTTCTTTTTTCCTTCCTTCCCGTCTTTTCTCCTTCTTTAATTTATCTTTTTCTGCCCTATTTTCTCCCTGTCTTTTGTCAAAAATCATTTACTGAATATGTATCATTCTACCTTACGTGGAAGAGAAAGCAGTGATGCAGAAAGAAAGAAAAATCTACCTTAAATGAACTCATATCCTATCATGAAGAAACAGGCAGTCATCAAACAAACAAGTAAAAGAAAATGTTTAAGTTTGAAATGTTCTCTGGTGAAAAGAATAACACCTATAAAGGGATAAATATTACTAGTTTGGGTCATTACTATTTTAAACCGAGTCATCAAGGAAAGCCACATTGATAAAATGACATTTGAGCACAAGCCTAAAAGAGGAGAATAAGAGTCATGCAGCTATCTGAGGGAAGAGAATTCCAGTCCTAGGAACCTGATATACCAAAATCCTCTGCACATGGGTGCTTTTGGTGTGTGTGAGGAACCAAGAACATTAGGATGATCACAGCAGGTGAGAGAAAAGAGGTTTTAGGTGATCTCAGAGAAAAGAGTGGAAGTAGAGTGCATATCTTTAAGAGTTTAGGCCATTGTATGAGACAACTTCTACATTGACTGAGATAAGGTAACCCTGCAGTATTTTGAGTAGAAGGATGATGTGATTTAGCCCATATTTTAAAAGGATCATCTTGGCTTCTAATAAGTTTTATATAATACATGGGTTCTTTTTCTTAAATATGACTATGACTTCAAACAACAGCTGCCAATATTAATATTAATATTAAGTCCACTTTAAAAATTTACTTCGGAAAAGTGGATTTTGAATTTTAGATTTCACAGCTTCAACTGATTTACATTGAACAGCATTTTGTGTGAAAGATGTCAAATTTATAACCTCAGCTTCCACCTTAAGAAACTAAATAAGACAGTCAAGTTATTACTAAGCTAAGCAGAAAAAAGAAAATAATAAAGTATAGAGCAAACATTAATGAATAGAAACTTCTAGTCCAGATAATAAAATAATAAAGTACAGAGCAAACATCAATGAATAGTAGCTTCTAGTCTGGATAGATAGCATAAATACATTTCTCCCTGTTTCTCTCTACTAAAAAAAATTATAAACTCTGTAAATAATGAAGGAGACAACCAAAGTAGAACTCTGAATGCTAAAAAGAAGGTGAACTGGTTTGAGACCCCATGACCAGAAGAACACACAAGGCTAAGAGTTTTAAGTCTCTCTACCCAATAGCAGAGGATTCTGATCCAATGTTTCTTAACTACCAAACTATAACCAGAAGGCCACCCAAGTAGACTCATTCTTTCTTTACCAACAAGCAGTGCTGTTGGTAAAGGGCCCCAGTAGAGTTATCCCATGATAATAATTGCTCAAGCTGGAAAGTGTTCTGCACCACCCAGAGGAAGGGGAAAATCCTACAATAAACAGGCTGTTCCTGGAAGCTTTTTGTTTCCATAAGCCTGGTACACCCTTCTTACTTCCAGACACTAGAAGGTTGCTGGAGAATACCAGTGTTGGGCAATCCTATCACAATGGGTACCTGGTGGAGAAATGTTCTTGGTCTTCTACAGGAGGATGGTGAATTTACTGTTATCATGAGGGGGAAAATGAAACACTGGACCTGTATACTATTTGAAAGAACTGAATGAATATACAATTAAATCAATGCAAATTTTAATTAAACATCAGTGACACAGAAAACAAAATCAATTAAAAAAAAACCCTAAAACCAGTTCTTTGTGAGAACCTATACATTTGGTAATCCTATTGCCAGACTGATCATGAAAAAAATAAGATACACTAATTACTAATATTAATAATTACAAGCAATGTAAATACAATTTCTAAAAATGTTAAAAGGATACTAAGGGAATATAAAAGCAGTAATAATGGTTATATATAGTCACAGAGGAAGAATCCATAAGAATTGATTGATTATTTTTTGGAGTTGGTATGGCTGACAGAGGAAATGCCTGACAACAGATATTTATTAAGGGCCAGTAAGGTTTCATCCTTGTGTGGACAACAATAATTGTCATGCCCAAACTCAAAGTTTAGTTAGGAAGACTATTATGTAACTATGGGGTGTCAAAAATAACTTTACTCCTATCATTTTTTCCCAATTTTAGAAAGGGAATACTTTATTCAAATCCATCAGAAAAATGGGCAGTGTGTGTCTATAACAAAGCATCATGTTTAAAGCATACGTTAGTCATTGTATATGACAGTATACATGTTACACACGAACTAACTGATCAAACTACAAACTTTCAATGTTTAAAACAGAATAAGGTTCCTTGTAAAAGTAGTACTTTACTGACATTTTAAGTTTAATATTCTTCTTTTTCCTCACTCTCTTCAACTGGATACATACCACCTTCCTCATCACTCTTCTCAAGGGCAGCCATGTTCTCAAGGGCAGCCACATTCTCAAGGGCAGCCACGTTCTCAAGGGTAGCCATGCTCTCAAGGGAAGCCATGTTCTCAAGGGCAGCCATGCTCTCAAGGGCAGCCACATTCTCAAGGGCAGCCATGCTCTCAAGGGCAGCCACATTCTCTAGGGTAGCCATGCTCTCAAGGGCAGCCACATTCTCAAGGGTAGCCACATTCTCAAGGGGAGCCATGCTCTCAAGGGCAGCCATGTTCTCAAGGGCAGCTATGCTCTCAAGGGGAGCCATGCTCTCAAGGGCAGCCATGTTCTCAAGGGGAGCCATGCTCTCAAGGGCAGCTATGGTCTCAAGGGCAGCCACATTCTCAAAGTCAGCCATGCTCTCAAGGGCAGCCATGCTATCAAGGTCAGCCACATTCTCAAGGGTAGCCATGCTCTCAAGGGTAGCCATGCTCTCAAGGGCAGCCATGCTCTCAAGGGCAGCCATGATCTCAAGGGCCTCAGAAAGTTCTCCTTCCTCCATGCCCTCACCCAATGAACAAAGGCATGCTTGGCATACATCAGGTCAAACTGTGGTCCAGCTGAGCCCGGGCCTCATCAGTAGCTGTGCTGTCATTCAACATGCACATAATTTATTGTATTTTGGTCAGGTCTTCATAGGTACCACAGTGGGAGGATGGTAATTAATGCCAACTTCAAAACCAGTAGAGCACCAGTCCACAAACTAAATGGTATCCTTGGTCTAGATGGTGGCAATGGCAGCATTGACATGTTTGGGAACCACATCACCAGGATACAACAGGCAGCAAGCCACAGATATACAAGGGTCACATTTCACCATTTGGTTGGCTGGCTCAAAGCATGCCTATCTGTAGTAGAGAAAGCTGTTCTTGGTAGGCTTCCTTCACAGAGATGACAGGGACATTAGTAACCAGAGAGAAATAGATTTGGGAATAGGGCACTGGGGTGATTTGTAATTTGGTCAAATCAACATTCAGGGCTCCATCAAATCTGAGAGAAGCAGTGAGAGAGGACACAACCTCACCTCTCTACTTATTCAGGTTAGTACAGGTTGGGAGCTCAAGATTCTATGACAGGTGCCATAGATGGTTTCATTGCCAACCGTAAAGACACAATCAGAGTGCTCCAGGGTGGTGTGGGTGGTCAGGATGGAGTTGTAGGGCTCAACTACAGATGTGGAAAGCTGGGGGTGGGAAGACTAGACTTCTTGCCAGAATCAACAGAGAGATGTCCCATCAGCAGGCAGGTAAATCCAGACCAGTTGCCCACTAAAGCTGTGAAAACCAAGAAGTCCTGAAGACCTATGCACACTGGTTGACCAGTTTCTGAATTCGGTCCAAGACAAGGTCAAGGATCTTCTTGCCAATTGTGTAGTGCCTATTAGCATGGTTATCGGCAACATCATCCTTGCCTGTGATTAGCTACTCAGGTGGAAGAGCTGGCAGTAAGTGTCATGCAAACATTGTCATTAACTGTGAGTTCCAGCTCTACAAACACTGCCTTGGACACATGTTTCCTGTACCTCTTTCATTGAAGACGATGTTGAAGGAGTCATCACTCTTCTTCTTCTCCACATCCACTGGTCTTATCACTTGGCATCTGGCCATAGGACTGGATGTCATGTTTCAGGCAGTAGAGCTCCCAGCAGGCATTGCCAATCGGGACACCGGCCTGGCCAGTGTGGATAAAGATGCACTCACATATGGTTGCTGCTTTATGGCTGCCAAGGAGATAGCAGAGAGGAAGAGGAAAGGTTGTGTCTTCTTATAGCCTGATTCTTAGGTGGTACAGGTAAAAGAACCTCTTTCCACCTTCTAAATTTTTCTAGCCTGGCTAATAATCAAATTAAGAGGATAAAATGTCCACAATTAATTACAGATGTATATATATAACAGTGCCTAATGATATGAAACCCAAGGAGGCATTGCACATTTGAGGCATACTGATGGGACATCTCTCTGTTGATTCTGGCTGTTCTGGACTAAGGAATAGGAGGCAGAGGTTTTGTATTTCAAAAGGAAAGCAGGCAATTTACAGGTAAATAAGAAAGAGCAAATATGTGGTACACAAATTATGGCTCGACCACTGGAAACAACAGAACACAAGGTTGTCTAATCAACAGGCTTTGTTAGATTTCTCCTTATCTGCCACATGTAGCTTATATTATGATGTTAAGATGATGCTCACTTCCTACAAACAGGCTTTTTAATCTAAATTCCTTTAGACAGATAAGGTGGGGAAGGGTCAAAGTTTCCCTCTGAGTCTTTTGATTCCTAATAACCAGCTTAAAATCAATATACCAAATGGTATTATTTTGGGGTGGCTAAACTTTGGTTCCCCTTATAAACCTATATGCACACCAATTTTTTACCTTAAAGCAAGAAACAAAATTATCTCTTAAGTCATCAGAAATGTTATGAAAAATAATGAGAATTATCATTAACAGTATTCTTACATGAAACTCAATAATGCATTTTATTTAGGCTTTTTTTCTTCATATTCTACAATGTATTGCTGTTCAGATTTGATTGATACCAACAGACACCTCTGAATCTTTGAAGTGTGTTAAGCTGTAGGATAGTCAATTTGAATTATTTTGGGGAAAAAATGACTTTGAGTTTAGTGTAAAGTGAGTAGAATGGATGTGTGGAGGAGATCAAAAGTGGACTATTACAGTAATTTAGCCAAAATATTATGGGTGCTTATGTGGCAAAGATATAGTTAGCTATAAAGGGTGGGCTTACTTATACTTCAAAGGTAAATTGCAACAGATTTAGTGATGGATTAGATAAGGGAGTTAGAGTTAGAAGAAAGTAGACAGAATGATGCCTATTTTTCTTATTTATTTGACTGGAAGCATGGTAGTACCATGCTCTCAAAAAGAGAAGAGAAATATTTTCAGTTATGTAGAAGCGATATTATCAAGACAAGCTTTAAAAAAGAAGTGCCAGATAAAATTATTTTACTTAATGGATAACTGTGTCTGAGCTTAAATAAAGTGGACCTTTGTTACAATGTCAGAGGTCACTGATTTTGGCCAACCATAACAATTGATACCATTGAAAAAACATAATAAAATATTCTTTTTTATTTTTTCTTTTCTTTTCCCCTTTATATCCTCTGCCACCTCTCTCCAGCCCCCCCCATCCCAACAACTACCACACTATTGTCCATGAATAAAATATTCTTGACAAATTTGGGCTGGGAAAAATGGCACACAGTTATAGCCCAAAAGGAAACCTAAGAATGAGCAAGGGGTATGATTGGTAAATAAATAGACAATAATAATATTAAATAGTTTTTTTTCTAAATGTACAATTAAAGCCATTGTTCCCAGGGCAAAGTGAAAAAGTTTAACTGCATAAAAAATTAAGGATTAAAATGTTTATAGTATGCTTCAAAAATTATTTCTAAGCCTGGCCTGTGGTGGCGCAGTGGATAAAATGTCGACCTGGAAATGCTGAGGTCTCCTGTTCAAAACCCTGGGCTTGCCTGGTCAAGGCACATATGGGAGTTGATGCTTCCAGTTCCTCCCCCCTGTCTCTCTCTCCTCTCTGTCTCTCTCTCTCCCTCTCTCTCTCCTCTCTAAAATAAATAAATAAAATAAAAATTAAAAATTATTTCTAAGAGAAAAATTATCCATATATATATAATTCTTATTAAAATGTTGTTTTAATAAACATATTGTCTAAATAGTTATTAGAAAATATGAGGAAAAATGGCAGTATTCTTCATTTAACATGTATATTTTGACTGCCTTTGGTGTATTAAGGATTAAACATACAGAGCCTTTAGAAATCAACACCACAGTATCTGTCCTAATTTAGTTGGTTGTCAATTAAGGGAAACAAGAAAATGTGTTGATGGAATACTGTACTATAAGTGCCATGATAATAGTATGGAAGGCTTCGTGGAGACATATTAGAGAATACAGGGCAGAGACAACTCCGTGGAATGGTTCTTCTTATTAGAAATGTCAAAGTGCTGTACGTAGAATACTCCAAGGATGGTCTTAAGGTAGTCCTTTCTGTTTCTACATAGGTCCATGCTGCCAGAGTACTTGACAAATTTGAAAGTGCCAAAACCTGCATGCTATCGTATGATAATTGTTGCTTTTGCTCCAATAGCTCTAAGAGTTACAACACTCCAAATCCCTATGTGCTCATCTCTAACTTCATACATATAACTAAGTAGGCACAGATAACCAAAGTTCTAGTTTGCATCTTCCAATTGGTTTAGTTCAATATAAGTGTATGGTAAATTTTCAATAACCCTGAAGAAATCAGACAAGTGTATCTACTCATCCCATCGACTTCATTGAAATGCAGAAATCAATGCTTGCTTCACTGTCAGTCGATTGGTAACAAAATTTAGTTTCCTTTGCAATTCCAAAGCCCTTGTCCATGAAAGCAATAATAATAGGAAGGGTCCATCTTCTCCCAACTGGATGCCATGAGAATGAAAGGAGAATTTAGTTATGGACTTGTACTTGCAGGCTACATGGCTAGAAAGCCCTGCCTGCAGTGCAGCCAGAAGAATAATAGGTAGATGAACAATCACTGAGCCTTTAGTCATTGGTATAAAACAGAACAAACAATAGAGAGAACACGATGACTATCTAGCTATGCAAACATTGACCTCACCTCTAAAATGAGATCTGAAGTCATTTCTGGGGTTAAGCAATTCTGCTTCTAGATTGTCAAAGAGAATTTATATAAATGTACATAAGGATTCCTCTAATATCTAGAGGAAAAAATTAAAAAAGTAGATTTCCCCTACTTATTTATTTGTCTTGCCATAACAATTGCTATGCCTCAGGAGTGCTGCTAAATATGGTTCAGATATGGCATTAGCCACTAATACAGGGGTCCCCAAACTATGGCCCACGGGCCACATGCGGTCCCCTGAGGCCATTTATCCAGCCCCCGCTGCACTTCCAGAAGGGGCACCTCTTTCATTGGTGGTCAGTGAGAGGAGCATAGTTCCCATTGAAATACTGGTCAGTTTGTTGATTTAAATTTACTTGTTCTTTATTTTAAATATTGTATTTGTTCCTGTTTTGTTTTTTTTACTTTAAAATAAGATATGTGCAGTGTGCATAGGGATTTGTTCATAGTTTTTTTTTTATAGTCCGGCCCTCCAACGGTCTGAGGGACAGTGAACTGGCCTCTGTGTAAAAAGTTTGGGGACCCCTGCACTAATATGTAGGATGCAGTTTGACTTAGGCTTGTAACTGTAGCTTTATCTTTTATTCTTCTTATCTCTAGATTTTATGGGGGTTTTTTCTCTAAATCAACAGGTTTGTGTTTTTCTCATCTCTATTTTTAAAAGTATGGAATGCTAGTGATATAAATCTAAAAGGAAGAGTATATTTCTACCACTGGTGTTATGATTCTAATATTTCTACTTCAACACAAAAGAGCTCGATGCCTACTTTATTACAATGAAACTATAACAGGAAAGAAAGTTTAAGTCAAATTCCTCTCTCCTACTTTCCTATGTATCATCAGCAATTAATTGTATCCAGGCACACTAATCCTAAACCAACCCTTCAAAAATACTAGTATTAATATTCTATCATCATCAGACCAAAGAGCTTCAGTAAAAATGGTTTTACCAGTTCTGTACAGATAAAGTCTCTAAGTATGGAGAGATAAGTATTTTGATCTGGGTTGCACAATAGGGATGGAATAGGATAAAAACTCATGGGCCTTGCATTGTTAGTTTATTTTTAAGCTGTAAACCATGTATATTTCCCCAAATTGCTGATACTGCTTCTGTCATCAAGGAAGCTAAATATACTGCTCACAAAAATAAGGAGATATTTCAAAATGAATATGAAGTGATAAAATATTTCCTAATTTTTGTGAGCAGTATACTGGGAGTATATAAAGCCAGTAGCTGCAGCCACCACCAGAGCCGCCTGGCCCATGCAAGTTCACATTTGATTCAGACAGATGGTAATGAAACAATGAAGCCAAGAAATGGAGGGCCATTACCTTTAATCCTAACTTGTACCCGGTGGGCGAGAAATACACACAATGGGAAAACACTTCCCTTTCCATTCAGGGCTCCCAAAGCCACTGACTTATCCGAGTTTCCTAGCATCAAAGGTTTCTACCTCACCAGCCTTATTCACCTCTGTTCCCCATCTCCTTCTCTCTGCACAAACTCTGCACAAACTGGCTTCTTCGGCACTCCACCATCTTGGCTGCCTCTCCTTGCAATAATAATTTCAGGAACTGAGAGAGCAAACCCCTGGTCTGCCCCCATTTTAGAGCGTAGAAATCAAAATATCTAATCCAATATGCAAATAAGGAAGTCTCTGATACAAAGTCACTTATCTGAGGCATAAATGGGATTTCTCATAAAAGCGTACCACCCCATATTATGCAACAGTCAAGAGTGTCAGAAAAAGCTTAGTTTTAAAAAGATCTTAGTATTAAAAGGGCTGGAAAGGCTTAGTCTTAAAACTAAGTCTTAGGCTATAATGACTTTGCCTGCTTACAGACTGTCTCCCACATCCAATGCAAACTATAAGCAAGCAAACATATATATCATATTTACAAATTTATTTGACCAACATTTCACCCCTTTTGCTCGCTTCACAGTCTAAAGCACAGGTATTCCTGTACAAGGAAATTAGGCACATTATATAATTGCAACAACAGCACAAATCATACAGTTTCAACAATTACAAAGGTACATATTTCACCAGTCTCTCAGCACTTTGCCAAAAGCACAAAATGTCCTCAGCCTTCTTTCTAGCTGTATAAAAAGCTTCCTGGGGAAGGGGAAGGGCCTCCAGCAAAGCCACCCTCCACCCCCATCAGGATATTTCACATTGTCCAAAATCCATAAGTCCATTCAACAAAGGAGCCAGTGTCCACTCTGGTCATTGTCCAGGAATTAGTCCAAGCAAATGGGGTTTCAGCCACCCCCCTCATCCCTGCCATCCTGGCAGGTCTTACACTGTCCCAAGAAGGAGCACATGGAAATGGCAGTCAGCATTTCCATCTCTGCTCCGGAGAGCATGATGGCATCCACCCCTTGTCCCAAAATTGCAGACCTACCAGGGGCGTAGTAGGTACTCCTTGCTGCTGGGCTTTCACCTTCTGGAGACTGCAGATAACAACTCTAGCCCAAATTCTCCTCATCCTCCAAAGAGGAACTGAAAACACCAGCTCCTGCTGCCGGGCTTGAGCCCCGACGCCGCCACCTTGCTGCCCCAGTTCCGGCCTCAGCCCTGGCCTCCCACTGCAGCTTGCTCTCCACAATGTCCAGGGAAATCTGCGACTCACAAACCTGTGATTCCTTCTCCAGCCGCTGTTCCATTTCCAAGCTAATCTTGTGAACCTGGTCGGCCTCCTTTGGTGCTTGCTCCAGGGTCGGCATCTGTTTCTCCCACATTTGCTCCAGCTCCTTCCACTGCTCGGTTTGCAGATCCCGGGCAGCCTCTTCCACAGAGCCCTCAGTTTCCTCACGCATGGCTGTAAAAGTCAGCCAGCCTATGGACCCCAAAAGGACAGCCATGTGAACCATAACAGCAGCCAGTCCTCTACTCCACCGCTCAAAGGTGGTGGTGGCTTTATACTGATCTGATTTGAATTCTGACACAGACTGTGCCAAATGTAAAGCCAGTAGAAACTATAAATGAGCAAAGATATATATCATATTTACAAATTTATTTGACCAACAGAGAACTAGTGTAATCTCAGAAACAGGACAAAGTGGTTCATGATAAAGTTAAAAATATCCTAGGATACTGACAGTAATTGCATGTTACAAAAATCATATCAGTTTATGTACAGCACTTCAAATTTTATGCATTTCCTATAGAAAGAAACATTGAGGATATGCAATTAGAAGAGCCAGAGGAAATAAATACCTATTTTGAACTTCAGAGCTAAAAACATAACTCCAAGAAAATATAATTATGGCACCATAGAAAAATCATTACCACAATCAATAAGGTGAACATCATTTTTTGATATAACTATATTGAAATAGTCATCATAATTCTAATTACATGTGTTGGTCAAAAAAGTTTTTAAATATGATATATATGTTTGCTCACTTATAGTTTGTATTGGGTATGAGGGACAGGCTGTAAGCAGGCCAGGTTGTTATAACCTAAGGCTTAGTTTTGAGACTAAGCTTTTCCCCACACCCTTGACTGATTGCATGATGTGGGGTGTGCACTCTCATGAGGAATCCCATTATGCCTCAGATAAGTGACTTTGTATCAGAGACTTTCTTATTTGTATATTGGATTAAAGGTTTTGATTTCTATACTATAAAAGTGGGCAGACTGGGAACTTGCTCTCTCAGTTAGCATTAGAGGAGAGAGCAGAGAAAAGCCATGTGGAGAAGAAGAGAGGCAGCCAAGATGATGGAGTACTGAAGGAGAAGCCAGTTTGTGCAGAGTTTGTGCAGAGAAAACGAGATGGTGAACAGAGGCGAATAAGACTGGTCAGGTAGATACCTTTGATTCTAGGAAACTAGGATAAGTCAGTAGCTTTGTGAGCACTGAATGAGTGGGTTTTGTAGCCCAGTGTGTGTTTTACTTGCCCACCAAGTGCAAGCTAGGATTAAAGCTAATGGCCCCCAGTTCTTGGCTCCATTGTTTCATTACCATCTGTCCAAATCCAATGCAAACCTGCACGGGCCAGGTGGCTGTGATGGTGGCTGTGGCTTCTGGCCTTACAGCATGAAAAGCTTTTTAAATATAAAAGTTAAGGCAATGTAAGAAATTTCTAAACCTGTAAGAATTTATGAGTTTATTTGAGCCAAACTGTTGACAATTGCCAGGAAGCAATGTCTCACTGGATTGAGAAAATGCTCTGGCAAATGGTAATTTTACCACCACTTACTTTATATCTTAGAACCAAAGGGGAAGACGTAAGGGCATTACATAAAATTGGTGATAGATTAGGGAGGCAAGAGAAAGCAAAGTGGAGAAGGAATCTCTGGGATTGGATAAAAAGTAAAAAAGTACATGCTGAACCTGACCAGGCAGTGATGCAGTGGATAGAGCGTCAGATGCAGAGGACCCAGGGTCGAAACCCCAAGGTCGCAGGCTTGAGCTTAGGCTCACCACCTTGAGCACAAGGTCTCTGGCTTGAGTATGTTATCATAGACATGACTCCATGGCCACTGACTTGAAGCCCCAAGGTCACTGACTTGAGACCGAGGTCGCTGGTTTGAGCAAGGGGTCACTCACTCTGCTATAGCCCCCCCCTCCCATCAAGGCACGTATAAGAAAGCAATCATTAAACAACAAAGGTGCCACAATAAAGAATTGATGCTTCTCATCTCTCTCCCTTCCTATCTGTCTGTCCCTATCTGTCCCTCTCTCTGTCAAAAAATAAAAGTACATGAGGAAATGTTTTTTACATAGGCAGGAACAAGACAGTTAACAGTTAAGGATTCACATGATAACAATGAGAGGGTTTGCTGGTTCCTGTTCTGGTGGGATACCTGCCCTGAAAAGACGGGCCAGGAAAAGAAGATTCCTCTTACATTTTAAAGACATGTTATCACGTACTTTACCATAGATTCAAAAAGAAAACAGACAGGCTTAGTTAGGTAAGCATTAACCTTTCTTTAGAGAAAAATACCGCTCTAGGACATTGTTGGGCAGATAAAATATATTATGCTCACTTTGTTAAAGATGGCACTGCCTACCTGGAAGCCCATTGCCCAGGTGATAATATTAATTGCCCTTCTTGCTTGGGATGGGTGTGATTATATTAATGTGTGTTGGGGCAGGCTGTTGGCAGGCAGGATCCTTGTACCTGGGGCTTGGTTTTAGGGCTAAGCCTTTCTCACCCTTTTTGATGTGGGGTGGTGCACTCTCATGAGGAATCCCATTATGCCTCAGATAAGTGACTTTGTATCAGACGCTTTCTTGTTTGTATATTGGATTAAAGGTTTTGATTTCTATACTATGAAGTGGGGCAGACCAGGAGCTTGCTCTCTCTGGGTTCTTAATATTAGCATTACAGAAGAGAGCAGACAAAGGAGAGCAGACAAAGGCCTCGTGGAGGAGAAGAGAGGCAGCCGAGATGGTGGAGTGCTGAGAGAGAAGCCTGTTTGTGCAGAGTTTGTGTAGAGGAAGGAAATGGGGAACAGAGGTGAATAAGGCTGAGCTAGAAACCTTTGATTCTAGGAAACTCGGATACGTCAGTAGATTTGTGAGCACTGAATGAGTGCGTTTTGGAGCCCACTGTGTGTATTTCTTGCCCACTGGGTGCAAGCTAGGATAAAGATGATGGCCCACCAGTTCTTGGCTCCATTGTTTCATTACCATCTGTCTGAATCTAATGCAAACCTGCATGGGCCAGGCGGCTGTGATGGTTGCCGTGGCTACTGGCTTTACAGACATGACTAGCCATCACAAACTGCTTTTATTTAGAAAGTTTTATTTTTTGACCAACCTGTGTGATTATTTAGGTCTTTGAGTTTGCAAGACCACTGTGTAGGGCTCACCTGAGCTTGTCAGAGTTAGTTTGTGGCTCTATCCTTTTTCTTTTTTTTTTTTTTGCCCACAATATTAAACTGATTATGCTTTTAAACCTATACCATATTTGAGATTTCGCCCCATATACTTTGTTGCTAGCAACTTAATATTCCATATTGCATTGCATACAGTTAGGTATAAATTGTTGGCCTATTAAGCTTAAAACTTACAGAACTTTATTGGGAGAAATGTTATGGAACTTAGAAGAATCTGGCCCATGGAGAATTATAATTACTCTAACACAAATAGACATAAACAGAAACTTCATCACTACAAAATATTTAATTCACAAGTGTAAGGCCTGGAGTCACTGCTGTCATGGCTGTTCATATGCAGATTCTCATTAAATTTGGAAGGATGGTAAAGAAACAGTGGAGCCAAAAATGGTGGGCCATTCTGTGTATTAAAATCTTGCACCAGCCGACGAGCAAACATACAGGGAAAACACTTCCTTTTTCATTCAGGGCTCCCAAAGCCCTGACACATTCTCTGGTTCCACAACCAGGAGAATCTTCTCCAGTTCCTCTTAAAATCAAAGGCCCCCACAAACCTCAGTAGGGCTCCCAAAGCCCCTCAGCTCTGGTTCCCCATCTGCGTACCTTCTCTCTCTCTGCAAAATTGTCTGGGCCCTCAAAGACCCCCTCCTCCAGCAAACATAAGCAAAACAATGGCTCCTCCCAAGCAGGAATGCAATCTGCAATTTATAATCAACTGCCCCACACCATTTTCTAACAATAAAAGTGAGTAAACTTAAAAAAATATAAATTTCACAAACTCATTTGCCCAACACACATTTGTCTCTGAAATTAGTATATGAACTAATTATTTATCAACTTCTTGTTCTAGCATTTTGTTTAATGTTTAAGTGACATTGTATTTAAACATTGTGTAGCATAAATATGAAGACAAATTACATCATTTACTGATTCAGACTTGTCCTTTCCTATTAAGAAAAAGTTAGTTTCCTTTTAATCTCAGAAGTTAGAAGCAACACATTGAACCCTACACTTCTAAAAGGAAAAAAAAAAGAGTAAAGAGTACTTAACAGTGGTTAAATCAGACAGCTTGTACAAAATCAAGGGAAATGTGCATTCTAAAGAAGAAGGTAATTGTATAAACATATTGCATAGAATACATAAGTGAAGCCCTGGAGGTCAAAAGTAGAAGCAAACCAATTAAGCTAAGTATCCACTAAATTGTTTTTCATTGTCTAATTGAAAAGTGATCACAAGGAATCAGAAAGGTTTAAATTAAAAAGGCTTTTAGTTTAAGCCTGACCTTAAGCCAATATTATTTAAATATGCTAAATAATGTATTCCGGAAGGAACTTTTCTACAAATTCAAAATCCCACTTGGGTGTATATTTGGATCCTTTCTGGGTTTCTCTCACTGTTATTCCATCATATTTACCAGCTATTAGTTAATGAAATGAGCAAACTTACATCAAATGTGAACATGACTAATTTATTTTGAAATCTTATATTTATTGCTATATGTTTACAGTGAAATAAATTCATCCATTCATTCATTGCTTTTGGTGAATAATTTAGATCATTTAAGGAAAACATGACACATTGGTCTAAATAAATTTATCCATTCATTGCTCTTAGTGAATAATTTAGAACATTTAAAGAAAATTGAGTATATGCCTTAATCATACAGGATTAATTGTCCCCTCTGCTAAAAGACTTCACTAGCAATCAGTGCTACTTATTACTTCATTTTCTTGGGAAAATTTGATTTCCACGTTGGTCCCATAATAACAATTTTACAGTTTAGACACTGCTAAAATAAAAAGGAAAAATCGGGAAGAAAATTTTTCTTTCCAGGACCTGTTTGGGTGACCAAATCCACACTTTGCCCTTCTGCCTAACCATTTCTTCCAGGCAGGCACCACAAAAGCCCTTAAAATACAGACACAGAGATCAAGAGGCACCGCGCATGGCCTCATCAAAAGCAGCATGTTGTTCAAACTCAGCTTCTCCCTGGGCCTAACTACATTCCCTTTATGAGGCTTCAACTTTCAAATTGGCTTTAAAAGGACGACGCTGTCTCTGGATAAATGGAATAGGACAGAGAAGCGTAGTTTCTGTTGCTCCAGTTCTTTCCGTCCCTAATTCTGGGCAAGCTTGAGACCAGGCCAGCAAATGCTGCCTTGTGAGGTGTCTGGCTGCAGACAGAAGATGAGCCTCTCAGGCCCTAAGTAATGAACCTTCCATCACATCCACACATCCTCCGCAGATTGTGCTCTCTCAGTGTTTCTGGAATAATTCCATGAGGCCCTATTAAGAGTTTGCTTAATCAGAGAAAATATCAAAGCGTTTAATTGTTTGCAATTCTTCTGAAGTTGCAGAAACCAACAGCCAATTAGTACTTCAACTCTTCTTTTTTTCAGAGAAACTAACCTCTTTTTAATAGAAACTTTTCTGATTCGTTTTCTCCCCCTTGGAAACATGCTTTGCAACCCAAATCACACTTAGAATACAATGAAACAGAATATGAAATGATATTTTTCTGCAAACTATCATCTTTTCTGGTTCATTTTCAAGATCTTTGATATTTACATATGACCTTTCCATTTTTATTAACAGTTTATTGGATTTTTTGCATTCCAGCCAGCAGAAGAGAAAGGTAATTTACAGAAAGATTTGACAGTTATACACAGAGCTATAAACTTCAGTCCATTAACTTATTTCTCATGCAACCTTTAGTCAATTCTACCAAAACATCCATATAAGCATATGCCTATTTCCTGTACGTTAAAAAGCTCTCATTATAGAGCCCTGTTTATGGAATGTCAAATTTATCATGTCTCTTTATGGTTTACAGATGTTTACAGTTCTTAGTTTTTTAAGTTACATAAGTAAAAGTCAAAGATATTTGTGTTGCTTAGATTCTACTAGATGTAAATGGATACATACTTGACATTTTTATTACTTGATTGGGATATAATCATGGACTTGATAATGGCAATATTTTTTTCTTTTTCTTTTTTTTTTTTAAATTAACTGAGAGTCCATGAGGCAGAGACAGACTCCCTCATGTGTCCCGACCAATTGGAATTTACACAGCAACCCTTACCAGGTGATGCTTTGCCCCCCTGGGCCGTTCCTCCATTGCTTGGCAACAGAGCTATTTTAGTGCTTGAGGTGAGGCCATGGAGCCATCTTCAGTGCCCAGGGCCAACTTGCTCCAACTGAGCCATGTCTGCAGGACGAGAAGAGAAAGAGAGAAGGGATAGGGGTAGAGGTGAAGAAGCATATGGACACTTCTCCTATGTGCCCTGATTGGGAATCAGACCCATGACTTCTACATGCTGGACGGATGCTCTACCACAGAGCAATCAGCCAGGGCCGCAATATTATTTTCATATATCTACATTAAATAATGGCTTAGAATATTTTCACATAATTTATTGCATTGTCTGAAGCAGTATATCATGTTATTTCTACACAAAATAGAGAAAAATTATTCTTTAAAATAATATTTTAGCCTCAAACTTTGCTATTTCTTTAAAAAAGTCATTTTGATAGCATCTTATAAACCTAAGTTGATATACTTTTGTATAAATATCAGGACACTACTGAATTACTGGAAAGTAGAAATGTATATTATTTGTTTTTTGCATGTAAAAATATGTTTCTAATTAAATATAAACATTTAAATGCATAGCATAGCACACTAAATAGACTTTTTTATACCATTATGCTCAAAGTTGTTTCTTTTGAAAAAAAAAGCAACCAAAAGAAACTGTAAAATAAAAAAGGTAATTAAAACTGAAAACTAAATACTGTATATTCAGATCCCCTTTACTATAGAAATAAATAACAAATGGTAATATAAAAATCATAAAAAGATAAGATAAATAAATGGAACTAAGTCTTAATGTGCTAAAATTTTTAATTTATCTGCATAACCTTTGTAGATAAGTAGGAAGAAATCAGTGAAATATATTGGTACAACTTGAAAATTAATAGATAGTCCAATTAGGACCAATTGAGCTATGTGAGCATGATAGTAGGAATGTGAACATTGAAAAATTATCAGTGGTTATACTTTGCTGATGAATTTCTACAAGGTCCATGAAGTAGATATGAAAAGCAAAAGATAAATTATTTCCCAGAAAGCCAGTTAAACTCAGGTCTTTCTGGAAGTCTTAAGGAAACTGATTAATATTTATATACCTTTGTGTACTTCTAGAGTTGTAGAAGGGAAACAAGTTAGGCGGACACAGTCCTGTGTTATATGTTAAACAATGATGCCAGATGACCTTAGGAAAGAAAAGTGAGACACAAATTTACTCAGCAATAGTTTTTCGCTATATTTCATCTTTTATTTTTGCTTGGCCTATTAAAGAATTGGAAAAGTTCCATAGTGCCATCTGGTGTGAATGAAGGAAACAGCCTCCTTCAAGCAGGTCTACTAGAATCTTCTCTGAAGCAGCAAACTCAGACTGTACAAAAAGTTAGTCTTTAACAATGAAAAGCACCAATCCGATTATGACATATTCATGTTCACATTTACCTTATTTTTCTCTGGGTACATTAAGTTGGAATTCTTAGGATATGTATATATATTAGTTTGTATATATGCTTTTTTTTACTTTGTATATATATAAAAACAAAACACTTTATCAAATGTTTGGTTGGTTCATTGACAACCTTTCTTTGTATTTTCATTTACATTGTTGTTACTGCTATAAAAATTTGCAAATACAAAATTAAGAATTGTGACCTGAAATTTTTCTGCAAACTTTGGCTTTGGGTATGTATGTGTAAGCATGTGAATATGTAAACTAAAAAATCAGATGTAGATATTCATGAATGCTACAGACTTATGAAGATTGTGTTCTATCACACACCTCTTGCTTATTTTTGTTTAATCATATATTTGGATATATGTATTCAATAATGATCTATATTCATGATTTCCATTGACACATTGTTTACAAATTTTCTTTACTAGATAATTTTATTCTGTGTTAAGGTTTTCTTTATTCATTTTACATTTTGTGTATTATGCAAGACTTCTTGCCTTTACTTGTCACTTATTTTCTCATTGTCTCCTTAGTCATTTAAAGCCAATAACCTTTCTTTCGTATATTTTATTACTTTCTTATTGAACTTGCATGAATTTCCCAAATTTTAAACTAAATAGAACCTAGGCAAACTTTAGAGGTTTCTTTTAATACTAGAATCCAGATTTCTGACTTTATTTTACAACTAGAAAGAAAGAGTTACTTAAACTGCTATAGAATGAAAACTGACAAAATCATATTTTAAATATTTACCAAAAAAAACCCAATATTTTCTTCAAAATATTTACTGCTAAATATTTTTTGGGGGGCAGAATATCTAAATTTCTATTACTGTTGGAGAAACTGTGCCATAATCATTACCTGTAGTGATATATTTATCTATATATAGTAATTATATATAATGATTACATGTAATTATTATATATATATATATGTGTGTGTGTGTGTGTGTGTCTATATGTTACACATCTCTAAGAAAAACAATTTTTAAGGAAGTCAGCCAAAGGGACAGAGATCACTTTTTAAAGGTCAGTATGTCCTGAAAATAAAAAAAAAATCTCTGTGTAAAGGCCTTCGCTCAGTCACTTTTAAAAAATGAACTAGACACTAGAAGTACCATTAATCACCATGTGCACTTTTCTTTAACAGAGAAGTAAACCACAATGACCATTTTAACATTGCTTAGGTAAATTCTGAGGGTGGAAACATAATTGAATGATTCTCAAAAGGTTAACCCTCACAAGCCATATGGTTCCTGTATTAGTATTATACAGAAACCTAATCAAATGCTAAACACTTAAGTAATTGAATGGTGATTGACTGAAATAAAGAGATACATAGAAGTATAAACTTGGTTTGTTTTCTTTCTGAAAACATCCATGGACTCACTATGCAAACCAATTAGTAAACTCAAAACAAGTACTAAATATCCCCAAATGAACAATATATAATTATTTGTGATTTATACTCAAAGGACTTGTAATGTCAGTAAAATCAAATAATGTGGTTAGAGAACTTAAGAAAAACATTTCTAACATATTGATTTCTAAATCATATCTTGAATTAAAAGTTGAATTGGGAAACATTACAAAGAAGTCATTCAAGCTTGGTAGAAATGTGTTACAGTTACAGCTAAGTCCAGTAGGTAGGAGTACATATAGAATATTTGGTAAACCTCAGAACTGCCTAATGACAACACAGAGCTAATTTCAGCAGAACAACAAATGTGCTCACTTGACCTTTCTAACTGGAAGTGATACAGAGAGAGAAGTGATCCACTCTCTGTATTTAAAAGATCTCTTCTGCATAGTTTCAGAAAGGTAACACACCCTGTCTAAAACATTCTGTCATCAAGTATTGCATTGAGCAGCATGAAGAGAAAATCTTCAGACAGCACTGATCACAGATGTGTGGTTGGAGGAAGTTGAATATTGACCCTGATAGCTAGAAATATTTACATTGGCGTTCAGAAGTGAGCTGTGGGGGGAAGCGCAATAATGACCATAAGTATTATGACAGGCTCACAGGTAAGAGATGACTAGTCTCTGTTAACAAGTAGAGTTCAAAAGATTTTATTGCGTCAGTGTCAAGTCAGAATCAGCCTTAGAAAACGAAGCTGTGGAACCAAGGTGTTTTGTGAATCATCAATTAATATTCACATTAATACTCATTAAGACCATCAGGATATGCAAGTTGCAAGTTCTAGCCAAAGATGCTACTTTGGAAAATAATAACATGCACTCAAGTACATGAGTAATCATCAGCAATGACATTTTTCTGCTGAACTTGAATATAAAATAACTATTTCTTAGTCTATGCCAATGCTGTTTTAGCATAAGGATTTTTGTTCTTTTTCATGAGTACAAGAAAATAACAATGGCAGATAGAAGTTATTGGTTCAAGAAAAGGTTTTGAGGCATTTACATTTTGATACTAAGGCCTAAAATTAAGACTCATAGGCCAATGAGAGGATGTACCATAATTCACTTTAATGTAGAGCAGCATACTATAAAACTCTGTCTCCCACACAGAAAGTACTGAATGATGAGAAACCAGGCTGGTGATGGTGTTGGCTGTATATTTATTATTGTGTTCATGAAATGAAAGTGTGCAGCCTTGTTAGCAGTAAGGATCTGAGTTAATATAAAAGATACTCATGACGTAGTTCAAATTACACGCATGTATATATTACACGCAAAGCAAAATCTTGTTCTTTGTCTTATTTGACTGAGAAAATATTTGTTCTTAAGGGAAATGTAGTTCAAGTATTTCTATGATGAAGTACTATGCTTCTCCACAGTTTCTTTCCAATTGGGAATATAAAGGTGATAAGTGGCAAGGTTTGAATCCTAGAGAGGATTGTGCTATATGTTTAGAATGATGGGGGAGGTTCCAGAAATATTCTGCATCAGCTTGGAACATTAAAGCAGCAGAAGTCACTTTAAGTGCCCATTATACAAAGAATATAAATTGAATTGACAGTTGCCTATAGAGACAGAAAAAACTTTAAACCTTGCATCACTATTATCTGGTCTATTTTCTGAAACCATTCAAGGTGGAGTTAGCCATCCAAAGAACCATTTATATTCTTAGACTCGCTCAGTGAATGCTCATGTATAATCAACCTAATTCTTGAGAACATTTTAAAGGCATAATGATACTGAATATTTAAAACTAGACCATAATATTGTACTGTGTTGCAAAGTTATAGCACCTTTTATATTAGATTCATGGGTCATTAAAATTCATTATTTAAAGATTAGAAGTCTCTGTCATAGATCAGTATTTTATAAATGAGGATATGCTATCAATCTAGTCAAAGAAACTTATTTAAAATTATAGAACATTGCAAACCAAGGAGGAAGGCGTATTGGCACTTTTAGAAATGATCTCTGTCCCTCAAAATGTATTTAAAATGGTTTATCAATTAACATTCCTTCTCCTCAAATAAAGATTGATTTCCAAACATTTGCAGCTTTTACTAGCTGTTACACCTGTCATCTTCGGGTCAGCAAGACCTTGTGTCATCACCTCTCAAGCCTCATCTTGCGCCATGATTCCTGTATTTCTCTTGACTCCAGTCACTGCAGCCTCCTTGCCATTCCAGGATCATGTCACTCTTGCCTCTATGTCATATTTTCTTCCTGAAAAGCCAACTCCCAAATTCTATTTTATAAATTAGGCCTTAGTTTATTTTTGTTTGTTTTTTGGTTTTTTTTTTTTTTTTTTGTATTTTTCCGAAGCTGGAAACGGGGAGGCAGTCAGGCAGTCAGACAGACTCCCGCATGCGCCCAACCGGGATCCACCGGCATGCCCACCAGGGGGCGATGCTCTGCCCATCTGGGGGCGTTGCTCTGCCGCAATCAGAGCCATTCTAGCGCCTGAGGCAGAGGCCATAGAGCCATCCTCAGCGCCCGAGCAAAGTTTGCTCCAATGGAGCCTTGGCTGCGGGAGGGGAAGAGAGAGACAGAGAGGAAGGAGAGGGGGAGGGGTGGAGAAGCAGATGGGCGCTTCTCCTGTGTGCCCTGGCCGGGAATCGAACCCGGGACTCCTGCACGCCAGGCCAATGCTCTATCACTGAGCCAACCGGCCAGGGCTTTAGGCCTTAGTTTAAATATCAGTATCCTGAAAGAATCTTCCTTTGACCCTCCCCAGACTAGGTTAGATACCCTTCAGAAATGCGTTATTACTCGAAACTGCTGCTGTGAAAACACGGTACTTAGCCAGGTCCATGATAAGCCTTTGGGGCACTGCAGTTGAAGCAGAAATAAAGTTCTATTAAGAGCAGTCGTAGAAAGACATCATCGGTAAGAGAGCTATCACAAAGACAAAAAAAGTAACAGTGCTATCTCTTTCAGAGGTCTTTTCTCTACTGTTTCAGTTTTGGTTTCCTGCTGGTGAGCTGAGGCAAAGAGGGATTTAGACTTGATCAAACCACTTTAGATTAAATGATGGTTGAGCCCAGAGTCAAGTATACACTTTTGTCTTTGCAGCAGAGGTTACTGGGTCCTTCCTTGGCATTAAAGACTCCAGTGGACCCATTCAATTTAAGCTATGGATATTCTACGGAGCTCACTCCACACTAGATACTGAATCAACAAAGGTGAAGCCACATGTTGAAGTTTCTAACTGCAACATTTCTTTTCCGGAACTGGTGTTGGAAAAGCTGGGAGACAGTTGATGAATTTAGACAAATGAAAGTTAAAATATTTCCATATTAGAAAGTTATTTGGTGAATGCAGCTTTAGCTCTGTTCAAGGGCGCTTGCTAATAATATTTTACCCACAAATATGACCACTTTAGTCACCTAAATGGCGATTCTCAATCAGTGTGCCACATCAGTCTGGTGTGTTGCAAGAATTTTGAAAAATGCAGTACCTGACTATTTAGACAAGGGCACTGACCTCTTTTCCCTTAGATTGTCAGATTTAAAAATGACAACAGCCAACACAACAATAGCCATCTGAATCAAAATTATAAATATATTTTTTGTCAGAACAGCAAGAAACATATTTTTGGTGTGTCATAGAATTTTAGTAATTAGTTTATGTGTCCTGCCATGAAATAAAAAAGGTTGAAAATCACTGATCTAGACAAAGCAAATTGTCAAATGTGAACTTGTACTGCTAAGCGTAACAGGGTCAGAAATGATGGAAATGCATGCTCTCTCTGGGAAGACTTACTCCCAAATGAGATCTAGGAGTTTTGAATCATACATACGTATACTTCTCCCAAGCTTTTCAGTTAGAATTCTTCCTCAAGGAAGGACTGAGGAAACAAAACAGCATTAGATATAGGGAGAGCTTCTTCATGGAAGCATGCAGGAAGTGAGTTTCCAACCACAATAGATTTCCTTATTGGGGAGCTCAATAAACAGAACACAAGAAAAAGCATACCTAATGTCTCATCTTAATATTTTTGGTTCTATTAACTTATGGTTAATTAGATTGGGTTTAAAAAACATTCTGTGCATTTATTTGAAATGAACACCCTTCCATTAGTGGTTAAAATGGAATATGCTGAGTCAGAACTACTCATTTCCACTCGGATTTCTTAGTTTTTACTCAGTATAACAGTCGTTTTTAGAAGTAACAATATATTACCAATACATTTCTTACAACTTTTCATTCTCTCTGAATTATTCAATCAAATTCAGACTCCAGATTTAGTTCTTTTCTGTTGCTTCTTTTAACTAGTTTAATGTCTCCAGCTTCAGACCCCATGATGCTTTTTAAATGAACTGGTGTCTTTCCTGCTTGCTGTCTTTGCTTACATCCTCTCACACATACATCACTATTAAGTTAAAAAAAATCACCCTATGTTTACATAACAATATTAACATAACAATACATCAAATTATACACCAAATGTAGCCACCGCACCTTCCTCAAAGTATGTCCTTTTTTTTTCATTCAAATGTAATAACATTTTTATATGATTGTCTGGGCATTGGGTTTTTTTTGTTGTTGTTCTTTTGTTTTTTTAATTTATCTTCAAAGTTTTTTTATTTATGATTTTAATTTGTGTTTACATAGATTCAAGTGTCCCCCATATATATCTCCCTTATTCCCCTCTGCCCCCCCATGTCCCCTTCCCACAATGTATTCTCTCCTCCCTCCAGGATTTATTGTCCTGTACTCTATAATGCTGTCTTATGTATACATAATTTCATTAATCCCTTTCCCTTCTCTGATCTCATCTTCTCTTCTACTTTCCCTCTGACCATGTTCTCTCTTGTCCTTTTGATCAGCCTCTGCCTCTGTTCCATTGCTCATTTCTCATTGTTCATTGGATTCCTCAAATGAGTGAGGTCATATGATATTTTTCTTTTTCTGTCTGGCTTATTTCACTAAGCATGATAGTTTCCAGGTTCATCCATGTTGTCACAAAAGGTAAGATTTCCTTCTTCCTCATGGCTGTGTAGTATTCTATTGTGTATATATCCCACAGCTTTTTAATCCACTCATCCACTGATGGACACTTGGGCTGTTTCCAGATCTTGGCTATTGTAAACAATGCTGCAATAAACATGGGGGAGCATTTCTTCTTTTGAATCAGTTATTTGGTATTCATAGAATATATTCCTAAAAGTGGGATAGCTGGGTCAAAGGGAAGTTCCACTTTTAATTTTCTGATGAATCTCCATACTGTTTTCCACAGAGGCTACACCAGTCTGCATTCCCACCAGCAGTGCAGGAGGGTTCCCTTTTCTCCACACCCACGCCAGCACTTATTATGTGTTGTTTTGTTAATAAGCACCATTCTGACAGGTGTGAGGTGATATCTCATTGTGGTTTTAATTTTCATTTCTCTAATGATTAGTGATATTGAACATTTTTTCATATGCCTGTTGGCCATCTGTATGTCCTCTTTGGAGAAGTGTCTATTCAGGTCTTTGGTCCATATTTTGATTGGAGTGTTTACCTTCCTAGTGTTGAGTTTTACAAGTTTTTTTTTTATAAATTTTGGTTATTAAGCCCTTATTAGACAAATTGGAAAATATATTCTCCCATTGTGTGAGTTGTCTTTTTATTTTGTTAATGGTGTCTTTTACTGTGCAAAGCTTTTTAGTTTCATATAGTCCCATTTGTTCATCCTGTCCTTTATTTCACTTGTCCAAGGAGATAAATAGCAAAAATACTGCTACCAGAGATATCAGAGCGTTTACTGCCTGTTTTCTTCCAAGATGTTTATGGTTTCACGACTTACATTTAAGTATTTTATCCATTTTGAGTTTATTTTTGTGAATGATGTAAGTTGGTGGTCCAGTTTCATTTTTTGCAGGTAGCTGTCCAAATTCCCCAACACCATTTGTTAAAGAGACTGTTTTTACTCCATTATATGCTCTTACCTCCTTTGTCAAATATCAATTGTCCATAAAGGTGTGGGTTTATTTCTGGGTTCTCTGTTCTATTCCATTGATCTGCATGCCTATTCTTTTTTTTGTTTTTTTTTTGTTTTTTTTTTATAAATAAATTTTTATTTTAATGGGATGACATCAATAAATCAGGGTACATATATTCAAAGAAAACATTTCCAGGTTATCTTGTCATTTAGTTCTGTTGCATACCCATCACCCAAAGGGAGATCATCCTCCGTCACCCTCTATCCAGTTTTCTTTGTACCCCTCCCCCTCCCCCTCCCCCTCTCCCTCCTTCCCTCCCCCCACCCCATGTAACCACCACACTCCTGTCAATGTCTCTTAGTCTTGCTTTTATGTCCCACCAATGTATGGAATCCTGCAGTTCTTGTTTTTTTCTGATTCACTTATTTCACTCCGCATAATGTTATCAAGATCCACCATTCTGCAGTAAGTGATCTGATGTCATCATTTCTTCTAGCTGAATAGTATACCATGGTGTATATGTGTCCCATCTTCTTTATCCAGTCTTCTATTTTTTTTACAGTGATTAAAAGCCTTTAAGCAAACTCTTGGCCAATACAGCCAGAATCCATAAAAGAGTAGTGTCCTTAACATGTTCACCAAGTCCAAGTTGGCCCCATCACCACGCCAAATCCCTGAAAAATGCAATCCAACCACAGTTCAGTCTGTTAGGAGCTGTCACAGGGAGCAGGAGTCCAGGAAAAGTCCACATCCAGGAAAAGTCTGCATGGCACTGGAATTGTTGTCACCATTCTATACTTTGCAGCTCATGTCCAAGTCCCAATGACCACTGCTTCTAGCTGGTAATGGTTCAGGTAGACTGGAAAAGCCGTTTGAAGCATGCATGGATATGGAGTTTCTGTTTTCCTCTGCCTGGAGAGATGAGACCAGGTTGCTTTTTCCTGGAGCTCTGCGACTGTGGCCTGGTAAAGAGAAGCTTGGGATACACTAAGCTGGGTGGCAAAGGTAGATTCATAATAGAAGCTGGCAAAGGGGGGAGAGAGAGCTCTAAATTAGGAGTAGGTCCCAGCCTGAAATATGAGTGGGGCATTGAGGTAGGAGGGATAAAGGAAACATTATATATTAAGCAAAGCAGCAGAAAATAGGACTATCAACACCCACAACAGAGATCTTTGAGGGAAGAATAAAAAACCTGACTATTCAGGCAAAACATAGTTAAATGGCCCTTCTGCAAATGAGGTCAGTTTACCTGCTTCTTGGAAGAAATACCCTAGGCTCATCCACAATGTCATAGATGGGGCCGACGGCCCTGGGCACCTTCAGCCTTCAGTGGCAAACCCCAGCTTTCTGGGAAAGGTTAGGTCATAGGTGGCTGGAGCAGGGCTGGAAGAGACTGAATCCTCCCTTAGAGGAGCAAGGGGGAAGTCTACCTTCCAGTGTACCTGTTTCCTCACAGCAGAGGCATGTAAGCCTGGCAGGCTTTAGCTCAATGACCTTCCTTTCCACTATTGAAGCAGGACCCAGATGGCATCCTATGAGACCCCTTTGGGGCATTGGAGCCTTTAAGGGTGTATCCTAAAAGCTGGTAGTTCCCCTGATCTCTATTGGGCTTTTTCTGCCTCTAGTTATCTTAAAAGCCATGCTCAGAAGATCTCACTAAGGGGTTTGAACAGCCCCATCCACCTATATAAATCTTTTCTATATATCTGGAGCTATTTGGAAAAAGACAAAACAGTGTTATTAGCTGGATCTAATAAAGAAGGTAGTAGTTTGCAGGTGAAAAAGATTTGGTGTCTCCTGTTCATCAGCATTCCAAAAAAATGTAAAATTTTTTTTAAGTAAAAAACATGATATGGTAGACCCGTAGGAGTTCCAGGATATGACTACCCCCTCTTAATTTTTTTTTTTAAATTGACCTTAAAATGTTTGCTGAGTACACTTTAACAATACCTTAACTTTAAAGATTGTAAGCATGACAAAATACAGTAAATGCTTTTGCTCCATATGCAGGAGCATTTTCAGTTTAGCCAGTTTAGGAAATCCAATAATAGAACAATGCATACAGACAATGAGCTATAGCATGCTTAGCAGCCTCTCCTGTCCTGACAAAGGTTACTATAGATCCGGAATATGTATCCACTGTAATGTGGACATATGACTGTTTGCCAAATGAAGGTATATGAGTAACATCCATCTTCCAAAGTTGTCCTGGTAGGGGTCCTTGAGGGTTAACTCCAAATGAAGGGGCAGTATAGGACCCCTTGGACAGAATTTCCCAATCTGCCGTGCTGCTTCCCGAGAAAGTTGAAACTGTTTACACCGGCTGCAGCATTCTGGTGATGAATAGTATGAGACTGACTTGCTCGGTCTGTCATGGTTGCTCCATATAATTTTCTTTTGGGTAGCTTGATCAACAAGGGCATTCCTAGGCCCTGGCCAGTTGGCTCAGTAGTAGAGCATTGGCCTGGTGTGCAGGATTCCTGGGTTCGATTCCCAGTCAGAGCACACAGAAGAAGCACCCATCTACTTCTCCAACTCTCCCCCTCTCCTTCCTCTCTGTCTCTCTCTTCCCCTCCCGCAGCCAAGGCTCCACTGGAGCAAAACCACCCCGGGCACTAAGGATGGCCCCATGGCCTCTGCCTCAGGTACTAGAATGGCTCTGGTTGCAACAGAGCAACACCCCAGATGGGCAGAGCATTCCCCCATGGTAGGCATGCCAGGTGGATCCCGGTCAGGCGCATGCGGGAGTCTGTCTGACTGCCTCCCCATTTTCATGTTCAGAAAAATACAAAAAATAAGTAAATAAAAGAAAAAATACAACCAAAAAAAAAAAAAAGAAAAAAAAAGGGCATTCCCTTGTGCTAAAGTTCCAGGGAGCATAGAATGAGCTTGAGTATGTCCTATGAAACATGGAGCTCTATGTTGACATATAAGTTTTTGAAGAAGGAGGAACTGCTGAAATAGTTCATCAGCATTTGTCCCTAAGACAGCAGTCTTTATAGTGGAAACAGCATAAATAAATATTTTCTGTCTGTCTATACATTAAAGGGGGAATATAGCAAATGCTGAAAAGCCATGATCTTTGTGCCCCTCTCTTCCCCCCACCCTGTAACCCCAACACTGTTGTCCATGTCTCTGAGTCTCATCTTTAAGTCCCACCTATGTATGGAATCATATAGTTCTTAGTTTTTTCTGAATTACTTCTTTTGCTCAGTATAATGTTATCAAGGCCCATCCATATTGTTGTAAAAGATCCTATGTCATCATTTCTTATGGCTGAGTAGTATTCCATAGTGTGTGTGTGTGTGTGTGTGTGTGTGTGTGTGTGTGTGTATATATATATATATATATATATATATATATATATATATATATATACCCCAAAGCTTTTTAATCCACTCGTCCTCTGATGGATACTTGGGCTGTTTCCAGATCTTTGCTATTGTGAACAATGCTGCCATAAACATGGGGGTGCATTTCTTCTTTTCAAACAGTGCTATGGTGTTCTTGGGGTATATTCCTAACAGTGATATAGCTGGGTCAAAAGGCAGTTCAATTTTTAATTTCTTGAGGAATCTCCATACTGTTTTCCACAGTGGCTTAACCAGTCTGCATTCCCACCAGCAGTGCAGGAGGGTTCCCTTTTCTCCACATCCTTGCCAGCACTTATTTTGTGTTGTTTTATTGATGAGTGCCATTCTGACTGGTGTGAGGTGGAATCTCATTGTGGTTTTAATTTGCTTTTCTCTAATCATTAATGATATTGAACATTTTTTCATATGCCTATTGGCCATCTGTGTGTCCTCTTTGGAGAAGTGTCTATTCATTTCTTTTGCCCATTTTGGGGTTGGATTGTTTGTTTTCCGGGTATTAAGCTTTACAAATTCTTTATAAATTTTGGCTATTAACCCCTTATCAGACGCAATGTCAAATATATTCTCCCATTGTGTAGTCTGTCTTTTTATTCTGTTCTTATTGTCTTTAGCTGTGCAGAAGCTTTTTAGTTTGATAAAGTCCCATTTGTTTATCCTGTCTTTTATTTCACTTGCCTGTGGAGACAAATCGGCAAATATATTGCTGCGAGAGATGTCAGAGAGATTACTGCCTATGTTTTCTTCTAAGATGCTTATGGTTTCACGGCTTACATTTAAGTCTTTTATCCATTTTGAGTTTATTTTTGTGAGTGGTGTAAGTTGGTGGTCTAGTTTCATTTTTTTGTAGGTAGCTGTCCAATTTTTCCAACACCATTTGTTGAAGAGGCTGTCTTTACTCCATTGTATTTCCTTACCTCCTTTGTCAAATATCAGTTGTCCATAGAGCTGTGGGTTTATTTCTGGGTTCTCTGTTCTGTTCCATTGATCTATGTGCCTGTTCTTATGCCAGTACCATGCTGTTTTGAGAACAATGGCCTTATAATATAACTTGATATCCAGAAGTGTGATACCTCCTGCTTTATTCTTCCTTTTCAAGATTGCTGAGGCTATCCGTGTTCTCTTTTGGTTCCTTATAAATTTTTTGAATATGTGTTCTATATCTTTGAAGTAAGTCATTGGTATTTTAATTGGTATTGCATTGAATTTATAAATTGCTTTGGGTAATATAGACATTTTAATGATGTTTAGTCTTCCTAACCTTGAGCACGGTATATGCCTCCACTTATTCGTGTCTTCCCTGATTTCTTTTATCAATGTTTTATAATTTTCCGAGTACAAGTCTTTAATCTCCTTGGTTAGATTTATTCCTAGGTACTTTATTTTTTTGGTTGCAATGGTAAAGGGGATTGATTCCTTGATTTCTCTTTCTGACAGTTCATTATTAGTGTATAAAAATGCCTCTGATTTCTGAATATTGATTTTATATCCTGCCACCTTGCAGAATTCATTTATCAGATCTAGTAGTTTTTTTATTGAGACTTTATGGTTTTCTATATACAATATCATATCATCTGTAAATAATGATAGTTTTACTTCTTCTTTTCCAATTTGGATGCCTTTTATTTCTTTTTCTTGTCTGATTGCTGTGGCTAGGACTTCCAGCACTATGTTGAATAAGAGTGGTGAAAGGGGGCATCCCTGCCTTGTTCCTGATCTTAAGGGGATTGCTTTTATTTTTTGCCCATTGAGTATGATGTTGGCTGTGGGTTTGTCATAGATGGCCTTTATCATGTTGAGGTATGTTCCCTGTATTCCCACTTTGCTGAGAGTTTTGATCATGAATGGGTGCTGGATTTTATCAAATGCTTTTTCTGCATCTATTGAAATTACAATGTGGTTTTTCTCCTTTCTTTTGTTTATGTGATGAATCATATTGATTGATTTGCAAATATTGTACCAGCCTTGCCTCCCAAGAATAAATCCCACTTGATCATGGTGTATGATTTTTTTCATATATTGCTGGATCCGGTTTGCTAATATTTTGTGGAGGATTTTTGCATCTAAGTTCATCAGGGATATTGGCCTATAATTTTCTTTTTTTGTGCTTCTTTGCCTGGTTTTAGAATCAGAATTATGCTCACCTCATAAAAGGAGTTTGGAAGTCTTCCTTCCTCTTGAATTTTTTGAAATAGCTTGAGAAGAATAGGAGTCAGTTCTTTTTTGAATATTTGGTAGAATTCACTTGTGAAGCCATCAGGCCCAGGACTTTTCTTTTTTGTGAGTTTTTTGATAGCTGTTTCAATCTCATTTGTTGTAATTGGTCTGTTTAGGTTTTCTAATTCTTCCAGATTGATTTTTGGAAGATTATATGATTCAAGAAATTTTTCCATTTCATCTAGGTTGTCTAATTTTTTGGTGTACAGTTCTTCATAGTATTTTCTTACAATATTTTGTATTTCTGTTGTGTAGTTATTTCTCCACTCTCATTTCTAATTTTATTTATTTGAGTCCTCTCTCTTTTTTTCTTGGTGAGTCTCGTTAAAGGTTCATCAATCTTGTTTACCTTTTCAAAGAACCAGCTCCTGGTTTCATTGATCCTCTGTATTGTTTCTTTAGCCTCTATGTCATTTATTTCTGCTCTGATCTTTATTATTTCCTTCCTTCTACTAGCTCTGGGCTTTACTTGTTCTTTTTCTAGTTCTTTTAGGTGCAGGGTTAAGTTGTTTATTTGAGCTTTTTCTAGCTTCTTGAGGTATGCCTGTAATGCTATGAGCTTTCCTCTCAGTACTGCTTTTGCTGTGTCCCATAAATTTTGAGTTGATGTATGCTCATTATTGTTTGTTTCTAGGAATTTTTTAATTTCTTCTTTGATCTCAATGTTAACCCATTCATTATTTAATAACATGCTATTTAGTTTCCAAGTGTTTGAATGTTTTTCAATTTTTCTATTGTGGTTGATTTCTAGTTTAATGCCATTGTGATCAGAGAAAGTGCTCGATATGATTTCAATCTTCTTAAATTTGTTGAGACCGCTTTTGTGCCCTAACATGTGGTCTATTCTAGAGAATGTACCATGAGCGCTTGAAAAGAATGTATATTCTGCTGTTTTAGGGTTAAAGGTTCTGAAGATATCTATTAAATCGAGTTGATCTAATATGTCCTTTAAGTCTGCTGTTTCTTTGTTAATTTTCTTTCTTGAGGATCTATCTAATGATGTTAATGAGGTATTGAAATCCCCTACTATTATAGTATTGCTGTTTATCTCACCCTTTAAGTCCATCAAAGTCTGCTTTATATATCTTGGTGCTCCTATATTAGGTGCGTAGATATTTATAATGGTTATATCTTCCTTTTATATTGCTCCCTTTATCATTATGTAATTACCTTCTTTATCTCTAACTATGGTCTTTGTTTTAAAGTCCATTTTGTCTGATATAAGTATTGCTACCCCAGCTTTTTTTTTTATTTCCATTTGTGTGAAATATTTTTTTTCCATCCTTTTATCTTCAGTCTGTGTGCATCTTTTGATTTAAGGTGTGTCTCTTGTAGACAGCATATGTATGGGTCCTGTATTCTTATCTACGCAGCTACCCTATGTCTCTTGATTGGATCATTTAATCCATTAACATTTAAGGTTATTACTGATATGTAATTGTTTATTGCCATTTTTTTCTTTAAAACTGTATTCCTCTTTTGCTATATTCTTTTTTTCCTTTGATCTGTTTACAACAGGTCCCTTAGCATTTCTTGCAGCCTTGGTTTGGTTGCAGTGAATTCCTTGAGTGTTTTTTTGTCTGTAAAGCTTTTTATTTCTCCTTCAATTTTAAACGATAGCCTTGCTGGATAAAGTAGTCTTGGTTGTAGGTTCTTGTTCTGCATTACTTTGAATATTTCTTGCCATTCCCTTCTGGCCTCAAGTGTTTCTGTTGAGAAGTCAGAAGTCATCCTTATGGGGGCTCCTTTGTAGGTGATAGTCTTTTTTCCTCTAGCAGCTTTTAATATTTTCTCTTTGTCATTTAGCTTTGGTATTTTAATTATGATGTGTCTTGGTGTTGGTTTCTTTGGGTTTCTCCTTAATGGAGTTCTCTGTGCTTCCTGAACATGTGAAACGTTTTCCTGCCTTAATTTGGGGAAGTTTTCCACCATGATATGTTTGAACAAAGTCTCTATCCCTTGTTCTTTCTCTTCTTCTTCAGGAACCCCTATGATGCAGATGTTATCTCTCTTCATGTTGTCACAGAACTCTCTTAGAGTTTCCTCAGACTTTTTGAGTCTCTTTTCTTTTTTCTGCTCTGCTTCCATGCCTTTATTTATCTTGTCATCTAACTCGCTGATTCGATTCTCTGCTTCATCCATCCTGCTTTTAATTCCTTCCATTGAATTCTTTATTTCAGATATTGTATTTGTCATTTCTGACTGATTCTTTTTTATTATTTCAATGTCCTTTTTTATATTTGTTATCTCTTTATTTAGGTTTTTGTAATGGCCATCTATGGTTGTTCTAATATCTTTGAGCATCCTAACAATCATTATTTTAAACTCTGCATCTGGTAATTTGGTTATATCTGATTCACTTAGGTCCTTTTCTGGGGATTTCTCTTGGTTTATTTGTGTTGCATTTCTCTGACTTCACATTTTCTCTTCAGGAGAGTGGCTGTGATCACGCGCTCGGGTGCACAAGGGTTGGTGGCCTTGGCCTTTGCCCCGCCCCCATGTGTGACATTATGCTTGGTCCTGAGGGCACTGGCGAGCACCTTTGCTCAGCTGCGGGTCTCCGCCTGTTTCCAGGCTTTCGCCCTGCCCTTGCAGGAGGAGCCCGCTCGAGGAATGGCTGCTAGCCTTGGCTCTGCCGCCAGGCAGGACTGTGTGCCCAAGCTCAGCTCAGTAGCGGAACTCCGCCTCTTCTGGGCTTTTGGCTCCACCCTCGCAGGAGGAGCCAGCTACCAAGTCAGACTGCAAGCCTGGGTTGCATGGGCGGGGCAAGGCTATGCTCCTGTGCCCTTGCTCAGGGGCTGGTCTCCACCCTTTCTGGGGTTCCCACCCTTCTCTCACAGGCTGGATTACAGGCTGCTGGCAGCTGAGCTTGACTGCTTTTGCACACTCCCTTCTCCCCAGCCGGGCAAGATTGAGCTCACACCTGAGCCCAGTGGTGGCCAGCTGGCTTCCACCCCTGCCAGCAGAACCACGCTTTTGTCTCCCGGTGCCGCCAACCCTCTGGCGAGCCCTCAGCCGTGTGGGCGGGGTCGTTGCAGCTCGGATCCTAAGACTCACTACTGTAGTCCCAAAAGCTCCCTCCTTCTATGCGACTCTGCTCTGAATGCCAAGGGGGAGCTTGTTTGGCTGCTCTCCTGCTTCCCTTTGCTGGTATTGCTGTTTCCAGGGGAAATATTCACTTCAGCTTTGGGCAGTGACTCGTCCCAGGGGTTAGGGTGGCTATCTCCCAAAATGTTTCTCCCTGTGCCTCCTAGATTACACTCTCTTCCTGTTACTCTGGTCCTCTCCTCTCTCCCCGTCCCCAGGAGCCCCGGGTGAGTGGTTGTGAGAGAGATGTTCTGCGCGGTCCCTTTAAGAAGGATCCTGGGTCTGAGAAATCAGACTCTTTCTCACAAACACTATCCTGACTTGTTTCCAGCTAAATACTGCCCTTATGCCTCTTCTAGGCTCTGGGGCTGCAGGCTGGGGCTTTGTTTCTAGGGCCCAGGTCCCTTCCCCCTCTGCTAAACTCACTTCCCGCCACGTGAGTTTCTCCCTGCTGCCGTTTGCTCCTGGGGAGCTGGGCAGCCCTCTCCACATTTCCGTTTTTCCTACCAGTCTCAGTGTGGCTTCTTCAGTGTTCCTTGGTTGAAGAGTCCTCTTAGTTTAGTCCAAAGTTGGTTTTTCCAGATGATGGTTCTTAAAATTAGTTTGTAATCCACTTTGGTTCTGCGAGGTAGATGTTGGTACGTCTGCCTACTCCAGCGCCATCTTGTCTCTGCTTGCATGCCTGTTCTTATGCCAGTACCAAGCTGTTTTGAGTACAATGGCCTTGTAGTATAACTTGATATCAGGAAGTGTGATACCCCCCATTCTTCTATTTTAAGATTGCTGAAGCTATTCATGTTCTTTTTTGGTTCCATATAAATTTTTGGAATATGTGTTCTATATCTTTGAAATATGTCATTGGTATTTTAATAGGAACTGCATTGAATTTATAGATTCCTTTGGGTAATATAGATGTTTTAATGATGTTTATTCTTCCTATCCATGAACACAATGTTTGCTTCCACTTATTTATATCTTCCTTGATTTCCTTCATCAATGTTTTATAAATTTCTGAGTACAAGTCTTTAACCTCTTTGGTTAAATTTACTCTTAGGTACTTTTTTTTTTGTTGCAATACTGAAGGGGATTGTTTTCTTAATTTCTCTTTCAGACAGTTCATTTCTGTAGTATAAAAATGTTACTGATTTCTGAATATTGATTTTATTTTCTGCTACCTTGCTGAATTCATTTATCAGGTCTAGTAGTTTTTTGACTGAGACTTTAGGGTTTTCTATGTACAGTATCATATCATCAGTAAATAATGATAGTTTTACTTCTTTTACAATTTAGATGCCTTTTATCTCTTCTTCTTGTCTGATTGCTGTGGCTAGGACTTCCAGAAGTATGTTGAATAAGAGTGGTAAAGGGGGGCACCCTTGCCTTGTTCCTGATATTAAGAGGATTTCTTTTCATTTTTGCCCATTGATTATGATGTTGTCTTTGGGTTTGGCATGGATGGCCTTTATCATGTTGAGGTATGATCCCTGTATTCCCACTTTATTGAGAATTTTGATCATAAATTGGTGCTGGATTTTATCAAATGCTTTTTGTGCATCTATTGATATTATCATGTTATTTTATTGATATCTTTTCTTTTGTTTATGTGATGAATCACATTGATTGATTTGCAGATATTGTACAAACCTTGTCTTCCTAGAATAAATCCCATCTAATCATGATGTATGATTTTTTTCATGTATTGTTGGATCTTGTTTGCTAATATTTTGTTGAGAATTTTAGCATCTAAGTTCATCAGGGATATTGTTCTATAGTTTTCTTTCTTTTTAGTGTCTTTGCCTGGTTTGGGGTTCAGTATTATGCTAGCCTCATAAAAGGAGTTTGAATGTCTTCCTTCCTCTTGAATTTTCTTAAATAGCTTGAGAAGAATAGGAGTTAGTTCTTCTTTGAATATTTGGTAAAATTTGCCTGTGAAGCCATCTGGCCCAGGGATTTTGTTTATAGGGAGTTTTTTGATAACTGTTTCAATCTCATTTGATGAATTGGTCTGTTTAGGTTTTCTGGTTCTTCTATATTGATTTTTGAAAGATTATATGTTTTGAGGAATTTGTCCATTTTGCCTAGGTTGTCTAATTTTATAGCATACAGTTCTTCATAGTATTATCTTACAATTCTTTGTACTTCTGCTGTGTCAGTTGTTACTTCTCCTCTCTCATTTCTAATTTTATTTATTTGAGTCTTGTCTCTTTTTATTCTTGGTGAGTCTGGAAAAAGGTTCATCTATCTTGTTTACCTTTTCAAAGAACCAGCTCTTGGTTTCATTGATCCTCTGTATTTATTTTTAGCCTCTGTGTCATTTATTTCTGCTCTGATTTTTATTATTTCCTTTCTTCTACCCCCTCTAGGTTTTACTTGCTGTTCTTTTCCTAGTTCTTTAAGATGCAGGGTTAAAGTGTTTATTTGAGCTTTTTCTAGCTTCTTAAGTTATGCCTGTAATGCTATGAACTTCCCTCTCAGTACTCCTTTTGCTGTGTCCGATAAATTTTGAGTTGTTGTATGTTCGTTTTCATTTGTTTCAAGGAAATTTTTGATTTCTTGCTTAATCTCCTTGTTAATCCACTCATTATTTAATAACATGCTATTCAATTTCCAAGTGTTTGAGTGTTTTTCAGTTTTTCTATTGTAATTGATTTCTTCTTTCATGCCATTGTGATCCCAGGAGATGCTTGATATTATTTCAATCTTCTTAAATTTTTTGAGACTCGTTTTGTATCCTAGCATGTAGTCTATCCTAGAGAATGTATCATGAGCACTTGAAAAGAATGTATATTCTGCTGCTCTAGGGTGAAAGATTCTTAAGATATTTATTAAATCCTGTTGATCTAGTGTGTCCTTTTAGTCTGCTTTTTCTATGTTAGTTTTCTTTCTTGAGAATCTATCCAGTGATGTTAGTGGGGTATTAAAATCCCCTAGTATTATAGTATTGTTGTTGATCTCACCCTTTATGCCCATCAAAATCTGCCTTATATAATTAGGTGCTCCTATATTAGGTGTATAGATATTTAAAATGATTATATCTTTCTGTTGGATTGCTCCCTTTATCATTATGTAGTGACCTTATTTATGCCTTACTATAGCCTTTCTTTTAATGTCCATTTTATCTGATATAATTATTGCTACCCCAGCTTTTTTTTTAATTTAATTTGCATAAAATAATTTTTTTCATCCCTTTACTTTTGGTCTATGTATATCTTTTGTTTTGAGGTATGTCTCTCATAGACAGCATATGTACAGTTCCTGTTTTTTTATCCATGCAGCTACCCTATGTCTTTTGATTGGAGCATTTAATTCATTTACATTTAAGATTATTATTGATATATAGTTGTTTATTGCCATTTTTTTCTTTAAATCTACATCCTCTTTTACTAGATTCCCCCTCCCTTTGTTTTGTTTACAGCAGATCCCTTAACATTTCTTGTAGCATTGGTTTGGTTGTAATAAATTCCTTGTGTTTTTTGTTTTTGTTTTAGGTTTTTTTGGGTTTTTTTTATTTGCCTGGGAAGCTTTTTATTTCTCCTTCAATTTTAAATGATAGCCTTGCAGAATAGAGAAGTCTTGGTTGTAGACTCTAATTTTGCATTACTTTAAACATTTCTTGCTATTTCCTTCTGGCCTCTAATGTTTCTGTTGAGATGTCTGATGTCATCCTATGGGGTTCCTCTGTAGGCAATAGATTGCTTTTCTTTTACAGCTTTTAGTATTCTTTCTTTATCTCTTAACTTTTGTATTTTAATTATGATATGTCTCGGTGTTGGCCTTTTTTGTGTTCATCCTTAATGGAACTCTCTTTGCTGTTGAACTTGTGTGACTTTTTTCTTCATCAATTCAGGAAAGTTTTCATATAAGATTTCTTCAAGATTTTCTATCCATTGTCCTTTCTCTTCTTCTTCTTCAGGAGCCCCTATGATGCGGATATTATTTCTCTTCATGTTGTCACAGAGCTCTCTTAGAGTTTCCTCAGACATTTTGAGCCTCTTTTCTTTTTGCTGCTCTGCTTCCCTGCCTTTGTTTATCTTGTACTCTAACTCGCTGATTTGATCCTCAGCTTAATCCATCCAGCTTTTAATTCCTTCCAGTGTGGTATTCATTTTTGATATTGTATTTGTCATTTATGACTGACTCTTTTTATTATTTCAATGTTCTTTTTTTATACTTGCTATCTCTTTATTTAAGTGCCCATTATGTCCATCCATTGTTGCTCTAAGATCTTTGAGCATCCTAAAAATCATTATTTTAAACTCTGCATCTGGTAATTTGGTTATTTTTACCTCATTCAAATCTTTTCCTGGGGATTTCTCTTGTTGATCTTTTGGGTTACATTTTTCTCCCTTTCCACTTTGTCTGTGTATAAGAAGGGTGGGGCCACAGGAGTCTGATGCATGTGGCCTCTGTGGTCTTAGGTGTGGTCTGTCTATAGGCCATCACCCCTTCTGCCACAGTCTCGAGCATTCTGGAATGGGCATTGCCGGTGCTGGTCCCTGCAGCAGTCACTGCGGCTTCCGCCTTGCCTCTGCAGGCAGGACTGTGTTCGTGTGCCCAGGCTGCAATCCTTGGCTGGCCTGTCATCTGCACCTTCCCCAAGATCAGGACTGCCTTCACACATTTGGGCTGCAAGCCCTGGCTGGTCTCCTGTCTCTGCCCAGCTCCCACAGGTGGGACTGCTCTCCTGTGTCGGGGCTGCAATCCCTGACTGGTCCCTTTGCTGGTATTGCTGGTTCTAGGAAAAATATTCACCTTATTTGGGGAGTGACTCAGCCCAGGGGGTAGGGTGGCTGTCCCTCTAAGTGTTTCTCCCTGTGAGTCCTAGATTACATTCTCTTATTGCTACTCTGGTCCTCTAGCTCTCTCTTTTCCCCCGGGGCCCCAAGTGAGTGGTTGTGAAAGAAGTTTTCTGTGTGGACCCTTTAAGATGAATCCTGGGTCTGAGAAATCTGTCTCTTTCTCACAAACAGTTCTTGGCTTGTTTTGCAGCTAAATACTGTCCATATGCCTCTTCTAGGCTCTGGGGCTGCAGGCTAGGGCTTCATTTTTGGGGCCCAGGACCCTCTTCTCTGTGCTAAACTCACTTTCTGCCACGCAAGTCCCTCCAGGCGGCCGCTCACTCCCGGGAGCTGGACAGACCTCTTCATATTTCTGCTTTTCCTACCAGTTCACCGTGGCTTCTTCAATGATCCTTGGTTAAAGAGTCCTCTTAGTTGAGTCTAAAGTTGGTTTTTCCCGATGATTGTTCTTAAAATTCAATTGTAATCCAATTTTATTCTGGGAGGTGGAAGTTGGTACATCCGCCTACTCCATTGCCATCTTGCCTTCAAAGTATATCTTATATTACCCAAAGCCATCAGCTACAAAGCTTATATATTATAAAATATGAGAGGTAGAATTTTAATTTTAGAGATTGTCTATTCTGAGTTATCATTTTACACACATGGAAATTGAGGCATGGTCTGCTTAAACTCAGTCAATTGCAACTCCAAATTTCTTTAGGAGAAAAACCTTGAAATTTTCCCTGGCTTACTTTACCTCTTTCTTTTCTATTTCACATGCAATTAGTCAGTGAGACCTGTGGTCTCTACCTTCAAAATACATCTAGAAACAAATAATTTTTCTCTATTCCAATGCAGATCCAAACTGCCATCAATGCTCACTATTTGGTGTGGGGAGAGTGATAATAGACAAAATTACAGAAGAATGCACCATGTTAAAAATTATAAAGTATGCTTCATGTGACATTACATAATGAAAACTATTTTTGTTTTATGTTTTAATATCAACTCTTTAATTCAGAGTTAAGATCATAATTATAGTTATATTTATTGATTTAATAAAAAAGGCAGAGAAAGTTGTAGTGTGTCTGGAAAACTCCAAAGGCCATAGCACAAATAGATGAACTCAAAAGTTTTGACTAGAATATGATACCAATCCGGGTAGGCTGTTACAAACAAGATGACATAGAACACTGAAATAGGAAGTGGAGGCTCACTGCAATTTATTGCCTCAACATATATTTGTTAAGCACATACTACATGTCAAGTACTCATCTATGTATTTGAAACATAGCCGTGAATAAAACAGGAAAAGATCTCCGCCTCTGCCATCAAGCAGTGATCTTAACAAGGGGAAAGAAGAATTCGATATTTGGAGGGACCATTGAAGGAAGCTAAAGACCCAGCACATGCTTGGCATGAAATTTCTTGAACAGAACAGATCACACAACACTTCCAGAATGACTCACTGCCATTGGGAAATACAAAAAAGAACACAAAGAAGGAAAAATCACCGAAAACTGCAATTGTAAGAGACCATAAGAAAAATGGCACTAAAAAAGAAACTTGATTGAAACATTGTAATAGAATCAATCCCCTGCGGCACACAAATTAGATTTCCCAAGAAGCGAGGTAGGAAAAGCTAAATGTAGGCAAAGAAATTGATGAGCCAGGACCAATTGCCCATTTTAAGCAGCAGGCCTCCCTTTGATTATTTATAAAAATAAATAATATATATGAATATATAGTTATGTATACCAATACACACACTTCTATACATATATACATGTGTGTACATAGACATATACACATAAACATATGTATGTACTATACAGTAGTCACTAAAAATATAGCCTTTTAACTGCCTGGTAAACTTAGTGTCCCAAGGAATTTTACAAAAAAATAATTCGTAAATACTTCTCTTTAAAATTTTATTTTTAATGTCTATATAAGACATACCTTTTTTCCATAGAATATGGTGTTTCAAAATGCAGCTGTTTATTGAAAATTCAACATAGGTTATTCTCTTGGAGTATTTTCTTTTCTCTTTCTTGGTTCCATATTCTCTGGAGGTAAAAATATTAAGTTTAAGTTAATATTTAACATAATCTGGTTATAATATATAAACTAGCACCAAAAAATAAGTGTATGTAGTTGACAGGAGCTAAGCTGAGCTAGAGAGAGAAAAATTTTGAAAGTAGTCAATTAAAGTCATAATGACTAAGTAGTAGTATTCCATAGTATATATGTACCAAAGCTTTTTAATCCACTCATCCACTGATGGACACTTGGGCTGTTTCCAGATCTTCGCTATTGTGAACAATGCTGCCATAAAAATGGGGGTACATTTCTCCTTTTGGAACAATTCTATGGTGTTCTTAGGGTATATTCTTAAAAGTGGGATAGCTGGGTCAAAAGGCAGTTCGATTTTTAATTTCTTGAGGAATCTCCATACTGTTTACCACAGTGGCTGCACCAGTCTGCATTCCCATCAGCAGTGCAGGAGGGTTCCCTTTTCTCCACATCCTTGCCAGCACTTATTTTGTGTTGTTTTGTTGATGAGCACCATTCTGACTGGTGTGAGGTGATATCTTATTGTGGTTTTAATTTGCATTTCTCTAATGATTAGTGATGTTGAGCATTTTTTCATATGCCTATTAGACATCTAAGTAAGTCAGAAAAAACTAAGAACTACATGAATCCATAAATAGATGGGACATAAAAATGAGATTCAGAGACATGGACAAGAATGTGATGGTAACAGGGGGCGGGGGTATGGGGAGGGGGCAAGGAAGGAGAGAGAAGGGGTGGGAGTAGGGGATGGGCACAAAGAAAACCCGATAAAAGGTGACGGAAGACAATTTGACTTTGGGTGAGGGGTATGCAACATAATCAAATGTCAAAATAATCTGGAGATGTTTTCTCTGAACATATGTACCTTGATTTATCAATGTCACTGCATTAAAATTATTAATAAAAATAAGATAAAAAATGTCATAATGAGCAAAATTGAGAGCAATAGTGAAGTCTTGAATCACAGCAGGAGTCAACATGGTGCTGAAACTGGTAGAAGCACCAACTCTGCCCTGTTTATTTCCCCCAGGGAATGGCACAAGGGTCTGACGGATCCACACAGGTGTGGGGCTATTACATCTGTGTTCTATTTCGTTGAAGAATCCCCTGAACAAAGAACTCTGTTAGTGTTCTGGATCCTGGGGTTGGAGGTAGGGGAGGGAGGTTAGAACCCGTAAACTACTGGATACTGAAGAGGGAAAGAAAGAGGTGTCTTCAAGGTTTCGCCTCCTCTCCCATAAGGAATCCTTGGCAGAAGCTTCGAGGATGATCTCTGTCTAAATAAATAAGAAGACCTAGAAATAAGGCACCTAGGCAAGAATTCCCAAAATGCACAAGGACATGACCCTCCAGAATGGCCTGAGTCCTTGACCACTGCTCCCTTTTAGAGACTGGGGCGCACTGGCTCTGCTCCAGTTCTGCTCAAAGGACAGCTCCTCGGCAAGGACGGACAGGTACAAACTTTGGAACTATCTACAGTTGTACTTGAGAACCCAGACAAAGGTTTTTAACAATGAGCCAAACTCCTCACTATTAAACTCAATAAGAATTATGAAAGCCCCCAACTAAACATAAATTGAAATGAAAGCCCCAATGAACATTAACAATCATTTAATGTGCTTAACAATACATAAACATGGTGGGGAAGTCACTGTTTCTAAAGAAATAAAAGTGGCTAATATTTAGACTTATGGTACCCAGATAGGAGAGGAGTTAGGGGGTTTGGTGAAAAGGTGAAGAGATTAAGAACTACAAATTGGTAGGTTACAAAATAGTCACAAGGATGTAATGTACAGCATAGGGAACATAGTCAATATTATTGTAATAGCTATGTATGGTATCAGGTGGGTACTTAAAATATCGGGGGACTACCTTGGAAAGTATATAGTCATCCAACCACTATGCTGTACCTTTCACTGCCTGAAAGTAATGCAAAATAATATTTAAAGTAAACCAACAGTAATTGAAAAAAAAAAGAGTCTGATATTTTATCCTGTGATTAGAATAATGTGCCTCACACTTTCAGGATGTAGTCTATACATTTTTGAGGGAACAGTATAACAGTACTCTTCATAATTCACTCAGCTTTTTGTCATAGAGACCAGGATACCCTTCCTGATAGTTCTTACTTCCCAATTTTCCAAGTTAACTCATGAAATAGTACTGTAACTTTTCACTCTTTAATCTTTAATAACTCTGCATTCATTGCGCTGTTTGGCATTTTTTTTTCACCTACCAGCTTATGCCAAAGTAACGTCATCTCTCACTTAGATAACTATTAATGTCTATGGACTGATGCCCTTGCATCCAACTCTAAACCAGTATCTGAAAATTTATATCTGATCATGGAATTTTCCTTCTCCCAATGTGCTTAACCCCTGCCAGTAGCTTTCCACGGTTCTAAAAACACAGTCCAAATATCTATAGGGCTCTGCATGACACAACCCACAGACTAAATCCACAGGCTCATGAATGGGATTAATGCCTTTATAAAAATAAAGGAGGCTGGAGAGAGCTCCTTTCTTCCAGGAGACGATCTTTAAATTCTCAGCTTCTAAAGCTCTAAGAAATAAATTTCTGTTGTTTATGAGCTACCCAAATTACGGTATTTTATTACCAGCAGCTCAGACAGACTATAACAGAAATCCACTTGATATGTAGTTACAGCGTAATATATTCCTTCTGTGTAATACTATGTTTGTAATTTTTTATTATAAGATATGGATAACCTATTAGTCATTATTTCTCTTTTAATTTAATAAATTTTCTTATAATTATATTTGCTTTTTTGTTTTACCTAGGGATAGGATATCTCACCTTAAGACAGTCTTCACTTATTGTTTCTATCTTCTTTTTTTTTTTACTCTTCCAAATTTCTCACTCTTCAGTAAACACAATCATTAATTTCAGTCACTAGTGTACAGTTTAATTTTGGCACTCTGGCCTTATAAACAAAGCTGTAGTTATTAATCAACATGGCAAGACATTCTTGGAATGAAATGGCTTATATATCCATTTATCATTCTTCACATCTCCATTCCACACTCACTGAAGAAAAAGGGTACTTCTTATTAATGTAATATTTCCTAATGGTAATAGAAGTGTCCTATGAGATGTATATAGGTGAGATGGAAACATGAGATGAAAGATTAGATGAGACAATGTTGTGGTCATTGGTTGAATTATTCTACTACAGTTGTGTAGGAAGGGTGGGCATGATAGTGATTTAAGAAGAATTAATGTTCTGCCATGAATATCTTTATTAAATCAAGAAATGACATAAATACTAAAGGGACTAGAGTTCCAAAAATTATGAGTGGAAAGACCAATCCATGATGCAGTCAAATTTATTACAAGCAGAACATATTTTAAGATTGATGTCCACAACACTGCCTTCAAGGCTTACACTACCATTTTATGTATAATATCTGTCATTCTTCACTCCTACTATAGATGTCTACTATTGAGAAATAGGTCATCTCTCTAAAAATAGACTTCTGGTACTGTCAATTAGAATAATGTCATCCAGGTGACAAAAATCCTCAAATGATCAGTCATCGATAACAATAAATTCCAGAAGCACACTATTTAAATCACATCATTTGATAAACATGCTATGAAACATAAATGTTATTAAGCCATGTATTTAAAATTGGTTTTATTATTGTTAGGACAAATCATTCATTCTTTTGATAACACAGAATTAAAACCACCTTATGAAATACTAACCCAAATTTGCATGAAAAATGAGATGTGCTTTAAACTTATTTAAGCATTAGATATAATTATGATTCAGTGATAATATATCAATTAAGGCAGTTACATACAATTTTTAAATAATGTTAGTGATAACTGTATATATACTTCGTTGAAACCCATACTTTAAAAGCAACTTTTCTTATCAACTATGATAACCAGATTTATTTTGCATTTTCAAAGTAAATGTGATTTGCTAGCTAATAACTTTGCTTAAATATCACAAAATTTAAAACATCACAAAATAGTACTTATAGCCAACTAAAAGTGAACTAAATGTGTAATAACATAGAGAGTTCCTACAATATGTAGAATGAAGAACTATTTCAACAGAATGGCTTGCAAACTGAAAATGATAAAAATGTTGGTAGAAAAAAATAAAAAGAAATATAATAATCTGAGTAGTTCTTCACTTGCCTAGCAGTTAGTATTCACCTCTTGGCTTCTGCTAAATTGAGTGGTACTTACTTATCTCCTCTTCGACTACCAAGTTTTCTTGGTATTTCTCTTTATTTCACCTAGTTCTTGGGTTCATGTTTTTTTAAAAAAACAAACTCTCAGCAATAGTTTTAGTAAAATGTTAAAATAGATTCAAATTATCCATATGTTTATAATTGTTTCCTTAGCACAAGGAACAAAACTTTGTTTCTGATATACTACAAATATATATCTAGATTTAATTTAATTAAAACATTTTGCTCTAGATTCAGAACATACTTTTGCATTGAGAATTCATGTCCTACTTAAATCTAGAAAAATATCACCACTTTTATCTTTAAATAATTCTTTGTACTATTTTATTCTTTTGAAACTTTTATCATCAGCCAGTTACTGAAAATTTTTTGAGTCTCTTAACTATTATTTTTATAATTGATCTTTTGCTCCTCTAAACTAAATGCTAAGGTCCTAAATATTATTTTAAAATTCACTGAATTTTGCTTGACCTGTGTTGGCACAGTAGATAAAATGTTAACCTGGAACACTAAGTTCACAGGTTCAAAGACCTGGGCTTGCCCGATCAAGGCAAACACAGAAAGCAACTACCATGATTTGGTGCTTCTTGTTCTTTCCCGCTCTTTCTTTCTTTCTCTCTCTCTAAAATTCAATCAATAATAAAATTCTAAAGTTCACTGCATTTAAATGTCTCTATGTCAGTATTTCTCATTTGATTTTGGCAGTGAGTGCATTATTCAGTAAAAATATAAGAATGTATTAAAAAAGTCTTCTAATCAGTAATAAATTAATTTCTACCTATGTACTTATCATTAGAAAATGTAATTTGCACTGGTTATTAAAAATATTGGTGGGATCTTATAAAAGTAGAAGATGGAAGGGAAGTCCACAATCTGATCACATTGGTGGATGTTACACAAAAATTAATTAGAAATAGGCCATAACAGTATATTTAAATGATAAATGAGACAAATATCCTAAAAGATGATAGTTAATATGTAGGTATAATTCCTCATCTCATAGGAAATTAAATCTTCTCTAATTATAATAGCCCATACTAATTATTATAAAATACTAATGAAGAAAAAGATACATTTTTAATAATGCTAATAAATCAGCTCTACATATAATCATTATAAGATTATAAGTTAGATATTTCTGTCTATACAAAAAGTTAGGATATACCTATATTATGGAAAAGTCAATAATTTAAAATTTTACACTTGATATTTAAGACAACAATCTAAAGTTGTTATTACATAACAAGTAAAGTTTTTGTCTGGGGGAACCAGACATGAGATTTGACCGTACCACAAGATCCAGATTTCTAAGAAGACAGAGTAAATAATAACAACAAAACCCAATGCCTAGCCAATTTATCATAACATTAGACACTATAAAAGTTGCAACAAAGGAAGGTATATTATAAGAAAAATAATTATGCATTTGTGCAGACAGTTTTAACTTAATAGCATTAATAACACTAATAATTGTGGTCACTATAAATAATCTGTATCTTTCAGTGTCTAAATATTTCATTTCAATTACCATTTCTATTTTTCAAGTGTATTGATTTTATTAATAAATTTATAATCAATGACTAAAGGCTCAAATAAAGCAGTTTTCAATATCTTAATCAACATGGGTCTTGGGGCATTGAACAAATACTAGTAAAAGTTTTCCTCTAGTATACAAAAGTACCTCTGACATCAAATGATTCAGCAATAGTATATATAGCTGGAATACTAAAAGATGAAAATGTTGGAAAATTTTAATGGATTATGGAAGTACTGTATAAAACAGTACATATTTATATAAAATTGGAACCATTCAAGGAAAATAATTGAATGCATTATATATTACATCTATTATTTGGTTTATTCTCTAAGTGATATTTTGCTGATTAAAATGAAATATTTTTTTATAATCATGTATGAAAATATTTTAAGGAGGTAGAATGAAGTTAATTACATAATTGTTATCTAAATTGTAGTTGTTTCTTGGATTCAGTTTGGCTTGTAGCGTCTACATTTTAAGTATAAACACAAACTTTATAAAATAAATATGGAATTATGGAAACATGCATTTTTGGCAATTGACCACAGGTAGAGATAGTGGAAGCTAATAGTCTAAAGACTATAATGAGGGTGTAGCTATTACTGTATAGTCTGAAATGTATATTCAGTGGGCTATTGATAGTGAATCTGTCAAGTTAAACTACAGAGTGCATGCAATATCTTGTCACAAAATTATAGATGCTGAAAAGGAGCAAATGTTGTAACTATCATTCTTGGCAGTGTTTAGTGAGTGATAATAGATAATTTGAATTTTAAAATTGCAGTAACAAATATTTTTATAAAAAGAGAAAATTATACATAATTTCCCAATAAGCAAAAGTAATAAAATTTTTGAATGGTAGGTACTGATGATAAGAAAAAGTAAAAATATAATTTCTAAGTAGGAATAAAAGTAGCTAATGAGGTTAATACATTACTTTAGTGAAAATTTTAGCGATAGTCCAGGGGAGAAAAAGTATCCTAAATAGAGAAACAATAAAGAGGCACTATAGTTTAAGCAAACTGAGTTATCATTAGATAATTTAAAAGTCATTTCTCGATTTACCACTTAAAAGAATATTGACCTAGATCAAGTCCCTTAATTTTCATAGGTTATGTTGCTCATATTAGAAACAAATAATTGAACTAGATTATTCTTAACTATGATCTCCCACATACATAATTTTTAATTATTGTTAGTATACTCAGGGATAAATGTTATGCAGTGTGTGCATAACACATACACACCTCTGCACATATATTATGTGTGTGTGTTAATATTACATCTTCCACTTCATGCTGACTCGACTGAAGACTCATATTTCTATTGAATTGCCTTGATTCTATATCTATAATAACTCTAATAAGCATGCTTTCCTTCACTTCATTAATAAAATGTATACTGCTCACAAAAATTAGGGAATACTTCAAAATGAATATTAAGCAATAAAATATCCCCTAATTTTTGTGAGCAGTATATGTGAACCTTGCATATAAATTTGTTTATGAAACACAGTTACTTATAGCATGCTGAATGATTTTCTGAATAAATATCTTCTTTATAAAGTAGGAGGTAAGGGTTTCTGCAAGAAAGTAGGTGTCAAGGTGAGATGTTTGAAGGAAAGGGAGATGGTTTAAAGAGCCCCTTTGAAGAAAAGGTAAGAGGTTTGCCTATAGTAGTATTCATTATTGATAGTGTATCAAAATACTACCAACAGAGGTGTCAAGTGTGAGTAATGTTTTGTATGTCTACCAATAGATTAAAAAAGGTTAGGACTAAGAATTGACTTTTATATTTAACACTGTGGAGGTGATCACAGGATCAGAGGAACATAATTTCATTACCTCACAGTTCTGAAAGTCAGAAGTCCAAAATACCGATACAACTATTTAAACTCAAATAAGGTGTTGATAAAACTGCATCCCTCTGGAAGCTAGAAGGAAGACAAAGTTCCCTTGTCTTTTTCAGTGTGTCTAGAGGCTATCTTCTACTTGGCCGATCATCTTCTCCACAATCATATCACTTTGAAGGAGTTCTTCTATAGTCATAGCACCTTGTGACTCTCCCGACATTCTCTTTCCTTCATTAGAACCCTCGTAATTTTACTGGGCCTACTCCAATGATCCAGGGTAACTCCTCCATCTCAAGATATACACAGTTTCTTTTGTTGTGTAAGTTAATTTTTCATAGGCTCTGCAGACTACAATATGGACATGTTTGGAACCGGAGGTTGACTAATTATTCTGCCTACCACAGTTCATCCTTTGCTCTTTGAAGATTCATATCCTTCCTATGCACAAAATGCACTGACCTAACCTTAACATTCCCAAAGTCTCAATCCAATACAGCTTCAGTTCTAAATACCCATAGCTCATTGTTTATACCATCAAAATCAGATATGAGTGAGACTCAGGGTACGATCCATCCTGAGACAAGTAGTTTCCCCACGTGTGAACCTATGAAACGAGAAAATTATTTACTCATAAAATAAAGTGGTGGGACAAATATAGGATCCCAGTAATAGATTTACCTGTTTCAAAAAAGGAGACAATGGGAGGAGAAAAAGAGGTCAGTCAATTCCAAAATCCAGCCCAGATAAAAATGTTAGATTTCAAGGTCTGTGTATAGCCTATTCATGACTCTGCCATCTTGTCTTGAGGCCCTGCTCTCAGAGCTACCTTACTTTTTTCAGAGAATTCAGATATGTGCTATTTGAAGGAAACATCATCTTGCTTACCACTTCAGGGAAAACCTAGAATATTGTGGACCTCATAATGGTCGAAATCCTTGAATTTATAGGCATAACTCAGAGATAATAAGGGTTAGGCTTCAGAGCTCCATAATAAAGTGAGTATCTCCATAAAGTGAGTTGCACACATTTTTGTATCTTGATTCTTATTTCACACACCCCTTAAGGGTGTCTCTTCACGCATCTGCTCCTCATGTGGTGTACCCTACAACTTTGCTCTTTCTTTACTTATATACAGTACAAAAATTTCCAACATCTACATTAAATATCAGTGGGTATAAAATTAAAGTGAGATAAGGTGAATAAATTCTAGAAACCTGCTCTGCAACACAGTGATATTTAAGTATTCTAAGGTAAAAATAAGCAAAGACTGAGTTAGAAGATACTTGGAAGGACATGAATAAAAGACATGAACAATCTCCCTGAAGACAGATTGTTCAGTTAAAAGACTCAGTAGGTAAAGGAACAATATTCTGGAAAAATAACATTTCAGGCAGAAAGAACTACAGCTATTGAATTACTGGGATAGTTCAAGATACAATGAAGAGGCCCATGTGGTTGAAGAAAAAGATAAATAATTTAGCAAAAGGTCATGTCAGAGAAATAGCTTGGGTTGGGGATAAGGAAGGAAGAAATTAGATCATGTATATACTTAGAATTATTGATAAGATTTGGGCCATTACAAAAGTGAGGAAGGACTATTAAGAAAGGAATGACAGGATGTGACTTATAGTTAATATTTCAACCGATTATTTTTCTGGCTAGTGGTTGAAAATAAACTAAAGGTGACCCCGGGCAGAAGCAGTGAGACTAGTTAGAGAGCTATTACAACATTCTAAACAAAATATGGATGGCAGCCTGAATGTGGTGCATTGTTATTCTCTTTATATTTTTAACTTATATCTAATGAGATTCTTGACATATTGAACTTGTTTGGACAGAATGAATTTAAGAACAAAATTGCCATTTATAGCAGCAGAAAAGTCTCTCAGAGAAACAAATATGGCGAGTACTTAGAGCTCATATTCAAGCCATAATAAATCTAATAATGCAATTAGCTATCCAGTTGGATATTTTTAGCTCACTGTTAGATATTTAAGTTAGGATTTCCCAAGAATTGGAACAGAGACATAGAGAGTCATCAGGATATATACATTTAAAACAATGAAGTTAAATGATATATAAAAAGAAATTAGTGTAGCTATAAAATAGAAAACTAAAACATCCCTGTACCATTTTAAAATTTAAAGGCTGAAGAGATCAAAACAGTTCAGCAAAGGATACTAATAAGAACCAGAGATGGAAGAGAAAAAGGAGGAGTATGTTGTATCCTGGGCCAATAAAGTGTTTCAAGGAAGTGTGAGTAATGTTTTGTATGTCTACCAATAGATTAAAAAAGGTTAGGACTAAGAATTGACTTTTATATTTAACACTGTGGAGGTGATTTTTGACTTTTATTAGGACAGGTTGGTTGAAAGTTAGATTGAAATAGGTTTAAAAAGAATGAAAGGAGAAAAATATGAGACAGCAATGTAAATGGCTCTTTCAAGGAGTTTTGGAAGAAGAAAAATAGAGGATAGAAAAAGAAAAAATGTGATTAAAAAGGAGTTTGTTTACCTTGAAGAAATAGTGGCATAATTATACACCAAAATGAAGAATTGAAGAGTAAAGTGGAAACATTTTTTTCCCCAATATACAGCAGAATCATGGGGAAACGGCTGGTAGGAGTAGTTACTTTTCAGTCCATAAACACAAAGACATTTTTAGTAACATGTATTGTTCAACCATGAAGATGGAAAATAAGTGTAGTATTTTGATACACATCCAAGTATAATCCTAGAAGTACTAAAATAAGAATCAAATTCTTTAGCAGAGAATGAGAACAGCAAAAGATAAGTTAGATGTTTGAGGAGAGAGAAAATACAATCTTTCTATTTAAGAAGATAGAAAAGCAAATTATATATATTATGATAATACAAGGGTCTACTTTTTTTGTGGCAGAGACAGAGAGAGAGACAGATAGGGACAGACAGACAGGAAGGGAGAGAGATAAGAAACATCAATTCTTCTTTGTGGCTCCTTAGTTGTTCATTGATTGATTTCTCATATGTGCCTTGACCGGGGGGTACAGCAGACTCAGTTACCCCTTGCTCGAGCCAGCGACCTTGGGCTGAAGCTTGTGAGCCTTGCTCAAACCAGATGAGCCCGTGCTCAAGCTGGTGACCTCGGGGTCTCGAACCTGGGTCCTCACATCCCAGTCAGATCCTCTATCCACTGCGCCACCTCCCGGTCAGGCAGGGGGGTCTACTTTTTAAAATAATAGAACATATAAATAACTATCAAGTTAAAAAATAAAAATAAAGAAAAAAGTTTTTATAATGAGATTTTTCAAAAGGAAATGGATATATATATGTAAACAAATTTTAAATCGAAATGAAATAAGTGATATTTTAGGAAAATCTATATGCACAAGACATATGCATAAAAAGTTAACAGCAACAACTTGACTGAATTACCAATAAATTAAAGAAATGGAATTTTAACAACAATGTGTAGCATCAAGCATTATGGCTGTTAAAATAAGATTTTTTCATACTATGTGATCTTGGATAATTTTTATGCCCCAGTTCCCACATCTTAATAAAAATGAACATAATAACAATACCTGCCCTTATTCATAATACAATTTTTTTGTTCTTGTATGAATTTAAAATGGTCTAAATAAAGTTTTTAGTGTGCTGCTTAGCATTTAAGTTAATAGTCATATTATATCCACTCACTACTTCCTTAAAGACTATGTCCATTTGATTTTACTAACCATTACTTCAAAACTTCAAGATATCAAACTGTTAGACTATCTCACACAATATGCACTCTATAAATCTATATAATTTTAAAATCAATATTAGCAAAAAATATAGAAACATAAACTAAATATACAATTTACCGAATTTTAATTTCTTAAAGCACCAGTTTTGCTTTGTTGTTTTGTTTTGTTTTGTTTTGTTTTAGAGACAGAGTCGGAGAGAGGGACAAATAGGGACAGAAAGATAGGAAGAGAGAGATAGGAAGCATCAATTCCTAATTGCGGCACCTTAGCTGTTCGTTGACTGCTTTCTCTTATGTGCCTTGACTGGGGGACTACAGTAGAACAAGTGACGCCTTGCTCAAGTCAGTGGCCTTGGGCTCAAGCCAGCAACCTTTGGGCTCCAGCTAGCAACCATGGGGTGGGGTCGTGTCTATGATTCCATGCTCAAACCAGTGACCCTGTGCTCAAGCCAGTGACCCCGAGCTCAAGCTGGAGACCTCAGTTTGAACCTGGGTCCTCTGTGTCCCAGTCTGATGCTCTATCCACTGTGCCACTGCCTAGTGAGGCATCTTTGCTTGGCTCTTAATTTGGTGAGTCAAAATTTTAGGCAGAGCTCTGCTGTCAGTTCTCTCTTGGATCTTTCATATGGTTACAGTTGAATGTCATTAAGATTTACTCTCAAGTCCCAAGGGGGCTAGCCATGAAAGATGACTTGCCCACGTGACTGGTCATTGATGTTATTGGCTGCAGGATTTCTGAAACTGTCGTTTGCAGCACCTCCACATGGCTTCCCCTATGAAGTGATCTTAGTGTGGTTGAACTTATCACATTATAACTCAGGAGTCCAAAAGTAAATGTCCCTGCAGCCAAGGTGGAAGCTACATGGTCTTTTAAGACCTAGTCTGGGAAATCTCATATGGGCACCTCATTGTACCCTATTGGTCAAAGTAGTTACAAGCCTCCCATATTCAAGGGGTGAGGTATAGACTTCTACTTTTTGATGGAAATAGAACCCAAGTGTTTGTCAACACCTTTTTAAAAACCACTGCACATACCTATAAGTAATTAATTTGAAGAATGCAGCAATAGTTTACCTTAAGACTTTAGAAGATAAAATTATTTTCTCAATAGAGGTAGAATGTATATTTGATAAAATTCAGTGTCTCTTCTTTAAAAATTTGAAGATTAAGCCAGAAGAAATATTTTTCTAATACTATTAACTGACAGGTAAACACACTAACCTCAAAATTAAAATGTTTATTTATAACAGATATTTACTGAGTACTTTTGAGAAATGCATTTTTTTGTTTTTTTAATATTTTATTTATTGATTTTAGAGAGAGAAGAGAAAGAAAGGTGGGGGGGGCGAGTGGAATGCACCAACTCGTAGTATTTGCTTCTCCTTATGTGCCTTGACTTGGAAAGCCCAAGGTTTTAAACCAGGGACTTCAGTATTTCAGGTTGATGCTTTATCAAGTTTGCCATCACAGCTCCAGTAAGAAATGCATTTTTCTTTAACAAATATTTATTGAGCATCTGTTCTGTATAAAGTTTTTTCATTGATTATAGAGCAATGAATAAACCATGTCTATACTTAATATGGTTAAGTAACTTAATAGAATTTGAGAAGGGGAAAAAAAAGAATACTGTACCTGATCTTATCTTTATATGTAAGGGAAATTCCTACTATTCTTTCAGTTGCAGCCTACTCATAAACTCGTACATGATGGAGTGGCATACTGACATACTACAGCCTATTGGTGAAAACCATCTCAATGTCTATGTAAATAAAGTTTTATTGAAACTTTACCAATCGTTTCTGGTTGCTTTTGTGCTCCATTGGTAGAGTGCAGCAGTTGAGACTGGACCATATGGTCTGCAAACTTGAAATGATTTACTAACCAGTGTTTTAAAGAAAAAGTTTGTCAATTTTTTCTACATAGATTTCTCGAATTTGCCAGGCAAAATATTTTGTTACATAAACAATACACTTAGACTGTGACTTTCATAAATCCTTTTATATTATATTAACTTTTATGTTTTCTTTACCACACAAAACTTTTTGAGGGTAATGCCCAGTAGTGGGATTTAGCCAGTTCACATCGGTTTGGTAGAACCAATACCTATTTTTTTGGTTGAGTTTGGTGAACTGGTTGTTAAAATGGCACTTGTAATCAGGATTCTCTCTGAGGTGGCTTCTTGGGCAGCTGCCCAATGTGGAAATCACAAATTAACATATTTTATTCTTTTTTAATGTTTATCTGCACAACAGTGTATCCTAAGCACCCATCCTAAACGTTCACTTCATCCTTAGGTAAAGGAATGGGATCTTACTCCTACAATGAAAAGATGGTTAAGGATAAATCACACAACTGATGATGCTTGGATAAAAGCAAAGAAAATTGCAAGTGAGGACACCAATGAAGAAGCAATATGGAAATATCCTAACACTTTTATTGTTACTTGTCAGGTATTATTTACTATTTTTTCATTAATATTTTAAAACTCTTTCTTATAACATAATCTAGTTTTGTGTACCTCTTATTTAAGTATTAAATGCATGAAATAATAAACTACCTTTCAGTATATTGTATTTTTATATTTAAAATGGCCATTAGGGCAGAGAAACAGTTGTTAGATTATTTAAATCCTACCACTAATCATGCTTATGATTTAATGCTCTTTGAACATCTAGCTCCTAATCCAGTGTTAGAAATATGGCAATTGCTCCTTTAAAAAGAGTATAGCTGTGTGAAGTAATGATGGAGCTCTATGTCTAGTCTTCCCTAGTTACTCTTGCTTTCTGAGTGATCTATCCTTGCAACATCAGTTAATGCATTTAAAACTGTCCTTTATTTATTTTCAACACTAGAAAAAATCTTCAATCAACTGTGTTGCAAGTGATTCAAATGCAATTTATTCTTTTTTTTCCTGAAGTGAGACACAGGGAGGAAGAGAGACAAAACTCCCGCATGCATCCAATGGGGATCCACCGGGCAAGCCCACCCAGGGGCAATGCTCTGTCCATTGGGGTGTTGCTTTGTTTCAACTGGAGCCATTCTAGCCTCTGAGGTGGAGGCCATGCAGCCATCCTCAGCACCTGCACCAACTTTGCTCCAATGGAGCCTTGGCTATGGGAAGAGACAGACTGAGAGAAGGGAGAAGGGGAAGGGTGGAGAAGCAAATGGGCGCTTCTCCTGGGTGCCCTGGCCGGGAATTGAACCCGGGACTTCCACTCACCAGGCTCTACTGCTAAGCCAACCGGCCAGGGCTCAATATATTCTTATCAAGACAAAAGTACTTTATTTCACCAGAATTATATTTCTTTTTGTAATCATCATTTCAAACCAATGGCTTCACCATTGTTCTAGGTCATATTGCATACTAAGAATATTAGCCAGAGATACAGAGAGCAAAGAAGATAAAACTGTCTTAATTTTATTCAGATTAAAAAACTAAATATCAACCCAGACCATATGAGAATATGTGTAGGAAGTTTCCAATTAGCCATCTACTTATGCTATGTGTACATCTAAAATATTTGTTGATTAGACTTCTTGTTTTCATCCTCAATGCCACTAAAATATACGTATTTCCCAAGGACCACAGACCTAAACTTTTCTGACAGAAATCAAAATTTTCTAATGTCCTGCCTCTTAACTGTCCTCACCAATCCATTATTTTATTTATTTCACCCAATAGGAAATGTAAGAATGCTTAGAAAATAAAAGACTAGTTGATAAATATGGAAAATAATAAAGAATTCCAGATCTCAAGGCATCTATTTATACAAAAATTAAAAATTAAGTTTAAAAATTTAAAAAGTATATAAATATATATGCAGGGGTGGGGAAAAGTAGGTTTACAGCTTTGAGTATATATAAAAGTTTATTCTGGTATTATTATTCATTAATTATTATATTGTTAATTTGTATCACAATTAAAAAAACTACTTTTGCACAACTCTGTATCTATATTTTATATATATAGGTGTACATATATACTAGTATTATTTTCATCATCTTCTGAGTGCTATCATATACTATTAATCAAAGAAAATCATGTCAGCATTCCATTATACATTCTTATCCGATGAATGTTATTAACTCTGCTTACTGGACTTGTTCTCAGCCAGTGACTGCTATATATTGTGCTCTCCTGATTTCATTGTGATCTGGGTCTTGTGTCATTTATTTCTCTATAATCTCTTTCTGCCTTAACATGTATTTGAGGGAACATTTTTGGCTCATAGTGCCTGACAAATGGTCAGGAAGTTAGTTTTGTATCTATTCCAAAAAAAAACAAAGAACAATTCTAAAAGTAAACATTTTATAGCTACACAAGGACTCTCTTAGGAAATCATAGCAGAAACAAATAACACTTCACAAAAAATCTGAATTTTTAAAATTCTAAGAAACAACTAGAATTTATTACTTTATCATAAATGTAACATAAATATTATATCTTCTCTACAATAAAAATGTATTCTAAGAATGTATTTTGATGTGTGAAAACTTATTTATTCAAGTGTTCTTTCTCTTTTACTCTATTAAGCCATTCAGAATACTATTATAGAGTGCAAAATAAAATTTCATTATTGAGTAGAATACATGTTTAAAGGTCAACTCTAGCAAAGCATTTCAAAACTTGATTGGATTATGCTTGTTAAAGTTTTTGCACACCTTTGAATTTCAGAGTAATTATATTTAAAAATATATTGGCAGGAAAAATTATGGTTATGTTGCAAATGGTGACATTATTAGGTCAAATAAGGCATTTCTAAGTTTATGACATTTACAGTTTCTGTTATTTTCAAAAAGAACAAAAATTTAGGTTTACACTGGTTTTAAACTAAGGTTCTTTTATATATTCTATTTTCTCTAGTAAAAATACTACCTATATATTCTTTAATATTTATAAAATTATCAAAACTTTCAGATGTTACATTTTAAAGTCTTTAAAATAGATTACATATCTGTTTCTTATATAAAACTTTCAAAAATCTCATTTTATCATCTCTATTTTCCAAAAGAAAAGGTCCTCAGTTATATTACTCTTGTAATTTGTTGTTTTTTTAACCCTATTAAATTTATTCTTCTAGAGATAGCTTAGTGTTGAATACTTGGGCTTTAGATACTTTTAAAATATGAAATTGTACATAATGTCTTCCAAAACACATCTGATTAGATGTTATCTTATAAGTAGACAACCTGGATTTATAAAGAAAGATTGTATTTATAACACTATATTCCAATAATGCAATAAAAATTATTTCTACTAAATAATATAAAATTGAGTAGCATAAACATTATTACAGATTGTCATATATTGCATTCAGTGACTCCATAAACAATTGTATATAAACTGCCTCTTGATTCAAAGAGAAAAAAAATCAAGTATTTATTTTACTGATAAATAGATATCTTAAATATCCGGTCAATCTTTTATAATAATACTGCACTATTAAATGACTAACTATTTCTGTATTTTAAAAGTTTATTACCCAGTCTTAGGGCCTTATATTGGATTGCAAATATATGTGGCTTTTTAAAAAGTTTGCCTTAATAAAAATCAGTGTGTCGGTATAATTTATAAAAATATAGAATTATTTTCAATAAATCATTTCATAAAAAATTAACCCTAATTGTTGTGTGACATAAATTTTCCTTTTAATTAATAACTGTTTATACACTATTTTGAGAGAGAAAAAACTCGAGTGCATTAAATGAACTGGTTAGATTCAGTTTTACAAGTCTTATATCATCTCTGAATGTGAAAAAATATTAATATAATCCCGGGAGACAGATGTTCATAATAAAATAATCTGATGTATCATATTCAGAAAGACTGGCTCTCAAGCATGCTCAGGTATGTATAGCAAGGAAGACACAGTTCACATCACTTATTGATTCTGTTTTATCATGTTCAAATATCAGTCACTGCTGGAAATAAAAAATTGAACTAGGGTACTTTTCAAATTCTCAAACCTTATCTAATTATTGTTATTTGAGTAATTTTTCTTATGGATACATTTATGGAAAACAGACCAAAACTAGATCTTTCCCAAAGGTGATCTTAGCCCCAGTTTACAACATTGTCCTGGCTCAAGTGATAAATCCTCCAAAAAACTCCTTTAGACCAGAGATAAACTTCTATGGTGTTTTTAGGCTATAATGTCACTCATGATCTAATACATGTTTTCGCAAACATGAAAACAAAATCACTATAATTTAACAAATTAGCTAATTTTCAAAGAAACAATTACAAAAAAGAACACTGGGGAACAAAATTTTTATTGCATCCAGAAAAACACCTCTTCTTACCTAATTCGAGTATGCTGATCTCAAATCTGACATTAGTTTTTCTCTGTAAGCTACAGTTTTTTTGCAATTCAAGATTTTAGGTTTTCATCTTATTGTAAAGTTTCCAACATTTAGTTTAACATAATGAAGTAGAATGTTTTCTTGGGCGTTATCTTTGTGAAAATATAATAATTTATATTAATGCAGTAAATACACTAATACACTAAAAGATATGATTACATCAGAATTTCTCTACAATTTCAAAATAGAACATATTAAAACACTTATTTTATCATAAAATTTGCACAAAACTTATTTAAATTCTATTCAGGTAAAAATTTGTGTTTGTAGCTCTTGTGTTTATGTACTTGTTGAGGACAATCTCATTTGGTGCTCCAGCAGTAGTCTGTTATCGTTTAGAGCTGTCAAGAAATAGCCGCCATTCTGTTGGACTGTATGTGGTAACACCTAGCTGGATGAGAAGACTACTGATATTATGACAGTAAACAAAGTGTTTGTCTTCAAAAAAAGAAAATCCACAAAAATTTGTTCACGCTTCCTGAAATGGGATACTTTAGCTGACAGGTGAAGTACATTCTTTTCTTGAAGACTGGAGTCTAATAACTCAGCTGCTTTCTTTAATTTGGGTTGGCTAAACTGCTGAGGGGTTAATGACTGCTTAGCATCAGAAGAAGACCCTTCAGATTCTACAACCATTTCCTCGTGCATCTTATCAAAATACACTTGATCACCATGTTCACTTTCTTTGTCCTTAGAAGAAATAAAACCATTGAAAATTGAAACTGGGAGTGTCTCAGAGTGTGGGATAGGTCGTATTGCTGAAGGAATATTAGAATATGTGATCATATGCTGTTTTTTCTTGCTGATGCCCTTTTTATGGATTAGACAGAAATAACAGTCACTGCTATGGTCCTTAAGTTCATGTCAAACCATGGGAATACCAAAAGGCATTCCTTTGCATTTTCTTCACAATTACGACATACAATATGAGGAGACCAATTCTTGTCTTGATTGCCAATGGGAACTTGAAAATAGGAAATATATGCACATGTCACAAATGATGATGTTGAAGTGTGTAACAGCCACATATAACAGAAGGTGTCAGGATTATTCTTACATTTAGCCTACTCGAAGAAGCCATGATTCAATCTTAAAACAAAATAAGAGGGTGTTTTTGTCAGATAATAATTTTTTACATTTAAAAACTACTACAATTATGTAAAATGATGTTTGTAAAACATTAATTGCCTTATGGTTATGTTCAATCCAAGAGTTGTTGCCCTTCAACTCCAATTTAAAAACTAATGCATGCCATTAACTGTAACAAAAAGAAATTAAAATTGCATAAAAACTAGAGCATGCACCAAAAAACAGATTTCAGATTTGAAATCAGTGATACAGAAATATACAGAAACAGTTCTAAAACCTCACACAACAGAAAATGAAAAAAAAATGTTCCCCAGTGTAATATAGTTAAATATCAAGCAATTAAGTACTAAATGTTTATGACTCATTAGAGCAATCACGATTTCTTTCACCTTCGTGGCTTTCACTTTACATACTGCCATGACCCTATTCCCATCTTTTTCACTTGCCTAACAATGGAGTTACCAAATTTGGAGTCCTATCATTCAGTAAGAGGCCAACACTAGAGCCCACAGTGAGCACAGGCATGTCACAAACTGAATTTGTGACTTAAGGAAAAACAAAACACTACTGTCATCAACTATGTTCCCAGCAGCAGAAAATCTGAGACATGTTTTCATGATCATGTATATACATCAGTTTAGTAAAAATAATGTCAGCAAAAATAATTATAAAAACAATTAGTATCATAGAATTGCATAATTTGAAACCCATATAATTTTATGATCCAATGTCACCCCAATAAATTTAATTAGAAAACCAATTTTTGGTAATTCAAATAAAGGGAGAAAAGGAAAATGTAAATATATGTTAAAAATAGTAAGATATATGTTTTCTCTTATTAAATACACTATAACCTCTCAGAACTCATGGGTTTTTGTCTACATGGTTCAAGGCCATATTCTCCATACTCAAAAGGGTACCTGAGTACCTGATACATAGTGTTTGAACAGTTTCTCTGTTAAAAGAACAACTAAAAATGTCAGAAGTTACAGAAGAGCCTGTGATATTCCTCTCAAATTCCTCCTTCAGCACTGCAGAACTCATGGCCTCAGCTGCTGGGATAATTGGGGGTTAAAGACTTTCAGAATTGCTTCAAGCTGAAAAAGATACCTCTTTCATGGACTCCCCAGAACATCCCACAATGACTGGTCAATTACAAGGCATATAAACCTGGCCCCCTTGCACCAAAGAGGAACAATGATGAAAAAACAATCCAGTCCAGAACTCCCTATAGAATCATAGGATCAGCCAACATCTTTGTTGGGACTGTACTGTGTTTCAACTTCTTACTCTGCTCAATCATTTCCTCCACACTTCCTCACCATTGTTGATCTATAAGTACTTTGAAATTATTTTCCTGGATCCAAATCTCCATGTTAGAATCTCTTTCCTGGGAAACCAATGGAAACAAGTTTTTGTAAGGCTACACTCATAAATGTGCCTTTTCAGCTGTTTTATGATTAATATGTATATATACACACAAGCACATATATATATATATATACATATATATATATAATCCTAATATTTGGAATTAAGACATTAAAAAAAGAAAATGAAACAACTAAGGCTTGGACTCATTTTCCACTATTCATTTATGCTAATTACCAGTCAAATAAGATAGGCTAAGACTAGTATGTCATTCCAAGAATTTTAAGGAATATTTATCTTAATTCAAATTTTAAGAAGTATTATCTTAATTCAAATCTAGCAATATATTAAAATATTAAATACCAAATTATATATGACTTATTGAATGAATAACAACTTCACATAGTTTACAATGTCAGACTATGACATTGTGTCATATCAATAAATAAAAAAAGAGAATCATATTGAGAGTGAGCATTTATTAAATCTCCACATCCATTACTGATCAAAAAGAAAACATTGATTACCTATTCATGAGAATTTACTTTTTAAACACACCAATAAATGTTTATCTTAATTCAAACACTAGCATCAAATTTATCAAGAATGTAGAATTTTCAACAAAATCTCATACAAGATAAATATACTTAGTATGAATGTCATGTTGCATTGTATTCTGTGTTGGTTCAGCCTACTGATAGTGACACTCTTGGCTAGAAATGCTTGGGGCACTCATCTAAGCCTGTACCACTTGTGGGAGTCCCCATAGACATTTCTCTGACCTGATTCAATGTCATGGTTGGACCAGCCATTGTGGTTGCTATTATGATTACACGACACACCTCAGCAAAAACACTCAGACAAAAAAACTTTGTCTAAAAGACAGTTTATTATTCATGGGTCTTCATGGGTACACAGGATACCTGGTGTCACACAGAGAGGTCCCAGGTAGGGAGAGAGAGTGTAGACCTGGGTTTAACAGCTTTTATTGAAGTTGAGGATGGGATGTCTATGGTTTCACTGGTTTACTTTTTATGGTAAATTGAAAACATTAGCATGGAATTAAAGTGAGGAAGGGAAAAGCAAGCAGTGAAATGGTCAGTTATCTAACTCAGCCAGAGCTCTCTGAAAAGAGAAAATTATGGGTGGGGTGGCCTGGCTCTTTACCTAGTGGTGTGGTTGGCAGAGTGTCTATCCTCAGGCACTTACTCACAATCAAAAAAGCTGTTAGGGGATTATATTACATATTGTTCTGAAAATTAGCTCACATACTTTTAAAAAGCATATGGGGGATAGATTTTGAAAGAAGTCAAAATCAACATGTGCAGTTGATTTAATAATTCATGAAATACCAAAGACAATAAACTAAATCTAGGAGAACTATTAATTGACTTCATGTACTGGGAAATAATAGTTTACTGATTGTCATCACTCAGCTGGACAACAATTTCAGAAAACAGACACAAAAAATTTTCTATCCCATGGCATATAACAAAATACGTTTTAAAAATATTAGTTTGGTAATAATAAAAAATTAAAATATGCCCTGGCCAGTTGGCTCAGCGGTAGAGTGTCAGCCCAGCGTGTGGAAGTCCCAGTTCAATTCCCAGTCAGGGCACACAGGAGAAGCGCCCATCTGCTTCTCTACCCCTCCCCCTCTCCTTTCTCTCTATCTTTCTCTTCCCCTCCCACAGCCAAGGCTCCATTGGAGCAAAATTGGGCCAGGTGCTGAGGATGACTTCATGGTCTCTGCCTCAGGCACTACAATGGCTCTGGCTGCAATGCCCCAGATGGGCAGAGCATTGCCCTCTAGTGAACATGCCAAGTGGATCCCGGTCAAGTGCATGCGGGAGTCTGTCCCCACTTCTAACTTCAGAAAAACACACACACACAAAAAAAAATTAAAATTAAATTATCTCATTTTTCAGAGTATATATATGCTGTTATATTTTTCATTTTCTTTATATATCTTTAATATGGCTATATTATGTATTCAGTGTCACGGAACTCATGTATTACATGCACAATAACCACTAATGACTATGGCTGTGCGATTCCTGCAAATTGGTGCTACTTATTCTTTTAATTCTCAAGAAAATATAGGGATCATCATAGGCGCACTATACATGTTTATCATATAAGTAACAATATAGAATAAACAAATAATATAATACTGTTAAATATTGGTTTGATACCAGCAGAAATAAAAGGTTTTCTTTTATAGTTTTCAAATGTGCAGGCATTGGTAGCTGAAAAGAAAAAATATGTTTCTCTGAGCAGTCTGGCTCGAGGTAGTGCAACTTTTACATTTTTAGTATTTATCTGACTTCCAGGCTAGCTATAAGTTCAAACAAATGTTTTGCACCTGCTCCAGAAGAAAAGGCCCCAAATGAAGCCTAAAGAAATATCATGGCAAAAAGGACAAGGGCTGTGTAGGGCGAGCCTGACTCCTGGCTCCCCATGTGCTCCAGAATAGATTTAATGCTTGAAAAGAAAGAATATGTTCTGGCAGCATTGCTAGATCTGTATCCCCAGGGCAAAATTGAAGACATAGTTGCATTCAGTACAGACATAGATCTCCAGAAAGATATTTTCATAAGCAAGCATTGCAGGCATTCGGCTGCGTATGCCAAGAATATCTCATGAAATAGAGTGCCGGCCTGGAATGAACGTGCTGGACTACAGAGGAGACTGTTGAAAACACTAACTGCTTCAGTGACACCCATAGCAGCAGGAGATGACAACAACGGTCGTATCAGCAGCAAAAAAAGGGCTATTTTTCCATTTATAAATGCAATTGAACATATGGCTAGCTTAATTAGGACTTTTCTCATTAACTCAGAATAGGCCGCCTCTATTGAAGCACCCTCGATAGAGAGACTGCATGAATAACGATCTATAGGTTTGCAAAAAGACCATTTAATAAGTTGGAAACCAAGAAGTCAGCTATGAGCATCTGTGCAACATTTGCTTATTTTTACCATATTTAGTTACCCTCTGCTGTGTACCAAGAGCCCTCGAGTCACATTCAAAACTCCCATTGATAAGAATGGTTCATTTAATGCCACCTCCATAGAATCTGCCTGTAGTTAGAAGTTGAAGCACCATTAAAACACAAGAAAATATTAGCAGAGCTGTACGCAAAGAAAGCTTACAGTTGTATGCCGCAGTTATGTTAATGCTACAGGTGAAACAAGAAACATAAATTTAGAATTTTCCATTAAGGAATCTCATATGGCCAGAATGGGTTCTCTTTCCTCTTCACAAATAAACAAAATGAGAAGTTGCTATTAACCTGTGAATCTCTGACACTTACAGATGCACATTACAATGACAGCATAATTTGGGAGAATAGGCATTCTCTTGTATATCTTTGTGTAGCTAACATTTAGGATTAAGAGTCAGGCAGGAAGAGAAGACTGATTAAGGAGGTAATCCTTAGCATTACAGTGTCTGGATGAACTTGGACTAAGGAGTGAAGGAAGGTCAGATCATATCTATTATATTTATACATTTAAAATTTAAAGACACAAATAACTAGTTAAGACAGGATGTTAAGAGCTCAGACTCCAATTTTTAGCAGAGGTGGTTTCAAACTATTACCCCACTTTCACTTTAGACAAATTACTTCACTGGGCTCATTCCACAATCGATAAGATGGCTGTGATAACATTGTCCCACCTCATGGGGTGGGTGTGAGTAGTAACCCTGATAAGACACTTAAAGTTTTTAACAACACATCTACCAGAGGGGCAGAGCTTAGTAAAGCAGAGTGTTATAACAAGGAACTCCTGGATTTTAGTGTTTAAATGATTCAGATTTGAGGCTCAATCCTTTTATTTCATTTATGTATGAAGCCACAAGTTCAGTTGTTCTGAGGCAGAACATTTTAATGATAGAAATCTGTTTTTGTTTTTGTTAAAAGTTCAGGTTCCTGAGGCCTTCCTTCGATTTAGTAGAAATAAGGCAGAGTATGAAAATATGTCAAGTTTTGGAAACACAAGTCATGTGGCTAAGAAATAAACAATCCCAGTGAACTTTTCTTAATGCCTCAATAAAAATGGTAATAGCCTGGAAATGAAATATAAAGTCATTTTGTTTCTAATGTTTCTTAACTACTTAAGTAAAAAATAAGTATTCTTTCTATAAATGAGATTAAACAATTCTTTAGTGCTCTGAAATAATAATTTTTAAAAGAAAAACAAATACCTAAAATAAACCCCAGTATAGTAAATTTAATTAGTTAATCCCCATAACAAAAATAACCTTAAAAGAGTACTGCTCCTTATTACTTCATAATGTTCTGAATAGACAAGTAAAATCAAGGTAGTATTGTTGCTTTTAATCCAAAACGTAAGTAAATTTAGGTAAATATCACTGAGTTATGTAGACATTAGAGGCAAATGCCTTAGAATAATTTTGCTTTATTGTTGTTACTTATACATCATTACTGTTCACTTCTTCTAAAAAAAAAAAAACAGTCTTTATTAATAAAACAGAACCTGAATATCTGAATTTGATAATAGGATGTGAAGTTCTTGGTATTAACTTAATGGAATTTTCAATGCTTCTGGTATTCACCTGTCCTTAGAAAATTGTATTCTAATCAGTGCCAACACTATCTTGGCATGTGTCTTTGGTTGATCTGGTCTCTGCAGAGTCAAATTCCTTTTTCTTCACTCCTCTTCTTCAAGTAAATTAAATACAATGGAACATTTATATATATAATATATATTATATATATATATATTTAGAATTCAAAAATGCACAGCAGTTTACCAATATAAGTTTGTCAATACATCCTAAACAACACGTTTTCCATGTTTTTCTTGCACTCTCTGAACTGTTAGCCATTATCTTGAGAAGGATGTTTACTTCCAAACTTGTGGGCTCATTTCCTTAAAGCAGTAACAATCTACACTTTCTCCTGAGAGGTGATCATTGGGACTCAGATATTTTCAAAGGCAAAACTATAATAATGAAGTCTCTTTCCAGCCTACCTAGGTCTTAATTTAGCCATTCAGGCTCTTGTTAACATACCAATTCTCAATGGAACATTTATACAAGATATCTGTTACCTGCATTTTTAGGTTACATGATTCTTACCACTGCACTAATTTCTAATTTTCTCTCATTCTCTCTCTCTCTCTCTCTCTCTCTCTCTCTCTCTCTCTCTTTCTCTCTCTCTCTCTCTCTCTCTCTCTCTGTGTGTGTGTATTTCTGGTATTGTTTTTTAAAAAAATGAGTAATTTGTTGAAGGCCATTAAATATATAACTGCAAAATTACAGAGGCAAATTTAACATCAAATCTTGTATCACCAAAATAGACTTTAAGTGTATTGCTTTCCTTCTATATACAGTATACCCTCACCTTTGAGTGGGTGACAGCTCTCTGTGAGCTTCTCAAGTTTCTGAATATCTTGGGGCAGGGGTGCTGATTTAATCTTTTCCAGACTAGTTTTTCAAGGAGATCCATATAGTGAGCAGACACGGCCGAGACTGCCGTCTCCCTGTGCAACATAGAGCTGGCAAGTTTACGACCATTAGAAAATATTTGAGTTTTCTAATCTCAGAGTTTCTCTCCTCTATGTGCAAGTATCCTCTGGCCCCCTTTGCATATTTCTATAAAAATTGGTTAGAAGACTAGTGAAAAATGATAACGCAGTGACTGGTGTCATTGCTGTGACTGATAAATTCTCTCTTTTCTCTGACCAAGGAGGTTCATGGCTCCTACCAGCATCCATGAAAGTGTGGCATACTAAGCTGTTGGCTTGCAAATAGGGCAAAATCTATAACATTTCACAATTCTTTACAGATGTAGACAATTTGTGTAAGTTGCCTTTTAATTACCCTAAATATATCCTTTGCAATATATCTTGAAGATCTAAAGTTAATGAAAATTTTGATAGTTATGGCATTATGAAAGGAAAGAATTTAAAACGGCTTAATGTTTTGTTGTAAGATATGCACTTTGATTTGCAAAATCAAAGATTTTAAAAGGATGAAAGGACATTTAACATGCCAACTAGCTCTCTGATAATATAAGGATATACCTGTACATGAATTTATAACTGTTTGGCTCTGGTCTGCTTCAAGTATACCTGTATCTCCTTTTGGTTCTTTTCAGATATAATGGCTTTCGGGGGAAAAGCTTTGTTGTCTTTCTACTGAGTTATTTATTTTTTTTCTGGATAAACCCTACATAAGAAGCAAATTCTAAGTCATATATCAGGCAACCAAACTGATGGACAGTTAGGAATTAAGTTTATAAAAAAGTTTTACAAACAGAGATTCTTAGTTTACATAGCACTTGAAAAAGGGGAGATAAAATAGATTACGACTCCAAAGCTAGTCAGACAATCAGATTCAGGACACAAAGCAATGGCATGAAGTTTATAGCTCAAAGATAAAACCACTTAGTAAGGGAGAGAATACCGAAGGTTTCAGATGCTAGAACATGACTGGGACTGGCTTTCCTTCATTTGATTTATCCTTCAATACCTAACAACCCCTATGTCTGTATAGCTATTAAACTTTTGAAAAATTTTAATACAATCTACTCTTTCTTTTCTATCTTTCAGAAGTCCTCCCTTCCCACCATCCCCTAATATCCTGTCAATTTTAACCTCTGAGCAAAGCAATTGTTCCAGGAAGCATCTCATTTTTTCTTACTTGCTCAAATATAGTATCACTTAGTGGGTAAGAATCAGTTACAACTTATCTTTTCAATCTCTCAAATAGTGTTTTTACTTCTCATTTATGTTCTCTGAATTTATTTGCATGTAGATTTTGTTTAATGTACCATTCCTTTGGGTTTATAAATATGGATTTCAAATTACCCTTTCTCTCCAATATGTTACTAGCCTCCAAGGGACAGTGACAGTGATTGCAACTTCTTTTGAACCTTCTCCCCGCATGCACTGCGAAACGATGAGACCACGCTGCCTTCTGTAGACTATTTTCTTACTGTCCTCCTTCTCACATCCTTAATCTCTGAACTATGATGCATTGTGAAAAATATGTTATGGTATTGGTGATATTTCTTTTTATTCTATTTGATGTTCTTGATTATTTTTGTCATTATTACTAGAAACAGTTACCATCCAAGAAGGCATAAGATATATAGAGTAATTGTATTTTAACTGAACATTTCCAGACAGTATTGCCAAAGCTGAAATCAACAGAACTGATGCCAAAACGAATTAACATGTAGCTCAATATTATCCTCCATGGGAAGAAAGCCAATAGAATGGTGTGGTTTGCCAAAACTCTGCAACCTTTTAACGTGAGCACTGTTTTACAGTGTTACTTGTTATTTTTTGCATAGAAAAATAATCACACACTCAGTCTTATAAAAGACATTTTGTCTCTTGCAAATGAGGTGGGGAATTTAAAAAAAAATCAATGAAAAAGCCTGAATGTAGTTCTGTACCGAATAATGTCTTTCCACATTATTTTAAAATGGGTTTTCCAAATATTATAATTTCTTCAATAGCTTTAGAAGTAAATTGATTTACTAGGTTGAGATGTATCATAAAAAGTGAAAGCTATATTGTTTTGGAACCAGCTTATCTTAGCTTGCAAGTGCCAATTGTCCATGTTCTTTCCAACTCCAGGTTTCAATGACAACATTTGATAGATTAAAATTGACCATTATGGGAGTATTGATACCATAGAACTGGCAAATGCTATATTAGGGTGTTTTCAATTTAATTACTTTTTTTCTGAATAGCTGGTTGACAGTAACACAGCTCTTGACAACTAAAGATAAACACACAGAATCATGGGCTATATTAAACCTCAAATGTTAGATCTCATGTTCAAAATGCTCACCTTTTACACATGCTTAAGGAAATCTATATGAAAGTATTAAATTGTGAGATCAGTGCAGATAGTTATAAGTGCTTAAAACTTCTTATTTTAGCAACTCCTATTTATATTATTACTGAGTAAAAATAAGAGAAATATTAGAGTTGATTATATTTCTCTACAGATCTATTCTCCACTTAGAAATATAACAAAAACAGGTGACTTGAAAGACTTACTATTATCTTTATATTTTTAAAGTATTTTATTTGATTTGAAAGTTATTTGCTAGTGTTATTTTTTTTACTGTACTTTTGAATATCAAAAAGAATATTACAATTCTAAAAGTTGTCAGGTGTATAAAACTGTTTAATTCCAATTTATTAAAGTACCACATAATTTGGTTAGCATTCTATATCTTAAAGTTTTAGAACATGGTTATAAAATATAATGCTATATTCAACCTGTGTTAAAAATCTATGTTATAAAAAATATATTCCATATGCTTTCCTGTGCAGCATATGAATTCTTCTCTACATATCTGTATAATCAGTATTTACTCTCACAGGATAGAGTCTGATTCTGTTTTTCTCACTATTGTATCTCAAGGACAGATACAATGCTTGACAACAAATAATTTTTTTAAAGAATGAAAAATGAAGAGAAAATAATGAATAAAATATTTTTAATGAAAGCTAAGTATTTTCTTCAAATAATCCTTTCTCCAGAATAATTTTCTCCAAATATTGCAACTTCATGCTTCCCAAGTTGACCTTCTATCTTACAGTCTAAATATTTTTAATCTTACATACTCTTGTCTTTGCTTGGAATCTTCAATTACTGCTTAGATTATTTGATATATGCCATTTAATTTTAATTATTAGTTGTTTGATACTTTCTTTGATGAAACCAGCCAAAGCAAAATTCATCCTTGTATCATTTGCTTAACTAGATCATATTGTAAAACATCAAGAACAATAAAGGTTAAATTAAGCCATGAGTATTCCATAGCACAAAAATGGAATTATGGGCACTGATTGAAGGGTGTATTTTCTTTTGCACATGTCTCTGCCTATTTTAATTAACAACTTAAAAATTGGATTGAGTTACCATGTACTTCTATTTACTAGCCTAATTTCCTAGTGTTTTAGCTACTTTAATTATTGCTGATCACTGACCTGAAGCAAAGAAGCAATTTTCTTGTGAAAGTACTAATTACCAACTAAGTGCTTGGTATTTAGGGCATAGAAAGCAGGAAAAAAAAGCATGAGTTAAAATGCTAATAAAAAGTGCTTAAATTTGTATGCATTTCCACTTTTGGAGACCAGATATCTTTTTGTATGTAAATTTTATGAAGCATTTCTCTTTATTTTAAATATTCTTACAAGATTTAATATTATTTTATAACACCCCAACTCATATTTTTAATGCTAGAATATTATATATAAATAGAACATTTAATATCCTCTCTTAATGGTTACTATAGATATTACTGTTAAGAAGAAAAAAAGGAAAGGATATTAAAGATTAAAATCGTATGTAAAAGCTCTCAGAATATTTATTTTAGTCTAATACTATAGAATTTTATTGGACTTTATTATATTATTCTAATATAATCACATAATCTGAAAGTGTATTGAAGTTTTTATTGAATGTATACTCCATCAGGATATATGAAAAAAGTACTTTGATAGCCATCTAAATCTAATCAAAAGAATTTTAAACATAAATACAAAGTGATTGTGTTATACTATAATATTATTACTATTACTTTCTAAATTTCTATTCTTATCATATATGCTAAATTTTACTTGATTTTTTAGAAGAAATATATTTATTTTTAATTCAAACTCTATGATATTTAGCTTTTTAGTTTTATAAATTTCTTAGCTCTTGAAAGGCATCTTGTTCATGTTTGTTTGTTTTTTGGGTTTTTTTGTATTTTTCTGAAGTTGGAAACAGGGAGGCAGTCAGACAGACTCCCACATGCGCCCTACCAGGATCCACCCAGCATGCCCACCAGGGGGCGATGCTCTGCCCATCTGGGGCATCGCTCTGTTGCAACCAGAGCCATTCTAGCGCCTGAGGCAGAGGCCACAAAGCCATCCTCAGCGCCCCGGGCAAACTTTGCTCCAATGGAGCCTTGGCTGTGGGAGGGGAAGAGAGGGACAGAGAGGAAGGAGAGGGGGAGGGGTGGAGAAGCAGATGGGTGCTTCTCCTGTGTGCCCTGGCTGAGAATCGAACCCGGGACTCCTGCACGCCAGGCCAATGCTCTACCACTTTGTTCATGTTTTTAAAACAAAGTCAGCCAAGAACTCCAGGATAAGGCTGTAATCTGACAATGTCAGACTCTCTGACATGATGCAATGAAGGAAGGTGTGTCACAGGAAAAGAAAAAAGCTGCCTCAGAAGAGTGGAGGGAAGTGTCTTTTCTGTGGTCTAAGTGTGTGCTGATAGATGACAAGGAGGGTCTAAAGGGAACAGACCACACTGAATTCTGTTTCTATGATGCAAGTAGAAGATGATAATAACCAAAAGTGGGGTGATGTCATGAGGTATAAGAAGTTTAGCAATTGGGTACCTATAATAATGAATCTAAAAAGCAAAGTAGTTCTGGCAGTATTGTGCTTAAGAAAGAAATTATCACTCAAAAATAAGATTCATATGGCATTTTACAAATACTGCAGGACTTTGGAAGAAACAAGATTTCTCGTTCACTTTGCTTCGGGCTTTATCTCTGTCTATTCTCCCACATGGATTAAAGTCAGGGGCACTCTTTTTCTTCCTTAGTGCAAACTGACTTTCACCTTTTTTTTTTTTTTTACCTATAGGTTTTATATTCTCATATCACCATTAATAAACAATATTTTTGACTTAGTCCATTCAGGTTGCTGTAACCAAAGATATGCTACACTGGGTGAGTTATAAACAACAGAAATTTACGATATTTTCAAAGTTTTGAAGAGTAGAAGTCCATGATCGAAGACCCAGCGGATTCAGTGTCTGGGGAGAAGTCACTTTCTAGAGGGCCATGTTTCCACTGGAAGCTCACATGGCACAAGACACAAAGTTGTTTCTAAGACCTCTTTTGTAAGAGGACTAACTCCCTTCATGAGGGCTCCAACCTTAAGACATAATCACTTTCCAAAGGCCTCACCTCTTAATATAATCACTTTGGGGGCTGGCTTTCAAAATATGAATTTTGGGAGAACATAAACATTCAGATCATAGCATACTCCTCTATATGTTTCAGTAATTTTAAGCCAAAAATTATTTTTTCTTTAAAGAGTGTTTCACCACATTCCCAGATTTTCCTTTTACTAATTTATATTTTCTTATTGATTTAATGGAGTTCCCCATATATTCTAGCTATTGGAGATGATATGTTTTGTAAGCATCTTCTCCAACTCTCTTTTTTTTTTTTTAATTTTAATTTTTATTTTTATTTATTTATTTATTTTTTAATAAATTTTTATTAATGGTAATGGGATGATATTAATAAATCAGGGTACATATATTCAAAGAAAACATGTCTAGGTTATTTTGTCATCAAATTATGTTGCAAACCCCTCGCCCAAAGTCAGATTGTCCTCCGTCACCCTCTATCTAGTTCTCTGTGCCCCTCCCCCTCCCCCTAACTCTCTCCCTCCCTCCCTCCCATGTCCTCCCTCCCCCCCCACCCTTGGTAACCACCACACTCTTGTCCATGTCTCTTAGTCTCATTTTTATGTTCCACCAATGTATGGAATCATGTAGTTCTTGTTTTTTTCTGATTTACTTATTTCACTCCTTATAATGTTATCAAGATCCCACCATTTTGCTGTAAATGATCTGATGTCATCATTTCTTATGGCTGAGTAGTATTCCATAGTGTATATGTGCCACATCTTCTTTATCCAGTCTTCTATTGAAGGGCTTTTTGGTTGTTTCCATGTCTTGGCCACTGTGAACAGTGCTGCAATGAACATGGGGCTACATGTGTCTTCACGTATCAATGTTTCTGAGGTTTTGGGGTATATACCCAGTAGAGGGATTGCTGGGTCATAAGGTAGTTCTATTTGCAGTTTTTTGAGGAACCACCATACTTTCCTCCATAATGGTTGTACTACTTTACAGTCCCACCAACAGTGAATGAGGGTTCCTTTTTCTCCACAGCCTCTCCAACATTTGCTATTACCCATCTTGTTGATAATAGCTAATCTAACAGGAGTGAGGTGGTATCTCATTGTAGTTTTGATTTGCATTTCTCTAATAACTAATGAAGCTGAGCATCTTTTCATATATCTGTTGGCCATTTGTATCTCTTCCTGGGAGAAGTGTCTGTTCATGTCCTCTTCCCATTTTTTTATTGGATTGTTTGTTTGTTTGTTGTTGAGTTTTATGAGTTCTTTGTAAATTTTGGATATTAGGCCCTTATCTGAGCTGTCGTTTGAAAATATCAGTTCCCATATAGTTGGCTGTCTGTTTATTTTGATATCAGTTTCTCTTGCTGAGCAAAAACTTTTAATTCTGATGTAGTCCCATTCATTTATCTTTGCCTTCACTTCTCTTGCCATTGGAGTCAAGTTCATAAAATGTTCTTTAAAACCCAGGTCCATGATTTTAGTACCTATGTCTTCTTCTATGTACTTTATTGTTTCAGGTCTTATATTTAGGTCTTTGATCCATTTTGAATTAATTTTAGTACACGGGGACAGGCTGTAGTCGAGTTTCATTCTTTTGCATGTGGCTTTCCAGTTTTCCCAACACCATTTGTTGAAGAGGCTTTCTTTTCTCCATTGTGTGTTGTTGGCCCCTTTATCAAAGATTATTTGACCATATATATGTGGTTTTATTTCTGGGCTTTCTATTCTGTTCCATTGGTCTGAGTGTCTATTTTTTTGCCGATACCATGCTGTTTTGATTATCGTGGCCCTATAATATAGTTTAAAGTCAGGTATTGTAATGCCCCCAGCTTCATTCTTTTTCCTTGGGATTGTTTTGGCTATTCGGGGGTTTTTATAGTTCCATATAAATCTGATGATTTTTTGTTCCATTTCTTTAAAAAATCTCATAGGGATTTTGATGGGAATTGCATTAAATTTGTATATTGCTTTGGGTAATATGGCCATTTTGATTATATTTATTCTTCCTATCCAAGAACAAGGAATATTTTTCCATCTCATTGTATCTTTTTCGATTTCCCTTAACAATGCTTTGTAATTTTCATTATATAGGTCCTTTACGTTCTTTGTTATGTTTATTCCTAGGTATTTTATTTTTTTTGCTGCAATCGTGAAGGGGATTATTTTTTTGAGTTGGTTTTCTAATATTTCATTGTTGGCATATAGAAAGGCTATGGACTTTTGTATGTTAATTTTGTATCCTGCGACCTTACTGTATTGGTTTATTGTTTCTAATAATCTTTTTGTGGAGTCTTTCGGGTTTTCGATGTATAGGATCATATCATCAGCAAAAAGTGATAGCTTTACTTCTTCTTTTCCGATATGGATGCCTTTTATTTCTTTGTCTTGTCTGATTGCTCTGGCCAGAACTTCTAGCACCACGTTGAATAAGAGTGGAGAGAGTGGACAACCCTGTCTTGTTCCTGATTTAAGGTAGAAAGTCCTCAGTTTTATGCCGTTTAATAGGATGTTGGCTGATGGTTTATCATATATGGCCTTTATCATGTTGAGATATTTTCCTTCTATACCCATTTTGTTGAGAGTCTTAAACATAAAATTGTGTTGTATTTTATCAAAAGCCTTTTCTGCATCTATTGATAAGATCATGTGGTTTTTGTTCTTTGTTTTGTTGATATGGTGTATTACGTTAACCGTTTTGCGTATGTTGAACCATCCTTGAGATTCTGGGATGAATCCCACTTGATCATGATGTATTATTTTTTTAATATGTTGTTGTATTCGGTTTGCCAGTATTTTGTTTAGTATTTTAGCATCTGTATTCATTAGAGATATTGGTCTGTAGTTTTCTTTCTTTGTGCCATCCTTGCCAGGTTTTGGTATGAGGTTTATGTTGGCCTCATAAAATGTGTTTGGAAGTATTGCTTCTTCTTCAATTTTTTGGAAGACTTTGAGTAGAATAGGAACCAAGTCTTCTTTGAATGTTTGATAGAATTCACTAGTATAACCGTCTGGGCCTGGACTTTTATTTTTGGGGAGATTTTTAATAGTTTTTTCTATTTCCTCCCTGCTGATTGGTCTGTTTAGGCTTTCTGCTTCTTCATGACTCAGTCTAGGAAGGTTGTATTGTTCTAGGAATTTATCCATTTCTTCTAGATTGTTGTATTTGGTGGCATATAATTTTTCATAGTATTCTACAATAATTCTTTGTATTTCTATGATGTCTGTGGTGATCTCTCCTCTTTCATTTTGGATTTTATTTATTTGAGTCCTGTGTCTTTTTTCCTTGGTGAGTCTTGCCAAGGGTTTGTCAATTTTGTTGATCTTTTCAAAGAACCAGCTCCTTGTTTTATTGATTTTTTCTATAGTTTTTCTGTTCTCTATTTCATTTATTTCTGCTCTGATTTTTATTATCTCCTTTCTTCGGCTGGTTTTGGGTTGTCTTTGTTCTTCTTTTTCTAGTTCCTTAAGGTGTGAAGTTAAGTGGTTTACTTCGGCTCTCTCTTGTTTGTTCATATAGGCCTGAAGTGATATGAACTTTCCTCTTATTACTGCTTTTGCTGCATTCCAGAGATTCTGATATGTCGTATTTTCATTTTCATTTGTCTGTATATATCTTTTGATTTCTGCGCTTATTTCTTCTTTGACCCATTCATTTTTTAGAAGTATGTTGTTTAGTTTCCACATTTTTGTGGGTTTTTCCCCCTCTTTTTTGCAGTTGAATTCTAGTTTCAAGGCTTTATGATCAGAAAATATGCTTGGTACAATTTCAATTTTTCTAAATTTGCTGATATTGTCTTTGTGGTCCAACATATGGTCAATTCTTGAGAATGTTCCATGTACACTAGAGAAAAATGTATACTCTGTCGCTTTGGGATGAAGTGTCCTGTAGATGTCTATCATATCCAGGTGTTCTAGTATTTCGTTTAAGGCCACTATATCTTTATTGATTCTCTGTTTGGATGACCGATCTAGAGCCGTCAGCGGTGTATTGAGGTCTCCAAGTATGATTGTATTTTTGTTAGTTTTTGTTTTAAGGTCAATAAGTAGCTGTCTTATATATTTTGGTGCTCCTTGGTTTGGTGCATATATATTAAGGATTGTTATGTCTTTTTGATTCAACTTCCCCTTAATCATTATGAAATGACCATTTTTGTCTCTGAGTACTTTTTCTGTCTTGTAGTCAGCATTATTACATATGAGTATTGCTACGCCTGCTTTTTTTTGGGTGTTGTTTGCTTGGAGTATTGTTTTCCAGCCTTTCACTTTGAATTTGTTTTTATCCTTGTTGCTTAGATGTGTTTCTTGTAGGCAGCATATAGTTGGATTTTCTTTTTTAATCCATTCTGCTACTCTGTGTCTTTTTATTGGTAAGTTTAATCCATTTACATTTAGTGTAATTATTGACACTTGTGGGTTCCCTATTGCCATTTTATAAATTGCTTTCTGTTAGTTTTGTATCTAGTTTGATTCTTCTCTTTTGTTTTTCTATCATTTGTTTTTGTTTGTTTGTGTTCCATACTTCTTTCCTCTGTTGCTACCTTTTTTAAGTCAAGTGTTTTTGTGGTGGTTTTTTTAAGGGTGGTTACCATTAAGTAATGAAAAGGGTACCTACCATATTCATTGTAGTACCCTATCTTATAAGTATTTCTGCACTTCATCATCCTTTGCTACTGTTAATCTCCATCCTCTCCCCCCTTTTTTTCTTTTGTTGTCACAGTTTAAGTTTGGTTTTATTGTGTTCTTGGTGGAGCTGTTACTTGTGGTGTTGTTTTCTTTTGTTATTTGAATCTCGTTGGAAAACCCCCTTTAGTATTTCCTGGAGTGGGGGCTTTCTGTTGATAAATTCTCTCATCTTTTCTGTATTTGTGAATGTTTTTATATCTCCTTCATACTTGAAGGATAGCTTTGATGGATATAGTATTCTTGGCTGAAAGTTCCTCTCTTTCAGGGCTTTAAATATTGGGGTCCACTCTCTTCTAGCTTGTAGAGTTTCTGCTGAGAAATCTGATGATAATCTAATAGGCCTTCCTTTATATGTTGTACTCTTCTTTTCCCTGGCTGCCTTGAGAATTTTTTCTTTGTCATTGGTTTGTGTCATCTTTATTATGATGTGCCTTGGAGTGGGTTTGTTGGCATTAAGAAAACTTGGTGTTCTGTTTGCTTCTTGAATTTGAGGCTTTAGTTCTTTCCACAGGCTTGGGAAGTTCTCATCTATTATTTGTTTGAGTATATTCTCCATTCCATTTTCTTTCTCTTCTCCCTCTGATATACCTATTATTCTTATGTTATTCTTTCTGATGGAGTCAGACAATTCCTGTAGGGCTTTCTCATTTTTTATTATTTTTGAGTCTCTTTCTTCTTCTCTCTGTTGTGCCTCAAGTTGTTTGTCTTCTATTTCACTAATCCTATCTTCAATCTGGGCTGTTCTGTTAGCTAAGCTTGTTACCTCGTTTTTCAGCTCGTGAATTGAGTTTTTCATTTCTGTTTGATTTGTTTTTATAGTTTCAATTTCCTTGGTAATATATTCTTTGTGTTCATTGAGTTGTTTTCTGATCTCCCTATATTGCCTTTCTGTGTTTTCTTGTATATCTCTGAGTATTTTTAAGATTTCTATTTTAAATTCTCTGTCATTTAGTTCCAAGGCTTCCAATATGTTAAGTCTTTTCTCCATAGATTTTTCCACATCTATTTGTGTTACCTCTCTTTCTTTTGTATCCATAATATTCGATTTCCTCTTTCTTATCGGCATCTGAGGGTGGTCTTATTGATAGCACTAATTAGAATTAATAAAGGGTAAAAAGAAAAAAAAAAAAAGGTAAAACACCCCACAAAAAAAAACAGTAATAATTTATTATTTCCCCCTTTTTTTCTCTCTTCTCTTTCCCTCCTCTCCCCTCCTCAGGGAAATATCGTGCCTATAATGGAGGGCCTGATTTGGGGTGAAGAGTTCAAGGGGCAAAAAAAAGGGAGTAGGGACCTACTAAATGCAAAAAAAAAAAAAAAAAAAAAGGAAGAAAATCTTAGACAAGCATAAGATGATTTGCTTGTAAGTGATGGTCAACTAAGAGATATAATGAGAGGGATAAGAGGGAACCAGAAAAAGGGACCAAAAAAGAATAATAAAGAAGAAAAAATAAAAATAATAAGTAAAAATCTGTTGTATTAAGTGGAGCGAAGACTAAATACAATGGAGACCTTGGGTTGGGAGGACCCAAAATGCCACAAAAATAAACATACAAAAAAAAAAAAAAAAACAAAAGCAAAAAAGAGAAATAAAGCCAAAAAAAAAAGCCTTGAGCCAAATTAACTAATTTGTTCGTGATTGAGGATTATATGGGAGGAAAGTAAAATGAGAAAAGATAAAACGAATAGAAAAGAAAAAATAAGAAAAAGAGAAAAATGAAGGAAGAAATAAAATAGGAGGAGAAAAAAACAAAATAAAGCAAGACAAAAAAAAAAAAACAACAAAAGAGGAGAGAGTGAGAGTTAAGTGTTTTGGAGTATAACCTTAATGGAGGGTGAGGATGAAGAAGAAAAATAAAATGCAACACTCATGGGTAGTGTAGTTCAAGAAAGGGGAAGCATAAGATGGGCAGAGAATAGAAGGACCGAGGTGGAGGAAATAAAGGCAAAAAGATAGAAGAAACAAACAACAACAACAAAAAAAATAATTAGTGGATCAAGTTGTAAAGTCTGTGGGTTTTTCTTGATTTTGAGAGGTTAACTTCTTCCTTTTTCTTTTCTCTCCCTCTTCCTGGTCGGTGACTCTGTACCCCAGGCTCTGCCCCTGTGTCACTCTTAGGTAGGGATTTGCAGTTGATGGGATTCTATGGCAATGTCATATAATTGGCTTTAGTCTTGCTGGAAGTAAAGGCTTGTTGGCGTTTGCAGGGTCCAACGATGAGAGAGTTTGCTTTCCTGGATTCTCTCTCCTAGTCCCCCGTTTCTGAATTAGCAGCCTGGTAATCCAGCTATAAGGCTGCAACTGCTTCTGCCTGGGGAGTAAGAGGCTCAAAGAGCTGGGAAATCCCCACTCTATCCCCACTCAGTGCAAGGCTTTGGGAAAGGCTCTGAGAGTCAGGGCCTCCAGTGTAATCAGGCGGGGGTGGGAGTCAATTGTTGTCAAGGTGACTGTTCAGTGCCTATCATTTAGTTGGACCTCTCAACCCAGGCTTTCCACACTTTGTAGCCTGTTTTTGCAGGGAAGAAGAGGCACTAGTCTCTGCTTATGACTAGTGTAGTATAGACCTTATTATCTGCCAAGTCCTTCTTGTTAGTGTTTATCCCTGAATATGGAGGCTCTATCAATCAGAAGTTGCCCCCACCCCTTTAGCGAGAGGCACTAAAAAATATCACGCCTCTTGTCTTGGATCGCTGAACTGAGAGAGATCTTATCAATTAGAACCGAGGGTGCGCAGATTTTATGGGTTAAGCTAATTTCAGTGATTGGGTCGCAGCTGTGCTTCTAAAGGTATTTTAGGCTGCCTGCGCGCGCCCCTCCCCCAACTCTTGATTGTTAGCTTGAATGGCTGGGTGAGGTGCCCCGCCCATGGAGAGAATCTCCCAAGCCTCTCCCGCTCGCCCCACCACTGGCGGCTGGACCGCACCAGGCACAGGATAATGGAGCCCCCTGGGTGTGTGGGCCAGCAGGGCGCCCTGGGCGCGTGGAATGCCCAAGGCACGCGCGCGAATGGGGCACTCCGGGCACCGGTGGCCGGCGACCCCCACTCGCAGTGTGCGGGCTGCTGGGAATGTCAGCGGTGCTCAACCGGACCGGGCGCGCGTGCGGCTGCTCACGGCGGCTCGCGGGGGCTCGTGGTGGCCGCTCGCGGTGGTGGCTCACGGGGGCTCGCGGTGGCGGCTCGTGGTGGCTCACGGTGGCGGCTCGCGGTTCCCAAGTATATGGGCTGACTCACCACAGGCGCACTTCCTTGCGGTTTGAAAGAGTGTCCTGCGGTAGCTTCCTCCACACCCTCGTCTCTCAGATTCAAGTGATAACAGTCCTTTCGCTATCAGTTTGTGTGGAACTCCGGAATGCTCCGAGGATAAATTTTTCTGTTTCTAGTTGATAAATTTGTTGTGATTTAGGGGAGAGCTGTCGGACGCGCTGCTCACGGCGCCATTTCCGTGACGTCACTCCTTCTCCAACTCTCTATCTTGCCTTTTCATTTTCTTAATGATGTTGGCAGAAGCAATTTTCTTATGATTGTAGGTTAAGTATGCTTTCTGGGCTATAGTTGGAGGTCATAGTCAGATCATGGAAATCACCTAAAATTCTTAGGCTACTGCATGCAGTTCCTTATTTTGGCTTCTGAAAAATAGTTATTTACTTCATTAATTCTGCAAGGTAAATCTCTAGTTTCGGTAGGCTAAGAAAGAAGGTATATAACATAATGTATTCAGGACAGTGACATCCCATCGCCTTGGCTATAAGGTGTAACCTAATCATGACAGTGCCATAGCATTGCCTTTGCCATATTTTATTAGTTAGAAGCAGAAGTCAGGACCTGTTCACACTCTAAAGGGAAAGAATTGCAAAAGGCATAAACACCAGTATCTAATAGGAGATTAACCTAGAATCTCCCCTCCACAATGGCTAATACCACACTTCATAATCTGAAACTCAACACGAATAGCATTGCCACCACTCAACTACTTTCATCTATTCTTGTTTAATTTGCATTCTTTATTTGCTTCATATAATTTTTCTATGGACGCAAACACCTCAAGGAATAGCTATATAAATGTATTTAATTTTATTTAAAATCTATTAACATTTGTGACTTTTTGCTTTATTTTTATATTTTTATATAAAGATTCCTGGTGCCATAAGGGAATACTAAGCAGTATTATAATTCACATAATCTGTTCTATTGCTATTTTCTTTACCTCCCATCTCATTCATTACCTACAGAATATGTTTGTCTTATCATTTCATTTTATAAATAAGATGTTAAGATTTACATTTACCATCAGCACCTGAAATCTGATGTTGAAAATGTTTGTGTGTTTTCTGCTGTTGGAAGTATGTTTTAGAAGGATCAGATTGTAATTTTTTGGTCTGCTTAGAGAAGCCTGAGGAAATAATAGTGATATCGTCTATTTTCTAAATAGTTAAAGCATGATTAATTTTGAAGAAACAATTTTGAAGTATGAGTAATTGTTGACAGATAATTACAACTTTTCAACACCTAATTAGGAATATTGTCACAGGAGTATCTTTTTCTTTCTGTAGCTACACAAATTATCTTTCATTACAGTATGCTGTATATAGCCATAAAATATAGCTATAAAAATTGGTCTATAGGTTCAATAAACAGTTGTTTAAAAAATATAGAATGAGTATGTTTATATGAATACATGGTGATGAAGAACTGCTTTTCTTTTAAGGAATGCTATTCGAAGAAGAAATGATCAAATATTAAGGGAAAGTAGTATATTTTGTTGAATATTTCAAAATAAAGCAATTTCTTTTTATCCTTGTGAGCTCATCAGAAATTCAAGAAGATTATTAGCTTTGCATGTCTTTTTCTAATTTTCTAAAGGTCATCCCCAGAAATTAGAGATTAAAGGCATTTTGGGGAGTTTTAGGCTCACCTACATCATCAATTGAACCAAAAAACTCCATTATTTATCTTTTATCTAGTAATCTATAAATATCTACCTACCTACCTACCTACTTTTCTATCTATCTAATAGATTATTAGATATAAAATTAAAAATTTTATTTAATCTATTTTGTGCTACTGACATTCAATGAGAAAGTGAGCTTCAATAATTTTCAGTTTTCTCCCCTCTAGATTTCACATTCTGAATTGTTCCTTTTGGTTGGATCTTTAGATTTGAAATACTTTTTTCTAATCAGTATCTCACTCCCTGGATTAAGGAACACATTCATATTTGTGTATTGACATACTGGTGTCTATCAGCAGATGCACACGTTTGTGAGAATAAAGCACTCTCCTTGAAATGTAAGTCATCACTCTTCCCTCACAGATTTAGTGCTGTGGGGGTCTTTCCTGGTTCCTCAAATCAGGGCACCTCTTGAAGAAATAGTGGTCTCTTTCATGTGTGTAGTTCCAAAAAAAGAGGGGTGGTGGAAGTGGAGCAGTTGCTCCCAGAGAAGCAGGCATCATTCAAATGGATGCTAATTTCTTTAGAGTGATCCATTGAAGTGCTAATGTACAGGCTCATTGCCCCTGGCCTAAATGTTCTGAGCTCTACAGCCTCTTTCAGTTCTGCACTACCTCTACTGAGCAAAATGAAAGTCACAGCTGGGGACATTCTGCTAAGCAGGGAACATATTTTACAAGACATCTTCCCACAGAAAATTATAGCAAAAGGGGGAAATGCTTTCTACAATTCATAATTATTCTTTTTCTTAGTTTAACACAAACAGATTTAAGAGATCACCTTCTAGAAAAGCCTCTACATGGGTTCCATCTATATATTCTTGGGCATATATATGTCCCATGGACTAAAACTTCATAAGCTGATTGGTGCAAACTTTTTGTTGTCCTCAAGGTGACTTTAAATGTAGAAAAGTCTATTCAGATATTTTAGCATTTAGTATTCAATTTATGACAGTTGCAGTTCCAAATCTTGACCTCTATCTTAGATTTTTCTTTGTTTTTCATTAAATTTATTGGGGTGACATTGGTTAATAAAATCATCTAGATTTCAAGGGTACAATTCAATGATACATCATCTATGTAGTGCATTGTGTGCCCACCACTCAAAGTCAAATCTTCTATCATCATACACTCGACTCTTCCTGCCCTTCACTACCCCAACCTTCTTTTTTCTCTGGTGACCAGAATACCCTTGTCTGTGTCTGAGTTTTGGTGTGCTTATTCATTTGTTGCTTTTAGTTTTATTTGTAACCTATTAGTGAAATCATATGGTTCTTGAGTTTTTCTATCTGACTTATTTTGTTTAGCATGGTCTTTCATCTTAGGTTTTTAAATTCGGCTTGCAAAACTTAATGGACTCTGCATGAGTCTAGCATATTTTAACATACTTTGAGTAAATTTTGTTCTCATCTACAAACCAATTTCAATGTATTAAATAAAATTTATATATTTTGTTTATTCTTTAGAATTCATGTTCAGTTTTAGTCTTCTATGCACCTATATAATTCTTATCAATACAACTAACTATAACTCACACATACAGTAAACCTAAATTTTTGATGTTGTAGTGGCATATATGTATATATATTGTTGGGCAGATAAAATATATTATGCTCACTTTGTAAAAGATAATGCTGCCCATGTGGAGGCCGTTGCCCAGGTGATATTAATGTGTGTTGAGAATCCCTGTAGCCTGGGCTTGGTTTTGGGATTAAGCCTTTCCCACCCTTTTTGATGTGGGGCGGTACAATCCAATCATGCCTCAGAGAAGTGACTTTGTATTAGAGACTTCCCTATTTTGTATATTGGATTAGAGGTTGTGAAGCTACAATATAAAATGGGGGCAGAACAAGAGTTTGCCCTCTTGGTTCCTGACATTAGAGGAGAGAGCAGAGCAGAGAGCAGAAGGAGGCCACGTGGAGGAGGCCAGGAGAAGCAGCCAAGATGGCAGAGTGCTGAGTGAGAGGCCAGTTTGTGTAGAGTTTGTATCTGGGAGAAGGAAGGAGATGGGGAACTGAGGAGAATAAGGCTGGTGAGCTAGAAACCTTTGATTCTAGGAAACTCGGATAAGTCAGTGGCTTTGTGAGCACTGAATGTGAGTGGGTTTTGGAGCCCAGTGTGTATTTTTACTTGCCCGCCGGGTGCAAGCTAGAATTAAAGATGGCGGCCCACCAGTTTTTGGCTCCACCGTTTCTTTACCGACTGTTTGAATACAATGCAAACCTGCATAGGCCAGGAGGCTGCTGTGATAGTGGCCCTGGCCCTGGCTGCTGGCTTTACATATATGTAATAAGATTTTCAGATAAAGTGTAATGCGAAATCAATTATTTATTTACAATATTAAAGTTGTGTTACAATGCAATTACTTTAAAAGGCCTGGCTTTCTTAAGTATACAAGAGTATATAATTATACATTTATTCTCTAGCTTTGGTTTCCTAATTTGTAACTTCCTTTTGGCCCTTCTTTGTTTATCTTCTATATTTACTAATTTCTTTAAAATCACTTAATTATTTTAATTTGTAACTTCCCCCCTACCTTTTTAAAAAAATTATTTTAATGAGAGAGAGAGACAGACAGACAGACACAGAAAGAGACAGAAAGGAAGGGAGAGAGATAACATTGATTAATTTTTCACTGAGATACCTTAGCTGTTAATTGATTGTTTTCTCATATGTTCCTTGACCAGGTGGCTCCAGCAGAGCCAGTGACCCTTCGCTCAAGCCAGAGACCTTGGGCTTCAAGCCAGCAACCATGGGGTCATATCTAGGATCCCACGCTCAAGCCAGCGTCCCTGCACTCAAGCCAGTGATCTCTTGCTCAAGCTGGCAACCTCGGGGTTTCTAAACTGGTTCCTCAGCATCCCAGGCCAACACCCTATCCACAGTTCCACTGCCTGGTCCAGCAAAACTGGTACTTTATTTTCATTTTGTAAATCTGTCTAAAATAACTAGATGAATATTGCTCTTAATGAAGTTTTGGTGTTGTAACTTAGAGTTCTACATTTAGTTTTATACATTAATGACCATGGTTATAGATACTAAGAAATGTCATAGAAATCTTTATAGCAGAATGGGAGTCCACAGGTTAATTATTATGTATAATGATTTTGAAAGTTACTACAAAGTTACATGTTTTAAATAATCATAAATATGTCATTCCTCAATAAAAATCTTAGGAGATCATTCATCTATACAACTAATCTACATGACAACTAAAATTTGACGCCTGACCAGGCGGTGGCACAGTGGATAGAGTGTCGGACAGAGATGCGAAAGACTCAGGTTCGAGACCCCGAGGTCGCCAGTTTGAGCGTGGGCTCATCGGGTTTGAGCAAAAATTCACCAGCTTGGACCCAAGGTCGCTGGCTCAAGCAAGGGGTTACTCAGTCTGCTGAAGGCCCATGGTCAAGGCACATATGAGAAAGCAATCAATGAACAACTAAGGTGTCGCAATGTGCAATGAAAAACTAATGATTGATGCTTCTCATCTCTTCGTTCCTGTCTGTCTGTCCCTGTCTTTCCCTCACTCTGACTCTCTGTCTGTGTAAAAAAAAAAAAAAAAAAAAAAAAAATTTGCAAAGAATAAAATTAGTTATCTTTATTATTTAGTTACTTTACATGTATAGAACAAAATATTGCTGTATTTGAACATTCAGAGATACAGTTACTTATATTTTTGCCAAGAAATAACTCACTTTCATTAACAGAAATGAATGTGTTCCTCTAAAGAAACACTAGGAAAACATATAAAGATGTCATTTGTACATTTTGTGTTGATTTAATTTTCTATTACTGAGTGGGTATTTTGTTTATAGACAGATGCAGAAATGAAAAGAATTTTTCAAAAGCCATTCATTACTTTATAAATACTTATCAAAACTGCCTATAGAAACTTTTTTTTTTTTTGTATTTTTCTGAAGTTGGAAACGGGGAGGCAGTCAGACAGACTCCCGCATGCGCCCGACCGGGATCCACCCGGCATGCCCACCAGGGGACGATGCTCTGCCCATCTGGGGTGTTGCTCTGTTGCAACCAGAGCCATTCTAGTGCCTGAGGCAGAGGCCATAGAGCCATCCTCAGCATCCAGGCCAATTTTGCTCCAATGGAGCCTTGGCTGCGGGAGGGGAAGAGAGAGACAGAGAGGAAGGAGAGGGGGAGGAGTAGAGAAGCAGATGGGTGCTTCTCCTGTGTGCCCTGGCTGGGAATCGAACCCGGGACTCCTGCACGCCAGGCCGATGCTCTACCACTGAGCCAACTGGCCAGGGCTTTATACTTCTTTAATAGTACATTTTGTCATGTTTCCTTAGAGATTTATCACCAAAATGAATGATTGAGTAGTTGTACATTCAAGTTATTAGCTGATCATTAGTTTTTAGTCTTTCAGATAGATGTCAAAATTTGGAATGGATTTTTTCTGAATTGCTTTCATTTTGTTATTATTAGTGATACTTGCAATATTAGTTGTAGATAAATTTTCTGTAATGAATAAAATCAATTTTAGGCTCTATAGTATACAGAACAGAATAGGAGTTCAACGTCTGAATGGCTATGTTTAACTGTTAGCTCACTGCTCACAGATACTTATTTGCATAAATTGATAAACAGATAACAGGTAAAGAGGGGAAGTCTACAGTTACTTCCCCTGTAGAAAAGAAGGAAGAACATGGTTAAGGTAGAGTAGTACACACAAACATAAATGTTTAAAATTTCATTTTTTTGTTCTTTGTTATTTCTTATTCCCACTTGTTTGTTTCTTTATAACAAAAAACCATTTTATTTTTCCCTAGATACATTTAAAAAAAAAGATTTTAATGGAAAACCTTTAGTATCATCTTGTCACCCTGAATGCCAGCAACACCTTGTCTTTGATATATAATACATAGGAAGCCGGGTCAAAGTCTAGTCAGTAAATATTTCTCCATGGTTCTTCAACAGTATTGCACGTACAAAGTTTTCTGCTATTCACTTTAGCAAATAGAAACATAATTTAAAACTTTCATTCTCTTATGTGAAACCTAATATCCAGTCCTATATTTATTATTACAGTTAGAAAAATAAAACAAAAGAAAAAGAAAGCCTTGAAAAATTCATGGTATGAGTTCATGATGCTAATTATCTAATCTCTTCAAATGTAAGATTATTTTTTAAATGCGTACATAATAACCTTCAGGTTGAATTTGAAAGGCTTAAGACTTGAACTCTAATAGACTCTTAAGCAATATACAAATAAATCTCTGATTTAATTTTTACTTGCCTTTTGATTTCAATTATTCTTGCATTGTCCATTGAATTAATGCCCTTCAAATACTAATAAATATATTACAGTATTTATAAGCTTTCTTATCTACTCTGATACTTATGGAAAGTTAAGCCACAGGGAATAAAACAAAGATCTCCCAACAGGGTGAATTCTTGCTTTTGTCCTAGACAAAATAGTGGATGCTTGAACCTGGAGGGCATCAGGGTAACAGTTAGAGGATGTGTGTTTGGAGGACTGTTCAGGTGCACATAAGAACTCTAAGGCACGTTAGGCTCCAGCTGAGACCAGCTAGCCAGCAACTCTGTTGTGGTTGGATCAGAAGTAAATGCCAAATAGCTGGAAACCAGAACAAAGACAAATACAGTAAAGGTATGTTATTTCAGTATTAAAAAACAGGAAGATAGACCTAAGGCTAACATTTTTCTTATTTTTTTATAATATTTAAAATCTCTGGCCATTTTTTCACATATAAATATTTAAATCCACACATTTCTAAGCATAGATTTATCTTCATCCCAAAGATTTGGACATTTTTTTTTGCCCTTTTATTCGGTATAGAATATTTTTAAAAACATCATGTATTTTACTTTTTTTTTAAACAGATTATTTTAATTATATTGTTTAACTTTTTAACACTTGAAGGTTTTTATAATATTCTCCTGTTAATAATGTCTTATTAAATTTTACAGTGGTTAGAAGATATATTTTGCATAAATTCAGTATCTGTCAGTTTGTTAAAATTTATTTTATGGCTCAGGATAACAATCAATGTCACTATACACTAGATCATAATGTTAATTCTTCTATTGTTGGGCACAGTATTTTACGAATGTACATTTGACTTCATTGTTGGATAATATTAATCAAATATTTCATAGTTTTATTAATTTCTGAAGTTTCTTCTATCAATTGCTTTGAGAGGGGCATTAAAATTTTCAGTTGCATTTCATATTTGTAATTTTTCATTTACCTTGCTTTTTCTTATATTATTGAAGCTTTGCAGCACTATACTTTCATTTTCCACCTCATTGTTTGAAGTATATTGATCTATTTTACTATTTACTAATTTAAAATTCACAACTTTTTAATATTTTGCTTAGAGCACTTGATTGTCTTTGAAAGATTTCTTTACATAATAACTTACATTTACTAGCACAGTTTTACCTGCCTGTTCTATCACTTCTCTCATTTCTGGCTTTGTTCTACCCAGAGATTTTTCTGCTGGTTATGGGCCATATTGTTCTGCTTCCTCATTTGTTGTTTTTGATACAGAACATAATTAATTTTCTATTGCTGAGTAAAAATTTGTGTTGTTTTTAAAGATATTTAAACCACTTTTTTCCAGTCATTCTCTTGTCCGCAATAAATGTGACATATAAATAAGTACTTGCTTCCTGGCTAAAGGGACTTTGAGCAATTTCCAGCTCTCCTTGAGTACTAGGAATTGCTTTATAGACCTCTATATTTTTTTCATTTTTCTTTGGAAATTCTTGCCCAGCCTCATGAATTTTAAGTCTATGCATATGTAGATTGGTATACAGATAAAGCCTCAGAAGTAACCCTAAGCTATTTTCTGAAATGCTTTCTTCGCATAGCTCCCTCCTCTCTGGAATTGTACTGTATAAATATTCTAGCCTTTCACCCTCCTTGAACTCAGACCTCTGCCTCCTCAACTCAGTAAGCAAATCATGTTCCTTCCTATATCACAGACTGAAAACGGCCTTCACGCAGAAACCTGAGCAATGGTATATGCCTTCACGCAGAAACCTGGCTCAACTACTATATGTTCCTTGTCATAGAGATTTCTGTTCTGTGCTGGTCATTGCTTGATATCTGCAAATTGATTTTTCATTATGTTTTGTTACATTTTGTAAAAAGTTATACCAGAAAACTAATTCTAGACCCTGATACTCTCTTGTGAGCACAAATAGAAGTGGTTTGTCTCACTTTAAAGTAGTTTTTCTTTTGCCAAACATTTTTTCCCCATAAGACTGACATATGACAGTGTCTTCTTAAAATACTAAACTCGTTATTTGATCTTTTTTTTTTTATACAAAGAATTCATATTTTCTGAGTTTAAACACCCTTCTAGATCTGGCCCCTCTTTACCTCTCCAGATTTCATTCTTATTATATTGAAACTGTATTGAAACATATATAAAGTATATTGAAAATATATCAATTTAAATATAATGTACTATGTGAAAAGAATGGGAGGGTTCTCAAACAGATATTGAGTTTTCCCACCCAATTCTAACTTCATTTAGCTTCTTGTCATTCACCATTTTCCACAAATTCCATTGGATTTCCCTTCTTTTATCTATGTTCTTATCAGGTGCAAATACAGTACATACATAAAGTATTTCTTGCTTACAATTCAGAGCTTTCCTAAAACCACAAGTTACTAAGAAAAAATGTCTTTGCAATTTATTCATCTATCACTAATTTCCTTGCACAATATCTTGTAAATAGCTATCTTATTATTATTTTTATTTAACTTTTCAAATGTCAGATAGTAACAACATAAAAGGTAGGCAGGTCAATCCAAATTTTAGGAACTAACAATTCTTAAAGTTGAAAGTGATGAACCCTTATAGAATACAGATCTTATAGACTTTTTCAATTATCTTTGTTTTATAAAAATTTATTACAGGCCCTGGCCAGTTGGCTCAGCAGTAGAGCATCTGTTGGTGTGTGGAAGTCCCAGGTTCAATTTCCAGTCTGTCTGTCTGTCTCTCTGTCTCTCTATCTCTCTCTCTCTCTCTTTCTCTCTCCCTCCCTCCTCCTGCAGCCATGGTTTGATTGGCTTGAGTGAGTTGCCTTCTGGCACTAAGGATGGCTCTGTGGCTTTTACCTCAGGTGCTAAAAAAATGGCTCAGTTGCTGAGCCTCGTAGCAACAGCAGAGATGGGCAGAGCATCGCCCCCTAGTGTACTTGCCAGGTGGATCCCCATAGGGGTGCATGTGGAAGTCTGTCTGCCTCCCTTCCTCTTACTGAATTAAAAAAAAAATTACTGCTTAATTTAGTGGATTAAACAGGAGTGATTTTATTATTTTTCCTGTTACTGTGGACTGCAGTGAACAAAGGGGCTGACTTGTCTGGAACATCCGAAATGAATGGTAGCTGGTTCAGACAATCAGCTGGGGACTCAGCTGCAGGTGTCAAATGAAACATCTCTGTTCTTCACCACTTGTCCCCTGAATGGGCATGGGCCTCTCACGGAGTGGTGGCTCAGTTCTAAGAGGCACAGTGTGAAAGCTGGCAGTCCTTTGAAGGCTGGTTTTGAAAATCTGTTAATGTTACTTATGATAGATTTCATTGCAAAGGCCAGTCAGTGACAAGACCTCTCCAGATTTGGGGCAGAAAAAATAACCTCCACGTCTTGATGTGAGAAATGTGTGAGGGGTGCACAAAGACAGAAGGAATTTGAGGAGCATTGTTTGACACTATTTTCCACAAGGAACTAGAAGAAATTACATTCTTGATGTCTCCTCATACTCTTTTTTCAATGTAGTTTTATTTTCTTCTTCCTTTTAACTTTCTCTCTCTCTCACTTTTTTTTTTTTTTCCAGACTTGGGATCGGAAGGTGGGAAGACCCAGATCTGTGAATGTTGAAACTTCATATCAGCCTTTATTCCTGTTATGTGGTAGCAGCCACAGCATCACTAATCTTTTTGAAACATTTGTATCTCTTTTCTGGGAACAAAATCTGGTTAAGCTTTATGTTCTCAGATGTTATAGCAGATCTCTATCTGTGAAACGATTTTCCCCCATACATTTCTGTAAACCACTCTTCACTCCAATCTTACAGTTTTCAAGAGTGGTATTTTCTATTCTTCATCGCAAGGAAGAACTTTACCAGAAGATATTAAAATAAATGAATACAAAAATAAACAGAGTTTAAAGTATATCTGACATTGTGGCACAACTAGAAGTATCATGATGTTTTAAATTGTGATTTAATCCTTTCCAACACTTCCAGGAGTAAACTATAATAGAAAAGTACTACTCATTTTTTTTTTCAAAAACAAAATCAAAGAAATTGGGAATATTAAATAACTGTACATATATTTCACTCTATTAATTAAAAAAGGTGATAATATATTACAAAACCAATTATTTACCATACCTATAAAAATATAATATATATATGTCAAACTTCTAACAATGTTTTTTAAGGGAATAGAATAATCTTTCAATACAGTGAGAAAAAAAATGTCAGAGATAATGCAAAAGATATATTGTTAAATACACCTGACAACTTTTTTTTTTACATTCTTAATATTCATCTCATATTTGTATATATGATTACAAATATAAGCCAGCTTAGACTTTGGCATATGATCAGAACATCAAAATCAGTTTTTATCAAGATGGTAGAGATTGTTGTACCTTTCATATTTAAACAATCTTTGAAGAGAGTTTTTTAGAAGTTTGCTTCCTAAATAAGTAGCTTTATCTTGAACTCTGAGAAGGCATGCAAATAAGGCCTTTTATTTAGACACAAATTTATATCAGATGGAATGTCTCCTAGCCAGGTTACAAAAAAAGTAAATTACATACTGCCTTTAAATAATAAAAATTTATTATCTCACATTCAGAGATACAAATTAAGAAAGCTGCTAAGGACTCTAATTCTGTGTTGATGGCTTCATTAAGCACATGAGCTCTTTTCATGTTTCTGTTGTGTTGTCCATAGCGTGTTGGGTGTGCTCCTTAATTTAGTTCCCATCATAGGCACAACATGGCTATTATAATTCCTGACATCCCATATAGTGCTGTAATATAAAACAGAAAAATGGGATATCTGTCTTTCATGTGTTTCTTTTTAAGAGAAAGGACATCTTTCAGTAGCAGAACTCTTCTCGTGTGGCCCAATCTGGATCAAATTATGATTCTAAAGAACAATGACTGTTAAGAGAAATGATTATTATGGACTTACGCTATTCAAATTTATTCCACATCTGGATAAAGTTACTGTTAAGTAGTATATAAATTATGGTCTTACGTGTAATAATGTTTGTGTGTGTTTTTAAATCTACATCCAGGGGGTTGCCAGTTTCTATAATGTTATATTATTCAACCTGATGTCGGTATCTCATGATTCAGCTATATTTTTCATTGAGTAGTCCCAGAGATGTTTGCTAATTAATGAAATAAGAGTTTAAAATATATTATTATGGAATAAGTCAACAGCTTGTTAAACAGCAAAACTGATGTTATCAATTTAATTTCACTGTTTACCTAAGTGAATTGGTGAAAGTATGTTGAATGGCTAAAGTATTGTAGACATTTGTTGAATTTGTGTGGAGGGGGGTATAACAATTTAAAAGCCCTTCACTTTTTATCATTCAGAATTCTGTGCAAGTGTTCTTTAGAATGATTCCTGTGTCCTGACAGGCTTTAGAAGACAGTGGGTATCTGGGTCCTTTTATTTATTTATTTTTTTAAACTTTTTTTTTTAAAGACTTTATTTATTCATTATAGAGAAGGGAGAGAAAGAGAGAAGGGGGGAGGAGCAGGAAGCATCAACTCCCATATGTGCCTTGACCAGGCAAGCCCAGGGTTTTGAACCAGCAACCTCAGCATTCCAGGTCGATGCTTTATCCACTGTGCCACCACAGGTCAGGCATGGGTCCTTTTATAAGACAGAATGAACACAGCCTCCAGAAGAGTTTTGTTGCCTTGCATAAACTTTTCATGAAAAGTGAGTTTAAAAGCTGGTATGATCTTGCCAGTTTGTACCACCTTGGAAGCACCAATGGCTAGCATTATTTCCCAGTACCACATTCAGAGACATATTGTATGTACTGAAGATACAGTAAAGAAAAAAAAATTAGCATACCTGTAAATTATGTAAGCATTTGTCTCAGTGACCGTCTTACCTTACTGACTTAGTTAGTCGAATGCAGGATTTTAGTTGCACAGCTTTGAGGTGGCATAATCTAACATGTTCTTCTCAGAAAATATTTATAAAAATATATTCCATAGTTAAATAAATTTGGCCAAACTTCTTGGAGATTCATGATGCAAATTAACCTTAAAAAGTTTCTGTGATGTCATGTGATAGAGAAATATGTTCTACTAACCAGAGCTTTTAAAAATATTTAAGTAATACAAACCCTATTCAAATTTTCTATGAAGGTATTTATTGTATCAATTAGTCTATAGTAGAAATTGCCTACGGGATGTCTCTCTGAATCTAAGAGCAAAATTTACATCAACGAGGGATATTCTTATTCCTTTCTCTGATTTTTTCTGTAGGCTGGCTTCATTTCCCAGAGAAAATTTCTTGGTGATGAACAGGACCACTGCCATATTTAGGTTTGCATTTTCTCTGATTGGTAAATCCGTATGTGGTAGGCAGAGAAGGTGTTAGCTAAACCCACTTAGTTCTCATGCTTGTCATTGAAATAATACGCAGGCCGGCAGTACGATGATTGGTGAACATGAAAGAGCCCCATGGTTGGCTCACAAAGCAAGAGAGGCAGCCTCAAAGGAAACTGAGATCTGAAGATACGCCCTCTCTATAGTCTTCTGTATATCACTATCTTATTTACACATGGAAACCTTTGCATCAAAACAGCCAATAAAAATATTTTTTAAAAGCCTGTCTGAATATTAAATTTTTAAATAATTACTTATAGTTCAACTCATAAAGATATTAGTATGCCCCCCTATAATTTTTTTCAGTAATGTGAAAAAATAAAACATGTTGAATTTCATATATACGCATGACAGCTTGAATTTACACTGTGGCTCTATCTTTGAATAAAGTAAACTAATAATGATTTATCTCAGCATTAGTTAACACTTTTAAAAAAGAAAACCTCACAATGCGTAACATAATCTACTGTTAAACTCTTGGACTTTAAAGATTCTTTTAACACAAAAACATCAGGGTTGGATAATCCAGTCAAGAACATTGAGTGAGAAGTGCTTTGATGCTTAGCTATATAATCAAACAATGAGACAATGGGAAGCGGGAAGGTCAAGTGAAAGAAGTGGTGACAAATAGGCATTGACTTCAGGTCACTGAAGTATATCTCGACCAGTAAAATAGCCATCCCAAATTATCAAGACTTTCAGAGTCCATAAAAAATACAATATATTATAATGCTGCTATGTGGAAAAATCTTCACACACCCTGATTAAAAAATATCAAATGTATAATCCAGTAGAAACACTTTATTTTTATATTCAAACTTGTCCATGTGTTTAAAACTTAATATTTGTAAAGGTTGGGAATAGCATGTGAAACAAACAACACAATAAAAAAAAAGTAAAAATAATTACTACTAATAGTTGATTTTCAAGTCAAATTCTGTATTTTAGCCAGGGATTATTAACTATTATGTTAAAATTTAGTTGGGAACTATGATAGAGAGGAAAATATTTTTTTAAGTTTATACATGCAGATTTTAGAACACATTAAATAACTTTAAAATAAAATTTAGAGGAGGGGAGATAGTGAGGCAGAATCTCACATGTGTCCAATCTGGGATTTACCCAAACCCCCATCTGGGGCCAATGCTCAAGTACCGAGTTATTTTTAGCGCCTGAAGCTGATGTGCTCCAATAGAGGTATCCTCAGCACCCAGGGCCATGCATGAACCAATTGAACCACTGACAGTGGGAGGGGAAGAGAGAGAGGGGGGAGGGAGGAAGAAGCACATGGTCACTTCTCCTGTGTGCCCTGATGGGGAATTCAACCTGGGATGTCCATATGCCAGGCCCACACTTTATCCACTGAGCCACTAGCTAGGGCCTATTTTTAACTCCTTAAATGCTTTTATAACACTCTTCTTTTTTATTCTTTCACTAACTCCCTACTTGAGATATTTTATTTGCCTAAAACTACTATATTAACTTCTTACTATTCTTCCTAATTCCAGTTATTTTTTTCTTTTATTCCTAAAGTCAAGAATTGATCTCTAAATTTTAAAGTTGGCATCTTACTTGTCACCCTTCAGCATGCCTCCATTAGTTTCTATGTGAATATGGGCTCTTTATTATTATGCACAAGTAAATATGCAACCCTGCTTATGCCTACAACTCATTTTTACCTGTTGAAATTTTATGAGACACACAAATGAGTATCTCCTCCCACATGGGACTACACAAAGGGTGTGTTCTGCTGCATGTGTCTTAAATCTCTACTCAACCTGGCTTAAATAATAAGATGATTTAATATTGCCTTTAACAAGAATCCAGAAAGTAAGGCAAAGTTCTGAGTTGATTGATTCATCTGCACAACAATGTCAGCTATATCTACCTAGGTATATTCAATTTCTCAGTTCTGTCGTTTTTGGTACTGGGTTTAACCTCCAGTCTCAGAGCTATTCAAGATTCATACTTCACTCCTCACCCACAGCAATATTTCTAAAATAAAAGGTAACAGAATTTTCTGTGATTTTCTTTAGGATCCAGGAAGATGTCTACAGATTACCATCTGTATATATTTTTTTCATATATCATTAGGTATGTTAGAATTATGTAGTATGATCATTTCTGAACTAGTCATATGCAAGAGGCATGGGATTACTTCCAGAATACTCAGGGCCACCTCTTCCCTGAGGGCAGGTCTGAGTTGGGCAGTGGAAACCGGGGATCATGAAGATATTTGGGAAAGGTGGCACCTGAACAAAGTTGGCATCTTATTAAACGGAAAGAAAGAATAAATGCTATTTGTTTTATTAATGATTTTACTTGGACATATTTTTTAATTCTAAACATTATTTAAAACATTTAAAATATTTTCTTCTTGAGCAATCCTTTCTAAGCCTAATTCTCCTCACCCTCATGCCAAGAAAGTAGGCAACTCTTTCTTGGGGCTCGACTCAGAGGTTGAACACATCATTCAGTTAGTAGGATTTTTTTTTTTACTCTAATTGGCTCTTCTACTAATCTCTGATTGCTGTGTGTATTTAAACAATACCTGAATTGTTTAATGAATTGTTGAATGAATTGGTAAACACACTGTTACAAGTTACTACTAATTATTCATAGTTTACTAAAACTTTCTAGTGGAACCACTTTTTTTGAATCACGTAATAAAAACCTTTGTGTTTTTGAAACTAGTAATAGGACTTTATTTTAAAATATTTTTCTTTATAGTCTACCCAAAGCATGTTAGCATTATAAAGTAAATGTAGAATACTGGAGGTTCTTGTGTTACAACACAGTTCTGTTCCTATGACAGTGACATAACACAAATTTTAATGTAAATCAAAACACAACCTAGCCTAAGTCATTTACTTATCCTAGAATAGTTGTAAAATCCTAATCTGGAACATAGGAACACAACTAAGCCACAGAAAAAGAGAAAGAACATAAATATACTATATTGTACACTGTACATTGTACTGTAGTAACAGAAAAAAAATGACAAAAAAGGAGTATAAAAAAAGTATGACACTAACAGTGTAAGCCAAAACACTCATATCTCATTTTTTAAAAGTTTTTATGTGAGTGAGCATTGCAAACTCAAAACTTCATATATCGAGACTGTCGTAACCCAAGAGCCCCCTGTATTGAGTTTCTTTAAAGTTCTAAATGGGGTTAGAGATCTCTGATATATTATTTTCAAGTCTTCCTTAAAGCAAGATATGCCAATGATCTTTTTGTCATATTTCCCCTGCATTTAGTCAATGTGTATTCCTTGGGCACCCAGTAAATATGTTTAATTAAATAAATACATTAGAAATATTTATATTTTGTCTGACTGGGTGGTGGTGTAGTGGCTATTGCATTGGACTGAGATGCTTGGGGGGGACCCACGTTCCAAACCCTGAGGTCACCGGCATGAGTGTGAGCTCATCCGGCATCGGCGCGGGATCACTGGCTTGAGTGTGAGATCATAGACATGACCCCATGGCTGCTGACTTGAGCCCAAAGGTCGCTGGCTTGAACCAGGGTTGCTGCCTTGAGCAAGGGGTCACTATTTTTGCTGTAGCCCCCCGATCAAGGCACATATGAGAAAGCAATCAATGAACAACTGAGGAGACTAAGGAGCCACAATGAAGAATTGATGTTTCTCATCTCTCTTCTTCCTGTCTGTCTGTCCCTATCTGTCTCTCTCTCTGTCTCTGTCACAAAAAAAGAATATATATATATTTAACTTATTATATAATATAGCATCTTATTTAGCTTTTAATACAATACATATATATATCTGCATTCAATAGTATTTGAGGGAAATACTATGTAGAATCTCAGAGAGGGCTTATATTAACAAAGTTCATATTGGCAGAAATCAAGAGGATGGCAGTCCATTTCAAGATCAGCTCTTGTAGTCCTCGATTGGCAGTAGTCAAATGATAGGTCCCCAATCTCAGACACAGTAGGTTTTCAGGCCTCTATCACCAAAAGGAGCCTATAATACAGGAACGAGATCCTCATTTTGCCAGTCTTGGACACCTGGCAACAAAAGTCATGCACAACCTTTTGGACACTGAATGCTTCTGGCCAGATCACCTACTCCTCTCTCTCTTCCAACATTTTTTTCTCCCCACTATTCTCTGTCTTGTAAACATGAGGTATAATCTCATTATACTTTTTAAAACTATCCCTGTCATTTCCCACAAGAACCCCGCTTCTCTCAGATGACTCATTTTGCCAGGAATTTCAATCCGCATTGGATTCTGTACCCCCAGTTTCTTATTTCCATTCCCTATCCCCCATCAATGACCAAAATATGGTACTAGACTATCTGTAACTCATACTCAATCATCAGCAATGTTTGTGATAGTTTGTTCCTATTAAAGAATCCTGAAATCTGGTTCTGCATTGAGCTATTTCAATGACAAAAAAAAAAAAAAAAAAAAAAAGTCAGTGGTTTGTTTTCTCCATACTTCCTGATTTAGTTACTAAAACTTAAGGTGGGGTAGTCTTAGTCTTCTCTTTTGGTCTTCCTTATCTCTTTCAAATTGTTCTTTTTCTCTCTACCAGGAAAAAAAGTCATCCAGTTGTGAAACCAGACTCTACCACCAACTGTTGCTGCGTGTTTCATCATCTGCTGATCTTGGGTCACTGTCCCTCACGATCTAAATAAATCCTGTAGCTCCCGTCACACTCTCCAACCTGATCACAGTCATAAATCTCTGTAATTTTAACACCCATCTAAATTATTCTCCCCAAACCATGGCCTCTCAGTACCTTGATGTTATCTCTCTTTCAGTTGTCAGATCTCTGACCCTATCTCAGATGCTCATATCCTAGATGTGTCGTTATCAATAGTTCCAGCTACTCTATTAACTCAATTTCAAGCACTTTGCTCACGAGCCATTACCTTCTCTTTTCCAATTTTCCTCGTTGAGTATACTTTCAACCTTAAATTATTCCTGCAAAGGATTGATTCCACTCATATTTATTCCTCTGGCTTCTAACTCTTATTTTTGCTTACAGCTTTAATTCTATGTTCAACCATTGTGTTCCATCTAATTCCTTTCCCATTTTGCTCTTCTGTACTAGTGTGGCTAAATCTAACCCTGGATGAATCAACTCCCTACCCATATGACATCTGCATCTACACATAGGAACATGGCTAGAATAAAACACATAACCACTCAATTTCCAGTTCAATTTATGATCACTCACCTTAAGTGGTAATACTTTCTTTTAGTTTGAGAGGTGATTGAACAATAATTCCCCAGTCCTTTCTTTCCCCTTTATTTTAAGTGACCCCTTTAGTGATTTTCTTTTTCTCTAACCCACACATCTTTCTTTATCCTCACCCTCTCCTCAGACGGAAGAGAATCATAAGAGGAAATCCAAAAGTTCCTGCTACTTTACTGCAGTATCCACTCACCTGCACCTGAGCCCATATCTACTGTGAGTTTATGTCAAAACGAATGACCTGTTTGCCCTTCTAGCAAAGGGCAGATTTTCCATTTTGCACTATACTTCATCATATCTCAACCATGTGAGAACATAAGAATTTTCTCCTGAGATCCCACTGTTTTATTCTTGTAATTTCAATATCCTCTCTACAGGACCAGATGTTAAAGTCTCATTATAAATTCTTTTTTAACCCAATTTTTATGAGAGTTTTGGATCATTTTTTTCCTTCTATTTACTGTAAAACTTACTAAAAGTTTTCATAAAATTGATCTCTATAACCCATATTCTCATATTTTCTTCAATGCATTCATTTCAGTCTTTGTCACCAGAATTTCATTATAGCTACTCAGATCAAGGAAACTAGTGACTTCCAATTTACCATATCTGAAGACCATTTTTTTAGACCTTTTTAAATTTAACCTCTAATAAGTCTTTGATAACATTTATGTTCTCATAATTGACACATTTTAATTGTCTTCCAGAAAATGCCTTTGCTATTTCTTCTGTAATTATCTGCTGAAATGCTCCAAGATTAATTCTTGGACATTATATATGTATGTATCTATATCTATATCAATACAGATACATCTATTATATCTCTCTATATATACAGATATATTCATCTATCTATATAGATTATAGATATAAGTACTTATGCTTCTTAGTTGGTGATTTCATTGAATCTCTTCTCTTTAATAACTTTTATATAATACTATCTGCCGTATTTATATTCCTCACCATGTCCTTGTCATTTAATTTAAATTCGTAACATCCAAATAATACTCATTATTTCTGAGGCACCTAAATTTATTATGTGAAGTAATGGACTTCTCTTCTCCACCCAATGTGTCCCTTCTGCAATCTTCTCATCTTATTAAACTCAGAAAGAATAACTTTGAGTCATCCCAGACTGGTCTCTCCTTCTCTCTCTCTCTCTGCTTTCTCTCTTTCACATTTTTTATCCCTCTTTCTCTCAGCCATACAACCTATATATTCCACCAATAAATCTTTATGTCTATAATTTTAAAATATATCTATATTTGAGCATTTACTTCCTTTGTTACTTTCTTCACTCAAACAATGTCACATCTAGATCAGATTGTAATAATTTCCCAACTCTTCTAACTACTCATGCCTTTTCATTCTTCCCATGAATTTTCCACATAGGGACCAGGGTGATTCAATGAACACAAAGCATATGATGTCACTTATTTGCTCAAAATTCTTAAATTTCTTCCCATCCCACTTGATAAAAGCTACGGTTCTTATAACTGATTCAACAAAGCCAAAGATTAACCATCAAGGAAGAACATTCAAAGTGATTGCAATAAAGAAGAGGTACCATTATCTTAGTCTAAACTCAACTCCATTGAAATATAGGGCAAGAGGATTTGTAAGCACTGTAGTGAACTAGCAAAAAAGTACTGGAGGAACTATGTTTGCTAATTGGCCTTCTCCAAAGGAAAAGTAAAATTCTCATATCTCTTATGGCGGAAGATAGTGATGCAACTTGGAGCAGGACACAAAGGCAAGTTAAGCTCCTATTCTCCCACAGAAATTGGGCATTAGGGGTGTTATCTTCATTGGTAATCAGAGTTCAGAGAGATGGCTACCTAGGTACTGAGAAGCCTCTGTATACTATGGGACATTGTGTTTCTATAGTGTAGTGAAGTCCCAGGAAAACTTCTCATGAAGTAACTATTGTCCTGCTTCTATAGTATTATTTCTAGAAATAACATCTTACATATTTATAAGTGTCATTAGATTCAACTTGTAGAAAAGACAGAAGTTGAGCATGCTGTGCAACTAAGTAATTTAAAGATAAAATCTGCTTACTTCAACCCAAAGAGGAATGTCTATCACATTTCAAGTTTAGAGAATCTACTTGCTCTATTTTCTCAACCAATTTAAGCAGCAAGCAATTTTACAGTTAAGTTTCAAGTGAAAAAGCCAAATACTTTTGCTTTTTTGACAGTTGGATGAAATCAGATATCAGTGAATTATTTGTGATCATTTCTTTTTTCTGGCTTTTCAACTAAGCTCAATAAAAAGTACTTTATATCATATTTCCAATAAGAAAGTGCTTTTGAGTAATTTGATCATTTGAGCCCTATCTTCTTCTCTACTTATATATGTATTAAATGATAGAAGCTATTTTTCTATCATTGTACAATGGAGTTAAGTTTTCTTAAATAACATTGAACATTTAACTTGTTTTCATTACAAAAAATAAAACTTTGATAGTATAATGCCTAATATCTTCCTACATATACATTTTGTAGATCATCAATATAATCAACAGTAACTAAAATAGCAGATATAAATTAGTAAAGAAATTAAACATATTATTATAGAATATAAATAGCTAAAATAAACAAACAGAAATCTACCATTTTAATAGCTATTGAGTAAAACAAGTCTAAAAATATTTTCTTAATGTCAGTAAAGTTGGCTAAACCTCAGTACCTGGCAAACAGTCCATTTTCTGCATATGATTGAGACAATGTAATATATTTTAAATGTATTTTACTTTTAAAGTGTTTTTAGGGTTACAGAAAGTTCAGGGAGTTTCCATATCTCCCCTCCCTTACCAAATTGCCCTCCTACTAACATCTTGCATTAGTGTGCTACATTTGTTGTACTTGATCAGCCAAAATTCATTTATATATCATGAATAACTAAAGTAGCCAGTTCACATTACAGTTTCATACTTTGGGTTTATATAGTTCAATGAGTTTTGAAAAATCACAATGTCTCGTTATCTGTTATTGCAGTATCACAGCACAGCGTCACTCACCTGAAAATAGCTTGCATTGCGTGTATTTACCCCTCCCCCATACCTGAACCCCCAGCAAGCATTGATTTGATTACTGCTGCCACCATTTTGCCATTTAACATTTCACAATTCCATTGGTGTGTTTTTACAGCAGCCCCACATTCTTTAGGTTATTGATTTTTTTTTTTTTCCGTATCTAGTTTTAAGGTTGATTACGGCCCAGAAGGAAATGTTTGCCTGCGCAGAAAATAAAGCTTGTATCTGCTCCTCCTTTCCCCTTCAGGTCTACAATTTTGGTGATAAGTCATATGCCATGGTGAAGATTCCACGATAGAAAAGAAGGAATGAACTGTTATGAGGGAAAATCAGGAGTTGAAAGAATACTTCCAGGAAAGGAAAAGTCAGCAATGATTCCCATTTTTTTTTTTAGAAGTCTTTTTAGTAAGAGATAATTGGCTACCTGATGACCGAGACAACAGAACCATAAATTAAGAAGAAAGGAAACAAGAAACTCGGGTTCCCTAGTCAAAAGCACCCAGAGAAACATTTTAACAGTGGGCAGGTTGACAAAGGGTAAAAACGTACTGAAATATTTGTTCTAACAGGAATAGAAAGCTTCAGTAGTTTCGTATTATTTGCAATTTTATCTTTTTTTTTTTTTCCTTAAGAAGAAACCTCTAGCTGGTCATATTTCACTTAGCATTATACTTTTCAGGTCAATCCATGCTGTCGCAAATGGTGAAATTTTCTTCTTAATTTTTTTTAATGGCCAAGTACTATTCTACTGCATACATGTACCACCGTTGTTTTATCCACTCATCTACTGATGGGTACTGGGGCTGCTTTGAATCTTGAGACTTTTATAAACAGTGCTGCAATGAACATAGGAGTGCAAATACTCTTTTGAATTAGTGTTTCAGGTTTCTTCAGATATATTCCCAGATATGGTATTGCTGGGTCAAAAAAAGGCAATTCTATTTTTAATTTTTTGAGGGAACTCAATACTGTTTTCTACAGTGGCTTCACCAATCTGCATTCCCACTAACAGTGCATGTCGCACCGGTTCGACAGAACTGATATCAATTTATTTTGTTGGATATTGGTGAACTGGTTGTTAAAATGGCACTTGTAATTAGGGTTCTCTCTAAGATGGGTGCCTGGGCAGCTGCCCAATGTGGAAAAATTTACATTCCTTACTCTTTTTTAATGTTTATCTGTACAACAGTGTATTCTAAGTGCCCATAGTAATGTTCATTCCATCCATTGGTGAAAAAAATTGCAAATGAGGACGCCAATCAAGAAGCATTATGGAAATATCTTAAATAATATTTTTTATTGTTTTTATCAGGTATTATTTAATATTTTTCATCATATTTTAAAACTCTTTTTTATAACACAATCTAGTTTTGTGTACCATTTTTATTGTTCTTATTTAAGTACTAAATGCATTAAATAATAAACTACCTTTTGATATATCATTTTTTATCCTTAAAATCATCATCAGAGCAGAGAACCAGTTGTTATGTGAATCCCACCACTGTTTTCACATTACTACTAAATAGTCTATATGTTAACATGTAATTAAATGATCTATTCTGTCTTCAAATAAATCAATAAATGTTGTAAAAGTTTCTTAGATTTTTTTCTAATATGGCAAATATTAATAGCTAAAATTCACACAAAGAAAAGCTACCTAGAACCACTCATTTAGGAAAAGAGTACTCTTTTTCTTGATCAATAAAAATCACATACACAGTATTTTTCTATTGCTATTGCTCCTAGCAGACTCTAGACACCTTAAAAATTGATAACTTTTTTTTTTTTTTTTTTTTCCATTTTTCTGAAGCTGGAAACAGGGAGAGACAGTCAGACAGACTCCCGCATGCGCCCGACCGGGATCCACCCGGCACGCCCACCAGGGGCGACGCTCTGCCCACCAGGGGGCGATGCTCTGCCCATCCTGGGCGTCGCCATGTTGCGACCAGAGCCACTCTAGCGCCTGGGGCAGAGGCCACAGAGCCATCCCCAGCGCCCGGGCCATCTTTGCTCCAATGGAGCCTTGGCTGCGGGAGGGGACGAGAGAGACAGAGAGGAAAGCGCGGCGGAGGGGTGGAGAAGCAAATGGGCGCTTCTCCTGTGTGCCCGGGCCGGGAATCGAACCCGGGTCCTCCTCATGCTAGGCCGACGCTCTACCGCTGAGCCAACCGGCCAGGGCAAAAATTGATAACTTTTAATCAACATAAATTACTTCTATTCCACAGAATATTTATGGGAGTGAATAATTGAAAATTTTCTGTGTTTACCAACATTTTAGAAGATTAGCAAAACATTATTAATTTATATAATACAAACGCAGACATTCTTTTTATGTCTTAAAGTGAGAAAATAAACATTTATTAACATGACCCAAAGAAACAGCTTCTCTAAATCATAAGAAAAAAATTATATAAATATACTTTTAATATTAGACTTATTAATCAGGTTTAGTGTTTGCTCCTAAAAATTATCTAGATATTCATGGTTATTCATGACTTAATTCAATCTAATATTTGTTCTAGGTTTTAAGTTACCTGAAGATCTTGGAAATTATTATAAACTGATATACTTCCAAATTTATTTTTGAAATAACGTGTTAGTAAAAATGATTCAACTTAGTTGAACATAACATAAATTTTACTCTTAAAAAAACATTAGGAGTAAGAGCAATTCTAACTTATTAGCTAGCAAACCCATATTATCCAAGTAAAATAATATATACTTTTATTATACTAACACTGATGAAAATAAAAGAAAACAGATGTTTCTATTAAATTAATATCATTAAATTAGTATTGTTTGCCAGTTCTTTTCTTAATGTTATGAATTTGTATTTTTAAATAGTTTTTTTAGTTTATTTCCATGAGATATCTTTAAGACTAGTACTTATAAAGATTTAACTTTATTCTTTGTAGAAATTTTATAAATATATAGTTTATGTAAGCTCTTATTTGTCTTGACAAAAATAAAATCCTTTTATTCAAGAGAACTTACATTCTAATTTATTAATATATTTTGGAGATATAAAATATTACAAACACTCAATTACACATAAAGGCTTTCTCAAGTGCAGACAGAAAAATGTGCAGGTATAGGAGGATAAGCTCATAGCTTCAAGTTTACGAGTTGAACCTCAAGTCCACAGAAAATAAAAATATTTATATATAACACTCACAAAAATTAAAGGATATTTCAAAATGAATATGAAGCTATAAAATATCCTCTAATATTTGTGAACAGTATATATATAAATCACAGATCCAGACATCTGAAAGCCTTCATCCTGCATGGTGGATACACAGTGTTTAGTTGCAAGGGGCTAAGAGTAGGAAACAAAAGATAAAGATAAAAAAACTATATATATTCCCTGCCATATCTCCCAAATAGATAATAGAGTTCTATTACCAATTAATTTATTTATAGAGAGGTTGAAATGGTCCATCCATAAAACCAAACTTTAAACTATTGCTACTACCAATGAGGAATAATTTACTGGCTATCAGCAAAGAAGTAACAAAAGCAAAGCACAAAATTAGTTGAGAGAAACTGACTAGATAAACAGAAGGTCAGCAAAGTTTTCTTGCTGGCTCAGATTTCTCCCTGGCAGCCAGAAAAAGCCTCGCTGGAGACCCAGCTGCACATGCCACGCTCTTCCGGATCGCCCAGCTTACTTGGCTCAGACACCGCTCGGCAGCTCTGCGAACAACCTCCCAATTTGTTGAAAGATAATCTCCATAAAATTCGAATCATATTTCTCCGGCAAATATAAAATAAACAAATGCCAAAGTGTTATGTAACTCATTAATTAATGAGGGAATGAATGGTAAGTTGTTACAACTGGTTCAAAAGAAAAGATAAAGCAATACATACTGAGTGCTGAAATTAATGTAGAAAGAGATACAAAACTGTCTGCTTCCACAATAGGGATAGAGACAAGAGAAATGGAAACTGAGGGAAACCTGGAATTGTGTAATCCTGGACACACAGTTATTTTGTTTTCTTCCTTTTATCCCCTTATTTCAACTACTACAATAATTTTTCCTGACAGAAGATAGAGTGGTTTATTATAGGATCATTTTTAAAAAAATAAAATTTAAAAGAGAATATCAAATGCATGCTCTTAGAATCATGATAGTGGCTGTTATGAACTGAATGTTTCTGTTCCCCAATTCATATGTGGAGCCCTAAGCCCCAATGTGAAACTATTTGAAGGTTCAGCCTTTGAGAAAAATTAGGTGTAGATGATTTTATAAGGGTGGTCCCCTTGTGATGACATCAGTGTTTTTATAAGGAAAAGAAGAGGCCGGAGAGCTTGTGCCCATGTGCTAGCACTTTCTCTTTTGCTCTTTCTTTTCCCCAACCCTGTCTGTGTAAGGACACGGCAAGAAAGTAGCCATATGTGCAAGCCAAGAAGAGAACCCTTACTAGCAACTGGATGGGCTGGCATGTGGACCTTCCTAGCCTCCAGAACTGTGAGAAATACTTTTTGTTTTTTAAGTCATCCAGTCCGTAATATTTTGTCACAGATGCCTGAGTAGACTAAGCGGCAGCTATACACAGTGAGGTGTAATGACTGAAAGAGAGTCTGAGGAGGCATCTGGAGTGGTAGTAATTTTTATTTTATTATTTTATTTTATTTTATTTTATTATTTATAGAACCTACAATTCAGTTTCATTGAGAGCAAAGAAAAAAAAAACTGTTTATCATAGTGGAAAAAACTCACCCACAGGTTTGGAATCTACCCAAACTACACATGCAATGAGGATAATATTCTGCTACTACAACTGATTTGCTGCTGCATTTGTCTACTGTTGCCTAATGATAACGATTATAAGCAGAGCGGTGCAACTAGCATCTAGAACAATCCCTGCAGTGTTACAGTGTCAGGCACATTCACACCACTGCTTTTCATTGCGTACCTGGCCTTCCTCTTCTTCAGTAAAGTCATTTTTGATGTTGAAGGTCTTGCAAATCTCTTCAGTTTTTCCCTTGATCATATTGGCAATAGTTTTGCATGGAACATCAAACAAACCTTTGATGCCTGAATGGTTTGCAGTCAGAATAAATTCAAAAAGTGTTCCTTGGTCAACTTTCAGGAATTCTTGGTCCCATACATGGATGTCACCTGTTCACTCTTCTTTGTACTCATCATCCTTAAGAGGAGGAGGGTCATCCTTGTGGTGGATACATCACTGAATAACCTTCTTTAATATGGCTGCATTAACATTTAGTAGAGGTCATCATTGCCTTTATCATTTATTCCCAAATCTTCTAACATGGTCTTGATAGACAGAAAGTTTTTGGCAATTTCAACATCAACTTTAAATATCTTCCCATCAGAACTAACATAAAGGTAATCATGCTTGTTGGTCTCAAGGAGAGAGCAGGTTGGAGGCTGACAAGAATGCAGTGACGTCAGCAGACACAAGAGAGGAAGACAGAACAAGGCCTCTTACAGGGTTAATATTTTATTTCTCGATCTAGGTGAAGATTATATGAGTATATTAAAATTATAAAAATCCATTCATCTGTGTTTTCCTTATGTATCTCTTACTTCAATAAAATATTTTAAAATGTGATTAAATTCTGTTTCCCATAGAAAATGCTTTAAAAATAATGACATAAACAAATAGTAGAGTGATTAAGAAAAATATACCATGCTAATACTAATCAAGAGTAAGCACAAAAAGCTATATTAACTTCAGATAAAGCATCTTTTAAAGCATGGGAATTTATCAGAGGTAAAGAGGGGTACTATCTAATGATAAGTAGGTCAACTCTCTACAGGCCCCTTATTGAAGATATAATGATTCTTACTGTGTTATTTACCCCAAAACAGAGGATCAAAATATGTGAGACAAATATTGATAGAACTGCTGGAGAAATAGACAAATCCACTACTATAGCTGGAGACTTCAACACTCTTCTATCAATAATTGACAGTAAAACAGGCAGAAATTCAGTAAGGATATCATTGAACTGAGCAACAACACTATCTATCAACTGGATCTAATTGACATTTATATAATACTTCATCCAACAACAGAAGAATACACATTCTTCTAAAGTACACATGGATAATTCATCAAGTAGACCAGTCCTAAGCCATAAAACACACCTTAAATTTTGAAGTATAAAAATATACAGGGTCTCCTACAAGATCACAATGAAATTAAATAAAAAAAAACTAGTAATAAAAGATAACTAGAAGAGACAAAGGTATTTGGAGATTAAACAACACACTATTAAGAAACACATGGGTCAAACAAGAAGAATCTAGTCCCCAAACCCTCTATCCTCTGACAGCTGTCAGTCTGTTCCAGACTGGATGAAAAAAGATGAGGGGGGGGGTTAACCAAAAAAACATATACATAACACATAGACACAGAAAACAGTGTGGTGACAGCCAGAGGAAAAGGGGAGTGGGGGTAGCTGAAGGTGAGCATAAGGGAAAATGGAGACAGAGAGAGGCTTTGCTCAGGACAATGGGCACATGATGCAATGTGCAGATTATGTTTTATTGAGTTGTACACTTGAAACCTGTATGGCTTTGTGAAGCAATGTCACCTCAATAAATTCAATAAAAAAAGAAGTATCAAGAGACATTAAAAAAACACTGCAGAAAATAAAAGCAAAATTACACCTACCTAAATTTGTTGAGTGCAACAAAAATAGTGCTTAGAAGTAAATTTATAGCACTTGAAGTGTGTATCATCAAAAAAGATCTAAAATCACTGGCTTGATCCTGAAGTCACTGGCTTAAGCAGTAGGTCACTGGCTGAACTTGAACCCCCTCCTGGTCAAAGTGCATATGAGAAGCTATCAATAAACAACTAAAACAGAGCAACTAGAAGTAGATCCTTCTCATCTCTCTCCCCACACCCTCTTTTCCTTCCTGTTTCTCTTTCTCTCTAAAAAACAAATAATAAATAAATAAAAATAACTAAATTAAATAAATAAAATCAGTAATCTTAAGTTTTCTCCTTAGGAACCTAGAAAAAGAACAAAGTAAATCAAAATTAAGTAATTCCATTTTTTGGTTTTTAGTAAAAGAAAATAAGAATATTAATTGAAAAAGATAGATGCACCCCTAAGTTCATTGCAGCATTATTTACAATAGCCAAGGTATGGAAGCAACCTAGGTGTTCATTGATGGTTAATTGCAAAAAAAACATATTTCTCTCTCTCTCTCTCTCTCTCTCTCTCTCTCTCTCTCTCACACACACACACACACACACACACACACACACAATGAATAATTATATAGACATAAAGACTAAAACCTTGACTTTTGTGACAACATGCATGGATTTAGAGGGTATTATGCTAAGTGAAATAAGTACCACAGAGAAAGACAAATACAATGTGTACTTTACTTATATGTGGAGTCCAAAAATATAACAAGGCAAAGATATAAAGGAAACAAAAGCAGACATGGAAACAGATGGTTACCAGAAGTGAGGAGGGTATGGGTGAGAGGAGTAAGGGTAATATACTCAATAATATTGTGAGAAGTTTACACAGTATAGATGATTACTAGAATTTGTGAGTGATCACATTGTAATGTATAAAGTTGTCAAAACACTATGTATACTTGATACTAATATAACCAATGTAAGCTTGTATTATAACTATACTTATATAAAATAAATTAAGAAAAAGTAAGCAGAAAGAATAAATAATAAATATAAGAGAAATAATAAAATTGAATATAGAAACCAAAAACTGGTTCTTTCAAAAGTTCAAATGTTGTGAATAAATCTACGGTCACATATTTGATAAGGTAAAATGAACCTATTCTTTTAAAGATATAATCTACCAAAACTCAAACACAAAATAATTAATAATCCGAATATACCTATATCTAGTAAATAAATTAAACCAATATTAAAAACTTTAAACAATAAAAAGAACCAGTTCCAGATGGTTTTAGTAAATATTTAAGGAAATAATACCAATTTTTTCTAATTTCTTTCAGAAAGAAGTAGAGGGCACAATTCCTAACTCATTCTCTGAGTCTACAATTATGTAGAAGAAAAAGTACAGATAAGTAGCTCTCATGAACATAAATGCAAAATCCTCAATAAATTATTAGCAGATAGAATCCAACAGTATATAAAAATATACATCTTAACCAAATGATTATTATAAGTATGCAAGGCTGGTTCAATATTCAAAAATCAATTGATGTGATTTATCACATGGCTAAAAAAAATGGTATAATTTTAATCAATAAATGTAGAAAGAGATTTAACAAACTCCAACACCCATTCATGATTTAAAAAACAACTGTAAGCAAACTAGAAATAAAAAACTTTCTTAATTTTATAAAGTTCAATTACCAAAAATACATACACATGCTTTTAAAATTATTTTGAGAATCAAATTACTATGATTTTCTTCATTTTGTATATATAAACACTTCTAAACATAGTTTGAATAAGAATACGCTGGTATGTGTGTCCAGATAAGTGATTTTTTTGACTGAAACCAATTTAGAACATGGTCTGGAATAAATAATTTATAATTAGTGTCAATGACTACAGATGTGGTTCAAAGAGAATAGTTTATATTGTTAACTAATGCTTTTGGAAAATGATATTTAATCACAATATAAACTTAAGGAGAAATTATTCTTACTCATCAACTAGTCAACTAGGTTTTGAGGTTAGAATGAGTTACTAAGACAAAAAATTTCATTCTTGTATGGGTCAGTGTCATCATATATATTCAGAAGCATTTTATCAAAGCTGCACCCTTGTAAATATTTAACACTTGTCAAAAGGAAGTCTGCCCCATAAAATATGTTGCTTCTGGGTAAGAATATCATTATTACTGGAAATTCAACTTCATTGCTTTTAGTAAATGGTATCTTCATATTGAGAGTGCAGTGTATAGAAATTGATGTTTTTATTCTGTTTTCAAATATATTTTTAAATATGTACTCAATCATAAAGTAAGAAACCAGATTTGGCCTGGAAAATCAATATATGCTTTCCATTTTCTCTTAAAGTATTTTGCATACATTAATTATTTTCATTAGGGAAGGACATAAAATATGCACAGTAAAACTCCAGGTGAGCTCATTTCCTGCCCCCCTCCCGCCAGGAAAGTTGTACCTACTATTCTTGGTATCGCGAATGTAGTTTGTTGTTGTTGTAATCTTCAGAGTACATGGGATAAGCTTTTTTCAAATCTTCTACTTATATGATTTTGATGTATGAAAACTGTACCTATATTCTGTGAAAACTATTGTTTTAAGTAAAATGGGTTTTTTTTATTACTGGTAGGAGATCCAGAGACAAGTTGGAATTTAGATGTTTATTTCTGGTTGTTTAAAAAATCTCACAAATATTTCTATTTATTTAATTTATATTAACTCATTAATATTGGCAGTGAATTTTTTATATATGAAGTCACTTTTTAATCTTTATAATTTTTTAGGTATTATGAGCCTTGTATTTTTTTTTCTTGCATGATGGGGAGGGTCACTTAACTCAATTCAAAAATGTATGATTGAAGTCAAATACTAACAACCAAACATAATATTTCTAATAGATTAAAGTATGTTGTGTTCTACATTGTCATATTACAAAGAGTAGCCTCTATTCAATTTGAAACTCTTCTCATTATAGGAGATTTTTCTTTTGCAAAGGTATTAAGTTAGGCCTAAATATATTTTATTCTACAAATTATTTATTCCTCTCGGTGAAACAATCAAAAGTGATTAACTTTCAATTTTGAAGGCTATTTTATATTTACATTTCTAATAATTAACTCATAATAAAATTGACTAAAGGATGGATTGTGCCAAGGTATACTTGTATTTGTTTCCCATACTATTTTGTTGATGAGTAAGCAAAGAAAAATCATTGTGGCTATGATCAAGATTTGTTGTTAAGCCTGACCAGGCGATGGTGCAATGTCAGACTGGGACGCTGAGGACCAGGATGGAAACCCCAAGGTCACAGGCTTGAGCACGGGCTCATCCAGCTAGAGTGCAGGGTCACTGGCTTGAGCATGAGATCATAGAAATGACCCCATGGTCGCTGGCTTGAGCCCAAAGGTCACTGGTTTCAGCCCAAGGTTGCAGGCTTGAGCAAGGGGTCACTCACTCTGTTGTAGCTCCCAGTCAAGGCACATATGAGAAAGCAATCAATAAACAACTAAGGTGCCGCAACGAAGATTCTCAACTCTCTCCCTTCCTGTTTGTCTGTCCCTCTCTCTGTCTCTGTCACACACACACACACACAAACACACACCAAAAAAAAAATTTGTTGTTAAAAGATAATCTTCAGTGAGGAGTAAGAACAACAAAAGAAAAATATAACAATTTATGAAGTATTTCATGACGTCAGAGAAATGGCGCCATAAGGAGCGATATCGATAAATCTCCCCAAAATTTCAACAAGATCTTCAACCAGAGACAGAAAAATCTATCCTTGGAGCCTCCAGAAGTATTTCAACTGATTCTTTGTTGCTAGAAAATATATTTGACTTAATTTCTTTTTCAGTAGATCAATCATTTATAATTTTAATTAAATATTTTAAGAGCTATCAGCATTTATAGTTTATTACAACAAAATCAGGTTACAGAATTGCACTTTAATCAGATTTTCTTCACAGTTCATAACACCATATCAGTGATAAATTATCAAGATGTTGAAAAGATGAATTAAAATAGGAATGTTTCTATAAAGTAAAAAATATTATGCCACTCGTCAAGACAAAATAATTTGCTTTTAATCTTTCTTTATGCACATGATTAAAGGATCGTAAAATATTTAAAGATATAAACATTTGTATAAATTTTTCCCATGTGAAAATAACAAATGGGAAAAAATTTTATTTATTTTTGTAGCAATCAGTGAGCTACCCCTATGATTTCATAAGTATTAGAAGGAGTTATCTCTCTGATAAATTTTAAATTACTTAATTTACTAGGGTGACATTTGTTAACAAAATTATACAGGTTTCCTGTGTACAATTCTATCATCTGTACATTGTATTGTGTGCTCATCACCCATAGTCAAGTCTCCTTTCAGCACCATCTATCCCCCTTTACCCTCTTCTACCTCCCGTCCCCTCTGATAATCTCTGTAGTGTTCTCTTTGTCTATGAGGTAGGTTTCTTTTTCAAGTAAATTTTAATAAGCAATATTTATGAGAGAATATATTATGGATCTGAAAAAATAAACCATTTAATATTTAAGTTTAAAATATATTTTTAAAAATATGTAGATTCCCTTAATATGAAACAGAGTATGTTGATACATGGATGACATTATATATTGCTATATGTTACATATGTTTTGAAAATCACATATTATATATTATATAATGTACAAAAACATGGTCAATTATAAATATATGTTTTTAAGTTTTAAGACAGTCCATTAACAAAGATAATTTTCCGTTTTTGTCTTTTAAATTATTTGTGCTGTTTTTGCCATAAAATGTTTCAAACTAAAAAATATATATACACTTAAACACATATACACCCAATAAATTCAATTTAAAATAAAAAGGTATACAGACGCACACAATACTAAACACGAAGTACATAAAATGTTTTCGAAAAAGAAAAATTAATTCACAGTCTAAGAAAAGACTTTTGGGAATGAGGGAAAAGAAAAATAAGTAAAAATAGAAATTACTCTCACCTTCTGTTTAGAATATATTTTTAAAAATTAGGGAGTGCACATGAAAACAATAAAAACAATTCAGTGTTTTATTTCCCGTACCAAACTAATGCTCATAGATATGGTATAGCAAATTTTTAACCTATAACACATTTGGACTGTTTGCTTCAATTACTAATCCTCTTTTCCTCTTTGCAGATATTTAGCTGTTGGAAACTAAAGAAACCACAATCTGATTTTTGGTTACATGGATCCAGGAGAAAGACAACCGGGGTGCCAGTGTCACACGATGGTATGATGCCCAGCAGGACAGCCTTGGTTTCTTTAGTCCTCCACGCTGCCCACCATCATCACCACCAGACTCTCAGTGAATGTACTTGCTTGCCACTAGCTGCTCTACAGTTAAAACTCCGTTAAAGTTGATACTGGTCATCCAAATTCTTTGGTATTCTTTAAAAAAAAATTCTGTCATATCGTTGAAAATCACCTAACCTGGTTAGCTCTAAGTAGCTTTCTTTAAATCTAATCCTTTGTGGTCCCTGATCTTATTTACACTTTCCACACCACTAATACTGTTATTGTCTTCTTCTACCTTATTTTCTTTCCTATATTTCTTTAACAAAACAAAAACAAATAAAAAATACTCTTCTTTAATCCATTTTCTCCATTTTTTTCTCCTTTCCGTGTTCTCATGGTCAATAAGGGGGCTATCTCCTAGGCAGTGCTTCTCAAAATTCATGCAGTGAAAGACAAAAGGGTTTTGTTTGTTTCTTGTTTTGTTTGCTCTGATCTATAATTTGTAGATTAACATTTTTGTAAAATACATTAAACTGAATGATTAGGAATAGGAACACATATATAAGCCTAGATATATCACTTTTGGATAGAACAGCAAAGTGAAGTTGTTATATATAATTTTCTAAAAAAGGTTATGTTTGTTTGTTTGTTTATTTATTTATTTAAATTTAGTGACAGGAGGGGAAGCAGAGACAGACTCCTTAATGCGCTTTACCGGGATCCACTCAGCAAGCCCACTAGGGGGTGATGCTTTGCCCATCTGGGGTCCTTGCTTCATTGCAACTGAAGCCATTTTTTTTACTGCCTAAGGTCGAGGCCATGGAGCCATCCTCAGTGACTGAGGCCAACGTGCTCTGAGCCATGACTGCTGGAGGAGAGAAGAGAGGAAGAGGAAGGAGGGAGAGAGAGGGCGAGACGAGAGTGGGAAGGGTTGAGAAGCTGATGGACACTTCTCCTGTGTGCCCTGACTAGGAATCAAACCTAGGATATCCACATGTTGGGCCGATACTCTACCACTGAGCCATCCAGCCAGGGCCTCAGAAAAGGTTATTTCAAGTTCTGAACTTCTTTTGTCACAAACGAGTAAAAACGTTGTGGACAGGTATCACCTGTTGTGGACAATCACTGCCTGAAGGCCCGTACATCCTTTTATAACACTTAGAAATTTGCTTTCCATCCCAAATTCTCCTTTAAAACTTTCCCACAGTTACTACTGTTTACTGCAGCACTTTTGGGAATCTAATCTCATTTGTTGCCTACGTTAGTATGAGACCTACTGAATACTTCTGATAAGTAGTGAAAACAGACTCTTATCTTGGTCTGTTCTCACCTCTTTTGTAGAACCTTCTCTCTCTCCTCTCAGATTATTTCTCTTCCCTAGCACCTCAGCCTGGTATTCCACATAGCTTTAGCCTGGACAACTTGCTTTGCTTTCTCTACCCACAAAGATATTATAAATTTTTCTGATTTTACCTATTACTTCTAAATACCCAATTTCCATCTGTAACCTAGATAGAGTCAGTTTCTCTCACCAGTTTCTTTTTCTCACATAGACATTTTTTCTGAAATTTATTATTCTTCCAACTCAAACCACTTGAAACATTTACTCAAAGTTCCTACACTGTCAAGTTCTGCAGCAAATTTAAGTTCAAGCAAAACAGTCTCTTCATAAACAGCCTTATAGCATCACCTCTAGAATTAGCACTAGGTTTAAGTTCCACCATGAATAACTGCTAGTTAGTCTTTTTAAAGGTCACTTTCTCTATGTGAAAACCTGGTGTATACCATTCTACCTAATGTTATAATTAAATAAAAAAAATGGATGTGAAATGTCTGGCACACAGTGCACTCAATAAATGTTATTTGTTATCATAATTAAGATTTCAAAAACAACCCCCCCTACAAATATATGTATATATGTGTATAAATATGCATGTACTTATTATATTCACATTAATTAATACCTTTTTTTGTGGGTGAATTTGGAGAATTCCTCAGAAAATTATTTCCTACTGGTAGATTACATCAAAATTCTCACATGTTTTCTACTAATCCTTCTGGGATTTTATATCTAATGTTGAAAACTTTTTTCATTCTCGAATTTATTTTTCTTAGAAGCACGGTAGACATTACATTTTTACCCCAAGTGGCTAGCTACTTTTTCCCAATCCTAGTGCAAAATGCTTATTTTTTTACCCTTAATTTTGTCTCTATAGTAATCGCATTGTCTTAAAAAATCAAGAATTTTCAATACAAACAATTATAATCATAAAACAATACTGTATATTTTTTGCCAATTATGATTCATACCCCTTTTGTTCTTGGTATGAATCTGCCTTGTATATATCATTTAATGACTTAAGGTATTCTGATTGTTGATAATTCATTTAGACATTAAATAACATATTACATGTGATTTGGGTCAAGAGATATTTTTCATGACATCTGATTAGGGCTAGGTTTTCACAACTTAATAAAATAATTGTGGATTTTTTTCCACCTTTCTATGATCTGAGATACTATAAATAGCATTAGAATTGGCTTGCTTTTCCATTGTTTTCCATGAACATAATGCTTTATTATAGTGGTGAGGGGGTAGTTGACATGTTTTATGTATATAAAGAGAGAGAGAGGAGATTGATTTCAAGAAATTGTCTCACAATGTTGTGGAAGCTGGCAGGCTGAATACAATTTGCTTATTAATTTATTTCTGTGACTCATGCCAATATGTCGAGTCATAATTTATATCTGCTTGGGGGCAGCATTTTTTTCCAAATGATTTTTAAGTAATTATAATCTTCCATTTTATTGTTTTCTTTTTTCTTTTTTTCTATTGTGTTTGTACATCCTTTTATTCTTATTTCTCTTGATTTGGAATGAGTAAAGTAATTTATTTTTCTGGGCAAGCCATTTGTCAAATGTCTAAGGTGAACAAAGGAGCCAACACAATGTTTTGCTGGAAAAGTTCTGACTACTCCTATTTAAGCTCCTCAACAAATAGACCTCTCTCTCTCTCTCTTTCTCTACACACAGACACACACTCACACACACACAGAAACACACACATGCATCATAGAAATTACAATGCTATGAGCCATATGGACCTTAAGAGGCAGATAACAATAAGTCTTTGGAATTATCAAATAGTTTATAGATTGTAAAAATGCTCACAAATTTGAATTCTTCCTCATATGCACGCCTTTTTATTTCATGTGATTTTGCAACACTTCTTTTCTCTGCTCCTGTAATCTGTAATCTGGTCTGTTAATCAAATGTGGAAGAAGCAATATATTTTGATTTTGACTATAGGCCTCAAGGTATCTAGAGTACTTTCACACTCCTTCTTGGTCACAAGCCAAGCTATCCTGTGAATAGTTTGGCTAGACTGCAAAACGGTGAGAGATTCCATCCTAATCCTAAACCCTCTACACCCAGATTTGGTCAGCCAACCACCCTAAAACACCACGGTTTTGTTATCCTGAACTTGACTTAGACGCACAAAGAGACCTGCTGACTTCAGCCAAATTTGATCTAGATTATCAAAATCAAGCAGCTGAATCCATCAGCAATTGACCTTTAGGCTATGAGGTAAATTAATACTTTATATTTTAAGCCTCAAATTTTGGGGTGGCTTATTGCACCATCATATAATTAATAGTAGTGAAAGTGGTGTTTGAGCTTAATATTTAACTAGAAATGTTTGGATTTGTGATTCCGCGAAGACACAATGTATTATATAATTTCAAATAGTAATAATATAATGGTTGTTTTTTTTTAGTTGGTTGGTTGCTTAGTTGATTTTTTATTTACTTAACTTCTTATCAGGAATCTCAGCTTTCTTTTTAAGGCACAGTTAGGGAAATTTAAAGAGGAAAGTTATACTGTCTTGCCTGGGAGCCATTAGAGAGTAGAAACATAAGGGTAAGTGTCCTGCCTCCTACCAGCTTCAGGAAGGACACCTTCTGTCGATTATGAAACCTATCACCGAAGCAACTTTGTTTATTGTTTTTGTTATATTCTTCTCTGGTTTAATTAATTAATTAATTAATTCAAGTTAAAACTTATTTGATTCAAACCGTGTCCAGAGATTGGTATATTCGCTGGGATTCTGCCCCCGATCAAAGGCAATGGAATTAAAGCAGGTTTGTCTTCTGATTAAGCACTATGAGTCTTAGTAAAGCTACTGCTTTCTCAGTTGATTCGTTAATTGACTCCAGCTAGACGTTTTGCCAGGAGGAGTAATGACTGCACAATTGACCTTGAAGTGATTAGTCCATGGAAGGGTCTGAAAGCAAAGGTGAAGACGATAAAGGAAAAAAGTGAAGCCTGTGCTTTTTTCCTTTTCACAGCAGATGCCTCAGGTTTCATACATAAAACTAAATTCTACCACAGAAACAAAAGTTTTAAAGAGCGAGCAACTTGTTAAAAAGATGAGTGAAATAAAATCTGATTTTTACTCTTTTGATAGGTTGCTAACTGGCCTGACCAGGAGGTTGCACAGTGGATAGAGCGTCGGACTAGGATGCAGAGGACCCAGGTTCGAGACCCTGAAGTTGCCAGCATGAGTGCGGGCTCATCTGGTTTGAGCAAAGCTCACCAGGTTGGACCCAAGGTCACTGGCTTGAATAAGGGGTTATTTGGTCTGCTGTAGTTCCACAGTCAAGGCAGGTATGAGAGAGCAGTCAATAAACAACTAAGGTGTTGCAATGAAAAACTGATGATTGATGCTTCTCATCTCTCTCCATTCCTGTCTGTCTGTCCCTATCTCTGATTCTCTCTGTCTCTGTAAAAAAACAAAAAAACAAAACATAGTTTGCTAACTGGAAAACAGATATAGACACATGATGAGAAAAGAAGAAAGATAAAGTTGTAAATTAAGTACTTCAATCAACTAAAATTATCTTTTAAAAATATTTATTTTCTGCATTTAAATTTTCTTGCTAATTCATTATATATGATTATTTTGTGAAGCAAAGTAGATTACACAAAATGTATTCCTAAGAAAAGGACTTGTTTAATCATTTAGTTAGTTAGCATCAATAACATTTCCTTGAAATCAAATCTTTGTCAGAGCTAGCACTGGGTATACTAAAGTGAATATAATATATTCATAACTGCCCACTAGGAATTCAGTCCTGGATTGGAAACAGATGAAATATCAATTATAATATCTTGTATGTGATAATTAAGTCACATACAACATATTCAATGGCACAGAAACTCTGAATTTTTTCTGAAATATTATTAAAAGCTTTTCAAGTTAGAATTACTGAATCAAGTTTTCATATTTGAATAGGGATTCACTAGTCAGAAAGCATATGAGACAATATGATTTGTATATGCAAAAACATGGAGTAAAACATCATGGCATATTCTCAAAGTTAAATCCATTAGTGACAGGGACACAGGGAAGATTTGGAAATTGCTTATGATGAATTTAAAGATTTAAATTACAAGACAAATAATGGAAGTCTTCTTCCCTCCCTACCCCATTGGAATAAAATGTTGATACCACTATATGAGCAACAGAAATAAAAAATCAATAAAGATTTGTAAGAAAGGGAAAATCACCATCAGATTTCCATATTAGAAAACTCACATTCAGAGTGTTTTCTGATGGGTGATATCTGGCATTTTTAACAGGTCATTACAACTCATATATATATGATATATATGATATATAGATATATCTCATATATATATATATAGAGAGAGAGAGAAAGGTTTAAATATTTAATTTGAAGATAAACTGCACAGAAAGTGAGTCTACATTTTTCCTCTGTCACTTTATATATATATATATATATATATATATGAATTTTTCCAAAAGAGACATAAATAGAAGGATGAACTAATAAATCACCCTTAAAAATGCTAAAAAATAAAATAATAGTGAATTCAATGCAAATATTACATGTCTTATAAGCAAGGCTTGGTTTTAGAGCAGTTTTAAATTGTTATAATTTCAGCACTTGTTTATCAGAATAAAAATATTTAGACCAAAACAAATAAAGTTGCTTAAGAAGAAAATGAACCCAATTGATGTAAAAAACAAAAAAGAAGTGAGAATACCTAGCTACTTTATTTGCATCTGAGTTTCAAGTTGCAGCCAATTTTGGGGTAAGTTTGGGTGACAGAAAGCATGAAATCTTGTTTTAGCTCTGGCTGAGAAGATGAAAAAAACAGGATGAGGAATGAGGAACAAACTCTCATCTTCCAAATCACAGATTATATTTAGGTTGAGAAACATCACAGAAAAGAGCAGAAATATAATGGTTAGAGACAAGACAACTGCAATTCTCTTTTTGTACAAAATCCTTGAAAATTAACTTGAAAAATGAAAATACACATTGATCATAAAAGTTATAAAATATTTAGCAGGTTAAAAAGGACAACTTTAAAACTTCCTAAGCTGGACTACAATAAAATGCCTTCTAGTTTTCTTTTGTTTTATTTCTGCTTCTATATCCCTGCCTTCTAATCATATCTACACAGTGACCAGGGAGCTCTCCATAAAACAAATATCGAACTGAATTTTTTTCTTGCTTAAAACATCAAATGACTTCCCATTGCACAAACAACAAAATTTCATTTTGATGCCGTGTCTCTGTTAATAGTCCATGGTCTGGCTACCTCTGACTTCATCTCATAACCCTTTTCCTACTATTATTCTTTAACCACATCAGCTATCTATTTCCCAAGAGAGACTAGAATGTTTTCTTTGTTTTTAAATATATTTTTTGTTTTGATTTAAATTTATCAAAGTGACATTGGTCAATAAAATTATATAAGTTTCAAGTGTTCATATCTATGATACATCATCTGTATATTGCATTGTGTACTCAGCATCCAAATTTAGATCTTCTGTCGCCATATTTTGACATCCTTTACCCTTTACACCACACTGTTTTCTGTGTCTGAGGTTTATTTTTCTTGTTTGTTTGTTGCCTTCGGTTTTATACCCCATATATAAGTGAAATCATGTGATTCCTGACTTCTTCTATATGACTTATTTTGCTTAGCATGACATTCCCAAGATCCATCCATGTTATGGCAAATGCTAGTATTTCAACTTTTCTGAAGCCAATTCCTTTTTTACCTAAAATAATTTATACTTGCATTTTATTAAAACTTGGATATTTTTTTCAGTTTCACTTACTTCTCATAAATTGAGGTCAGTGCTCTTGGCCAACCTTGCAGAAATGTGTAACTATTCATAGAGGACTGTCTCACAATGTCACTCATGTATAAAAGTAGAATAATGATTGTTTGGGTTCAGATATGTAATATACATGTACATGCATATACAGAAAATATACAGTTGGTTGGAAATCTTGGGAATTTCTGTGGGTGAAATCTGAGATTGTCCCCTGTAAGTGGAGGGCAAGAAATAACGAACCGGAGTCCTGCCACATCTATTGGTAGGTGGTGGGTTTAATAAGAGAACTTACAGTCTTTTCTTAGGGAGCTGCGGGATAAATTAGATCTCTGCACCCACCAGCCCAAATCTTAAAAGTTTATATAGCGGCTTTAAATGGGTTCAGTCATGTATAATCTCCAGAAATGTAGGTCTTGACAAATACAATTATTTTTCTCAGAATTTTTCTATAATGAATCATGTAATCTAATTATCAACAGACTTTTCTTCAGATATTTATCTTCAAAGCGATTGCTGACATTGACAGATGGGTTGGCTATATACCTTTTTGTAAAGAAATTCAACATTGGTTTTCTGCAAGCTTTAAATACTTGAAAAAATCTAGGTAATGTACATTTGGAAGAATATCCTTGATATGAAAGAAGAACCACAGTATCATGTTCAAAGGTTAATTAGTGAGGGGTTAAGGGTTATGCCTACATTATTTAAGCAAAATGTGCTTATAAAAACAGACATAAACATAAAATGCTGTTAATTTCTTTCCTGTTGTGACTCAGAAAGACTTCACCTAGAGACTGAGCTTAGAGGTTTTGGAAATGGACAGATGTGTTTAGGGAAACTATCTGAAAAGCATGCAAAACTGCGTAAGACAATGCTCCATATGTAGTGCAGTTTAGAGCTATTTATCGTTCAAGGAATCACTAGCTCAGACATAAAGCTGTAGTGGCTCATTATGTTAAGAAATCAGAATATAGTCTTAATAATTTTCTTCTATTGTTTTGCCCTGGCTGTATCCTCTTATTTTTACATCAATAAAGTCTCAATTTTACTTGACTGCAAAACATGAAATAGTATGATTTGAGGAAATCACCTTTATATAGTGTTTTCATGTTTATTGCTGCATAACAAATTATCACAAACATAATGGTTTAAATCAACTCAGTCGCTTGGCTAAAATCAATGTTTTGGGGGCACTGCAATCCTGTCTGGTAGCTGTCTGAGAGAATTCATTTCCTTGTCTTTTTCGTTCTCTAGGGCCCACACACAAGCCTAGTCTCATGGCCCTTTTCTTGCCATTTAAAAAAGCAGCCATGTTGAAACCCTATACCTCTCGTCTGTAGTCACATCTCTCTATGACCACGGATGGCATTGTTATTACAGTGAGCACATACAGACCTTCCAGGATAATCTTCCTATCTCAGTATCCAAATCTTCACTTTATCTGCAAAGTCCCTTTTGCCATTTAAGGTTTTAGGGTAAATTTTTCTGGGGGGATATTAATGTGCCTATTGCATATACCTTATTCTCTTCCCATATGAGTGTGCCATAGATGAATGTCTGTGTCCCCTCTAAATTCATAGATTGAAACCTAATCCCCAGTGTATTTGTAGGTGGGGCCTTTGGGAGATGAGTATGTCATGAGGTTGGAGCATTCATAAATGGGAATCGGGGCCCTTATAAAAGAAACCTCGGAGAGATCTCTGCCTCTGTTGCCACATGAGGTTCAGCAAATATTTGACTAGTTATGAATCAGGAAGTAGTCTTTCACCAGACACTGGCTGCTGGTATCTTGACCTTGGATTTTCCAGCCTCCAGAACTATGTAAATTTAGTTTTTGTTGTGTATAAGCCATCCAGTCCAAATATTTTTTTATAATAAAACAAACAGACTAAGAGATGGTGAAATCCATATTTACAGATGTTTGTATGGAAAATAATACAATAACTAATAAACAACGATACAAGAATAAGCGGTGTTTCACATTCTCAAAACTGTAAACCCACTTTTGCCCTAACCTGTACATGTTCATGAAATCTGAGTACAATGATTATTAAGACTGAGGGAATGTGTAACTAGGAGAAAGAAGTGCAGAATAAAGAAAGAAAAGAAAACCCTGTCAGAAATTATTCCTTAGTACCTAAACCATAGGGGTCACTTCGGAAAACTTTTTAGATTTTTATTAAAGCTTTGCTAATGTAGTTTGAGGCGCTATCCATTTGTTCTTTAATTTCTGTTACTGATTAAGTTGTTTTTGTGTCCTATAGAGATGAATGCCATACACTATTCCTGTTTTTTTGTAAACAGCTTATTTTTCAGCCTGGGCTGTGTATTAGAATTAACTGGGGATACCAATCCAATATAGAGCAACATTCCCAGAGATTCGGATTTAACTAATCTTGGTGGTATTTTGAAAAACCTCAAGTGACTCCAATGTTTACAAGGTTAATACTATTATTTCATAACATAAATCTCAGAGCAATTAATCAGAGCAATCAAATTGTTCTACACATAGAAAACCATCAGATCTGTTACAAGCTGACAAAGAATACGCAAGCCAGTCCCTTTGGAATCATTACCTCTCACTGTCCTTCGTTTTGCTCAATTACAGTCATAATGATTTCCTTTTTGTTCCTAGATATACCGTATATATGGCCTCCTCCTGGGCCTTTTCATGTACTACAGCTAGGGACAGGAATTCTGTCCACATAAATCATCCACCCAAGACACTCTCTCTTTTCATACATTATTATTTTTATAACACTAGTCACTTGCTGCCAGCATACATCTTTGTTGCTTTTGTTCCCCATCTGTCTCGCTTATTAAATTCTATGCTTCATGGGGACTGGGGATTTTTCTACCCCACCCCCACCCCCCCCACCCCTTTATCTCCCATCCCTTGGATAATGCCTTGCATTTGGCTGAATGAATAAATAATATATTAATTATTAGATAGAGATAACAAGATAATATATGAGACATTACTGCCATGCTTCATTCAGAAGACATGCATTACTTCATAATCAAACAAGAGCACTAACCTCAAATAAATATCATAAAGCTAAATTATAAGCTATCTCAGTAGATATATTTAAAAACTGTAAAATTAAGGATTTAGATCAATATAAGTTGATAAGATATGTAGGTAAAAATTCTGTGGAGAGTTTGCTTTTAGACTAAGATATTCTGAGGTAGTACTGTGTGGTTTAAGTAATGGCATAATCTGAATTGACAAGGTAATTTTTAAAATATTCTTTTCCCGTGCAACTTCATTTTTCCTTTACTGAAATTCTTTTTAAGATTATGAGTATTTTAGCTTTTATTATGATGCTTAAAAGTGGACTGAAGAATATTAAAAACATAACAGAATAAATGGAGATGACTGGGCATTCTGGAATAATTATAAATTAATAATGAAAGTACTTTGAATTCCAGTTTTGAAGTCCAATATAAGTTTATTTGAATTACTATTGATATATGGTTGCTCAAATTATCATTTTAATCTACTCTTATTACTGAAATGTATTTATATTAGTTATAAACAATTTAGCCAACCTGATGTGATAGCAACTAATGATCATAATTTAAAATAAATCGCAAATATTAAGTATATTTGTTTTACTTGGTTCTTTCTCTTAAATTGCAGTATTAGTTAAAGCTTACAATTATTTGGTTGTGTATGGTGGAGGTATTACAAAGTAGGATTAGATTTAAAAATAGTCATTTTATTTTAATAATATTCCATTGTACACAAATTTATCCAATATTCACTGTTGTACACGTAGGTTTCTTTCATGTCTTCACCATTGTAAATAATGCTGCAGTGGACATAGGGGTGCATATAACTTTTCAAATGAGTGTTTTTATTCTCTTTGGATAAATATCCAGAAGTAAAACTGCTAGGTCAATGGTATGTCTATTTTTAATTTTTTGAAAGACCTCCATATTGTTATCTATATTGACTGTACCAATTCATATTCCCACCAACAGTGTGTGAAGGTTCCCTTTCCTATACATCTTTGCCAATACTAGTTAATTGGTGATGTTTTAATAATAGCCATTCTAACCAAAAGCCATTACACACACACACACACACACACACACACATACACACACATATACAGTGTGCCCATGAAGTCATGATGCACTTTTGACCAGTCACAGGAAAGCAACAAAAGACAATAGAAATGTAAAATCTGCACCAAATAAGGAAAACCCTCCCAGCTTCTGTAGGATGATGTGGCAGCATGTGCACATGCACAGATGATGATGTAACACTGTGTAAACAGCGGAGCAGCCCACGGCCATGCCAGTCGAGATATGGATGGTACAGAGGAAAGTTCAGTGTGTTCTGTGGTTCGCTAAATTCGAATCCATGACCAAAGTGTAACGTGAATATTGGCACGTTTATAACAAAGCGCCACCACATAGGAGTAACATTACTTGGTGGGATAAGCAGTTGAAGGAAACCGGCAATTTGGTGGAGAAACCCCATTCTGGTAGCCATCAGTCAGTGACGAGTCTGTAGAGGCTATACGGGATAGCTACCTAAGGAGCCCTAAAAAATCTGTGCGTGAGCCCACATCGAACTGCACTGAATAGGTATGAAACTGGGAGAGTTTTCCTTTTATTTGGTGCAGATTTCACATTTCTGTCATCTTTTGTTGCTTTCCTGTGACCAGTCAAAAATGTACCATGACTTTACGAACACACTGTATATGCACACACATACACACACATGTGGGCTACAAACCTAAACAACAGAACCAACAAAATAAAACAGAAACAGACTCATAGTTATAGAGAAAAAACTGATGATTGCAAGAGGGGTGTGCTATGAGGTTGGGCAAAAAAGGTGAAGGGAAAAACAGATAGAAACTTCCAGTGATAAAATAATTAAACCATAGGGATATAGTATACAGCACAATAATATTATAATAATTTTGTATGGTGATTGATGGTTAATACACTTACTAGTATACTTATTGTTACTACATCAATGTTATATAAATGCTGAATCACTATGTTGTATATCTGAAGCTAATATAATATTGTGTACCAACTATGCTTTAATAAATTTTTAATTTAAGTTTATGAATAATTAAAAAAAAAAAGTAAATCAATAGTGAAAAGCATATTTACTAGAAAGTTTAATACATAGTAAGCATAAATTTAAATATAGTAAGCATAAATAATATTTCATAATTTCTTGGGTTTAAAAGCATATATAAATATATCTGAAATGGGCAACATCCTTGGAATGCTATTCACTGCTAATCAATTCTTATCCATATCACTGCAACATAGCCATCCTGTAAATACTGAATATAGGTTTCCAACATAGCTCTGATACGTTCCAGCTTATTATTACTTAGGTTTCTCTTCCACTTACACCATTGAAATGCAAAACTTTTTAAAACTTTAAGGGTCTAAGATTCTGTTGAAGAGAGAATGGCCAGCTTCTTGCTCCATAATTGAAAAAAAAAAAGATACTTAATTTCAGATAATTCAAAACCAATTTTAATTATTGGCCCTGGCCGGTTGGCTCAGTGGTAGAGCATCGGCCTGGCGTGCGGAAGTCCTGGGTTCGATTACCGGCCAGGGCACACAGGAGAAGCGCCCATGTGCTTCTCCACCCCTCCCCCTCTCCTTCCTCTCTGTCTCTCTCTTCCCCTCCCGCAGCTGAGGCTCCGTTGGAGCAAAGGATGGCCTGGGCGCTGGGAATGGCTCCGTGGCCTCTGCCCCAGGCGCTAGAGTGGCTCTGGTTGCAACAGAGTGATGCCCCAGAGGGGCAGAACATCACCCCCTGGTGGGCATGCCAGGTGGATCCTGGTAGGGTGCATGCGGGAGTCTGACTGCCTCCCCGTTTCCAGCTTCAGAAAAATACAAAAAAAAAAAAAAAAAAAAAAAAAAAAAAATATATATATATATATATATATATATATATATATATATATATATAAATTCTGTTACTTTTCTCTCCTACATCATGTTTATTTGCAATTACTTTTCTACACACACCTACCTACAGCATTTGTCCACTTATGAACAGTATCAAGTACATTTTGATCATCACAAAAGATACACTTATCATAAATCATTTTGGCATGATATAATGATTCAGACTAATTTTACCAACAGTATGAAGTGTTTCCTATTGCATAAGTAAATGGGTAAAAAAAAAATTCTACAAAATGCATTGTTCATTTACTAATTCTTAATACTAAAAACCTAATTAAGATAGTATCATATGAAGACTCATACTCTGAGATTGTGCTTAGATGATCAATTTCTTTATCACCACTGGAGGCTAGGGTACAGTTCCCTGTTCTTTTGCATTCATCTTCTAGTTTGTCTAATAACTGTGATAAATTTTTCTCTGCCAATTTTCTTTTCTTTGTTATTATGTAAGAAAATGGAAACTCTGAATCTACGTCTATGTTTAATGAAGCCTAAAAAAAATTACATAGTACTACAAATAATGTCTCCAGAGTCCTTTTAATATCTTTTTTGAAAGCTGAGGCAGACTTTTTAGAAACATATTAAAAAAAGTTAAGAATAATGAAAAAAATTATGATTTATTCCAACATCATATTATCTTCTGGGCAATTTCATCACTCTTCCCTTTTCATATTATTTTCCATTTTTAGCATAGATGGGATAATTGCTGAGTAATAAAGAAATTATTCCTAGTATGATTAAATGTAAAATATTCTAATGCATAAGAAAAACAATATCAAAACTTTATGATGTAGCATAGATTTATAAAATATCCAATGATAGCATATGGTACTTGCTAAATAGAATGTTTTATATTTTATTTGAAATTCTGCTCTTTACTTTTCTAGAAAATATTTTAAAGGAATAAAAGCTATGAAATATGAATCCTTAAAAAGAGCTTTAAGACCTCAAAAAACAAAAGTAAAAAAAACTAACATGGGGATGTGAGGGTGATCTGGCTGCGACATCTGTCATTCCATTAATCGCCAGGGTTGATTTGGCTGATCTGGCTGGCTAGGAGGGTGTCCCCCTTCCTCTCTCACCGCTCCATGTGCATCCCTCCCGAAGCTGCGTGCTTGATCGAAGAGGATGACCTTCTCCAATAGAGGAGAGGATCGTTCTTTGGTCAAGGATATAGGAGTATCTGTGCTCCCCTGCCAGAACCTCCAAACAAGTCTCAAAAACTAACACTGGATTCCATGGACCTTGATAGTATTCCAATGGTTAATATTTTCTGTATCGCCAAGTAAATTGGAATACATGTATCATTAAAGGGCCCATTGCTGCTCTTAATGTGTCTGGGAAATGCTGGCTTTTAGATTACATATTTAGCATGCAAATTGGCGCTGTAGAGAATTGTTGGACCTATGTACAGCACTACGCCTTTAGGTGGCACTTACTGTGTTACCATATGAAGCAGTGGGTTAAAATCTCATTTCACCATTTGGAGCAAATGTACACTTAACAGATTACAAAAAATCTACTAATTTCTGGGATCATAACATAATACTTTTTAACAATTATTTGCAAATAAACTTACATTATATTTGAGCTAAATCCCTAATATTTGAATTGCATATAGACATATATGAACACAGCACACATATATATTTTCTTATTACACACATATAGATGATTTTTTTGCCATTTTATGTGCATGCAATGTGTTTTTATCTCAGTTTCCAGACCTCTGTTTAAGTAAATATGGAGTGAAAACAGACAAGAATTAATAGGTTCAGGTAAATTAATGTCCTGCAACAATGCCTCAGGTTTGATTAGTCTTAATGGATTTCTGCTCCAAACATTTATCTACGAAAGAAGACACAGGTATCCCTAAGCTTATAGGGCAGGCATTATCCTGGAGGTAAATACTTTGAAAATCATTGCATTAATTATTTAGGTAAAACTACTCTTTGAGAACTACTCAATTTAATCAGTTCTCAAACTTAGGAGAAATAGGATAAGGCTGTTTTCACACCCTGGGAGGTTCAATTAATTAGCAAATTTTTATCTGATCTTTATAAATTTGTCATATATTTTGTCTGTCGCTTCCAGTATTCCTAGGAGAAATATAAACAGAAATAAAGAGACTGTTAACATCCTTATATTCTTAAATATGAATTATTTATTGATAGACTATAATTGTCACTCATGTTTTTGGATGCAAACCTGAATGTTTGTATTTACAAAACATAAACTGACTTACTGATATTATATCCTAATTAATTTGACCTCTTCAACATCCAATCTAGTCAATGTGGATGAGAGTCCAAGTCTGCTGGAGATACAATCATTCTCCTTCCTTCCTCTGAGTCAGCAGACTACTTGATTACTATCAACATCAACATCTTTAACGAAGTCTTCTTTGAAAAACGCCCCAGGGAAACATGAAAAAATGCCATTTCTAGCATGTTTCCTAAATCCCCATCCCCTGCACACTCTCCTGTACACAGCTGAAAAAGGCAGTTTTAAAGTGAAACTATAATACTTAATAAAAACAGTTCAAAATATGGAACTTAAATATCACATTCTTACAGAAACCATAAATAGAATTTTTTATTTGTCTATAACTCATAGACATGATTGAAGGGACAGTACCACCTCTAAGGCCTCAGTGATAAAAATCATATTTATTCTTACTATAGTGCCTGAATGATTCAATTGTTTATGATACTATCTCTCTTTTCTTCCGCAAATAAGGTTGAGAATAAGAGGGACATTTGTTCTTTTAAACCTAGAACAGATCCAAAAGCAAAGTCAGAATCAATTAGGCCAAATGAAAATTCAGATACCAGTGAGACCTAATGCAAACAATACAAAATGCTAAATCTGAGACTAATGTCAGAGTCACAGTGCCAAGCATTTAAAACTTAGCCAAAAAAAAAAAAAAAAAGAATGCAGATGATAGTAAACAAGTTGGAATAAAGGCAGGGATGGGGCATTCTTGAAAAATGACTTTAACCTTGGTAAGTTGGCATGACTAATTTCTAAGGTTAATTACTGTGTCCATGTTAGAGGTTGGCAGATAAAAACAGAAGGCAGCACTGGGTCTAGGGGAATTAGGAGTAGCATGGAATGGAGAAAGATGAAGAAGATTTGCATTTTTGAGGCAATTGAAGATAGGAGGCTGTGGATTTGATTGACTTGGTAATTTTTTCTCAGCCCTAGCAAGCAATCTTTCAATTTTCATCACAAGTAGGTGGCATGAATGTGTCAGGTGGAAGGCCAGGTGGCATTTGCAAATCACATTTTATCTCTGAAAATTCAATTTCTATCAGCATATAATAGGTAACTCTCTCAACATATTGTCAGGGGCCCTGCTCTCTTTGTACATACTGCTTTCACTCAGTATCATCTGGGTACGGATTAAACACTGGTGTTTTGTTGCACAAACGTGGCCTGGTAGAAGGTGTATTTATTGTGGAGTGGTGTTTCAAGAGCAGAAGTATATGCAGCAAATTGTTGTAGGAAAACATGGTCATGAGCAAAGAGTGTATGGGGATGCAAGTTTCAATTTCATTCTAATAGACTCATAGTAGTGTAGGCATTTTCCCCAGGTCTGCTTGATAGTTCTTCATAACAATTATACCATGAGGGGTGGTTCATGGACAGGTAGCTACAAAGAGGAGGAGTTGTAAACAATATTTTATTTACTTATTTGGAAGAGAGATAGGGTGGGAGAGGGAAGGAGGGAAGGAGAGAGAGAGAGAAGCATCAACTTGTTGTTCCACTTAGCTATGCCATTAATTGCTTCTCCTATGTGCCCTGACTTGGTCTAGAACCCAGAATCAAGCCAGCAACCTCAGGATCAGCTATCACAAACTTGAGCCAGGCAACTGTGAGTCAAACCTATGACCTTGGTGGTCTAGGCCAGCACTCTATCCACTGACCCACTGGCCAGGACAAATAATATTTTCCAATATCATAATACAACTTGCAATGATTGTTGGTGATAAAATAGTTTTGGGAGACAGAAAAATTCTTTGATAAAATGAAATAAATTTGCCAAGAAAATGATTGGAACATTATTAAAAAGGCCATGTCTTCATAGAAATTATGAATGGGGTTAGATTGATTATATATTTCATCATGCTATCCAAGTTTAGTGGGTAAAGATGTTGTGAATTTCCTCTTGTCAGGTGGGACAAAATAATGGACTTGCAGCAAATTATCTAAACTGTAAGAGTGAAAGGATATGGATCAAATATAAAGGATTAGGTTCTGTAAAGCTCAGATGAGGCTAAAGTTTCTTCTTCAATAAAAAAAATGTGTATAGTGTAGCTGGGCAGCATCAGCAAGATATAGTAAAAGATAACTGGAGAAAACTATTAGGAGAAGGTGAGATATAACAACCAACAAGATGACTATAAATAGAAAATGCAAAGAACAAGATTTCTATTGTTAGTGATAATTAAGATAAATACAAAACAGATAAGCATAGGCATTTCCTGGGTATAGGTTTAGAGTAGTTATAAGATCAGTTGGGATATGATGTGAAGATATCAGTTTGTCTTAAAGAAATAAACCCCCCAAAAAAAAAACCATAGCAAAATTAGGTCATTTCCATTTTTTTAAAGAAAAGAAAGGCAAGAATCCCTCCCCTTCTTCTTTTCATTTTGAAACCATTCTTGTGTCTTTTTTCATGATACTACTTTTTAAATCTCTTTGTCTTGTCATATCCTGAGCAAAGCTTGTCAAGTTTTCCTTAGTTCCTTGTGTTCAATTGATATACTAAATTGACACTTTTTACCTCATTACTGTGACCTGTAACTAAACCATCAAACCAAAAATTCCAGAAGAGTTCATTTATACAATGTGACACTTACTGTTTATTTAGATATTGAAATAACTAATTATTTAATTAGGTAAATAGAATATGACAAATAAATTATTTTCATCCTTTTAAAAAATATAAATGAAGCAAAATAAAAAAATATATAGTATTTCAAGCTAAGAAAAAATACAGACTGTTCAGCCATGGAGAAATAGTCAAGGCAAAGGAATTTCATATCATTCTATAGGGAAGAAAGCAGTTATTGCATCTTACAAGTAAGGTGGGACACCATGAATACACAAATTGTTTACAGAAAACATATAAATATTAGGCACAGTAAAAATTTGTCACATGGCCAGAAACTATCCTGAAGCAAGTTTAATTAGTAGGAAAGTCATACACCTATGCATAGATTATTCTTCCTGGGAGAATTCCACCTTTGCATCACACGGGGTATAAAGCCACCAAATAAAATGGAATCAAGCAGCCTCTGCCTGTCAGAGACTCTGACCCCAATAAATCGTGCTGTAGGAAAAGTAGCTAAAGGGATACAATCAAGCTTCTCATTAAACTAGTTGGGGTTATATGATGACAAATTTAAAAGTAGAAAATTAAGTCACTAAATGCCTTTAATAATTTTTATTTTGGTACGAATGAACACTTTATTTGGTAATTATAGTTCTGGTAACCACAGCACTGAACATTAATTTTTCAAATTTTTATCAGCAGAGTATTTCTTAAGCCATATTTTCCAAATCAGAGAAAAGCTATACTGGTTGAAGAAAGGTCAGGGAATCACCAATCCTGTCTACTCAGCATTCCCACTCCTTACACTGATGTTTCAGCCATTTCTGTGGAGCCCGAGTGGAGTGGAACTCAGTTTGGAAACCACTTATCTGGAGGACCTCAAGAGGCTAGAGTATAATGAGTTATGATAATCACAGTCCTCTGGAAACTGACAGCTTTAAGCATAATATTATCAGCTACTTACCTGTTAGTAAGAAGAACATGGTACAGTGCAACTTTTCAACTCAACAGTTCATTGAGTATACACAGTCAGAAATAAGCTACATCATTTACGAATAAGTGTAGAATATTTAAAAATCTGAAATCTGGCCTAATACGGAAAATTCTGCATTTCTGGGCTTACTACATACTGCAGGGCAACAGTGCACTGAATTTAAGCATCAGCCACCCGTATTGAGTGAGCATATACTCTTGAATTGAAGTTGCTTCATTCACTTTTCTATTTTTATACACCTTGTATGATTCACTGATTTACTGTTACCTGGTGAGCTGAATGAATTTGCAACATGTATAGAAAGAGTAAAGGTATCTAATTCAATTTTTTTTTTTTTAATTTCAGATTCCTAACAGTAACTGTTGTGATACTCAGAATCTTGGAGCCCTAATCTGTACCATGAAGATAAAACAAGGTATGTTTCAAGCATTTGTGTGAGCATTAAATGAGTTAATATATTCTGAACAAACTAATTTAGAAGGTATGCATAATAAACCAAAATAGCTCTAAACATGCACATTTACTAATGTAAATTAAGACTTAAAAAAACCCAAACTTATGATATTTATTTAACCACCATCCTTTGATTCCTGATTCCCCAGTCACAATACCTTGGAAAGTGTTACAAGCCTAACATAAGAATCACAGAAAAGCAGATGTTTTACTCAGCTGCTTAGGTAAATGCAGCTAGAATTTGATGCAATTACATCAAAATCGATCATTTCTTTGATCTACTGACTAGGGAAGCTTGTTGTGCCCAGCAACATGTTCTTGATTTGAGTTTATGCTAATCTTCTAACCTTAACCAAATAACTTAAAATTGAAAATCAGATAAGTTATAAGATGGAATTAACTACTCTAAATACTCAACAGCCAATTAACTTGGTGACCTTCTATGCATGACATGAAGAGATGGTATAAAAGGATGTAGAGAGAACACAATATTGGACTACACCCATAAAGATTAAAAAACATTCTAATGATGAGAATAATGAGAATTTCATTAGAACATAATTCATGCACTTGATATATACCAATTAATTCAATGAATAATTACTTGGTTCTGAGTTTCATGTTAACTTTATTCTCTTTATATGGCTTTTAAAAGTACAATCGCTAGTAAGATATCCTTAACTCTAGTTTACATCACTATATTGGTTTAATTAGACACTGTAGGCAATATTTAAAAGGTATAGACTAAGGATTATTTATTATATATTAAATTGGTTTTAATCTTGTAATTAAAAACAAGAATTACATTTTTTAGATTTATGTTTATGAATTCATATTAGGATATTAAATAAGCATCTATCTATTGTGGCAGGGACTGTTCTATAGGATACAGTAAACAAAACACACAAGAATATAGCCCTCTTGAAGAAGATATTCTAGTAAGGGGGTTAATAAACAAATAAGTAAAACATGTAGTATTTTAGGTAAGTACCAAACAGAACAAATAAGTCAGAGAGGAATGGCATTATTAGTGAGTTAGTGGGAGGGAGTGGGTTAAATTTCAAATAGAGTATTAATCTATGGATAAAGTGACATAACTACAATGATTTGAATGTGGTCAGCAAGTGAACTGTGACTATACATGGTGGGCAAAGATAGGATTACAGTTGTGAGTTTATGAAACACAGTTTATTCATTATTATTTATTACTGTATTACTTATTGGTATTATAACTGTAAACCTACTTTTGCTCACTCCTGTTTATGTCTGGGAAAACAATCAAGGTTAATAGAAAATTTTTGAGCTATAAAATCTTTGGGATGTTTCAGAAACAGCCAAAAGATTGAGTGACTGGAGTGAAATAACGGAGGGTGAGGTTGAGCCCCAGAAATAATAAGCATTTCATTAGATAACATCAGATATTTTAGACCACTTCTAGAACTTTGACTTTGATTTTAAGACAGACAGCCATTAACGTTGAGTGGGAAAAAATCACATGACTTTACTTCTATATTAAAAGTATTCCTCTAGCAGTCACGTTGGGGGTAGTCTGAATGTCAAAGGTGAAAGCAGAAAAACCATATTGGAGTCTATATGATAGTGAATGGTGGAGGGTGGCAAGGTGATGACCAGACTAGATGTGAAGACAAGAGATTGTACTCTATATGAGTTTCAATAGAGACAACAAGACTTGAAGGTTGAACAGAGGGTGAAATACAGAGGAATCAAAATGACGCTAAGTTTTTTATCCTGAGAAATTACATCAGGAAAGATACTAATAAATTAGTATCTGCTATTAATCAAATTGCTTATCCAAAAATAGTTTAAAATTTAAATTATCTCTACATCTGAGTGCTAAATTATCTAGTGACAAAGTCAAACCATAAGCTATGCCATATATAAAAATTTTAAAATTTGCTAAAAGTCAAAGAAGAGAATATACTACAATACTCACCATATTAATTTTTGACTGTCTTAAATAAATTCCTGATTTACTAATGTTGGTTAATCTTAACTCTGTACATCTCATAATAGGATATTTGACCTCATTACCTGTTTTGAAAAATTTTCCCCTTCTATCTCATACGCAGTTGGATTTTGACAAATTAGCTTATGCTTCTGGAACTAAAACAAAGACACCAATCCTCCTACTTACCCACTTCATTTAAGAATTAAGTAATTTAAGAACATAAAGCAATAATTAAGCTTCATCTGTTCTAGTATGCTTATCTCTGCAGATGTGGCAAAACTTTATCCATACATTTTTGTAAATTTAAAATAATTCAGGTAGCTAAAGAGAGTTCATAGAAAAAAAAGAGTAAAATACATGATTCAGCAATGAAAAAAATAAATTTTAGAAATGTTTATTTCTTTGTATGTATTCTATTGCATAGATATAACAGTTTATCAATTCACCACTTGATGGATATGAGCTATTTCTAGTCTTAGATAAGTATAAATAACATTTCTTTTTTCCAAATTTTATTTTTAAAAATTACATTGAAGGGGGTGACATTGATCAATAAGAGTACACAGGTTTCAGGTAAACATTTCTGTAGCATTTGAACTGTGGGTTATGTTGTGCACCTGTCACCCAATGTCAAATAATTAAAGTTTCAATGAAACCTAAAAACTGTACATATGCTTTCCATTTATTTTGGATAAATATTAAGAGATGTTTTTGCTATGATATGTAAATGTTGCTTAACTTCATAAGAAACTGCAAAACTGTTTTCCAAAGTGGCCGTGTCACTTTGTATTTCCAGTGATGATGTATGAGTGTTCCAGTTGCTCATCTGCACTGGTATTGTTAATGTTATTATTTATTTATTTGTTTATTTATTTATTTATTTACATAGAAACAGAGAGAGGGATAGATAGGGACAGACAGACAGGAACGGAGAGAGATGAGATGCATCAATCATCAGTATTTCGTTGTGACACCTTAGTTGTTCATTGATTGCTTTTTCATATGTGCCTTGACTGAGGGCCTTCAGCAGACCGAATAACTCTTTGCTCTAGCCAGAGACCTTGGGTCCAAGCTGGTGAGCTTTGCTCAAACCAGATGAGCCTGCACTCAAGCTGGCTCCCAGTTCGATGCTCTGTCCACTGAATCCCAGTTCGATGCTCTATCCACTGTGCCACCGCCTGGTCAGGCTGTTAGTGTTATGATTTTAATAGGTGCATGCTATAAAGGTATGATATTATAATTTATTTTGGATTTCACTAATAACAAATAAATGTTAATCATTACCTATTAGTGACGAGGTTAGTAACAAAGGTTATCATCCTTCACGTGTTTATCATATGGGTATCTTAATTGAAGTGAACTGTCTGTAAAATAGTGTGCCCATTTTCTTAGTTGGTTGTCTTCTTATGACTGAGTTATGAGAGTTCTGGATAGCAGTTCTTTATCAGTTCTGTATTTTACAAATATATTCTCCCAGTCTTTGGCTTACCTTTGAAAAATCTCTTTTAATGAGCAAAAGCTTTTATTTCTGATATAGCCTAATCCAGGCATCACCAACAGTTTTTGGCCCCGGGCCTGATTAGAAAGAAAACTTTTTTCACAGACCAGAAAAAATATTAAAATTAAAATATGTTAAATAAAAAAATGATTTGTTTAAGTAAATAAAACTTTATTATGTAATTTGTTTATGAATAAATATAAATGAGTGAAAATTTTTAATAAAAATGTATTTTAATAAAAATATAATTACATACCGTACAAATATTCAAACTGTATCACAATCAATCAAACCAATATTTAATTAATAGAATGAGCTTGAAGGGATTATATCACAAATAAAACAATTATTTTGTTTTACAAACAGCCTGGACACATGTTCAGTTATCAGCTGCAGCTATTGTCTATGCTACAATGCCACTTGATTCAGCACAGTTGATCACAAAAATAATGAATTGTTTGACCTTGGGTGCGCACTGGCAAACTCCGCCTAAAAGAAAGTGGGTTTCACATTGCCACTAAATGTCAAACAGTTCATATCGAGTACAGATGAGTACAAAAGTTGTAAATCTTTATAATGAAATTTTTTTAAAAAAAGGAAGTATTGTGAATCCATTTGACCAATTATTAGAAATTAACCCTAGATTAGTCACATGTGGAATTCTTTTCCACATATCACTATCTTCTTAAATATCTATATCAATTTCCAATAATCAAAGATGCTTCCACTTCTGAGTAGCTGAGATTTTAAAGTAGCGGAGAATATTAAAAATTTAATCATGAGCCACGTAAACTCATTACGTGGGCCGGATTTGGCCTGCGGGCCCTATGTTGGCCATGCCTGGCCTAATCCATCAATTTTCTCTTGAACGTTTTTGTGTCCTATCAAAGAAAACTCATGTTTAAATTTTAACTGTATTTTTACCTTGAAGTTTTATTATGTCATGTGCTACTTTTAGGTCTAGAATCCATTTCAAATTAATTTTTATATGATACAAGCCGGGTTAATATATATTTTCATCGGCTTAAAACAACAGCTATGCATTTGCTCATCATTTTGTGGGTCAGCTCAGCTTGGATTAGCCATTTGTTGTTTTGCTGGTATACTCACACAGTTAACATACTGTGGTAGCTAAAATTTGAACCATGTTGTTAGGAAACTGATGTTATTTAACTTAGACTGTGATAACTAAAATTTGTACATTTAGACCTGTGCAAAACAAGCACTACCTTATTGGGTGATTATCTGTCAGAATACTGACGTCACAAAGAATGATGACAGGAGTTGAGTGAAGAGGAAGTTTGTGATCTATAGCTCAAGTCTTTAAGTAATGAGAAGGACAAGCCAGGGGACTACAGGTCCCAGGTGGGGCCAATGCTCAAGTACTGAGATATATTTAGCACCTGAGGCTGATGAGCTCCAGTGGAGCTACCCTCAGCACCCGGGACCATGTTCAAACCAGTTGAGCCACTGACTGTGGGAAGGGAAGAGGAGAGAAGGGGAAAGAAGCAGATGGCTGCTTCTCCTGTGTGCCCTGAGTATGAATTGAACTGGGACATCCATATGTCGGTCTGATGCTCTATCCACTGAGCCATTGGCCAGGGCTTAAGTATCTTTTTTTTTTTTTTTTTTTACAGAGACAGAGGGATAGATAGGGACAAACAGACAAGAATGGAGAGAGATGAGAAGCATCAATCATCAGTTTTTTGTTGCAACACCTTAGTTGATCATTGATTGCTTTCTCATATGTGCCTTGACCGTGGGGCTGCAGCAGACCGAGTAACCCCTTGCTTAAGCTAGTGACCTTGGGTCCAAGCTGGTGAGCTTTTTTGCTCAGACTAGATGAGCCCACACTCAAGCTGGCAGCCTTGGAGTCTTGAACCTGGGTCCTCTGTGTCCTAGTCCGATGCTCTATCCACTGCGCCACTGCCTGGTCAGGCCAGTATCATTTTCATCACAGTGTATAAAGGGTACATACAATCAACAAGACTCATCACTGTTGATGTTGATCTTTTTTACATGGCTGAAGTAGTGTTAGGTTCACCCACTGTGAAGTTACTTTTCCTCCCCTCCCCTTTCAACTGTACTTTTTAGAAGTGACTATGAGCATCCCATACATAAGGAATGGGGAGATAGTCTCTACCTCTTTGAGGTCAGAGAATCAGTATTTGAATGTTTCTGATCCATTTGCCTCCAGTCAGTATTGCATGAATTATCATACCAAACTCATTAGCTATATATATATAACTCTCAATACTTATTATTTTTTTTTAGCCCCATGCCCCTCTCTACAAATTAATAGCATTGCTTAGGTAGAAAAGTCACAAGCTTAATTTTATCTTTGCTGGTAAAATCCATCTTAATGGGCCTCTGTTATTATACATTCTTCAATCCTGTTTCCTATTCATTGCAATCTAGAAGCAGAAACATTTTCACATATGCAAGGTCCATCTTTAAGTAATATTATGGTTTTTTTTTTCATTTCTTTTTTCAAACTATCTAGTCCTATCATGAGTTCTTCCTTTTCTTCTAACTCCTTATAAAAAAAATGTAGTCAATAATGACTAAACACACACTTCTATGATTCTCTTTTCTAATCTCTTCCTCTGGAGTCATAGACTCAGCGGGCATGCATTTTACCTTTCATGTTATTACAGGCAAACACTTTTTGTTTTTTGTTTGTTTGTTTTGGGTGCTTGCTTTTTACCTAGGATTATCATGGCATAATGGTTCTTCAAAATTCAAGCTTTCTTTATTACTGTTTTGTGAAACTATCACTTTCCATTAAGCTAAATGTCATAAAACTTGCTTTATTAATGTGGCATTCTACTGAAGAAACCTACACTGCATTGTTCATGGTATACTAACTATTGTATTAACAGCTCTGAATTTCTGTGCTTGACACATCAAAAGTTAATCTTTTATTCTTACGATGTTCCAATGTATAGCAATTCCTGGACAGAATGGCTATTTTACATATAGTAGTTAGATAATATTACTACATCTTGATGATTGAAAGGCTATGGGACGGAGGAACTTGAGATTTCAGTACTGACTAGTTTTCTGGCTTGAGCAGCTGAGTGGGTGTCTGACAATGCCCTTTACTATGTGGGGGAGAACAAGAATTAGATCAGATGTTAGGAGTGTGAACATGAACAAGGTATGCACATATTGAATATAAATAGTCACTGAAATACTTAGAAAGAACTATGAAAAGGCCATTGGATATATGACCAAAAGAGATGGGGTTGAAGATGTATAATGGGATACAGCCATGTTCACTTGCCCTAGCACAGGACATTCTGGTGAAGAAGGCAGATGTGTGGGTTCAATCAGGATTTTTCTTTAGCTTAGGGAGGTAAAATAGAAAGGATAAAAGGTCAAAGGAATAAATTTTCACATCATTTGATGAATAATTCCACATTTTGAAGAAATAAATAATCTGCTATGCTATTCACTGAAGTATTTTATAAGATATAAAATCAGATTAAAAATTAAATTGTTCAGGGTATGTGATTAATTACAAAGATTTTTAGTACTGTGAAGTGATGAATATCATGTTTTCAATATTTTGAGTATTTGACTAATGCTAACAAAAAAAAAGAGAGTAAGCAATGTGGATATTAATTAGGCAAAGAAAATGGTGATAAATGATTGATTTGACAGTGTTAATAGCCATTTGTTTAAACAGTTTTGGTTGTTTTCTAAATTTTAAAATTTGACAATATTATAATATTACTTGTTAAACAATATTAAGATGATAGCTTGTCTCTAGTGCACAAAATATAATTAACACATACACACTACATTTTAAGTAACTGCACAAAAGTACAATGTTTTATTGTTTAAAATTCTTTTGATTTAAAAACACCAGAACATTGTCCTTTTACATTGTATATATGATACAGATAATATATGAATATATGTAGTATATAAAGATATATAGAATATATATAGGCATAAAAATTAAGTTGTGGGTGAAGTAAATTAAGAGAAATATTCTTGGTATATCATTAATGTCTTATTGACAATTAGGAAAAGCTCTCACTATCTTTTCCTTCATAAATTTGTTGTAATGATTCATTTTAGCAAATAGGACATTTTTCATGAAATTCACTTGCCCGTATTAATGATCTCAGTGCATACATCAGAGAGCATCCTATTGACTTGTATAGTTTAAAAACTCTTTTGAACTTTTAAAATTATTCAGTCCTTGTAATAAGAAATTAATTCACTCTAAATCAATGCCTTAATAACTTTTAAGTATGAGAGAGCAGCAATGGTTTTGGCTTTGGAGGGTTTCTGAAATAATATTAGTTTAGAGCAGTGGTAGTCAACCTGGTCCCTACCGCCCACTAGTGGGCATTCCAGCTTTCATGGTGGGCAGTAGCAGAGCAACCGAAGTATAAATAAAAAGATAGATTTAACTATGGTAAGTTGTTTTATAAAGATTTATTCTGCCAAACTTAGCAAAAATCCAACATAAAGTACTTGGTAAGTAATTATTATTATATGCTTTAACTTGCTGTAACTCTGCTTTATAAATTTTATAAAGTAAAGTTACTTCCCTACTGTATGAATTACCATTACGGTGGAACTAGTGGACGGTTAGAAAATTTTACTACTAACAGAGAAACAAAAGTTGGCGGTAGGTATAAAAAGGTTGACTACCCCTGGTTTAGAGTATTAATTTAGACTTAAAATTCAGGTTTTGACTGGGGTTATTAGGTATATTGTATGTTTGTGTTGACCAGATGGATTATAATACTCATTAAACTGCTAAACAAAAAAATGGGAATATGACTTGATGATAATGCTTTCTATTATGCTCAACATCTGCATTTCTAATTTGACTAATTTATGTACCTACACAATTTGGTCAATGTTTTGCATTTTAAAAAATCCTTTTTAATTTAAAACATATCTGATAGTTTATAAGAGCAATTATATATTTAAATGAGACAATCATGGTCTAATTGGTATATTTCAATTTCCACTGAGATGTACCAATTAAGTGGAAGCCACTGTAGACCATAATAGCTCCAAAAAAGAATATATGGACTATCAGCTAAATGCTGTGTTTTTGAAACAGTATATCTTAAAATTCATTTCCCTCAATGACTTTCACCAAGTAGGGTTGTGCTCAGATTTATAAATTGCACTTAAACTAAAATGTATATTATCATTGGTGCTGCTTTGTTTACTTTTAGGTTTGATATCCTCCTGCTTATGAGCAAAAAAAAAAAAAAATGAAGTTAGGGTGTTGGAATGATAAATGATCCATTTTGCATTTGTATATAATATATCAAGAACACTGTTTTAATTTTGTAAGATGCCTGAGAAGCAATGAAAATATCTATCTATCTATCTATCTATCTATCTATCTCTATTTCTGTATTTGTTCTACATATGGAAATATATATATATAATAAACTGTGAGAATGGCTTATATAAAAATTAGTGACACTGAATTTCAAGTAAGGTTGTCCTATATTTTTCTTTCTTAAAATGGGAGCATTTCAATGTCCATTTAATCCAGCACAAAATATCAAAATTACAGTGTAAAGTCAGAATAGTTAGAGTTTAATATAGAAGAAAAGGCTCACTAATATAGTATATTGCTAGATTTCCTTCCTTTTTAAGGTTGAATTATCTTCTATCATATATGAAAACCACACTTGGTACTAAGTATAATAAGCAAGTCACAAAAACACAAATATGATATAAAAGACCTATACTTGGAAAATTAGAAAAAATAAATTGAAGAAGATAGAAATAAGTGGAAGCATATACTGTGTTCATGTATAGAAAGAATTAACATCATTAAAATGTCCATACCACCTAAAGCAATCTATAGATTCAATGCAATTCTTATCAAGATACCAAAGGCATATTTCATAGAACTAGAACAAATATTACAAAAACTTACATGAAACAAAAAAAAAAAATAATAATAACCCAACCAACCACAGCAATCTTGAGAAATAAGAACGGAGTTGGAGGAATCATGCTACTTGATATCATAATATACTGTAAGGCTACAGTAATCAAAACAGCATGGTACTGGTATAAAAACAGAAATATATATCAATGAAACAGAATAGAGAGCCCACATTTTTATAGTTAATTAATAGGCAAAAACATACAATAAGATAAAAATAGTCTTTTCAATAAATGCTGTTGGGAAAATTGAATAGGTGCAAAAAATGAAACTAACCACCTTCTTATACTATACTCAAGAATAAACTCAAAATGGATAAAATCTTTAAATGTTAGACTGAACACCATAAAAATCATAGAAGAAAACATAAGCATAAAATCTTGGACATTTCTCATAGCAATATATTTTCTAAAATATAAATGGAACTACATCAAATTACAAAATTTTTGCACAGCAAAAGAAACTATTAACAAAATTAAAACACAACTCACTGAATGGGAGACCATATTTGGTGATATACATGATAAGGACTTAATATCCAAAATTTATAAAGCACTTATAGAACTTATCACCAAAAAAACAAACAATTCAATTTAAAAATGGGCAAAAGACCTGAATATACACTTCTTCAAAGAGCATACAGATTGCCAATACAAATATAAAAAGGTGCTCAACAACACTAGAGAAATGCAAATTAAAAACACAATGAAGTGGTCTTAATTTTCCCTAATGTCTTTTTTATTTTTTTTTCCCTTAAGTGAGAAGCAGGGAGGCAGAAAAACAGATTTCCACATCCACCAGCCTCAACCAGGATCCAACTGGCAAGCTCCCTACCTGGTGACGCTCTGCTCATCTGGGGCGTTGTTCTGTTGCTCGGCAACTGAGCTACTTTATCGCCTGAGACAAGGCCACGGAGCCATCCCCACATCCTGGTGCCAACTTGCTTTAACTAAGTTGTGGAAGAGGAAGAGAGAGATAAAGAGAGATAAGAGAGAGGGGGAAGGAGTGAAAAAGCAGATGATTGTTTCTCCTGTGCGCCCTAACTGGGAATGAACCCAGGACATCCACATGCCAGGTCAACCCTCTCCCACTGAGCCAGCTCACCAGGGCCTGATGTCTTTTGATATTTAGAAATGAATCATTATTTATCTTAAACTAGGGTTTCTCTAATTTCTGTTATGAATTTATGCAGTTAGAAAAATGTCTAATGTATATGCACTACAAAATACAGTACAATTTGCCCTTAACTTTATAGTTATTAGATTTAATTTATAATAAAATTAACTCATTGTGACTCTACATGGTAAATATAGAAACAATATTTAAATTTAAAATTTATTGAAGAAAATACTTTTAAATCCTGTTGGACTGTCATTATATATAAAACAAATTTTTATATAACTTGAAAATCTATATTTGAGACCTTTATTGGATATGCAGCATGGGTCAAATGACTCACCTGGCCCAAAGCTCTGATTGACCCAGAGTTAAACTAATAATATTGTAGCTCATTCCTTGACACTATAATTAATCAGTAGTACTCCATCAACACCTATCCTTCAAGATGCAACTTACATCTTGTGTGGGACAGTTCTTCCAATGGCATAAATGGTCCATCCTTGTTATCAAAATTGAGACTTTTGTGTTTGAAATATCACAAATTTAACTTTGGTTTTGTTTGGAATTTATTTAGTCCAAATTCAGAGATATAACTACTTATATTAAATAGGTTTGAGGCAGAGTCACGAAGTAGACCATGAGTATTTTGGGAAATAGCCTTTCTTCAATACTGCTCAGCCAGAAACGGTAATACTTTTGTACATGACAGCAATGACTGTGTTCTTTCTTCTAATAAAGTCATAACCTTGGTAATAGTAAATTTAGTTCAGGAATTGGGAGAGTCTAGTTATATGGAAAAATCCTTTCAACTAAGCCATTTAAATCGTTAGTAAATACTATATAAATATAGTATATAAAATGCATGTATATGCAATGGTAAAGTATTATGTTCAATAGTTCTTGAGGGTAGAGTGGATATATTTAGCCTAGTATTATTTAACAAAAACTTGTTTCTTGGTAGTTTATTATAAAAAGCTTTTAAACTCATTATTGGAGATGCCATAATAAATTTTAGGACAAATTTGGAAAAACCCATACCAAATTTTTTTCTCTTTTAAATTATAAGAATTGCTGTCAGAGTAGTTTCTGGCTCTATATTATATTGTATTTTAGTAGGTAGAGAAATAGAAATAAATATAAAATATTTCTATTTCTCTACCTTCTACTTCTGGTGCTGGTTGACAAGGGATACGCTTTTACTGCCATATAATTATTTCTGGCCTTGAACCTTCATGAACCAATATGGGAATGTCAGCAAGATGGTTGGGAATATTTCCGGGATTCATTTCCACATTAGAGATGTTGACAAAGCAATGATAACCCACATAAACTTTCAGCATTATCCAGGAGATTTAGCTAAGACAGTTCATGAATATGGCTACACTAAATCGTACTCTTTCAATGTATACAAAACAATCTTCTCTTGGAAGGAGATGCCATCTAGGACTTTCCTAAGGAGGGAAGAGAGTCAGGAATCGGTTTCAAAGCTTCAAAGGACAGCCGGACTCTCTTGCTAAGGGCTATGCAGCTGGTGACTTTAAGTTAAAACCAATGTTCATTTACCATTCTGAATATTCTGGCCCTTGAGAATATTCTGGCCCATAAGAAACACAAAGAAATTGAAATCTGAACTCAACTTCCTATTAACTGGATCCCAAAACTGCCCTCAGCAATTCTAGTGCAACTAGCACAAGGGGAAATAAGAACAAAAAGGATCAGTTTTGTTTTATCGATTGCAATTAAAAGCGATCTTGATTTTGCCTATTTTACACAGATGAATGACCATGTGAACATACTGCTAGGGTCCTGGATGGTGCTGGGAACCCATCCAGACAGTGGGGAGCCTGACACTCAAGCCTCTTAGCTAACAGTGAATCTGGCTCCGGCTCTGAGTGTGTAAGACCTTTGGTATATTAAGAATTGTTTTTCTTTTCTCAGATATAGTATAACTCTGCCTTACACATAGACTAGGGTATAATTTTTCACCTTACTTTAAACATTTTTTAAAAATAAGTTATTCAGAAACAAAGAGAGAGAATACGTGTGTGTTTCCTTCTGATTTACTGCCTATCTGAAATGCCACAACCTTTAATTAGGGACTCTACTGAATGACATGTTTTCTCAGTATCTCCCAAGTAGTGTGGTTCTGCCCTTGTTTTATCAATAACCATATTTTGCCTGGCTGTACTCAACACTGAGACTCCTGCATTCGGTCCCAGGTACATTGAAATGAGCAGTACTATTTTGAAAGGGGCCTATTTTTTTTTTTTTGAGCACTATGTCTCAATGGTAGGCTTAAAATATTCAGTAAACCATGTTGTAAACAAATGTGTGGTCATCCAGGCTTTTTCTTCCATTTACAGAGCACAGGCAGAATAGATTTAGCATAATTCTCAAGGGCCAGAATATTCAGAATGGTAAATGAACACTGGTTTTAACTTAAAGTCACCAGCTGCATATCCCTTAGCGAGAGAGTCCGGATGTCCTTTGAAGCTTTGAAGCCGATCACTGATTCTCCTCCCTCCTTAGGAAAGCCCTAGATGGCATCTCCTTCCAAGAGAAGATTGTTTTGTATACATTGAAAGAGTATGATTTAGTGTTGCCATATTCATGAACTGAAATCTCCTGGATAATGCTGGAGTAGCTACATCAGCACTTGCTGCTTCACCTTGCACTTTTATGTTAAACAACTTCTTTCCTTAAACCTCATGAACCAACCTCTGCTAGTGTCAGGCTTTTATTTTGCAGGATCTTCTCCTCTCAGTCTATGTAGAATTAAATAAAGTCGGGGCCTTGTTCTGGATTGTGCTTTGGTTTAAAGAAATGTTTGATGGTTTGCTTTTTCTAGCCAGACCACTAAAACTTTCTCCATATCAGCAATGAGGCTGTTTCAAATTCTTATCATTTGTATTCATGAAGAAGCCCTTTTTAAAAAAAAAATATATATATATATATATTTTAATTTTTTTATTTTATTTTATTTTTTTTTGTATTTATTTTTCTGAAACTGGAAACGGGGAGAGACAGTCAGACAGACTCCCGCATGCGCCTGACCGGGATCCACCCAGCACGCCCACCAGGGGCGACGCTCTGCCCACCAGGGGGTGATGCTCTGCCCTTCCGGGGCATCGCTCTGCCACAACCAGAGCCACTCTAGCGCCTGGGGCAGAAGCCAAGGAGCCATCCCCAGCGCCCGGGCCATCTTTGCTCCAATGGAGCCTTGGCTGTGGGAGGGGAAGAGAGAGACAGAGAGGAGGGAGGGGGGTGGAGAAGCAAATGGGTGTTTCTCCTATGTGCCCTGGCCGGGAATTGAACCCGGGTCCCCCGCAAGCCAGGCCGACGCTCTACCGCTGAGCCAACCGGCCAGGGCCTATTTTTTTATTTTTTATTTATTCATTTTAGAGAGGAGAGAGAGAGAGAGAGAGAGAGAGAGAGAGGCAGGAGGAGCAGGAAGCATCAACTCCCATATTGCCTTGACCAGACAAGTGCAGGTTTCAAACTGGCGACCTCAGCATTCCAGGTCGATGCTTTATCCACTGTCCCACCACAGGTCAGGCAAGAAGCCTTTTAATTTCCTTTGCAATAATATCTTAGTTGTTTGGTGAAAGAGACTTAGCTTTCCACCTGTCTTGGTCTTCCATATGCTTTTCTCAGTAAAGGTAGTAATTTCTAGCTTTAGATTTACAGCCAGATACAGTGTAATCTTTCTTACACTGGAACACTTGGAGGCCACTGAAGGGTTGTTAATTCACCTAATTTCAATGCTGTGTCTCAGAACAGGGAATCCCATGGGAAGAGAGAGTGAGAGGGGGTAGGCTTATTAGTGAAGCAGTCAGAACACACAAACATCTATTAAATTCACTGTCTTATATGGGCACGATTCATGGCTCTGTAAACAATTACAATAACATTAGAGATCACAGATCACCATAACAAATATAATAATAATGAGAAAGCTTGTAATCTTGCAGATATTGGCATCATGTGATACAGAGACACAAAGGGAGCAAATTCTACCGGAAAAATGGTGCCTATTGACTTGTTTAAAGCAGGCTTGCCACAGATTTTCAATTTGTAAAATCACAATATCAGTGAAGCACAATAAAGCAAAGCACACTAAAACAAAGCGAGGTATGCATATATATAATATGTATTCATGTATCAATTGTACTTAGTACACTATCATACTATTACTACACACACACACTCAAACACACAGACTAGCCAACTTTACCACTACTGACAGCAGGTTTATCATAGACTGCAGAATGTTCCTCAAACATCATAATCCCCTGTCTTATATTAATAGCATGCTTATCTACACACATGGTCACTTAGAATAGAGATGGTGTTTTCCAGACTCTTTTTCAGGACATAATCATAAGTTTAAATTGTGACAAGAAGAATGTCAGTGGAAACTCTGAGTGCAAACTCTCGGAAGTGTCTTAGCAAGAGGGTCCTTTTTTTCTTTCTGTTTTGTCTTCTTGTCAACACCAATAGAAGTTTTAGCAACTGAAGCTGGAGAAGCTATTTTGAACCACTTGGGGATGGAGATTGACACAAAGCAAAAAGACATGAAAAGCATGTGAGTCCTTGTTGCTGCGGAGAAAACACCAACTGTGCACTGTTTACCTGCGCTCTAGCATGAAAGGGAAGTTATAGTCCTTCTTGAAGTGTTGCAATTCCCAGCCTACATTACACCTATCTATACATTATAAAGAAATAGAAAACGTTTCTTTTTAATACCCAAATTAGCCAAGAAGTTTAATTATTTTTGAAAATGTATGTGTGAGAGGTATACATATATAATATATACTGTGTATACATGTAAATAAATATAGTTTATATGCTTTATTACTTGAAATTAAAATGTAAAGATAAATAACTGCAAAATTCCCAAATAATTTATTCTAAACATAAAATACAAAGACAAAATATAAATTTAGAAAAAATGTGACTGTGAGAAGCTGTCATAACTATAATTTTAAAGAAAGATATGTTAAAGTCTACATGGCTGTCATTATAATATTGTAAACTGGTATATAAATGCAACTATTTGCCATGAATGATAGTGTATTCTTTAAACATTAGGTTTTGTTTTGATGTTTAGGAAATGAAAACATTCTAGTGTCATCACATCCTTTATGCAGAGGTAATAGTCAAAAGATTAAAATAAATAAATACACATTTAAACCTTCCAAACTTAAAAATGTCCCTTGAGTTTCTAAAGGAGGCTTTTAAGAACTGACTTGGGAAATGCTGTAGGAGCCTTTTGAAACATAAGCATTCAGTTTTGTTCCATTTTCTGAGTCAGGAATCTTGCTATAAAAGAATTTCAGATACACCCCAGTGGACATGTTAGTGAATGTAGGAGAAAGCCTTTTCTTACCTTTTAGTGTTAACTTTGTTGTTGCCTATTGAAAGTCATTTACTGTTGTAATTCCCATGAATGAGACACTATTGCTATGTAATTAAAAAACTTTCAAGGGCAGCTCAATATACTTAAAATGGAACTTTGCTATGGGTTTGAATTTCTGCAAAGTTAAAACTTCTAATTGACTCATTCCGTTGATGAAGAATAATAATAAGCCTACATAGAAAACTTGAGTTCTATAAATTTGCAGAAGAAATGCGCTCTGCCGTGATGACTAAATCAGTCCATTTCTAAAATAGTGCATATCTACAACATGGGTTTTCTTTCCTGTATTTTGTTCAGTGGCTGAGAATACCTATTGCCAGGTTCCTTTCCATTGCACCCTCAACTGCAGTATGATAAATGTACTTGTCAAAATTTGCACCTTCATCTATAAAAATGAAACAAATTCAGTAATATTTTAGTTTCAGGGTCCAATTTTTGATATGTTATTTATATTAATTGCTACCTTGATGCTTGGGTACCAAAATTCTTCTGTTCTGGATTCTAGGGCTTTAGTTTCTTAGTGCTCTCTCTCTTCTTAGTCCTTTCTAATTTTTCTTATTTTCTTTAAATAACCCTTGCTTATTTTCATATGTTTTTCCTGCAATCACTTCTTTCCTTAGGTGAATTCTCTGATTTTTTCACTCTGATTTGCCTTAATGACTGTGGCCTGTGGGGTTTTTGACAGCTGTTTTCTGGCTTGGTCTTTCCTTACTGAGCAATTACTACTCATATTATGAGATGGGACACAAGGATACTTTAGCTGTTCTTATTTATCAGTGCAAAAATTTTCAAAATATTAATTTTGACTCCTAGATCTACAGATTGTCCACATATCCTTAGAGAGCATTTTAGCTTATTATTAAGGATAACTAAGAAATAGTCTCTAACCTAGTGGTAGTCAACCTGGTTCCTACCACCCACTAGTGGGCGTTTCAGCTTTCATGATGGGCGGTAGCAGAGCAACCAAAGTATAAATAAAAAGATAGATTTAACTATAGTAAGTTCTTTTATAAAGATTTATTCTGCCAAATTTAGTGAAAATCCAACATAAAGTATTTGGTAAGTAATTATTATTATATGCTTTAACTTGCTGTAAATCTGCTTTATAAATTTTATAGAGTAAAGTTACTTCCTTACTTTATAAATCACCATTACTGTGAAACCGGTGGGTGGTTAGAAAATTTTACTACTAACAGAGATACAAAAGTTGGTGGTAGGTATATAAAGGTTGACTACCCCTGCTCTAACCTATAAATGACAAGGCTTCATCTGAATGAAGCATTCATTAGAAAATGAAAGCTTTCTGGTGCCTCTAGTATTTGAGGAAAGGCAGAAATGTGCTGATCATTTCAGCAAAAGATTAGTGTTCATATAATAATATACTCCGACACAGGCAACAGAATGTCTAAAAATTTAAAAGATTGATCACACTACATGTTGTTAAGGATGTGGAGCAAAGAGAAGTTTTATACAATTCTTTTGGGATTATCAATTGACACCACTGTTTTGGAGCATTTGCGGGCAATAGATACTAACGATAACCCTATACATAGCATGTGTCCAGCAAAATCTACTACTGATTTATATCAACTTAGCATGTGCAGATATATTCAGTGAAATATATGTTCATGAATGTTCAAAGAAGAAATAATGGTAATATACAAGCACTAAGAAACAACTCAAATACCAATGACAATATAATTACAAATAATGTCTTGTACACTTACATTTACATTAGAAGAATATGCAATATAAAATTAATAAAATATAACTATAGCACAAAGATTTAATGATCTGACAAATAAAATATTGAAAAAAAAGCCAGATACAAAAGATTAAATTATATAAAGTTCGGAGAGAGGGAAAACTAACATAGGCATTCTTTTTATTATAATATAATTTTAAATACCTTAATCCTGCTAAAGTGTGAAACAAATTGTGTATTTTTATTGAACTTATTGGGATGACATTGGTTCACAAAATCATACACGTTTCACTTATATGTGGAGTCTAACACAGGCATTTAAAAATAAGGATAGTTTCCATCTAAGGAGGAATAGTTAGTGGTTGGGAAAAGGGCAAAGAACAATTTACAGGATGCTGGTAATGCTTGATTTCCAGGACTGGATGATGATTCATGGGGGGTGTTGACTTTGTAGTAATTCATCAACATGTACACATGATTTTGAATATTTCTATATTATTTTAACTTCCAAAAAGTTTATTAAAGAGAAATTAAATTATTGGTAAATTATTCATTTAGACGTGTTCTAATGCATAAATTCTTTGCCATAAATTTTTAGATATAATTATCATTGACTGTTGAATAGGATTTAGGGCTTTCCAGAAACATTTTCTTGATAAGTTTTAGTACTTAGAATAGTGTTATGTGTGCTAAGCCAGAGAGGTAAGGCTATATACAGCAGCACATAATTTGAACAATGAAAAGGTTGTAGAAATAAAATCTCCAGAGTTGCAGAATTAAATTCATAGCCTTTATGAAGGAGTATTCACACCTCGTATCAGTGTGGGCAGTTACTACATTATTTACAAAGTGCAGCTCTTGTTCCTCTGGCTGTCTAAGCAAATCATTGGATATTTCTTGAGGACCTACAGTATCCAAGTCACTGCTCTCATCATTCCAGAAGTACACATAGTAAGGCACCAAGGCTCCTAAGTAACAGAGAAAAAACTAGAGGAAAAATTATAGTCTTATTTCATATATGTAGTTTGTAAAAATTTCCCTTCCTCGTTTTAAGCAGATTTATATTACTGATAAAAAGGAAGGTACACTTATGTAGCAAGAATGAAAGAAGACACAACAATCAAATCCACATTCAAATTATGATGACTTATATTTTTTGGTTAACTAGTTCCAATCACAGTTAATAAAGAATTGATATTATGAACTATGTAAAATAAATAATTCAATTTATTTATTTCAATGCACTTTACTGACCATGAGACAACTGACAACTGGCCACATACCTAAAATCTTATTATCAGTGTTTAGGTAGAGGTAGTCAAAGCAGGGAAAATAGGGAATAGAAAAGACTCTGTTTGAGGCAATAGGCATATGGTGCATTGTGCAGATAATGTTTTGTTGCATTGTACACTTGAAACCTGTATGGTGTTATAAAACAAAGTCACTGCTATAAATTCAATTAATAAAAAGAAAAAAGATAATGTATCTGTGTATTTCCATGTGGTGTACATGCTGAAATGATGTAACTTAATGGCAATATATAATTTAAATTTATAAATAATAGTAGTACTAAAAACTACTTTTACTCTTTATAGGTGTGTTTTTACACTCTTTATCTTGAGAGCTCAAATTATCAAAATAATTCATTATTTATACATAGCAGAGACTCATTAAACATGTTTAAAATTTTTTCCCTATAGAAACATTATAGCCTTAAAACTAAAAATTGAATTAATAAATAAAACCATCTGGCTCAATTTATCCAATGAACTGTTACAAAATCACTGTGGGTTTTATAAGTCAGTAATGCATCAATTAAGGAGAATTAAATATGATGTGATGTTATTTTCAATATCAAGATATGTTTATTGTTTCTCCAAATTTATTTATTAAAAATCTCAGAACATGTAAAAACTGATTAAAAACTATTTGAAAACTAAATAAATATCAGCCTTCAAGCTATTAGTCTACTTATAGATTACTTTATTTGAAATCAGTTAAGAACTATTAATTCATTCATATTTTTAAAGATAAAGCACTAGAGTTTCTTGGTGGATCGGAAATTAAAAAATCTTGCTTTTTTAACTTGACCATAGACAAGTTACTTAATCTCTTTGAATGTAAGTCCTCATCTGAAAAATAAAGATGTGTTGGACTCTAGGAGCTGTAAAATATATTCTAAGTTTAAATGTTTATAATTCCATTTATAAAATATTTGTCAATTCCGATTCAAAGATTTTGGAGATAGTAATGATTTTAAATTTAAACATAGGAGTGATTTATGTATTCCCACCAATTTTTGTTCATGGATGTCATACATCATTGATTTTAATATTCCCTTAAATGTTTAAAAATCAAAATCATTATGTTTACTGCCATTCTTAATTGCCTGCCCAAATGTCAACAGACTTCAATATTTGTCTTTTATAATAAAAAAAAGGCACACAGGAATGCAGTAAAGCAACAATTAAATTTAGAAAGAATAATTTTATTTTTGTGAGGTTTTTATTTACATAGAAAAATTTATGTGTTAATTATTGACATACCATGCAATTAACAGAACATTGAATATAATAAAAATGTTGGCATTTGAAGATGGAATTTAATTAACAATCCATTAATAGAAAACCAGGCAAAATATGCATCATTTAAATATTATCAAATGTTCCCAATGCCTGTGTATTTTGTTATCGTTGTTGAAAGTATGTCAAATACTATCTTGCATTCCAGGAGCTTTCAGTGAAAGATGTTATTCTTGTCAAGAAACTGTAGAAACCAGGGAGAGAATGTAAATGAGATTTTAGCTAGTTGGATGAACAATACCCATGCTGGGCACTCTAGATAGAACACAAGAAGTCTAAAGCAGGCTGTCACTCTGGCTTTAGCTTGTTTCTATGAAGGCATGGGAGCCCTATGGTGATGAATGGAGAGATTTTCAAAAATAATCAGAAATCTGTATTTACACACATCTTTGTGACAAAGACGTTAGGTTAATAATAAAAAGCAGCCTACTGTGTAACCCAAGCCCAACCCATTCAGAGTTAAACAAAATGTACTTGGGCAAAATTTTATTATACCAGAATTAATAAGAACTTCTATCATGATAAGATTTCTGTAAGAACTTCTATCATGATAAGATTTCTGTAAAAATATAGTATCTAGTCAACATAATATTAGGCTATGTGTATTTTCTAAGATGGGTGGTAACAGAGTTTAAACCTGGATATAAAACTTCTTCAATTTAGAAAAAGTAGAATTTTCAGATAATAGTCAAAGGAATTTTGAGTATTTTTCAGCTTTGAGTCAAGAAAAGTCTTTAAGTAGCAAATCCAGGAACCCTGGTTTGAGTTAAGGGTAGTGGTCGTGATCAGAAACTAAACTAGAGAATGTGGAGAGTGAGAGCCTTAAACGTGTCTTCAAAATGAAACAGGTGGAGAGTGTAAAATCATGGATCTGAAGGAAATGGCCCCAAAAGGAGACTTGCTAAAAAGTGACAGACTAATATAAGAACATACTTAGGAAGAAACAGAAACTAACAAATAAGATTCTAAAAGTTCTGTTTGCATAGATCACTCTGTTTTCTATCTCCCTCATTGTTTGCTATTTTACTGCTATTAATACTCCACACCCTGTGTCTCCCAGTGTTACACTGTCACAGCATTGCTTCATTTTCCCGCTCTGCTTAGAGTATTGCACGGGTATTGATATCATTATTTTTAAATCAGGTGTTCTGAGTTGGTAGATGGTATGCTCTGACCTTTGTGCTCTGCCAGTACCAGTACAAAGGTCATGCCAGCCAGCGTCTAAGATAATGGCAGAAATGCACTTTACAGGGTGATGAATAATCAGAGCACCATCACTACACAGGTAGCAGGTCAGAGGACAGTCAACAAAGTTGATTGGAAGCCACAGATCTGTTCTCAGTAAACATGAGAGTTGAAGATATTCTGAGTGAACTGAAGGTCAGCGATCTATTAGCAGGTTGACAGAGGTCCAAAGGGGGGTAATCCGGTGTCACAGCTATCCACTGCAGATGAAAGGACAGGTGTTGACTTCTCAGGAGGGAAGCAGTGTCAATCAATCTGACTTGTTCAAAGAAATGCTGTGCTTTTCTATTTGAGAATACATACACTCTTTGGGGGTTTTGTTCTTTTTTTTCCTGTCATCTGGACACTTCCTATTAATGCATAAGCAGATTTTTTTTTTCAAATTTCTATTCAATGTTATTTAAAAGCTATAAAGAAGCTACTTAAAGGTGATTGATAGAACACAGTGAACTCGTGTCCTAAAAAATGGGGCGGGATGATGAAGGTGCACACAAATGGATAAAACAAACATAATTTTTCAAAACTACCCTAATAAACTACACTAATAAACATTCTGCTTCAAAACAATAACTCAGTCCATGGCATGAAAGTAATCAGTTTTATAACAGAAAGATATGAGAGAAGATTTATACTTCCATTGAGGAGTACATAGGTTTCCTACCTTCCACTGTTTTGACAAGCCTAACTGCTGCTGCTATTTCCTCTTAAAATTTGTCACTGCTGACGCTTCTAGAGTTTTTGTTCTTTTCCTTTTTCCCATAAACTATATATTCCATCTTTTCAATTTCTTCCTCTTGCCTTTTAACCAAAACAAAAAATTATCCTTTAAAAACAATCAAAAGCACACAAGAAGAAAAATAAATCTCTAGATCTTGTATCTTCCCTTCTTATTGTCAAATTTTCTTTTTCCACTCTCATATTCTTCTTCTGGAAAGAACAGTCTATACCAGGGGTCAGCATACTTTTCCAGTAAAGAAATAGATAGTAAATATTTTAGACTATTCAGTCCATGACAGTCTCCACCACAACTACTTGTCTTCTGTTGTAGTGTATGTAATGGGAAAGCAGTCATAGATAATAGGTCAGTGAACAGAGTTACCTTTGTCTCAATGAACACTTTCTTTATAAAGTCAGGCGGTAGGCCGGTTTGACACAGAGGCCGTATTTTGTCGATTCTTGGCTATATTCTCATGGAATTTGCTCTCTTCGATCAGCATTTTCACCCTCATACTTTATACTTCCTTTCTCACCATTTAAGCTATTTCCACTATGCAAAACAAATAAAGTATACACGGTCCTTTTAAAATCAGACCTTCCATATAATTACTAGATTTCTTTTTTTTACTTTCTTAGAGACATTTATCCAATAATTCTCTTTCTCATCTAGCAATTTTTAAATTCCTCTAAATCACTGAGGTCAACAAAAAAGTAGTTATTTCTCTCATCTTTAAAAAGAAACAAAAATATCGACTCTACATCTCACAATGGTTATTGTCCTATTATTTTGATCTTCTTAAAACCTTTTTCTAAAGTCAGTCTCCAATTTCTTCTGTTCTTTCTTCAATCCACTCCAGTCAAGATTTTTGCTTTATCACTCCATTGAGACTTCTCCCATCAAAGTCACCAATGACTTCTACAAGGCAAAATCTAAACTTTAATCTTTGGTCCTCATTTTACTAGATGTGTAGGCAGTACTTGAGAAAGTGATATCTTCTTTAGATATAAACTCTTTTGTCTTTTCATTATAGTTGCTTTTCTTCTTATCTCCATGTTTACTTGTTCTCTGTCAATTGATTCTTGACAGGAAATGACAGCTAGAACTTTTTGAGTAAATTGTTAAATAAATGTAGTGAAAAATAAGCATTCTTATCTAACTTTCAAACTGAAAGAATAAGTTCTAGCAGATCACCATTAAGTATCATTTTAATGTTTTCTATATATACTCTTTATCAACTATAGCAAATTCTTTTCTATTATTAAGTTGATTAGTGTTTTTATCATGAAGGGGGGACTAAATTTTATCATTGCTTTATAGTATTTGTTCTGCTATCTGTATCTTATTTTTAGAATGTGTTTTGTCAGATATTATGGAGTATTAAAATATAATTATCTTAATAATGTTTCTTTAGAATCCTACTTTAATGACAGCAAATGTCTATGTCTACAATCCAGACCAATATTTCAGGTTGCATGAATGACACTGCCAATTTATTTTTTAATTTCAGTTAAGATATTAGTCAATTTTTAGTATTTTTTAACAAATTTCTTAGGAAAACTTGGTCCTTTCATAGAATAAGTGGTAATATGAACTTTGCTGTGCGTATCACTTAATCAAAATTGCCTATAATATTTTTATGATCTTTCTGCATAAATGCAACATTCAGCCACTTTGTTATCCCATCTGACTCTGTCCTCAGCATAGTTGATACTCCTACTTTCTTTTCCTTATATTTCTTCTTAACAATGATTACTTTCTAACTACTTTTTCTTAATTATTTTGTTCATTTTTGCTCTTTTCCTCAATAAAAATATAAGTTTCATGAGAGCATGTGATTGCTTGTTTTCTCACTGATACCCTGGCATTCAGAACAAATGGTTATTCTAGTGAAATGGAAAATTCTAGTGTAGTGTCAAGTTTTCTAGCATGGGTAGCATAGGAATACTAGAATAACTACTACTTTTGTCAAAAGAATAATGTAACTTTTATTTTTGTCAGTGGTAAGAGTGGGATAACTTAGAGTAAATTAAGTTGTAAATTGGTCACATGGTGTTTTAGACTGATTATTATTGTACTATGGTGCATCATTTTTTATATTATAATAAAATTACTTCTATTGTCCTTACCTTATTTTGTCATAATATCTGTTAGGAAAAATAACTGTTACATTGTAATTGGCATTGTTACTACTCTGTTAAGTAATATTTTAATATAAGAAAAATAAAGTTTAGAGATATTAAGAAACATTCACAAGTTATACAGTGGATAAAACAATTCAAATACTATTATTAAAATATTAAAATAAAAATATTAAAATAACATAAATTTAGTTAAAATTCTATATTATTGCAGTTTGTAAACAGAGTTGAGATTTTTACTTCACCGATTAGTATTTAAAAAAAATTATTTCCTTCAATCTACATCATGTGATTCTTACTGCAAAGTTCAGAAATAAGGTCCAAATATCTGTTTTTAAGAAAGTTACCCCAGAGATTCTGATGAATACCTTGATTTACAAAGCAGAGATATGCTTGATACTATTTCTTTTCAAATCTTAGTGTAGGATAGCAAGAGAAAAAATTATTTTAGTAGTGTGACTTAATTTAAACAACAGAAAATGGTGATAAGATAGTTATAAAATAAGAAACTGTCAGTGAATGGAACTTAACAGAATATGATGTTTACTTGTGTTAGACTTCAATTAGCAAAGCACAGAAACTATGGGTATGTTGAAGTAAGGGACTGAGCGTTACACACTTTTAGAGCAGGTGACAAAGAGCTGAAGAGGGATTAGGAAGATCAAGTTAGGGCAGTAACTAGCCCATGTGCAGGTGACCGTCTAGGTTTCCAGGGAAATCTACAGCCTAGGTACATTCAGCTACTAGAAAAGGATTATAGGAATATAGAGCACAATTCCATGGCAGAATGTTTTCTTTTTGTTGCTACTGCCATCCTCAGTTGATGAGATCCAGCACCCTGCTTCACATACATTCTATCTATATGTGCAAACAAAATTCAAAAAACAAAACAGGAAATAAACACTAATATTAAGAATGTCAGCCAACATAGTAAAAAAAAAAAGTGAGATAAATTTACTGCTGGTGAAATAAAATAATATTACTTTCTTCTAGAGCATTATCAGTCAAAATTTACTCTTAAGACAAAAATTTCCAGCTTCTCCTGCCTGCTTTTGAATGAAGAACACTATATGCCTGTGATTTCACTTCTAACTATTATCATAGTTTCTGTTATGTGTCTAAAGATGGTTATTATTTTGTTGTACTTTAGTTTTTCAATTATCTCTATTTACTTTTATTGATTCTGGCTTTGTGTTTGTCTATTTGTGGCAACTGCCTTTCCAAATTTGTAAAATAAAATACAACTAAATTAAAATTCTGGTTTTGAGCCAAGGGTGACTGTTATATCAGCAGAGCCAGCACTCAGAAAGGAGAGCTCTTAAGAGCAAGAAATGTACCCCACAGCACAACTGTATTAGTCTCTCATTTCCCATTATCAACAATGACCTTCAGAGCAAAATGGCGGCTGCTTTATTTTTGTCTCTTAAATATTGCATATTTTCACTTTTGTCCAACTATCTTCTGGAGTGGGAGCCTGGGAAACATAAATCCCAATATCCAAGTTGATAGCAGAAAAGTCTAGTATATATGGGGAGAAAAATAAAAAGTTAGGTTTGAATGATGACTCACAGAGTAATAGGGCAATATTTTAAGGATTAAGTGTTCTGACTTAAATGAAGTAGGTCAGAATTGGGGTATGCTTGGTAGTAAATCTAATTCATTTTTCTTTCTAATTCACTATTTCCAAATTCACATCCTGGTTAAAATTTATTCATGATATTTAATAAGAGTACAAATAATTACAAAGCTAAAAAATAATAAAAAATATTTAAGTTTGTGTTACATATATTGACTTGTATTTTATTGGGATTACACAATTTCCATCCGTGGCCTGTTGGTATCACACAACTATGAGCTACGCTCCTATTATGGTCCTATCTTCTATATTCTATATCTTCTCTTATGCTACACGATTGAGCAGTTCTTGGACTTTTACCATGAGACATGACGTAATTTCTACTTTGTGTAACATTCCCACTTATTTTCTTCTCTCCTTTACTTTGAATGAAGTCAATTTTATATCTCCCTAGTGCAACTATGCTTTTCATTCAGTTATTAAAAACTTCTTTTAATATCAAGTGATTTTTCATTTAAAGAGTGTAAATTGTCTTTCACACATTGTCTTTTACATTTCCTTCTCATTGAGCTAAGCTTTTGGTATCTATTTTACTTGTAGGAAATTTAATTATACCATTAATTATATTTTTCAGAAACTGACCGCTTCTACACTATATTTCCAAAAAACATTTCCATTCATTCATATTCAGCTCTTTGTTCAGACTTGTCTCAAGGACATTTTCCCATTTTTAACAATTGTGTTATTCAGATTATGTAATCTAAAAAAGGCATGAGAGTTCGACTGTAAGAGCAGATACAGAAATCAATCAATGAAAATTGGGATTGATAACAGGTGTAAGTTCAAATAGAGATTTGAAAACAGGTGTTAAGCTCAAACCAGAAAATAAAATCAACCTCTATTTCTTAAAATATATAGGCTATAAGAATTAAGATAAAATGGCTCAGAATGCTGACATGTAATTCAATTTATTGCGTGTAATAGAAAGTGCTAGGCAATTATCAGAATCCATTAATAGGATCAAGTTGTAAAGTAGATATGTGATTATGCAAGAATCCACATACCATCATATACTATCGCCTGTGTCTGCTTTTCCCATTAGAACAAAAGCTCTTTTACATGTCATTTATTTTGTTGCATCCTGTCACTTCTGCCAAGAAACTATCACAGGGATTTGAAACAAACATTGCTTAACGACTCATTATTGGATAATTAATTAATTAATTTATAGCTCTAGTACAAGAAATGCCATAAAAAAAAAACAAAGCCAAGTTTACAACTACTCAGAGTAAACTGTGAACAATAGAATCCAAAATGATGCTTTTCATAATCAAAGCAGTTACTAATGTTTTGAAGTTTTTACCCTAATTTCCATCAAGCTTTTCAAAATGTTCCCATACACTTCTTTGGTTTTATGGCAATACATCTATTTCTCTCACGCTTTATGCTTCCAAATGAAGATGAAAAATCAATTACTTCTGAACTGAAGATACTGAATGCAGTTGAAATGGGATTCTCACATTAAGTTTGCAACCCACATTGTAATTCTAAGAGACGATCAAATTTAAAGTTTATGTGCTTTATAGAAAATTAAGCTGAGTCATGCTAATACTGTGTCGCCAATATGATACTTTGTCTTTAGTGCATTAAACAGAAATTCTTACCATTGGTCTCCCAATGTCTAGCTGTATTAATAAAACCTGCTGCCATTATTTAAAACATGACTATATCCTAACACTAGTAAGATGATTATGGGTGGTAGTAGCTAAAAGTTTTAGAGGGGGTCAGAAAAGAAAAAGGTAAGGATTATTTGGACAAACCTTTTATCAAAGCAATAAAACGAGCTACCCAGGAACATCTCAACACAACATTTCCACTCAAGTATCTTAACCATTGCTAATATAGCTCTTTTATTCATTTACATTTTGTCATAAATATCAAGATTTTTAAAAATGTCCCCATTCAAAAAAATTAAAAGCTATTAATTAAAAATATTATTCTAAAAGAGTTTTTCTAGAAAAAATATTTTCTTTAGATTTATTTGTAATATATTTATAACTATTAGTCTGTGGAATGAAGTAAATTTATCTAAAAATATCATATGCAAACTTTAAAACTTCCTATATTCATTTATCTATTCATTCTTTTAACTATTAGTTTTTGACCCTTTACTATGTATCAGACTCTGTTCTAGGAACTATGGATACAAAAGACACTTTTTTCTAGATCCTAGAGTCTATGAAAGATAGAGTCTAATCAATATAAATAAGTAAAATATAAAGTTTCTTGCTTTAGCATTTTTGATATTCTGGCCCAGACAATTATTTGTTGTGGGGACCATCCTCTCTGTGTTACAGGGTTTTTTGCAGCATTCCTGGTTTTACTCATTAAATACAAGATCTTCTTTCCCAGTTACAAAAATCAAAAATGTTGCCAGGTATTATCAGATATCTCCTAGAGGACAAAATTGCTTCTGGCTAAAAACCATCAATACAGAGTCTGTTAGAAGATAATAAGTGATTAAAAAAAAAAAGAACCAATAAAGCTGAACAGATGATTTTTCTTGACATAGTGATTGGGAATTATTGCTTTCTTCTGTTTGTGGCTCAGCTCAGAACAACAGAAGGAAATGGTTGGGAAATAGTCCTTTACTGAGCAGCGGCTTCCTAAGAACAAATTCATGCCATGGAATGGGAGGATAAATTTTTCATGGAAACTTAGCTGTCTGCTTCTTAACTAATAGTGGCAGAAACAAGTCAGGAGGATTAATGTAGTATCCAGAAAAAAAATTTAAAAATTTTATTGTTGTACTATTCTAATTTCTCCCAATATTTGCATTTCCTAGATTCTCTAACCCTCTTTAGGATCTATCATTTTTTTCTTTCTTTATTTACTAATAATTTCCAAAACAATGATATACTCTTTTAATAATTGGTTTAGGTATACATACTGATTATAAAGGAAAGCGGCATGATCTCCAATTTTATAACGCCTATGTTGATTATAATATAGACCAGGAAAAGCTATAGTATTAATGATCATAGTAAAAACTATAATAAAAATTATATTTAGTGGGTACTTACTATATGGTAGGCACTATGAAAAATGATTAGCAAAGATGAACTCAAACTTCTCTGGGAAAGGCACTCATTAATTGAATGACTCATTGATTTCTATTCATTTATTCAACAATATTTCTTCAAAATTTCTTGTATGCAAAGTTCTGTTCTAGTTCTGGGTTTGCAGTATTGAATAAAACAAAGTAACTCTTGCCGAGGTTTTACATTCTAGAAAAGATAATTTAGTTTATTGTTTACACTTACAGGCAAGGAAATGAAGGCTTAGAGTGGTTTAATAACTAAAACATTTAATGGTAAAGCTCTATTGAACACCTTGTGCATTCATTCTTAATGTTAACCTCACCACATATCTAGTGTCAGCTTGTTCTTGCAGAGTTTGAACCTCTAAATATCACCTTTATTCACATCCACCTCAGAAATACTATGTTACAAAATTACTTTAAGCTCTTTCTCCTTTTGGAGAATAATCATTTAGGAAAATGATATGAAGATAACGAGCTAGTGTTCTATCTATCAACAATGTACATATATAGCACTGTGTGTGTATATAATATAGACATGAACCATTTTACTTAGCCATTGGATATATACTATATTCACATTTATTTACTTTTCATACAGATATGAGAATTTTCAACTCAGCATTACTGTAAAAAGATGTGAATGCTGTAATTAAATATGCAAGCCTTGAGTAATTTTTTTTCTGAGTCTAAAAAAATTTGCACATCTGAGATAAACCATTTAAGTCACTTGATTCAAGATTGCTGATGTCTTTTTTCCTCTATTTTTATTCTCATTTTTTTCTTTCCTTATGTAACAGACAAGCCCACAGTTAATCTTGGTTGAGTAAATATGAAAAGATTCAAAAAATATTAGTTTATTTTTGAAAAATAATTGATAAGTTACTCTAAAAAATAACATTTCTTATTTGTTATCTCTATTAATCATTTCAATGACTACCTTACAATTAAAGTTCTTTTGTTTTTAATTTTAAATTAAGTGAGAGTCAGGGAGGCAGAGAGACAGACTTCTGTATGTGCCCAGTCTGGTATCAACACAGCAAGATCCCTACAGGGCAATGCTCTGCTTAACTGGGGCTGCTGTTCTGTTGCTCGGCAACAAAGCTATTACAGCACCAGAGGCGAAGCCATGAAACCATCCTCAGCACCAAGGGCCAATTTGCTCAAGCCATTTGAGCCATGGCTTCAGAAGAGGGGGAGAGATAGAAAGAGAAAGGGGGGCGGAGTGGAGAAGCAGATGGTTGCTTCTCCTGTGCGCTCTGACCGAGAATGAACCTGGGACTTGCACATGCTGGGCCAATGTTCTACTGCTAAGCCAACCAACCAGGGCCACAATTAAAGTTTTGAACTCCATTTTTTATGATGAGAATAAAATATTTTGCTTTGCTTATTTATTTATTTTTTTAGCCATGTGTTTTACAAAGGCAGCATCAATGAGACTGCTACCATCACTAGAATTACATATTTTCTTTTTGACTCCACAGTTTCTAGCACTAGATGAAGCATGCTAAGATTACTTTCTGGAGCACAGAGGTAAAGCAGTCAGATGAATTTGTGGTCAAAATACAAAGGATCTAAGTACACTTGTTTGGAACTTAAGTGATGACTTGTCAGAGACATACTTTCACCACTGTCATTGCTTTGGGTTTGGGTTTGATGAGTAGGGACCATGGGTATGCAATTTTAGTATGACTATCTACTACAGATGGAAAGCATTCCAGAGGACCTATCATTGAGGCAAACCACATATTACTAGTGTCTGAATGGTTATCTCCAGCACCATATTTAATATGTATTAGTGATTGTTATGGTATTTGTGAACATCAGTCCTATCAATCTAGATAGTATATGTTTACTAACATAGGATTAAGCAGCATGAAAGAATTTCATCTCTAAAAATTGGTAAACAGTACAGACCTTGAACTTGGGGCTCTTGAAGCCATTCCAAATAATGTTATATATAACAGCAATATTATTAAAATAGTTATATAGTCTCTTAGTATAACTGTATCAAAAGTGGATACTAGCAGTCCATAACCTTAACCACTAACTGGTAGTTAAAAAATAGTGAAAGTGATGTTAGTGAAGTATAGGGAATACATTTATTTCTGTTGCAATAACTATAGGACCAGTTGGGCACTGGAAATATTGAGGGAACACTAAGGAAAGCATATGACTGTCTAACCACTAAGCTGTATACTTGAAACTAACACAAAATAAAATTGAAAGAAAAAAAGAATAAAAATAAAAAGTGAATACTAATTTAATGTATAAATCATATCACATTTGTTGATGAAATAGTTTTAGATGTAATCAGTATAAGTATGTTTACATTTTATATCATTTTGAATATTTTTTCCACAATAAGCTGACTATAAGAGACAACTAAGTGCTACAAATATGTCTGAACTCTATCCACAACAATCCATTATTTCAAAGAAAAGCCACTATTAAAAAAGTATAGTTTTTGTTTTTTGCAATTTTTCATTTTCACTGTAAACTTAGTATCGTGCTCACTTTCTCTTTTCATTTACCAAGACACGTAACATCAAATATGAGATCATAATTTATATCCAGAAAATATATTTGTTGGTAGGAGGTAAGAACAGCCAATTGCTACAATGGAGTTATCATGAATTCCTTTTTATCTTTGTCTAATTCCATGTCGTCCTAGAAAAGGTTGAAATATACCTCATACTAATTCAGGAATATATATACACTAGCGTCCCATTACAGTTCATCTTCCCTATCCTAACTTCCCTGTTCTCCTCAAGGGTAAGTTTGCACCAATTGGCAAACTGCTCTTTTCATTATTACTGTGACATTCAGTTTTGCCAATGAGTTCTTAGATGGATGGAATAAGTTATTTATGCTAATTAATGATAGTAAAATGCTCGTAAATGTTAAATCACATTCCTCATGTAAGAAAAAAAGCCTTTCCCGGGGGCTTTTGGAGTGTTTCTTTCTCTCATAACTCTCACCTGAAATCTCCTATATTAACATATCTGACATTTCCATATCGGAATGCTAATTTGATTAAGCAAGCACAAAATGAAGGCAAATAAGTGTTCTTTTGCTCTTTCTTGGGATAATGTCAAGATCCAGGATACAAATCTTCCCTTTGTCTCATTCATCTTTTCTCTCTCCCTCTCTTCTTTGCTTCATTCTTTTTTCTTTTGCCTCTTTTTTTTCTCCATAATTTTGCCTTTAGCCAGTCAAGTAATTATTTTTAAAAATGTGTTAAAAGATTTATCATTTACCTGTTCCAGTGTAACAAACCACCAAAGTTTAAAGGCTAAATGATCAAACATTTATTCACCTCATAATTCTGCAGGTTGGTGCTGGTCTGGACTCATCCGAGTGCTATTTCTCATCTGGGTCAGACTCAACTGGCATTTATGTTTCTGTAATCAGTTGACAAGATGGCTGGAGGCTGTCTTGCCAGGTAACCACATTCACCTGTCTGGATTACATCTGGCTGTCAATCTGGAGATGAAAATTGTTGGGTCATCTTTTTCTTATCGTTAAACATGTGAGCCCAGGCTATTTCACATGAAATCTGCAGAGTTCCTCCAGCAGTAACGGAGGACAAATTTCAATGCACATACTGTTTAAAAGTATCTTCTTGTGTCATGTTTTAGCATCATCTATTTATTAGCCAAAGAAAACCACATGATAAGCTGTCCAACTAAAAAACATCACTTCAAAATCTTCCACAAGAACATGTGTTTGCTGGTTATCTCTGTTGGTACTGAAAACAAAATTCTTATAATAGTGGGCGGCACAATGTCTAGCAGCACATTAGGCAGAGTGATTAACTTTAGAGCATAGAGAAATTACCAGTTTTGAAATACATTATCTGCTTTGTCTGTGGATTTTCCTACCCTACCTTAATCAATAATATGATTCAAGGATATGACATGTTGTTCACTATGTCAGTGAAGATACTGAAGTTGAGATTCTCTTCTTGCTCATTGACCACAGAGACCGTGAGGAGCAGAGCCAGGATCTCGGTAGAAGAATGCTTTGGGGCATAGACTGTGTTTTTCCTTTGTAGCATGCTGCCATAAGTAAATAGACCCCTTCCGTGACACAGAACGGTCAAAATTCATTGAAGCTACAGACCACCAACAAACCAAGTGCCATCTCTGTCTAAAGGAAACAACCGTACTCTTGAATGGTTGGTTATTAATGCTTCAGCAGCTGTCTTTAGCTCTCATTAGCTGCCCCCGGGGACAACTAAATTAAACAAAGTAAACATTAAAAATAAATTAATTCCTAAAAACTTTATGAGCATGGAAACTAAAGGCCATATGAGTGCTGTTCTTAGATCATTGACATCAGATATTTCACTTCCTTAAAGTCTTGGTTAGATATTTAAGCCCTGAAGCAACCTGGTGATTTTTTTCTCACTCCCGCCTATACAAAACATTGTCTGTTTACTATTATTTCTCAAATCTTTCTGCTTATTTGATTAACATGTTAGCTTTAGGCTTGCCTGCAGTCTTGCTCTTTTAAAATCTCTCTGATCCTTCTTCTTTTTTGCAGGTCCCATGGCCCAAAGTGAATGCCTCCAACTGCCTAAGCTCTTTCCTGACCATGTGCAGCTATTCTAGATGTTAACAAACCAGGGGTAAATAAACTCTGAGAGGCTGAACAGCTGTTTTTTGATTTCTGAACCATATGATGTTTAAGCACACATTTTGTTTTCATGCAGATACAAATAATATCGTCATAAAAAATACCACTTTCTTTTCTAGGAAAAGAAACCATATTAATAATAAAAAGAAAATCCCACAAAACAAAAGAAATTATTTTACTTACTAGTCTTAATGTTTTGGGGCTATTTATATTAGCCATTGGCTACCCCTCAATATGTGCTAGATAATGTGTTAATGATAGTAAGAGACATCAACATAATCAACAGTTCAAATGTTATAGAAATGTTTACCTGAAACCTATGTACTCATTGATCAATGTCACCCCATTACATTTAATTTTTTAAATAAAATTTAAAAGGTAATAGTAAGAGATATAAGTAGGACTGTTTCTACCTTGAAAGAACTAATATTTCAATGAGGACAAATATATAAATAAGTGCAGTACTGTATGGAAAGAAAAACATTAAAATTGTCTACAAGGCTCTACTGGCATAAATAAGGAAGCTCCTAATCCTTTCTCTGGAGAACTAAATGAAGAAGGGTGATTTCTAAACTTACTCAAATGAGAATAAAGTTCCATTGAGAAACGAAAATGAAGAAGTATATTACAATATAAATAAAATCAGAGAAAAATTATTATCATTTCAAAATATTATGCATATCACTATGCATTATATAAAAGTCAAAGTTAAATAACATTTCAAAGTCTTATTCCTTCCTATCCATGAATTCAATCTTATCACCTCGTAAGTTGATAAGTTTTTTAAAACTCACTAAAGTTTGTTTTGTTCAGAGACTATCAGATATAAATATATATATATTTATTACATGTATATATATTTCTACATAAGACATACATACAAATATATCTGTGTATATCATGTGTATGTTATATATAGATATAATATACATACAATGTAAACATACATATATATAATTGTACACACACACATACACACATACACATGAATACATATCTAAATCCAGTGATTACAACTGACTTTATAATTTGAAGAAAGTATATGGTTCTTGAACTATTGATAACACCTTTAATAGTCCTCATGATAGAGAAATAAACCCTGTTAAAGTTCATTTCAGTTTCTTTGACCCATTCCAACTCATTTTTTTGTCAGTAAGAGCAGAATTTATCAATCCATAGTGTCACAAGCATAATAGGTAAATTGTTGAACTATCCAGTGTTAATAGCTTTGTAAAAGCTAAAAAGAAAGACCTGAAGCTAAAGAAAAGTTCTGAGTGGCACATCAGTTAAACCCAAATTAAAACTTATATGAAGTGATGGTTTTGAACTCTGTGCTTTTTCCATGATAAAATTATGCATACTTAAGTGTGCATATATTATGGAATCAAAGATTGATCTTGAGTCATACTTATTTCCAGGAAAAAATGACATTTCTCTTTCCTGATAATATTTTAATACAGTAAAATATAATAAAAAAGAAAAGGTAAAATCACTTGTCTGATATAAAGTGTAAGCATGCTAAAATTATTATTTAAATAATTACCTAATGAGGGATGCAGTAAAAAGTTAAAGTTAGTTTAAAAGACAATCAATATGGTAGAAACCATTTACATTACCTCAATGAAAAAACATAATAGACTTCATTCTCTCTCCATAAATTATATTCTATCTCTACAGAGTACAGAGTAGATCAAACCAATGAAATTCACAGACCCCCCATAGAATAAGAGTTCCTTAAGGCTCTATTAGACTATGTACACATTTTATAGAAATGCCTGCCAGTAATCGTTTTTGCCTGTTTCATACTTTTTTACTTTTAAAAAATATGTTTTCATAATTTTGAGACAATTATATTTAAACCTTTATTAAAATGACAATGATTGTTTTCTTCAAACAAGTAAAAATAAGTTGTATTGCTCTTTCAGTGGGTTTGTTTTCCCCACAGGGCAAAGGGAAATCTCAGGATTCATTTATTTCCTTTATTGTAAGTATCAGAAAACTTCTCACAAGGAACACTCACTGTAAGTATTAGAAATCACAAAAGACACAATATATATTTTAAGTACCAGGGGCATAAATTCAATGCATTTGCTGATAACTTAAAAAGATCTACAAACATCTGAAAAGGAGTCTAATATTTTTCTCCATCGTTATTAGGAACAAAAGCAGTATGTAGAGCAGGCACAGTTTCAACAGATTTGCATATATTTAACAACCTTCCTTCTTTTTTTTTTTTTTTTTTGTATTTTTTCTGAAGCTGGAAACGGGGAGAGACAGACAGACTCCCGCATGCGCCCGACCGGGATCCACCCGGCACGCCCACCAGGGGCTATGCTCTGCCCACCAGGGGGCGATGCTCTGCCCCTCCGGGGCGTCGCTCTGCCATGACCAGAGCCACTCCAGCGCCTGGGGCAGAGGCCAAGGAGCCATCCCCAGCGCCCGGGCCATCTTTGCTCCAATGGGGGTGGAGAAGCAAATGGGCGCTTCTCCTATGTGCCCTGGCCGGGAATCGAACCCGGGTCCCCCACACGCCAGGCCGACGCTCTACCGCTGAGCCAACTGTCCAGGGCCAACAACCTTCCTTCTTAATACAAGTAAACAAATCATTGATGGCAGAAAAAGAAAACAGTGTACAAGAAATCTAGTCACTTAAAATTGAAAACTCACACTTTGATAGTGTTGGGTGGATCAGAAATTTCTTCAGAATATTCAAATTTTCCAGCAGACTTACCTGTGCTTCCCCCATGCTGACCATCACATGATATTATCTATTGTTACTGGACTCTGTCTAGGCACAGCTGTTCCTTTCTAGAGTGTCTCGGGCCCTGAGGTACAGCTTCCCTTGACCAGTGGACTCTTACTTTATCATCTGGTGATGTCTATGTCTATACTCCCCTCTCAAATGTTAGCTCCATGCTCTGTGTTGTTCTTTCTTTCCAAGCTCAGGCTAATTCTCTGACAGCCTGGGCAAACTTCTCATAGCAGATTTGGGGTAGTGGTCTGCAAACTGTTCTTTCTGGCCTATTATCACAGGCATCTCCTTTAGCCCCAGCTAATCAGGTACCGTGAGGGACAGAACTACTCTACAAAGGTCAGGGCGATCCAAGCTTCACTGCAGAACTAGGCAATTAGAAAACCCACTGTCACCCAGACGTGGGTGACGCTTGCTGTGCTGGGCCACTTCTTAATATTTTACCAACATCAAAACTTCCACATATTCCTTCAGACTCCCACTTTTTTTGCTAGCCCAATTTTGTATTCTTACCTTATAGAGAAAACCTATAAATTCTTAATTTCTTAAATTCTTGGACATTTCTTTCTCATCTTTGGCATATGACAGTGATTTTCAACAGGTATGCTGCAGTAGGCATACTGGTGTGCCACAAGAATTTTTAAAACAGTATAAACTTCAATATTTCTGGTTTCATTTCTGGCAAGAATAACCATTGGGTCTATAATCTTCATACAACATCCGGGTGGTTAACTCTTTCATGGACTGGCACAAAATTTCTGGTGGACCAGTGTTTGAAAAACACTACTGTAAGTAATCTGGCTTTGGTCTTTTATATGGAAAACCATACTTTAAGGATTCCAAAGTCTTTGATTCACTCAAGTGTTTGGGCTTGAAAAGCCCTTTGGTTTTCAGGCTAATGCTTTTGTTAAATATTTATTAATTCTTAAATAGAGCTCAAAACTAGAAATTTGATAATTTGTTCTTTATTTAGCATTCCTATTCTGGTTAGGGGTAAAAGAAAATTTTAAATAGCTCATAGGCTTAGGTTAAAATATATTAAAATACTTTCTTACTATAGGGAAAATTTAGTAGAATTATTTGGAATCAGAAGATCAACACAATTCCAGTACCCTGGCATTTCAAAGAACAGTTTAAATAAAAAAGAAAATCAAGTAGGATAATTTTGTTGATTTTGTTAGCACTTTCAGTGGGATAACTATAATAAACAGCTTCAGTACTCACTTACTGCATGTTGCTATTATGTGGAACAAATTCGAGTGTTTTATGCAACTGATTTTACTACTAATTACCCCACATCAAGAAGTTGTGGTTTCATTGAGAGAGGTCATGGAGAGATATGACTGTCAGGTGACCTGTGAGCTGGACCCTGTGATTAGAGGGTCTTCATTCCCTCACCTCAAGTCCTTAGAATGTCCATTCTGTTTACTATTCCCACACATAGCCTTGAAAGAGTCTGGTGTTGAGACCATCTGAACTGAATATATGACTAAACCTGTTAAAGCCTGTATATAAACTTTTAAGATTCTGGAAGGTGGGTGGGAAGACCTACTGGTCTTGCAGCCTTCCAAGGTAGAGCCTCATGTTTAAGTTCCCTTGCTTATTAAGTTTGCCACCTCCTATTCAGAAGTGGTTTGCCCCTTCTTCAGCTGTCCTTGTGTATGGGATCCAATTGCAAATTTTAACTAGAGAATTCCTGAGGTTGTGAACCAACAGACTCCCCTTAAATTTTCAAAGAAAAGATAAAAATAAAGCAAAGTAATACCAGTTCAAAAGAATCCAGTTACTGTATTTTCTGATGTATAAGACGCACTTTTCCCTCCAAAAATTGAGTTCTAAGAACTGGGTGCATCTTATACAGTGGTTGTAGATATTTTTACTTGCATTTCCCACTTTTCCATGCTTATTTTTGGGCTCATTGTTGAAGACAGTGATTCATCATCAGACACAGATGAGGACAAGCTAATGGATGGGAGTTTTGACAGTGATGAGGAGCTGTTTGAATTTTATAATGAATAAATCTTAAATTCATTAACTTTATGTAATACATTTTTTTTTTCAAATTTCAAGCCCCAATGTTAAGGTGCGTCTTATACATGGTAGTGTCTGATACATGGGGAAATACAGTATATGGCAATTAGAGCAACAGCTCCAGATGGGATTGGCAGTAGATAGATCCCAGTCGAGGTGCATGTGAGAGTCTATCTCCCATCCTCTCACTTAAAAAAAAATCTTTAAGGGTTTTCCAATGACTAAGGACTGTAAGTAGGTAAAAATCAATTTATTTTCCAAACAATGATATTTTGAAAGTGAAAGTGGATACTAGGAACCATTATGCTGGGACATCAGTCATAAAGTGGAACTTTCCTAGGCAAACTGGGCCATACAATGATAGTAACTTAAAAGACCAGAATAATATTGGATTTCTAGCTTAGACCAGCCACAAAAAAAATTACTAAAATGCATTAAAGACTTAAATAAGTAAGACCTTAAAGTGTAAAACTCCTAGAAAAAAAAAAAGAAAAAATTTCTTTGACTTTGGTCTTGGCAAAAATTTTTTTGAATACACCTAAGCACAAACAACAGAAGCAAAAATGAATAAGTGGGATAACATCAAATTTAAAAGCTTCTGCATAAAAGAAACAATTAAATGTAAAGACAACCCATAGAATAGAAGATATTTATAAATAATGTATTTTATAAAGGACTAATATCCAAACTATATAAGAACTCAAACAACATAATAGCAAAAAAAAAAAAAAGAAACACCCACAAACAAATAAAAATATAAACAAACAATAAATAAACCAATAATCCAATTAAAGACTGGCCAGTGGAACTGAATAGACATTTTTCCAAAGAAAACATACAAACAGCAAATAGGTGAATGAAAAGATGTTCAAAATCAGTAATCATCAGAGAAATGCAAATCAAAACCAAAATGAAATACCACCTCAAACCTGTGAGAAAGTTAGCATTAAAAAGGTAAGAGATAACAAATTAGTGAGGATATAGAAAAAAAGGAATCCTTGTGCACTGATGGTGGGAATGTAAAATAGTTCAGCAACTACAGAAAACAGTATGAAAATTCCTCACAAAAATAAAAATAGAAGTAACCTATAATTCAGTGATCCTGCTTCTGGGTTATATGCAAAGGAAATAAAAACAGAATCTGCAATAGATATATGCTTCCCCATGTTACTGTAGTGTTTGTCACAATAACTATGGTATGGGAACATCCTAGGTGTCTGCCAATGGCTGTATCAAAGACATGAGATACACACACACACTCAAACAATGCAACATACTATTTCTCATCCATGATACAGAAGGAAATCTTGCAATTTGCAACAACATTGATGGAGTTTGAGGGCATTATGCTAAGTGAAATAAGTTGGGCAGACAATGACAAATACTGTGCATTCTTACTTATATGTGGAATCTAAAAAAATGTAAAAAAAAAGAAATGGAAAATTCTTGTCACATTTGTAATTTTAAGAAAATTAATATACATGTTAGAAAACAGATGCACACGGATTAAAATTACTAAAGGTGATGGTGCTTCATCTCTTTTCCTCCACACAAAGCAAATATTCTTGCTTTTTTTTTTTTTTGACTCCATAGCCTCTCACAGTTGTATATTTTGTTGTTATTGTTGGAACACCAATATTGTTTAAACTTTAACTAATTCATTAAATCAGCTTGCCCCCAAAGCACCACTTCTGTCTACATCTTTTTGGTTAAAATGTATTTACATGGGCATAGCTGTCTAAAGAAAACACTGGAAAATCTAGTCTTCAATATCAGTGCAATATAAATTGAGTCCTGTTATTCAAGAGGAAATGTAAACAATCATTTTTACTACAGAATATATTACTATTGTTCTCAGGATGTCTTATAAAAATAAGTGCATTCCACTATTACATCAATATAATAGATTTATTTAACTCTCAGGATTCTGAAGATGTGTATGATATATATTTTTTTAACTTTTTTTCCCTGAATTACCATTGCTTTCTACAAGTTTATTTGGTTTTGATCTCAGTTTTTCAAGTTGGAAATGTTCTTTAAATATCAAGTGAATTTATGTTTTGTACTTACATTTAGGTGTAAGACAAGAATGAAAAGCAAATTGGAATCTGTAATTCTCGGGTGGGAGAAACGTGTGAACCTGGTGAATCTCTTTTTTTAATTCAGTTAGAGGAGTGGAGGCAGAGACAGACTCCCGCATGCACCCTGACCGGGATCCAACCAGCAAGCCCACTGCAGGTGATGCTCTGTCTGCCTGGGGCATTGTTCCATTGTTCAGCAAGAGTTCTTCTTAGTGCTTCAGGTGGAGGCCTTGCAACCATCCTCAGAACCCAGGGCCAATTCACTCCAACTGGTCATGGTTGCAGGAGGAGGAGAGAGAGAGAGAGAATGAGAGACAGAAGTGAGAGGGTGAGGGGTGGAGAAGCAGATGGGTACTTTTCCTGTGTACCCTGACCAGGAAACAAACCCAGGGCATACACACTGGCCCAACACTCTATCACTGAGCCATCTGGCCAGGGTGAACCGGTGAATTTCAATAAAATGGTATTTAATGTATGAAATTTGGGGGGGACGTCAGAAATATTAGTTTTCTGTGCTCCCAAATATGTTTAGAAAGTATAATTTGATTTGCAAACTACCACACATAAACATTGATCTCAGAATTCAATGGAAAAAGAAGGAGCATTGACCATGTAAATTTATTATTCTTACTTGGGTAGCCCAGCCCTCCACGAGATTATACGATTCCAGGTTCCAGAGTCCCTTGGGTGCTTCCTCTCTAGTTAATCCTAACTACCTCCAGTCTTCATTTGTTAGTGGGAGGTGCCTTTACTCTGACAGTCTGTCATGGTAAAGTAGACCTCATGAGCCACTTCCTGTTTGCTGCATTTTCATTAGGAAAGTCACATGATCAAAGATATATATGTTCTGGAGATAGCGTAGAGAATGGCTAGGATGGAGCTAACCTGGAGAAAGCAGTGTATAGAAAGTGATTGCCATAGCCCAGTTCTTAAATGATACAGGTCTGCAATTTAGGTAGAAGCAGTGAAAATGCAGATAATTGTTTTTCCACTCTCATTCAGGAGGATGTTGACTTAATTGGTTCTCTGTATAAGCAGGCTGTTATTAGGTTTCTAATCTGGTCAGTAAAATTTTCATTGTAAGGCGAGTAAGGACAGTTGACAAATAATCTTTAATTTCCTCTCTACATAAAACTTTCCATTGCATTCGTTCTCCTCAACAATCATCACCCTCTGGCTTTATCCATTAAAATAGACAGTGTGACACTATGAACATTGTGTCTTTGACAATGAAATCAACTGCAAAAGAGCATTCAATTCCACAGAAGCCCAAAGTACTGTACTGTGAAAAATCCTCTGTCAGACTTATGCTATAGTTTATTTTATACATATTCATTAGGACGGATGACATTTTAGTAAGTCTTCAGCTAGGGATTTCAGACTGGATTGTAATTAATACAAATTGGAATAATTAAACTTGGCATCTAACAGTTAATTTTCTTTAGTAAAGAATAAAACTATTGCACAATAGTGTGAAATTTAAAAATTATTTTTTAAAAATCATTTAATCTAAACTACAAACCTGAACTCTTCCCAGTTCAGTAAGATGCATAAAAAAATGTATTAAACACTGTAAGTACTTTTAGTAGAAAATTGCTAATTTCATGGTCAATTATAACACACGTTAAGTAATGCTCTCTAATTTTACTGTAGTTATATTTCATGCCTCAAAGAAAAGTTTAATCACTACAGCTGTAAAAGAAAGACTGTTTATCCTAGTAGAAAGCAAGATGAGGCAACATAGGTATCATAGCAGATGTGTTTAACACTATGCAAGACTTTTGAAGGTCAGGAATTTCAATTCTGCTTTCAAAAACTCACTTATTTCATGTATTAATATAAGAAGATATTGCCAGATTACATAGTGACTAATTATAATGTTTTAATAAAATAAAATAGTAAAAACATTGTCTCTGACTGTGAATACTTTTGTCTTCTTTTTAAATTTTTTTTTTTTTTTTTTTTTTTTTTTGCTGATGGTGGTTAGGTAGACTTTTGGATGTTCCTAATTCACTAAAGGTGTAGAGTTGGCTAAGAGAGAGAAATGTTTCCTCATTTTATCTTACCCTTTACTTTATTAAGAAAACAGGCAAGTACACTTGAAACCTGTACCCCAATAAATTGAATAAAAAATAAAAACTAACCTATAAGACTCAGAAAAAGAAAGCAAATATAAAAAGGTATTAAATATAGTATTTTTGCCACAAAACTGATTTTATGTGATATTAGTTTTAACTCTTGAGGGACAACTTAGCCACTAAAACATGTATCAAGGGTTTTATGTCACGTTGTACCAATTTCTGATTTTCTGAATGTCACAGTTTATTAAAGCAGTGTCTAATAAGTGCTATGATAAACCCTATTGACAATGGGTAAAATGGAAAGTTCAAGGACTTTCAAGGCAGGAAAACATTTTGACTGCACTAGTCCCTTTATTTAATTTATTAAAACTGATAAATTCTTATGTAAATACTCAAAGTCTGTGATGTAATGAGTACACAATGTTAAATTTTTATCTATCACCTTTTCTATCTGTTCATATATATTTTGTTTAGTCTGTTTTAATTTTCACTTGCTAGTTTTTTTTAACTGCACAATATTATCAGGTACATTTAATATCTGTAAGTATAAGAGCCTATTATTGATCATTAATCATCAAGCCTCTGAAAAATACCTATGTCTAAATCTACTTGGTAACTTTGTTTCTTGTGATATGAAAAAGAAAATTATAATAATTGTAAAGGGGGGAAATTAAGGACAAAAAAATGCACCCTCAAACTAATGCTAATCTACCCTACTTCTCCACTAGGCAGGGAAGACTGGCTTTCCTGTCTCCCTCGGGGACAACTGGCCCACTAGCTGGGATTACTGGGGGGAGAAATGACACAGTGGGGAAATTCCTTTGCTGAGCACATGTGCAGTAGGCACCAAGATTTCATGGGAGTGGTGGGGGTTCTACTAAAGCACATACACTGTAGAAGCCAAATGAGGAAGCCAAACCTTGAGGCATTCACGGTAGGAGCCAAAATACATAAAAAGAAGGATTCCATCCTGGGAAAATCTGAAAAAGGAATTGATAGGATAAGGGCAGGAAACCCCAGGGGATCAGGGAAAGGAATTGGATAAGAGGAGGGGCCAGCAACGCCTGGGAAAACCCAGGAAGTAGATTGGATAGTTTGAATAACAGACTGCTTGTTTCTAAAATCCAAAAAAAAAAAAAGGCAGATTATTCAGGACCTCAGAGTAGTTGCTACTAGAGCCTGCCTGCTCTCTACTTCTTGGAAGATATATTATTTCCTTCCATTCCAATATCTTGCCACTACGTTTAAACTTCTCCCACATGTGTGCCCTTTGAAATTCTTTTCTTGCGACACCACAGGTACTCATATTCTCTGACAGCAGTAAGGTAAAAAGATAGATGTTTAAATGCTGGTAGCTGAGTGTTGATCATTGTTTAAATAAGAAAGATAATGACTTAATTTTGTTTCTCTGGAAAGTTTTCTAGTAATTTTTTAAAGAATATAAATGACTAAACAGTATCTCAAGACATGGAACAGTTCATCATCAAATTAATAAGGAATTGCAAGGGGCCCCCAATAGTCAAAACAATTTTGAAAAGTTGGAGGACTCACACTTTCTGTTTTCAAAACTAACTACAAAGCTACAGAAATCAAGGCAGCTTAGTACTGACATAAGGCTGAGATATAAATCAGGGTGAGAGAATAAAGATCCAGATGTAAATTTAGATGTTCATAGATAACTGATTACTGACAGGGCCCAATTCTACTCATGGATCATATTCAGCTATAAAAATGAATGTAGTTGTAGTACTTCTTGCAAAACAGATAACCCTTGAAAACATTGTGTGAAATAAGTCATTCATTAAAAGAAATGATATTGTATGATTCTATTTTTAAGAAAAATCTAAAATGATGAAATTCATAGAGACAGGTAATTCAATATTGCCATCATCTGGGATTAAGGGGGAATGGGAGTTACTGCAATAATGGTTACAGAGCTTCTGAAGTTTGGGGTGGGAGAAAAGGTTAAACAGATAGTAGTAACGGTTGCATAAAACATTATGAATGTAATTAAATAGTACACATTAAAATGGGTAAAAGAGTAAATTTTATGTTATATATATATATTTAGCAAAATAAAATCTTTTAAAATACAAAAGTAATTAAATTAATACATGAGCAAGATCTTTAGAGGTGAGACAAATCACATAAACTCATCATTTTCTGAAATGCTCTATAAAAGAGAAAAAAAAGATGGCTTCTGAAAAAGAAGGGACAAATAAAAAAAATGAAAAAGGAAGAACATATATACTCAATAGCAAAAATGAAATGGTTTATAAGTTAACCACAGTCAAGGGGCCCATATTAATGGATATTTTAAAAGTGGATTCCACTTGATTTTTTTTCTGGCAGTTTCTATAAAAGAATAATGTATTACTAATGCTCTGATTATATATCTTTATACTTTCAAACAGTGTTTGTTAACTTGCATTTATAATAATGAGTTTCAAGTCACAGTATAAACTAACAGAAAATTACTAAATGAGAAAACAATACAGCCTAACCAGGCGGTGGCGCCATGGCTAGAGCTTCAGACTGGGATGCAGAAGGACCCAGGTTCGAGACCCCAAGGTTGCCAGCTTGAGCTCGGGTTCATCTGGTTTAAGCAAAAAGCTCACCAGCTTGGACCCAAGGTTGCTGGCTCGAGCAAGAGGTTACTTGGCCTGCTGAAGGCCCACAGTCAAGGCACATATAAGAAAACAATCAATGAACAACTAAGGTGTCGCAATGAAAAAATGACAATTGATGCTTCTCATCTCTCTCCGTTCCTGTCTGTCTGTCCCTGTCTATCCTTCTCTCTGACTCTCTCTCTGTCCCTGTAAAAAAAAAAAAAGAAAAAAAAGAAAACAATACATTTTTTCTTTAGAACATAATGATTTCTAAAAATAATTCAGTATTATTAATTGATCCATCATAAATCTCCAGAGTCTCATGCCATGGAGCACTGCTTTAGTGTATGAGCATAATCAATTGTCAATAAGTGTTTGTTAAAAATTAATTTAAAGATAAAACAGAATGTGTAGGAGGAACAATTCTTGTTATCCAAAGAATATGTCACAGAGCTAGGTGTGTTCTGAAGTTAAGAAAACATTTAATGCTTTAATGTTTACATATGATAAGCATTTCTCTGGTAGGCAGTTGGGAGATAGTAAACAAATAATTTTAGCTTAATATAAAAAAGTTCTTATTGTGCATAATTAATGACAAGATTCTAGCCTATTAGTGTGACAATATTTTGCTTAACTAAAAAAAATTGTTGTGTAAATCACACCAAGTGCTTAAATTGATGGAATGTATTATAGAGATCCGTGTCAATAGGGAACTTTCAAAGATGTTTCAAGATATATAAATTAGGTTATTAATATTAATAGGACAATTATCATTTTCAATATTTCCTCCTTTATCTTTAAAGGTATGATTATCCCTAAAGTACATAAACAAGCAACCAATAAAGAAATAAATAAAATAGGGCCAGACCAGGCGTTGGCGCAGTGTATAGAGCATTGGACTGTGACGTGGAGGACCCAGGTTTGAAACCCTGAGGTTGACGGTTTGAGCACGGGCTCATGTGGTTTGAGCAAGGCTCACCAGCTTGAGCCAAAGGTCACTACCTTGAGCAAGGGGTCATTTGGTCTGTTGTAGTCCCCAGGTCAAGGCACATACGAGAAATAAATCAATGAACAACTGAGGTGCTGCAACTAAGAATCAATGCTTCTCATCTCTCTCCATTCCTGTCTGTTTATCCCTATCTGTTTCTCTCTGTATCTCTCTCTCTGTCACGAAAAAAAGAAAGAAATTAAATAGGTGAAAGATAGATAGGTAATAGGTAGATGGATGATAGATAGATAGATAGATAGATGATACATTATACATACCTACAAAGATACATAGATACATGGATAGAAAGAAATACCTTTATTTTGTCCTCTGTTCTGCTAACAAAGAAAGCTCACATTTTGAAAAGAATAAACTATAAGAGTGAAGAAGCCTGGATTGTTGATCCAAACCAGGAAAGACAATTGCTCTGGGAAGTCACCTAGATCAGTAGTGGCATGGTATAATGCTGGAGGAGGTCAGGCAGGTTTGCACTGGATTCAGGCAGACCATAAAAGAACCACGGAACCAGAAAGGCATTGGGTCATTCCCATTTAGTGGATTCTCAGAGAGGCGGGCAAGTGAACAGGAAGGGGAAAACCACTTCTTGTGGTGGCGGGTGAGTGAACAGGAAAACCACTCCTGGGGGAAAGCACCCATTTATACGGGCTATCTACAAGCCACATGTTCACACATTAATCATGCAAAGTGCTTGCAGCTGGAAAACAAGCAAGCAAACCTAACCACAGCCACTTTCCTTATACATGGTGACCACTGGCTGAATGCAAACACACACCTTAAACAACCTACATAAATATGATACTGGGTGAATTAAGCCACCAACTGAAAGCTGGGACCGTTCATTCTTACAGCACAATCTAGCTTACCTTGACTTATACATACAAAAATACATGCTTTCTATTTTTTTTATTTTCTTCAAGTGATTCATATCATTATCAAATTATGACTCAAATATTAGTTTTTATTCCAGTCTCCTACATGCTCTTGTTTTTCTGAAAGTGGCAAATATACAACTTTTAGAAATGAAAGCAGAAAGGACAGTCTTTAGCAAATTTAGATATGCGGTTAGTGGGTAATCTCAAATAACTCCGTAATACACTGGGAACATTCACGTTTCCATCCAGTACAAATAGATATCAGATTCTCTGACCTAACTCTCTTTAGGGGCAGATATGCAGACAAGAGGCCTGATTTACTTTCCTGTATCTTCTTTTCTGGGCACTGTTGCATTGGCAAAGAATCACTCACACAGATGGGCATCAATTGCATTGGTCTTCCGAGCATGTAATTCCTCATCTTGAGGCTCTAACCTTTTCCTAGATGTTATCTTAATTTTTATTACTAAGGCCAAATACATATGCATGTTTTATGTATGTATGTGTTTGTTAAAGGGTTTAAATTTGGACCTTAATTTAAAAAGCAAAATATAAAACAGCATGAATTAAAGCCAAAGTTATTGTTTGAAACTTTGCCTTAATTTAATGTATTTTTGCATGACATTTATACAATTGATTGAGAAAATAGCTTTGAAAGTCCCCGGATAACTGTAAAAGAGATGGAGGAACATGTTTAAGGGCAGGTGAAAATGATTAGTTATTGGAAAATCCAAGCATTTAGTATTACATCTGCAAGCGGTGGATAAACATCTAAATTAATCTAGAGAATTCTGGCAAACATTCAGATGGTTAATATTGTCAATATTTAAGAATATGGTGAAAATTTTCTTTGCTTCAAAGTTAAAATTTTAAAATGTTGGAATGTGAAAATCTCTAAGATAACTTAAAAAATATTCAATCACAGAAAAATGGTACTTTTTAATTACAACTAACTAGTTACAGCTAGTTTCTAATTACAGCTGGCTTTCCTTGGGGAAAAGTAAAAACAGTTGTGGAACAACAGAATCTTAGTTTGGAAGTATGCCTTTGTATTGCTCAAAGCATTCTTGGTTATTTAACAAAAGGTCTTGTGAGTGAATCAAATGAAAAAGTGAATGAAAAAAAAAACAGAAAATCTATAAATTTTTCAATTTAGTTTAAGGTTATATTAAAGTTGATATCAATCATTTTCACAGACTAAGCTACGAATGGCACAATTATCACCAGAAAATGTTAGGACTACAAAAAGCCTTCCCTAGTTAAAATTAAACACTCAGTACTGACTCCTCCACTCTCATTAGCATGTACCCAGGTATGTGGGCTTCCCCAAAATGGTTGCAAGATATAAGAAGTGAATAAACATTAACTTAGTAGATATACCACTTTTTGCTAGTCCATGCTTTCATCTGTGGCTGGATCACCTACGAATGTCCACTTGTCTAGTCCCCTCACTGACTATCACCTCTGCATATGCTTTGCAGATGCTCTGGAATAAGATATATCTCTTCATTGGGTGTCCTCATTGCACTGATCTTCATGTTCTCTAAGTTTCACAAAGCTAGGCCTAATAAGTTGCTTTTCCACTTCTAGATCTTAAAGAGTATAGACCAAGAATGTTATTTTCTCAGAAGAAATCTGCTGGCACTACATGTGCTAAGCACTGATACGATGTGGGCAAAGGGAAAACTCTAACCTCTCATTCCTTTACTGAACAATTGTGTGATATTTCTCTTTTTTTTCTCTCAGGGAATGCTGTTCATTCCTACTTTTATTGTATCAATGGTCTTCATACTTGAATTCCATATGTGGAAATAATAAGCCCAAATTGTCAATGTCAGTATTATTTGATGGATATTATGGATCATGAATTTGAACCTCAATATCAACCATATTTTTGCAATGTTAGATTATATGATTCATCTTCTCATACGTAAGGATTTCACTGTATCAATAGAAGGAGATAAAACTAAGGATGATATTAACTTGATAATTTGAGATCAATTTGTTATAGACAGAAAAACATCAACGTGAAAAATTCAAAAATAAGAGGCCAAGAAACATGGCTTAACATATGCCATACTTAAGTAACTGGAGGAATTGCATGTGGAATACGGAAAATGTTTAAACCTATGTCTCATTCTTTAACTCATTCTGTACTCCTAAGAATACTTAACCATTAATTAGATGATATTTTAAAATGAGCTATTGGCTATAGGTATGGTGCTTGTGAGTTACAAGCAATTTGACAAGGGATTGACTGCTTCCATTGACCTGATCCACTGAACATTAGTTAAAATGTCAACCTGTTGAATATAGCTAGACAAGCAAGTAGCACTTGTTCAGGTTTCAGATGAGTTTCTGAAGTAAAAAGCTTATTTGGAGATGATAATGGGGAACAGAATCTCATCTTCAACCAAAGAAGTCAGATGCCAAGACCTCAGAAAAGAAAAAAAAATAATGCAAAAGAAAGTTAAATGAAGGAACAATATACTGCTGTTAAGGATGAGTAGAAAGCAATGCCTGTTCCACACACGGACAACATCAGATAAAGGAAAAGGCCAAGCTCAAAAGGAAATTGAGTGCATTTTCAAAAGCACGTGTAACAGAAACCTCTGATTATATGAAATACGTTAGCTATCAAAGAACATTCTGCAAGCTGGAAAGTCCGTAATTGCTCTGTAAAGCGGTTCAAATTGCTGAGGCAGCATTGTGAATTCAGTAGAAAACTGAATAATACTTTATGGAATAAAACAGTACTGAATTGGTTGTTAACACATGCTGGCCTCAGAAACAACGTAAATCAAAATTCTAAGAACTGTGATGGCCAGAGTTGAATTCCAGAGCAAACTGTAGGAGAAATGATATTCCAAGAACATTCATGTTCTCTTACATAAATGTTTGAAAATTAAAATATATCTATAAAATTTTTTTTTCTAAAGAGCATTCGCCTAATTCATTAGCTCTTGCTTTTTGATGTGCATTAAAACTGTCTGTAATACACGCTGATAAAATGCAGATTTCAAGCTTCATCACTCTCAGAAATGCAGACTAGCAGGTCTGGGAGGGAACCAAGTCGCTGCATTTTCCCCCGGGCATGCCATGTGAATCTTTAATCACATTTTCATAACCTCTGCTAGTCATGCCAAAACATGTGTCAGGGACATGTGTTGCCATAGGAGTTTATATTAGGGTAAAAATGGACTCCTCATCGAAATGGGCTAAAGGAGAATTAGTTAAGTTTGATCCTTGCGTCAGATGTCTGATACCTACCTAAATCATTATAAGATATATTCAAATGTTAAACTCTCAAGAGATATTTTGAAAGCTGAATGTCACTGGCCAATGGTACAAATTATAAAACATAATAGAGATAGCAAGGGGAGTGATACATCATTTTACCTATATTCTGTAATAGCAGACATATGCCATTTTATTTCAGGATTTTTAAAAAATTTTTTTAAAAGCAGATATAATCTTTTTTTTTTAATTTTTATTTTATTTATTCATTTAGAAAGGAGAGAGGGAAGGAGAGAGAGAGAGAGAGAAGGGGAGAGGAGCAGGAAGCATCAACTCCTTATGTGCCTTGACCAGGCAAGCCCAGGGTTTCGAACCGGCGACCTTAGCATTTCCAGGTCGACGCTTTATCCACTGTGCCACCACAGGTCAGGCAGGATTTTTTTTTGACTAATTCTATTTTATTTTATTTAGCTTCTGAAAGATTTCTAGGATTTAACCAAGAATAAATAATAAGCAATGTTGCCTTGTTCGGAGTTGTCTGGAGGAAACTGCCTTTACATTAGGCATATTTGCCATTCAGATACTATGTAGTAGCCAGACCTCAATGTCCCTGACAGTTTTTTCAATGTTCATTTTGCAATTGTAGTTTTGGAGTCCTAGAGCAAATATAATCTTATTAACCAATGTCACCCCAATAAATTCATTTTTCAAAATTAAATTAAATTTAAAAAACACATATATTTCTTCCTATACAAGGTATAGAAATAAGTAATTATGTCTTCTACCCTCATTTCTTTCTCCTTCCAAATCACATTTCAGCTAATAATAATAATAATAATGTTATCAATAACTTAAAAGCATGGCTGGGACCTTACTTTATGGGGTTTATGGGGATAATCATTGTAATACAGGATCATCTTATTTAATCTTCATGACAGCTTTTAAGAACAAGTACACTCATTATGAGCATGGTGCAGATGAAGAGACTGACTCTTAGATGAGATAAGCAATTTCCCCAAAGCCACAGTTCCAGCTAACTGTGTAGGAAGAGCAATGGGTGACATCGGAGTGGAAAATGCATCAGAATTTGAGATCTAGAGGCCTGCCTTGTCTTCCTACCTCAATTTGGTTTAAACAAGTTGTATCAGTCCTTGCAGTGATTTTCAACCTTTGTTTCTCACACACTCATAAACTAATTACTAAAGAAAAAGGGGCCCTGACCTCTTCTTCCTTAGTAACTAATTTATTTGTGCCATGAGATGAAAATGGTTGTATTTAGTCAGGGGCACTGACCTTAGTAATTAGTGTGTTTGTGCCATGAAAAAAAAAAAAAGTTGAAAATCAGGGAGGGCCCAGCATTTTAAGGCAGGACTTGTTATGGAAATAGTCTGGACAGGATAAAAAGATTAATAAGACACAGTCTCACTTTTCAATTAATTTACTGTGTGGTATAAGAAATAGACATGAAGAAATAATTATGATTTCTGAATACAAGTAAAATGAATATGGAACACAAATACTTTCCTAGAGGGACAGGCCATATTTGATCCTGACATTTTATTTGGTTCTTGCATAATGAAAAAAATTGTTATAGAAAATTATAAAAGTATTTGGCTGAGGGAACAACAAAAGCAACCTAAAAGTGACAGATTTTTTTTACCAATCACATAACTAGTGCCAAACACGGTGCTAAAAGCCATATATTACCTCATTTAATTCTATAAGGTTAGTCTTATTTTCCTAGGAAATTAGAAGTTAGAAAATTGAAATAAAAAGAGATGAAATAACTTACCAAAAGTCATCAGCAAATATAGGATAGCACAGAAGCTTGAACCTACGAAAGACTGATTTTGGTGCGCAGGCTCTTAAAAACGGCACAGCGATTATTCCCACCTGAACACAGGTTGATGTATTCAGGGACCAGCAGAAGAGTGTAATTAGATTACCGCTATTTTGAAGGACATAATGTGAAATGAGGCTGAAGAGTGAGATTAGAAACAGATTGTGGATGGCATACAATGTCTAACTGCAGAGTTTAGAATTCACTCAATAAGCAATACTCAGTGACTGTTAAATATGAGGAGAGTCAGTGTAACAATCAGATGCTCGTCTTCAGAAGATAACTGGAGAGGAAGTGTGGCCCCAGAATAGAAAAAACGGCTTAGGGAGGCTGAGAAGTTTGCCAAGTATTAAAATAGTTTACATGTGGTTTGAAAGAAGTGAATACACGTAGTGAAGATAAATTTCAGAAGCAAGAACTGATTTAAGTGCCGTCAGAACGACAGAATCTGCAAATCTGTTTTGTATGTAGAAAATGGTCCAAGGGTAATTAGTTACATTAACAAAAGCTTGTTAAAATTTACTGCATGGCAGCCCTTGTGCTAAGATTTAACTAATTAACCCTCATAAAACCCCAAGAGAAATGCACTATTATTAGGCATTATGCAGGTGCAGAAACTGAGGCAAAGAACAGCTAAATAATTTGCTCTAAATCCTTCAGCTAGTAGGAATTAGAGCAAGATTTGAACCCAATTACTGTTTTATTAGAAAGGTATATTAGAAGGGTTTTATTATAAGAGCCACAGTGAGTTAAATTAATATTTGGAAAAAAAAAGGACAAGTAATATGTTTTTATGCCTTGGAAAATACAACTAAAATGGAATATTCTGCAACATAATTATGAGAGCCACATTACCAGGGGAACACAGGCAGATTACCCAAAGGCGTCCTCACAATGACTTTAATCTGTGTGAATTTGCCAAGTGTAGTTCCAACCCTCCATCTCTAAGGTATAGAAACTACATATTATCTGTCTCTCAAAGTAAATCAAATTTGAGAATTCTAATTCATAATAACAAAGTTTATAAGAAACAGGATCCATGTCATGATGTCAATTCATTTTTTATACGAAAAAAAAATGCATATAATCTTAGAATCAGATCAGCTTCCTCATCATTCTCTCACTCTAAACAGGCTTCAGGGAAGCCGATTTATAATTGCAATTTTAATTGTTGAGCACGGACATGGTGCAAATTGATTTAGTTATATGACACATGAGCAACATCAGACTCTGGTAGCTTTACGTGTTGTTCTCCATAACTGAGAATTTTTTTTTACCAGGAAGATTAGATATCCAAATTAACCTGAGGGGAACACTCTCCTGGTGAATAGGACCATTAAGTGTATAGATCACTGATTTTCAACCACTTTACACTTGGGGACTGGTAAAAATAGGAGAATTGCTTCAGGCATGCTAAGGCAGAAATTACCCTGAGCATAAGTGAATTCGATTAAGATCATTGGGTCTATAATCTTTATACAACATCAGGGTGGTTGACTCTTTCGCAGACAGGCCCAACATTTTTAGTGGACTGGTTCATAGACCAGGAGTTGAAAAACACTGGTATAGATGACTCTCCTATTCTTTATTGCTGAGCAACACCATCCACAAAAGTTCATGTATGCATATAAGTGTACATTACACACTTTAATATCATGCTATATAGTATACAAACTACAGATATGTATTACAATGTATACTAATACAGTCATTTACATTACAAACTGGTGTTCATCCATCTTTATTGTTTTTCATTATAGGTTAATCTAGACTGTAGAATCAAGCTTTTGATCTTATCCTCCCATTCCCCAAAGTTTATTGAGTAAAATCGCATTTGGTCATAAGCAGTACCATTTATGATTAGGTCTGAATCAGAGATGTTCATACTAAATAATTGAGGAGTTTTTCATCTGAAGAACTCAAGCCAAAATTTAAAGTGAAGTCCAAGTAAAATAATATTACTGGTAAAATAAAAAATAATTCAATAAAATTATAATAGTTCTCATGGTTTTCACATCAAATATACTTTACACAGCTTCTTAATATTTATAATAATTTTATGTGATGGCAACAGATAGGAAAACAGGTTTTGTTTTGTTCTTTACATACTAGAACACAAAAAAATTTTTTCATTAAAAAAAGGAAATAAAAATTACTGAGATATATACTATTGATCTGAAGACATAAAATATATCAGACATGTACTCTTCACACAACCCAATTGTGGGTGCATGCCAACTGATTTCATTACTTCACTCTTTACACTTGTTTTAAAATGTATACAACATATGTCTACCCAATTTAGTGCAATAGAAAAATCTGACAGAGGCAGCTGCACATCCTCTTCCCTGAAATGAATCCACATTTCAGTAGTCATGAATGAACTAGTTTCCTCCTTTGCCTAAAGATTTTTAGTTTTGCATTTTTAAAAATTAAAAAAAAAAAAAAAAAAAAACCAAAAAAAACCACCTTCCAGACAAATTTTGCTCTGCTGAGACAAAGGATGGAATGAATCTGTTTATGTGCTTTAAGTCTCCTTGGGGACATACAGCCAAATGTGATGCTGACCACTGTTCTTTTCAAGAGGATAACATTCTATAGAGACGACATGGCAATACCCCAGACTCAACAGACTCATATGTTATAGACATTGTGCAATAAAAGAAAAATGCGTCTGCATGTTGGATTTACAACTTTAGTATATATTTGCCAAGGCCCAAAACTCTAGCTTATTCCCTACAGAGCATGGGAACATCTAATACATTCTGATTTCGATGGTTTACTTAGCAGTGCTATTTTACTGTCGCAAATGTATTATATGCCTCAAAATGGAAATCAATTACCCAATTATGTGTGATCTAAGATTCAACTCATCATTCCACTATACACAGGGGTAAGCAGATTATTTAGGCCATTAGAAGGAAAGATGAATCCAAGACAAAATAATGACAGATAAATGTTTCTCTTTCAACAACCGTCAGTTTTACAATTTTACATCATCAGCCTACTTCTCTCTCATTGATGATAGTTTAGTTAGTGTTGAGAAAAACACAACAAACAGCTAATACTTGTGCTTTATAAAAGTGTAATGCACACAATGCCAAACTTCTTGAACTAGACTCCTCCTAAAGTGATGATAATTAATTATAATTAGTTATTAAAAGTTCAAATAGTTTGACTTACTGAAAACACTACCATAAGAATTATTGCCATTTTATTTTGCATATTCTAATCAATTATTTACATAAATGATAAGATCGAAACGCACTCAAGATCTACTCTCTAGATGTTATTAGGTAGTAGTTCTTTCAAGCTGATTAATTGACACAGCATTCAGTATAAGAGCACCTGTTTAGGAGAACAAATGGTAACTCAGTTTCAATGCATACTCAAAAATTTATACTCTGAGTTGCACGTGTTAGTAAATGGTTTGAGAAATACTTGCATTCAAAAAGCATTTGCCATTATCTTGTTAATAGGCCCCATTGCTTTAAATCTAGAAGGAATGCACATAATTGATCATTCTGCACTCATTAAGGAAATCTCCAGTGACTTACTTCAGTGAAATGTTCCAACAGACATGTTTAGCACTTCTTTTGGGATTGGTAAAGTTCCAAAAGTCTGTAAATTAAAGTTCTGCAGAGTGCTATCAAATATGCATAATGAAACCCTAGATGTAAATTAAGAAGATGTATAAGGCTGCATTCTGCTTACTTTATTCAATAGCAATGCCTCACAGTTTTTTTTATGAAGCAAATAAAGTGTTTTTTTTCTTGAATTCCATTTTAAATGTACACTATGGATTTATTCTTACATTACTTGCTTCACCCATCATAAAATGAATTGTCATGTTAAACCTATACTTAATCTATAAGTATGTCACACAACACAGCCAAATAACATGCATGCCACTTCAAAGTTATATGAACAGGTCAAACAGATTCAGAGATAAAGGTCCGCCCTTATTATATTATAGGCTTTTCAAAACATTATGCAGGAATTATGATGTGAAACTTGAGCCATTTCTTTGTTCTCTTAAAGATTCTGGTCTCTAAAATTTGAAGGATGTCGTAAGTTTGATGACAAATGTTAAGATCTATTAAGACGAATATATATTATTTATATATATAAATTTTATCTACATAGAGACAATATTCTACCATCTATAATTCCATTGTTCTATTCTAATTTTGAAAGTGTTGCCTGGTTTATTGTAGACATGTATTGCTTTATGTAAGTTAAGCAACAAAATACTCTGCCGTTAGATAAAAGCATTTAAAAGAACAGAGACAAGCAAGAGAATTTGATATTTCATTTAAAGAGGCTATTCTAAAAACTTATGACGAAAAGAATTAAGAGCTATTGTTAAGGATCAAAAATAAGTCTAACATGACTAGAAATTACTTATATCATCAACTGTTTATGTCTGTACACATCAGGAAATAAGTTTTTTTAACCAGAAATTGAATTTAACTGGTACAAATTAAAAATCAGTTTTATCTTATTCTGTTTATTTCCAATTTATCTCAGGGCATGGGTAGCATGCCAGAAATAATTTCATATTAACAGTTAGAAAAAGAAAAGAGAGAATTTTAAAGCAGACATCATAAAAGTCCATTTATATCAAAGTATCCAATTGTTTCATGTGAGCTCTTCTTTAAATATTGATATATATGCTTTCTATTTAAATTCTTGCTCTAACAAAGAAAATATTGTCTCTTCAATTCATCTTAAATATTTTAATCTGCTACTATTTTGAAGGCAGTTTTTTATACTCTAGAAGGAATAGCTGGGGAAGCTTAATCCCAAACTATTATTGGCACCCTTTCTTTAATCTATTCCAACTAAATGAGAATATTTCCATAAGATCATTACTCTTTTCATAATTTAATGTGTATAACTTTAATTTAAAAATAGGTACCTTTTCTTTTAACATTTTATATAAAAAGTATTTAATTAAATTAAAAGTTACACGATTAATACAATAGGAGTAAGAAAGTTTAGACTTTTTATTGTGTCTATAATTCTCACGTTTATATTTGAAAGTCTGCTCTAGATTCAACCTTATTGGGCTTTGCATTCTTATAACCAGTTATTTGTGACAGGGTTGGACTAATTCACTTCAAAGATTCTAAAGCCTTTTGCTAGAGCAATCAGAAAATAAATTCACTCACTTTCTCATAATTCGTCAATTTTTAAGGCGAGAATGGAATTACTGTTACTACTGGGGAGAGAAAAAGATATGGAGATGGAGATGACATGGATGAGAAATAGAGATAGAAAGGGAGGGAGGAAAGGAGAGAAGGAGAGAGGGAAAGGGCTGGGAGGGAGAGGAGGAGGAGAGAAAGAGAGAGAGAGAGAGAGGAAGTTAAGAAAAATAGAATATCATTTGGTTAATATTATGTGTTAACTTGGTTGGCCACGGTGTCAAGATATTTGGTCAAACATTATTTTGGATGTTTCTGTGAAAATTTTTGTTTTTGTTTTTTTGTATAGGAATATTTAAATCCATGGTGGAGAAGATTATCATCCATGATGTGAGCAGGCTGGTCTATTCAATCAATTGAAGGTCTTTGAACAAAAGCTGACCTCCCCTGCGCAAGAAGGAATTCTGCTAGCACACTCTCTTTGAACTTGAACTGCGATGCTTTCCTCAGCCTCCACACGTTCCTGTGGTTCTGCTTCTTTAAAGAACCCACTAAATACATCAGAGACATTTATTTATGTTGTATAAATACCTGAAGCCATATCTACTTCTGACCGTCTCAGTTACTTGAGTCTACTAAATCTCTTTTTGTTAAAATAATTTGGCTTGATCCCCTCCCACCATTTAGAGCTGAAGAAATTCTGATACAATTTGTGTACTCTGAAAGAAGCAGAGTAAGAACAAAAGAAAAAGTCCCTAACTGATAAATGTTAACAGCTCTCTGTATAACGTTAAAGAAAAACTGTTTTCTCTCTTTGAGCCTCAGTTTTTTCATCTGAAAATTGAACATATTTATAAAGAATTTTTTTAAGATATGAAAAGAATATGTGTAGTACCATTAAATAAACTATATAAAATGTTCTAAAATACAAAATAACTTTAAGAAAGTTTTTGAATTTTGCTTACATTTGAGGAGCCACTGCACCACCTCACCCGCAGGTGTTGTAAAGTACCAAAAGCTACAGAATCAATATTTATATTTTAAGAGGCTTGAAGAACATTTTATTAATTTGGGTTAAGGTGTGCAGAGAAATTACAAGAAATAGTCTCTGTACTGTGTGATTGGCATAAAACCAGGATGGCCCTTGGCATTGTATTGTAAATGCAAAGGGGAGGAAAACATGGATTCCCAGACATTCCACCACATCTGTGGGGAAAGGGGTGAATGGCTAGCCAGGTACAGGGAGAGAAAAGCCAAAATAAACCTTTTCTTATAGCAATGAGCCATTTGCGGGCATTTGTCCCACCGAAACTACCTCTCCTATGTAAATGCGTGTGGTTAACACGTGTGACTCTGGACAGAGAGATGGCAGATAAACACTAGATAATATGGGAATGCCTTTTAATATGTAAAGAGACATCTTTCTACCATTGTGTTGGCTTGTAAATTTTGTTTTCTCCGAAATGATGTATGGCTTGCAAATTGAACATGGTCCTATCATGTTAAAGGACATATGACTATAACCAATAGTGGTAAAGGGCTCCTAATTGCAGTTTTTTACTTCTGTACTTCCCACTTACAAAACTATAAAAACTAGGTAAAACAAAGGGCTGGCACGCTCTCCCTCAGATTTCTGTCGGAGTTGCTGCCGCTTGGCCAAGCTAGACAATAAAGCTTTGATGTGTAATCGACGGACTTTGTTCGTGTCTTTCATGTTTTGCATCCCTCCAGATTAGGCTTAACACATTTATTAAAATAAAATTTTTAAATTATCATTTTATTTATTTTAATTTTCTTTGTAATCATGATAGTTTAAATAGTAGTTAAATAGAAAAACACTTAGAAATATTGTTAAAAACCTTTAGAATAAAATAATAAATATTTGAATAAATTTTGCAAATCTTTGTGACATGCAATTAAGTTATTAACTGCATTTTCAAATAATGATGTGAAAATTCAGTCCAGCAGCCTATAGAATTTATTTTTATAAGCAGTGTAATTCTGTTTTACCTAAGGTGTATTCCAGTGTTGAGAACCAGCCTCCAGAGATTTTTTGCCAATAAATAAAGCCTGCATGGGTATATAGAGCAAATTAATATGCTTTTTTGAGAAGTCCTCAAATTTAAAAAAACTTGTTTAAAAGTGTAAAATCCAATGTATTCCAAATTTATATGACCATAGATATTTTATTCACATGGTATATTGTGACATGTTCTTGGATTGTTATAGGGAAAACGATTCAAAACCAAATGTAGTAGTAGGTTGGTTTTCAAACTGGACTCTTGACTTTAGTGGCAAATCAAGAACAACCTAATTCTGCACAATTATGTATTTACATAGTACTTTACAGATTAGATTCCACTCACACATTAGTATGTCGTGTTTTAAATCTAAACTCAAGAAATAAGAGGAAAAGTTGAAGGGATAGATGCAGTAAATGTCAATCCCAGCATGCTCTGTGTGTATGTGTGTGTGGGCACCTGCATAAAATGAAAAGATGAAGAAGAAACAATAGATAAAATGTAAACAATTTTCTCCAGAAATCTGAGACATGCTTGAGAGTTGTCAGTAGGGCTCAGATAACAAAGGGAATAATTAGATCCAATTTGTAAATATAGAGTTGACAAAGTCAAATCAGAAAATTGATTAGCAGGTAGCATTATTTCTCAGTCTACTTATAACAATGTAAATAAAAATATAATAGACATCAGCAGCAAAACATCAATTATTTACAATTGTACAGGGAAAGTTTTCCTCAAATAATTTATTGCCACTTATTTTTAGTATCGAATTTATTTGAAAAGTGTAAGTTATACTATTTAATATTGTTACAGAAATGTATTCTGAATAAATGGACGTCATAAGATACTCGTGTGTATGTACACTTGTATGGGACTTAAACTATTTCTCTTTATTGTTATATCATGATTATAGATTTATATTTTTATATTTTATTAATCAAAAGATGAAAGAAAATCTCTCTTTTAGTAATAATAATTTCCCAAATAAGTCAATATTGTTGTTATGATTAGTCACATATATTCAATAAAATGACTCCAGACACCTATCCAGTAGCATAAATACTACAAAAAAACCAAATTCCCATGGAATCTAAAAGGTCACCATGTGGACAGTTGTTTTATCTGAATGGCAGTGCCTAGTTTCAGCTGTCATTGAGGTTACAAAAGATTACCAAAATAAATATTCTCCTATTTAAGGCTGACAACTTCTGAATTATGGCATAACTATCTTCAACACAAATATAGACTTGTTTTAAATATGCAAAAACCCAGATATTGGTCATGTGGAAAAGATTTCTTACATATATATATATATATATATATATATTTTTTTTTTTTTTTTTTTTTTTTTTCATTTTTCCGAAGCTGGAAACCGGGAGGCAGTCAGACAGACTCCCGCATGCACCCGACCGGATCCACCCGGCATGCCCACCAGGGGGCGATGCTTTGCCCCTCTGGGGCGTCGCTCTGTTGCATCCAGAGCCATTCTAGCGCCTGAGGCAGAGTCCACAGAGCCATCCCCAGCGCCTGGGCCATCTTTGCTCCAATGGAGCCTCGCTGCGGGAGGGGAAGAGAGAGACAGAGAGGAAGGAGAGGGGGAGGGGTGGAGAAGCAAATGGGGGCCTCTCCTGTGTGCCCTGGCCGGGTTGATGCTTTACCACTGAGCCAACCGGCCAGGGCCTTTCTTATATGATTTTAAATCGGCTGTAGAGCAAGCCATAGTCATCTTCCTAAGGAGTAATCTGAGTGAAAGGTGAGGGGAAAAAATTTCAAAGTAAAATATGTGAAGTATCTACTTATTTAAAATTATTGAAAATCATGATTAATAACAAAAATCATATTTTTGAGAATCAAATGACATTGTAGATATGTAGATGCTTTGTAATTCAAATGGCCATGCAATTAAACTAAGATGATATTTTATCTGAATATTATGTTTGAGTTAGTGAGCTAAGCAAAAGCCATTAATGAGAGTTGCCTCAGAGACTGAAGTTTTGGTGATGTATGTATATGTACTTCTGAGTGATGTCATATGAATGAAATTGTTAGCACCTGTAAAAAAAAGCTACTGATATTTTTGCTTCAGTCCTTATTTCACCTCTAACACTGTATGTGACATCGCATAAAATTATTAAACTTGCCTGACCAGGCGGCGGTGCAGTGGATAGAGAATCAGATTGGGATGTGGAGGAACCAGGTTCGAGACCCTGAGGTCACCAGCTTGAGCGCGGGCTCATCTGGTTTGAGCAAGGCTCACCAGGTTGAACCTGAGGTCACTGGCTCGAGCAAGGGGTCATTTGGTATGCTGTAGCCCCTTGGTCAAGGCACATATAAGAAAGCAATCAATGAACAACTAAGGAGCCGCAACAAAGAATTGATGTTTCTCATCTCTCTCCCTTCCTGTCTGACTGTCCCTATCTGTCACTCTCTCTGACTCTCTCTGTCTCTGCCACAAAAAAAAAAAGAAATTATTAAACTCTATGATCCTCAGCTGTCATATATAAAATGGGAGATTAAAAACTAACCTCAATTGTGGTTTGAAGATACGTAATTTAAAATAATTGACTAGAAGTTATTAGTTACTTAGGATACAGCGGTTAATAGTAACCATTGTTTTCAATGAAGTGTTTAGACATATATAATCATTTAGTGTTGAAACATAATGATAAGTATTCTTTTAAAAAACATAGTGAAATAAAGTAGAACATACATAGCTTTTCTGGGTATCAATGCTTATTCTGATACTAACCTGTAAGGAAGTCACTGAACAGCTCTCTGACTTTTTTGTCTGTTCCTCTAGCTTCATTCCTTTTACTCCAGCCCAAACTTGCCTCCTTCTTGATGCCTGGATAAAAACAACACAGACTATATTTCTGCCTCAGGTTTTTTTTTTTTTTATTTTTATTTTATAATTTTATTTTTTTAATGGGGTGACATCAATAAATCAGGATACATATATTCAAAGATAACAAGTCCAGGTTATCTTGTCGTTCAATTATGTTGCATACCCACCACCCAAAGTCAGATTGTCCTCTGTCACCTTCTATCTTGTAACGCAGCTCTTCCATTTTTCTTAGACCAGGAATCCACACACGTTTCTGTAAAATGCTAGATAGTATATTTTTCTGGTTGTGGGGGCCATATGGTATTTGTAGCAGCTCTGCCCCTAAAGGCAGCCATAGGTGATATATTATTTACAGAATAGGCTGGTTGTGGGAACGGTGAGGTGTTGTACTATAGATGGGTTGCAGTCCTTCCCCCGGTATAGCCGCCTTTGCTTTCAAGTATCTGCATGACTTATTCCATCACCTCCTTTAACTCTGTTCAAATTCCACCATCTCACATTTAAACAGACTACTGTATTTACAGCTGTAAGTGACCCCGTCCGTTAGCAACACTAACTTTTCTTCTTTACTAATTAAGTTTTCTCCGCAGCAATTACCACCTTCTAATGGACACTATACTTGACATCAGTCCCCTCTCATTTGAAGTTTCACTTTCTGTGGTTTCAGTTACTCGTGGGATACTCCTAAATATTAAATGAAAAATTCTGGAAAGAAACAATTCATATGCTTTAAGTTATGTGCTGTTTTGAGCTGCATGATGAACTCTCTAGCCAGCCTGCTCTGTCAGTGACCCCTTTGTCTAGCATATCCACACTATATACACTCCCCTCCCGTCAATCACCTAACAGTTATCTCACTCTCAGATTAACTGTCACAGTATCACAGTCCTTGTGTTCAAGGAATCCTTATTTTACTTAATAATGGCCCCTAAAGTGCAAGAGTAATCATGCTGGCAATTAAGATGTGCCTAAGAGAAGAAAGATGTAAAATGCTTCCTTTAAGTGAAGAGGTGAGTGCAGTGCAAGATATTTTGAGAGAGACAGACTATACTCACATACTTTTTATTGTAGTATATTATAATAATTATTTTATTATTAGTTGTTATTGGTACTCTCTTAATGTGCCTAATTTTTTTTCTTTTTTAATTTTTCTGAAGCTGGAAACGGGAAGAGACAGACAGACTCCTGCATGCGCCCGACCGGAATCCAACCGGCACGCCCAACAGGGGCAACGCTCTGCCCACCAGGGGGCGATGCTCTGCCCCTCAGGGGCGTTGCTCTGCCGCGACCAGAGCCACTCTAGCGCCTGGGGCAGAGGCCAAGGAGCCATCCCCAGCGCCTGGGCCATCTTTGTTCCAATGGAGCCTTGGCTGCGGGAGGGGAAGAGAGAGACAGAGAGGAAGGAGGGGGTGGGGGTGGAGAAGCAAATGGGCGCTTCTCCTATATGCCCTGGCCGGGAATCGAACCTGGGTCCCCCGCATGCCAGGCCGACGCTCTACCGCTGAGCCAACTGGCCAGGGCAATGTGTCTAATTTATACATTAAATTTTACCATGGTATATGTATAGGAAAACCAGGTACATACAGGGTTGAATCTATTGCACTCTCAGGCATCCACCGGGGGTTTTGGAATGTATCCACCATGGATAAGGGGAGACTACTGTATTGGTTTTGTTTTAAATTGTCTGTCTAGCACCCACTGAGATGCTCCATGAAGGCTAGAATTTTTTTTTCTGTTTCTGATAATGCTGTTTCTCAGTGTCAAGCATAGTACCAGACTCACAGTAGGTGCTCTGTACATATTCATCTGATTGTTCAGAGTCTGACTGGAGATTAGTTAACACTATATGGGAAATACAATGAGAGAGAGAAAGAGGAGAAGGGGCACTGACTGGAGACAGTAATTTGTCCTTCATCAATGATGCTGTGCCTCTAGGACTGTTGTGTGGGCTGCTGTTGGACGGGGGCTGCTCTAGCCCTTTCCATAGATGCCGGATTCCGCGCTGCATGCCGTTACACTCGAACCTGAATGTTCTCATTTGTTAAATGGTGACACCCAGGTAACCTCCAATCATTTGTTGACAAAAATCTTAAGCATGCTAATGTTCTTCACTACTCATGTCAGATCCGTCCTCAGGATGCTGTTGGACAGGGAAATCCACGTGCTAAGAAAGCAGTGTGTTTTAAAAGCTGACTGCAAGATATCAAGAGGTAGAAATGAAAGACCGAGGAGCCCTTTCTGGAAAACCTCTCTGACGTTAGGGTGATGGTCACAGTGACGTGCTTTTTTGCTCTTTCCTTCTGATAATGATATCCCTACAGGCCCCGTCTAAGGGCGTGGTTTGGTACAGTGTGAGAAGAAGCTGGATTTGACAGGTGTGCAGAGGTAGAACGTCTTTTTTCTCTTGTTTAGGAAGTCAGTTCAGAAGTAGATTAGCATCATAAAAACCAGCAAAATTTTTGAGGATTCTGTGAGTGATGTATTAGTATGAGATCCTCAAACTCTGCTGGAAGCAGATGATTATAATTGCAGGTGGAGCAGAGGACTGGATGCTAGAACACAACAGATAGAATTCATCTGTAGACACTTGGGGCGATGCCTCAGTTCTTTTTCTTGCTAAGCCACCTGATATATATAGTTCTTTCCTCACACTAATGAAAATAATTTTGCATTAATTATAACTAATGTATGCCCAATGTGCAAAATTCCTTGTAGATAGATAATAAAGTGCTGTTTTGCTTTATGACAAATAGGAGTGTTGTGATATGAAATTTTAAAAATGCAAATATTATATGAGTAAAAATGTATATATAATGTGCTATCTGTTAAAGTCTACATATACTGTTATGGTTTAAGATAATATATTGGATTAAAAACAAATTAAACATTAATTCTAGTAACAAAGAGAGAAAGAGTGTAAATGAGAATTGCATAGTTGAAACATGTATTATTTAGTTTTTAATATTTACAATAGGAGAATTAAAAGTAAATATATTAAGATACTTGACCTCAAAGATCCTCGAATATTCAATATTCCATAGTTCTACATTTAAATGATTATTAGTTTTTAAGTTTTTCATGTTAGTTATCTCTACTTCCTTGCACATAATTCTATTTTTTTTTAATTTTTTATTTTATTTATTCATTTTAGAAAGGAGAGAGGGAGAGAGAGAGAGACAGAGAGAGACAGAGAGAGAGAAGGGGGGAGGAGCAGGAAGCATCAACTCCCATATGTGCCTTGACCAAGCAAGCCCAGGGTTTCGAACCAGCGACCTCAGCATTTCCAGGTCGACGCTTTATCCACTGCGCCACCACAGGTCAGGCCATAATTCTATTTTTAAAGATAAGACAAGGCCCTATCTGTGGTGGCGCAGTGGATAAAGCATCGACCTGGGACACTGAAATTACCGGTTTGAATCCCTGGGCTTGCCTGGTCAAGGAACATATGGGAGTTGATGCTTCCAGCTCCTCCCCCCTTCTCTCTCTCTCTCTCTCTCTCTCTCACTGTCTCTCTCTCTCTCTCTGTCACTCCTCCCTTAAATTAAAAAATAAACATTTTTTTAAAAAAGGAAAGATAAGACAAGACTTGAAAAAAATGTTTTAACTTACTGAACTCAGAAAAAATTAATATTCGAGATATCCAAGTGTTAATGAAAACTACTATATACTGCAGACAATGAAAGTTATGGGTCAAAGGGTACACAGTGAATGTAGTTTTTAATTAAAACCCACTGGAAGATATAGTACCAGTGTCCATACAATTCAAAACAAATGCACTGAATATCAGGATTCATTCAGAAATCATAAGCCCAAGTATTTAGAATATAGGTGAAATTTTTCTTAATCTTTTGTATATTTAACATATAAATCAGCCTTGCATTTTAATATATGATCCCTAGAATGATAATCTGTCAAATGTCCTCCATGTGGCTTAATTTGGTCCCTGAACAGACAAATAATGTAAAGAAATTTAAAACTCCTTTCTGTTAGGTCTTGTTTTGGGCTTTGATTACAGAAACTGATTTCATTTAATTAAAGATTATATGCCACAACTCTTTAAGTAGTACATAAATACAGCTATAAATCTTTGTTATTTGAGGAAATGCAAATGTGTCAACTATAAGGTCTAAGTAAAGACGTTTCTTTTTCTTTTTTAGCCAGTGAGAGAGAGAAAGAGACAGAGACACATAGACAGGGACAGATAGACAAGAAGGGAGAAAGATGAGAAGAATCAACTTATCGTTGTAGCACTTTAATTGTTCATTGATTGCTTTCTCATATGTGCCTTGACCAGGGAGTTGCAGCCAAGCCAGTGACCCCTTGTTCAAGCAATAGGCCTTGGGCTCAAGCCAGTGACCTTGGGCTTCAAGCCAATGATCTTTGGGCTTAAGCCATTACCATGGGGTCATATCTATGATTCCACACTCAAGCCAGTGACCTTGCATTCAAGCTGATGAGCCTGTGACCTTGGGGTTTTGAACCTGGGTCCTCAGTGTCCAGGGATGATGCTTTATTCACTGTGCCACTGCCTGCTCAGGCCAAAGACATTTCTTTATAAGTTCTATAAAAGTAAATTCACACATTCTTAAGTAAAGAGTACATTTTTTTCTTTAGACTGTATAATATTGGCAAGAGTATGTTCTAGTATATAACTTTGAGAAAGTTCTACTACTCATATTGGTTCATTTGAAGGACAGAATTGTAATCTTCTTGCTAAAGAGTGATAATAATCTAACATTTTTATGGGGACAGATCTTAATTGACCAAAATTTAAATAGAAATTTTAAATAGAAAGGGATTTTTACTCTATCACATCAAGAATATATTCAATTTAGTCTAATACTAGATTCATAATTTTCCTCATCTATTTATTTATTTTAAGAATGTGACTTTAAGGATAATTCTCAACTTCATGATAATAATGTAATAATTTAATCTTGTTGACAGTAGTAAATATTGTGTTCAACTAGATATATTTGTAGTTCTGAAATTATACTTCACATTTACTCAACAATAACAAACCGATTTCATTCATTAGAATGAAATTTCAGTCATGATTATGAATGTATTTGGAGGAAGAAAGAATTGTTTAAGAGGCCATAGCAAGAGCATTTAAGTGAAAAATGTATACATTTGCTATGACTCATTGACCCCCTTTCAATAAATTCAACAATTTTAAACATTCCTTTTTATGTGTCACAAAAAATGTGATATTCAAAGAGCAATTGCAAAACATGTCTGGATACTTAATATGCATTTTAGCTGTCATGAAAAAAGAAAACTACTTTGATAAAAACAAAGTGGTTTGTAAGTTTATCTTCTATTTGGAAATATTTTCATTAAAGTCAAGCTGTTAGAATATATCCAATGACCCTCCCATACATGTTAAATGGCTGAAAGAGTTTTTCAAATTTTAGCTATAGAAGAAATGAAATCCTGCCTAATAGACCTGGAGAACTCAAAAAGAGAATGAAAGGTAATGATATGGAAATCACATAGAAAAGAATCAGTTGTCTTATTTGTGTCCTTTTTGTCAAAGGCTTAATAGGTGTAAAGATAAAAAGAATATGTAGTCTGGCTTCACATGAATGGAAAACATGGTAAGAGAGTTTTTCCTTTCTTAAGAGATAAAAAGAGAAGCTACCAACTGTGGTGCAATATATTTCCAAAATGTCAAACTCTCAGAAGGCTTATATCCAGGATATATAAAGCATTCCTAGAAGTCAATGAGAAAGACAGACAACTGTGCAAGAATCACACAGTAACTTTATAAAAAAGACTTTCTAAGTGAATTATCTCAAAGTAAAGGTATTAAACATCATTGGTTATTTTATATATTGGCACTTTTATATGTGCATAATTGTCCGGTCCCTTTTTCATTTATTATCCTCTATTAATGCCACATTTAAACAAGCTCAGATGCTTCAGCTATGCTAGTTTCATAGACTATGAGTGTCTTTCAATAAGGTATATGACCTAGAGTAAGAAATGTTTCAAGGAACACTGAGCATGGATTGTTTAACCAATAGGTTTCTAGATTACCAGTTCCAAGATGTACCCTATCTAAAATGCAAATGTCTGAGAATGGATATGTGATTGAAGGATAATATATAACTTCCTTCTCCACTTCGACTTTGACAATCATTCTACCTACTACACAAAAGAAAGAGCTATATCTCTCAAGTACAGAAATATTACTATGATGTGCTGCCCTGTTGTCCTAAGGACCCAAAGGACTAATTTATAATTATGATATCAATTAGAGCAAAGATTCCATTAATCAAGGAATTAAATTTTTGTAGACATCTGAAAGGCTTTTCATCTTTTCCATTTATAAAAGCTAAGCCTCATATTAAAAGAAAAATATATTGGCCCATGAAGAAGAATAATTATCTAGTTGTCAAATTCATATCACATATTATTAGAATTAGAATTCAGAAGTAAACTGTCTTATTAATGAATATTAAAGTGTTTGTTGGGATTAATAATGAAATCAGATATATTCTAACAGAAGGTAAGATTTTTTTTTTTTTTTGCTTGTTTGGAAAGAAAATCTGCTGCTATAACTGGATTTTATATTAGAATTTTAATGACCTGAATAAGCTAAACTGCAACATTTTTTAAAAAATTATGTTGAAAGCATGTCATATGATATAGACATTTTATCATAGAACTATGTTGACAACACAGTATTTTAAATACCTATATTTTAATTACCAAGCAATTTTTAGGTTAAACCAGATGCTTCTAATTTAAATGATATCAAGTTTAATAAATAGCCATTGGATAAAACTTTACCATATTTCTTCTTACATATGCTTTTAAACGTGAGAAAGTAAACAGCTTTGTACCAATATCTTGATAATAATATGGCATTACCAGAAATAAGAATGGACATTTACCAAGCATTCTATCACACATTTAAAAAATAAAAAATGCTGGTCCTGGCCGGTTGGCTCAGTGGTAGAGCGTCAGCCTGGCGTGCAGAAGTCCCCGGTTCGATTCCCGCCCAGGGCACACAGGAGAAGCGTCCATCTGCTTCTCCAACCCTCCCCCTCTCCTTCCTCTCTCTCTCTTCCCCTCTCGCAGCCAAGGCTCCATTGGAGCAATGATGGCCCGGGCGCTGGGGATGGCTCCTTGGCCTCTGTCCCAGGCGCTAGAGTGGCTCTGGTCACGACAGAGCGACACTCTGGAGGGGCAGAGCATCGCCCCCTGGTGGGCAGAGCTTCGCCCCTGGTGGGCGTGTTGGGTGGATCCCGGTCGGGTGCATGCGGGAGTCTGTCTGACTGTCTCTCCCTGTTTCCAGCTTCGGAAAAATACAAAAAAATAAATAAATAAATAAATAAATAAATAAATAAATAAATAAAAAATTAAAAATGCTGATCTCTCACCAATTCTGAGATGTTAAATAAGAGAAAATATTTTTAAATTGTATTATAAGAACACTGTAATTATGTAAATATGTTATATATATGCATATAAAGAATAAATATATATATATATTACTATGCTATTACAAGGAATAAAATTAAAGAACACAAATCAAAATTTGACCCCAAAAATTCTTAATAAATGATTAGAAAACAAAATTTAGTAATGTATATAATTATAATAAGGAGTTTATCCCAAAATACAAGATGGATTTCACATCCAAGAATAAATCAATGTTATCCACTCCATTACCTTATTAAAAGGAAGAAGTTATGCTCATTAGTAAATGTAGTAAAGGGTTTAATAAAATTCAACACCCATTCATGATAAAAACTCTGTAGGCCCTGGCTGGTAGGCTTAGTGGTAGAGTGTCAGCCTAGTATGTGCAAGTCCCAGGCTTGATTTCTGCTCAGGGAATACAGGAGAGGTGCCCATCTGCTTCTCCACTCCTCCCTCTTTCACTTCTCTCTCTCTCTCTCTTGCTCTCTCTCTCTCTCTCTCTCTCCCCCCCCCCTCTTTCCCTTTCCTTCAGCCATGGCTCAATTGGAGCGAGTTTGCCCCAGGCACTGAAGATGGCTCCATGGCCTCCACCTCAGGTGCTAAGAAGGGCTCAGTTATGGAGCAATGGAACAATGCCTCAGATGGACATAGCATAAGCCCCAGAAAGAGGATTGCAAGGTGGATCCCAGTCAGGGCTCATGTGGGAGTCTGTCTCTCTGCTTCCCTTCCTCTCACTGAATAAAAAAAAAATCTCTTTGTAAACTAGGAATAGAAATAAATTTCTCAAAAGATAAAGTACATTTACATAAAACCTACAGCTAGCAATATTGTAACAGACAAACCATGTGGTGAGGCCCACTGATCCTCACCTGTTAGTGTGTATGCTTTTGAGTGAGCCTCACCCACTGCGTATCGGTGAAATACAAGACTTTCTTATAACCGCTAGAATATGGCAAAGGTGATTGGATATCGCACCCATCGTAATGTTATATAATATTCCATACTTGGAAAACGAGTCTGTCTTTGCATGTTTGATGCAGTAAGAAGACAGGATGGAGAAGCTCACTTTACTTGTGACTATATTTAGCCTCAAGGACCTGAAGATGGCCTCTGGTCAAGAGCCAAAATAATCTGGGGTTCTCAGTCATGTATTTTCAAGAAAATAAATTTTTCCAAAAATGTCAATGAAATCAGAAGCAGATTCCTCCCCACTGGTGCCTCTAGAAAAAAATACTGCTTAGCTGATAACATGAATTCAGGCCAACCTTGATCAGAAGATACATTTACCCATGACCAAGCCCCTGACCAACAGAAAGTATAAGATAATGAAAGTATATTGATTTAACTTGTTAAAGCCCTTGGTGATTTGTTGCACAGCAGTAGAAAACTAATAAAGTCATATTTAATGGTAAATAAAAAAAAAACATATTATGCCTAAGACTCAGGACACAACAAGAATATGTAGGTCTTAGGTATTATAAATAGCCAGAAAAAGATATAAAAATCATATGTATAGGAAGGAACAACAACATAAAAAAAGTGTTTACTTATTTATATACAATATGATTATGTGTGCATAGAATCTTAGGTAATCAAGTTTTTTTTTGTTTTTTTTTTGTTTTTTTAAATAAATTTTTATTAATTTTAATGGGGTAACATCAATAAATCAGGGTACATATGTTCAAAGAAAACATGTCCAGGTTATCTTGTCATTCAATTATGTTGCATACCCATCACCCAAAGTCAGATTGTCCTCTGTCACCTTCTATCTAATTTTCTTTCTGCCCCTCCCCCTCCCCCTCCCCCTTCTCCTTCCCTCTCCTTCCCTCCCCCCCCAACCACCACACTCTTGTCCATGTCTCTTAGTCTCGTTTTTATGCCCCACCTATGTATGGAATCATGCAGTTCTTGTTTTTTTTTATGATTTACTTATTTCACTTCGTATAATGTTATCAAGATCGAACCATTTTGTTGTAAATGATCCGATGTCATCATTTCTTATGGTTGAGTAGTATTCCATAGTGTATATGTGCCACATCTTCTTTATCCAGTCTTCTATTGATGGGCTTTTTGGTTGTTTCCATGTCCTGGCCACTGTGAACAATGCTGCAATGAACATGGGGCTGCATGTGTCTTTACGTATCAATGTTTCTGAGTTTTGGGGGTATATACCCAGTAGAGGGATTGCTGGGTCATAAGGTAGTTCTATTTTCAGTTTTTTGAGGAACCACCATAATTTCTTCCATAATGGTTGTACTACTTTACATTCCCACCAACAGTGAATGAGGGTTCCTTTTTCTCCACAGCCTCTCCAACATTTGCTATTACCTGTCTTGTTGATAATAGCTAATCTAACAGGTGTGAGGTGGTATCTCATTGCAGTTTTGATTTGCATTTCTCTAATAACTAATGAAGATGAGCATCTTTTCATATATCTGTTGGCCATTCGTATTTCTTCCTGCGAGAAGTGTCTATGAGGGTAATCAAGTTTTATCATTTAATTTCTATGTGTTATACTGTGGACTATAGGAGTTTCTTAGTTTCGTTTTGAATAAACTAAAATGTGTTCATTGAGCAGTGTAACTTAAATGAAGAGTATATATATATATATATTTAAATAATTTTATTTTTTAATGGGGCGACATCAATAAATCAGGATACATATATTCAAAGATAACAAGTCCAGGTTATCTTGTCGTTCAGTTATGTTGCATACCCATCACCCAAAGTCAGATTGTCCTCTGTCACCTTCTATCTAGTTTTCTTTGTGTCCCTCCCCCTCCCCCTTTTCCTCTCCCTTTCCCCCCTCCCCCCGTAACCACCACACTCTTATCAATGTCTCTTAGTTTCACTTTTATGTCCCACCTACGTATGGAATAATGCAGTTCCTGGTTTTTTCTGATTTACTTATTTTACTTCGTATCATGTTATCAAGATCCCACCATTTTGCTGTAAATGATCCGATGTCATCATTTCTTATGGCTGAGTAGTATTCCATAGTGTATGTGTGCCACATCTTCTTTATCCAGTCATCTATTGATGTGCTTTTTGGTTGTTTCCATGTCTTGGCCACTGTGAACAATGCTGCAATGAACATGGGGCTGCATGTGTCTTTACGTATCAATGTTTCTGAGTTTTGGGGGTATATACCCAGTAGAAGGATTGCTGGGTCATAAGGTAGTTCTATTTTCAGTTTTTTGAGGAACCACCATATTTTCTTCCATAATGGTTGTACTACTTTACATTCCCACCAACAGTGGATGAGGGTTCCTTTTTCTCCACAGCCTCTCCAACATTTGCTATTACCTGTCTTGTTAATAATAGCTAATCTAACAGGTGTGAGGTGGTATCTCATTGCAGTTTTGATTTGCATTTCTCTAATAGCTAAAGAAGATGAGCATCTTTTCATATATCTGTTGGCCATTTGTATTTCTTCCTGGGGGAAGTGTGAAGAGTATATATTTAATAAAATTTTAACTCATTATGAGATACTATGCATGTTCTAAATTTACATTTGTGATTTTATTAACTCAATAGTAATTACACATGGCCCTGGCTGGTTGATTTAGAGGATAAAATGTTGGCCTGGAGTGTGGATGTCCCAGGTTCGATTCCTTGTCAGGGTACACATGAGTAGTAACCATCTGCTTCTCTTCCCCTCTCTCTCCCCATGCTTTTTCTCTTCCCCTCTCACAGCCAGTGTCTCGACTGGTTCTAGTGTTGGCCTCAAGCACTAGGAATAGCCCAGTTGATTTGAGTGTTGGCCCTAGATGGGGGTTGACACGTAGATATTGGTTAGAATGCATGCAAGTGTCTGCCTCTGCCTCACTATCTCCTCTCATATTAAAAAAAATATTACACATTGGCTTATAATTTAAAAAACAAAGGGATACTGAAAGAACATATTGTATTTGAGAAATCAAATCTTATGCCTCATTTTTGTATATAAGATTATTAAACAAATGAAATAAGATAGACTTTAATAAAGCACATACATTTGAAGCACTGTTACAAGTAAAAAAAATTAACTTTATTCTTAAAAATTTTTTAAGTTTTAGATACAGTTTAATGTTCAACCACAGGATTTATTTATTCTAGAAAGTAATTGAAAATCTCCAACTGAGAAACCCATGAGAGTCTATTAGGATATATCTAATTTTTCTGCTATAGGGATGACCAAAAATTAAGAAAACAATTTCAATTGTAACATTTTGCCATTTTGAGTTTTCTTGTTTTGAATCAGATTCTTACCACTTCTTTTTGGAAAGCTGTTTGATTTTCTTTGACATTTATGAACATACTATTTTCAGTTGGAAGATTTTCTCCAAATTTCATTTTACTCAGCTTAGTCACTAAGAAAAACACACAACTGTTAGCAAATGGAAATAATAATGAAATCATAGGTGATGTAAGTGTAGTGTTCTTCTTTCTCATGCTTTTCATGTGATACATACACTAAAGGGTAACTAAAAAGATTGATAACGTGTCAAAAAGACCTGCAAAATCAACTAAATTAAAAACTAGCTACTAAATAATCATAAGCAAATGCTATTATTGCTAAAATTCTACCAATTGCAGTATATTTACCTTGTAAATTTATTTTTATATTTATTGTTAGGACTTAACTAAATTTGCACATATATTTTATTATATATTATATTTGCTTATCTCCATAAAAAACAAATATTTATTTCTTTTGTGCAAAACACTTATCACAAACTTCACTTTCTGCAAAAAAAAAATATATGTTATATATACATGATAACCATGTAGGATACTGGCAAGCATAAATAGATAAGAAGGAGGAATATTTAGTTTTTCCTAAAAACTTTACTTTTTACGACTTCAATCAATATGTCTTTCATAATGTCTTTTGTGCTTTGCATCTAAAATGCACACTAAAATGAGATTCATTTTTCATTATATCATTGTCATTTCAGAGCACAAAAATGCAGAATTAGCATCAGCATTAGTTCCACAAAGTATTTTCTTCAGATTAAAAGTCAGCAAATTATTGTAAACAACATAATTTAATTCTTTGGCTAGAATATTTTTGGCAGCTCAGTCACTGTTAGAGTTATGTTAGAATTAATATTTTTTTACTAGAAGGCATGATGTAAGTGATGTGAGAAACAGCTGTGAAATTATAATCTGCATAACAGACCATTCTAAAGCAGTCTTTTTTCCTGTTTCCTTGTGCTTTTGAGAGTGTGAAAATAAATTTTACTTCCAGCCATTCTTCATATGTTTTTTTTGTAATAACTAGGAATACTAAATGTTTACTTGTGATAGCAAGACGACTCAAGAACAAACAAAATTTGGGGATTTATGTAAGCAAATTACTATTTGAGGAAACTTTCTGGATATTTAACAAACTGGCCAATGACCTTTTCTCTGAGCAATAATGGTTTTGGGCTAACTTCTCTTAGGACTGAAGGTTTTGGGTTTTGGTAGATAATTTGAGTATTCACCATTATTGCCCTCTATAATTTATAAACTATGTGTTTTCAAAAACTAATTTTGATTCTGTCTGTCAAAGTAAAATTCTATCAAAATTTTATAATCCATGAGACAGGTGAACAGAAGCAGTATCAGATATAATTAAAACGAAAAGATGTCAAATAAAAACAATACCCAATACAGTGCCCTTTAAAAAATGGAACCATAATTGATATTTAGATATTTAAATAATTTCTGTATTAATGGAACTAGATGGAAATGAGGAATAAAAAAATCTGAAAAAGTTATTCATTATATTGTTTAACATACGGGAACAATGAATTTGAACCTATGATTATTTCACACTTAAAGTATTTGCCTAGTTTCATGATTTTAGTGTAGAATACTATTAATGATGTTAATTAAAATATATTTACACTAGAGAATCTCTTTTGGCAAATGTAATTTTTATAGTAAGTTTATTTGAATGTAAATAAAAGATTAAATAAATATTTACTAAATTCATACACCAGAAAAGAAGAAAGATTTTTTCAATACAGGTACTTTAAATCTAAGCAAATGAATGCCACAAGAAAATAATTAGAGGTATTACAAAACAGAATTTTATGTATCTTTTATCATGAGGATAATCTTACCAGTTAGGTAGAAATATGGAGGCTGAAATATTGCCAGTGACATGACACCGCTAATTGTTTTTCTTCCCTTCACCTAAGAATGTGACTGGCTGTGTCTTAGAACTGTTTTTGTACACATTCTCTTAAAAAGAAGACCATAGATTATCCATTGAAAATGCTTCTGGAAAGACAATGTAATCTTTGAGCTTAAAGTGAAGTATTAAGTCAATAATTAAACTTTGCCAATTTATTGGAGTTACTTTGTTCAGATAATGCCACCAACATCCGGCTGCTAAGCTAGTGTAGTTTGTCATATGACGCCGCCTCTGCTCATGGGGTCCTTTTTTTCAATAAAATCATGCAAATTTTGCTAAGTAAATCAGAGACTTTATGTAACCCTATTGTGCACATGCATGTGCTTGCATGTTTCTGTTCAGTTCTACCCAATGTCTATCTCATCATTTCATCTGAAATGTTATAGTTATAGAATGTTAAAAAAAAATCAGAAGACTACAAGGAGATACTTTGTTTCTTTTACAGGGAGATGAATTATTTCATGACTTCTTGATGTATAACTAAAATCAAGGGAAAGCAAATTGGATCTCAGCAAGCACTTGAAAGATGTAGTAGCTTCCATATATGATGCTCCCAGTATGACAAGAATGCTATGATCTCTGGTTTAATACTTACAAATTTCTAAAATAAACATCATTATCTTTATATTACATTGGAAAAACCATGGCTTAGAAAGAGATAACTAAATCATCATATAACTGCTTATTGAGAAAAACTACAAGTTGACTAGCTTTATGGCTGATGTCTTCTTGAAAAAAGGAAATGGACCATAGTGTATAACTCTTCTGTCCTTGAGATCACCTTATTACCAAAGATGCATAGTTTTTCCATTATGCCAAAGGAGTTATCAATTAAATTAAAATAAATTGGTAAACCTATTGTCAAGACAAATGTTTCACTGAATAAATAAAACTGCAAAAATGAGCAAAGTAACACTTTCCATCAGATTGTAACAGCGTATAAATCTACTTGAAGACAGTAATTTAAATGTAAATTATTATTAAATATAATTAGTGCTTTCTAAGAAAATAAATATCATAAAAATGCCATTTCCTAGATATACCATTATAAAAAGCACTATTACTAGTATAACTTTTTATATTGGGATATTTTATTGTGATTAACTTAGCTTGAAAACAATAATGAGTTTTCTGTGACTGTGAGAACAAAAACAGATAATCAAACAAATTTAAAACTGCTTATACTTAATCTAGTATACCATACAAACGATACATCTTTCATTCTAGGTGTTTAATGTATTTGGGTTTCACCTAATTACTATAGGCTTTAGGTATTTCATTAGCTTTATAGAAGTAATAAGGTAAAGAAGGAATATAAGTATAATATTTAAAAAACTGTTGGGATTATTTTCTCTTATGATTTTTAAAAGACTGTAATATTTAAAATTTTATGCATATTTTTTCTTTTACTGTGTTTGCTTAATAGGTTTTTTCCAATATATCTCTGCATATCAGTTAGCCACAAAGATATTATACTATATTTTCTTCTAAAAACTTTATATTTTTAGTTTTTACATTTGGGTCTATAATTTGATTGACATTAATTCATATAGAGAGAATGGTACAGCTTTAAAAAATGTGTGGTTTTTCCCCATATATTCAGTTGTTCTAGTTCCATTTGTTATAAAGATTTCTTTCTGTTCCCCAAAGAATTGAGCTTGTTCCTTACTCGAAACACAATTGTTCATATATATTTGGGTTTATATTTGAAATTTTAGTCTGTTACATTAATTTGTCTTATGTGGTGCCACACATACACTCACTTAGGATTCTTTGAATTTACCAGGCCATCTTTTCAAATTTATCCTCTTTGAACAGAATTTAAATTTCCCCATGAGGACTCTCTCATTCACATGACTCACAATCTTTCCACTGAAAACAAACAAGAAAAATTGTACCAACAAACTCTAGGGTTATAGGTTATTAAAAATACACTAATTATTCAGAAAGAAATTGCATGCAATAAACTAGACATATTTAAAGTATACAATTTTATAGATTGTGACAGCTATAGGTACCTGAAACTAATATAGAATCTGGATAATTAACCTATCCACCAAACCAGAAAGTTCCTTCCTGCCCCTGATAATTCTTTGCTTATGACATACCTCATCCTCAGGTAACCTCTGATTTACTTCTTGTCACCAAGAGTAGTTTACATTTTTCTGATTAAAAAAAATGTATTTGGCCCTGGCCGGTTGGCTCAGTGGTAGAACATCGGCCTGGCATACAGGAGTCCCGGGTTCAATTCCCGGCCAGGGCACACAGGAGAAGCGCCCTTCTGTTTCTCCACCCCTCCCCCTCTCCTTCCTCTCTGTCTCTCTCTTCCCCACCCGCAGCCGAGGCTCCATTGGAGCAAAGTTGGCCCGGGTGCTGACAATGGCTCTATGGCCTCTGCCTCTATGGCCTCTGCCTCAGGCGCTAGAATGGATCTGGTTGCAACAGAGCAGTGCCCCAAATGGGCGGAGCATTGGCCCCTGGTGGGCAAGCCGGGTGGATCCCAGTCAGGCGCATGCAGGAGTCTGTCTGACTGCCTACCCGTTTCCAACTTCAGAAAAATACAAAAAAAAAAAAAAAGTATTTGTTTAATGTATACTCTCTCTCTCTCTCTCTTTGGAGGCAAGAGAAAAGAGTCTGGTTCTTTTACTCAATGTAATTATATTAATTTATCTCTGTTATGTATGTCAATAAGTTTATTCTTTTTACAGTTGAGAGTGTTCTACTGTGTACATATACAAATTTTATTTCTTCATTTACACATTAATGGGAATTTGTGCTTTTTTCCAGTTTTTGGTTAATACAAATAGAAGAGCTATAAACAAATTACTTATACAGTTTTGAAGGACATATGCTTTTATTTATCTTGATAAATTACCTAGGAATGAAAAGACTGGGAGATATTTAAAAGTATGTTTTACATCTTATTCATTTAGTGATACCTTTAGAACAATTTTTGAATTTTGATCAAGTCAAAGAAGTCAAATATATCATTTATTTTTTTCTTTATGGATCAGGCTTTTTCTGTTGTGCCTAAGGATTCTTTGCCCAGTGCAGGTCCACAAGGCAATATCCCTATATTTTTTTCCCTAGAAGTCTTACAGTTTTAGGTTTGATAGTTAGGTCTATGATTTATTTTGAATTATTTTTTGTACACGGTACAAGGTATGGACCATCTCCATATGGATACCAAATTGTTTTAGCATCATTTTTGTTAAAATCTATACTTTTCTCACCCTAGCTGGTTGGCTCCATGGTAGAGCATTGGCCCAATGTGTGGAGGTCCTGGGTCAGGGCACACAGAAGAAGCACCTATCTGCTTCTCCACCTCTCCCCCTCTCACTCTCTCTCTGTATCTTTTTTTTCTTCTCCTCCCCTCCTGTAGTCAACGCTTGATTAGAGTGAGTTAGCCACAGGCACTGAGGACGGCTCCATGGCCTTAGCCACAGGAGCTAAAATGGCTCCAGTTCTACTGGAGCAAGGGCCCCAGATGAGTAGAGCATCACCCCCTAGTGGGCTTGACAGGTGGATCCTGGTCCAGGTGCATGCATGACTTTGTCTCTGCCTCCCACCCTCTCACTAAAAATAATAATAATAATAAAAATTTTTTTAAATCTATATTTTTCTCTTTTTGGTACTCTTGAAAACTTTGTGAAAATTGAATTACATATATGTTCAGGGTTATTTCTGTGTGCTTTATTCAGTGCCAGTAAGCTGAAATTCAGGGCATTTAAGCTGAAACCTTCATGACAAGAATGTACTGACTATCTTGACCATGCTGATGGTTTCATAGGAGTCTAGTCTATCACAGTGCCTTACACAATGGAAGCTCTGGATAAGCATGAGCTATTATTACCATTTCTTACAACTTGAAAGCACTATATAAGCATGAGCCATTATTATAAAGCTGCAATCTCAAATATTCCTTTCTTTTCCTAAGTAGTGATTAAGTTTTCATAAGTTTGGACAAAATTTCTTCTTCTTAGAAGGTAATTGTGCTCATTTTCAAAAAGTTGTTCAAAAAGCTAAGGCTCAAAAGAAGCAATCTTTCTTTCACCCCAGAGTAATGACAAAAATACAGAAAAAGTACTGAGCTTATTCTGAACAAAGTACATCCTGGCCTGGGGAGTTGATGTTCTGCTTGTAGCTGAATAGTCAAGCCACTGGGGAATGAGTTAATATCTCACTTTGTAATGTGTGTATAATATGACCTATTGTAAAATCAAAGAGTAAGGTCAATTTGCTTCCCCAGAATGAGCGTTACACAGATAGAGTGGATAATTTAACCAGTAATTCAATGAATAGTAAATTACATTAAGCACACAGGCAAGTTAATAAAAAAGACAAAATAATTTCTACCTCTGTGAAGATTTACTTCTTAGCAGTAAAATTATTTTTTACTCTCAAAAACCCTGGACTAAGAAATGAGAGCAGAGATGCTGGGCTGGAGGCCTCAGTGAGGGCCAAATTGATCCTATTTTGGAACCGTGTCACTCTTAGCCCTGAAGGGAGACATCCTGGGTCTAACAAAATATTTATTGAGCTATGGATAGAATAAGTGTTAAGGGACAGAGAGGCAACTACTTTAACTCTAATAAGAAAGTAAGAGAAACTATCTCCAGGGAGGGAGTATTTAAGCTAAAACTTCATGACAAGAATGTTGTAGAAATCTTGATTATGCTGGTGGTTTCATGGAAGTCATATGACAAAACCCATCAAATTGTATACTTTGTATGTGTTGTTGATCGCAGGTCAGTTATATCTCAGCTAAACTGTTTTTAAATGTTTGATCCAGAAGATTTCCTAAACATATTTAAAAATACTTCTACAGAAGAAAGTGAGCTGTATGTTGTCACAGCGTATGCTCTTGGGAATGGTTAGGGAGGCATCTTCCTAAGCTGATGAGAATCAATGGTGTCTTGGGGTGTGAGCCAACCTGCTGTAAAGAAGCTCCATCTATATTTCTATATTTGTTTCTGTGTGTGTTTGTTTCCCCTAGGTCATCCCTGATTTTAACTAAAGTAGTGCTAAGAGTAAAAGCCACTGTCCTTGTGGACAATTAATAGACAGTTTTGTGTCCACATTTGGGTCAAAGTGGAACTCAGGAGAAGCTATTCCACAGAAATAAGAGGGTATGCTTCAGAAATGTGAGGAGTGGCCTTTGGGAGAGGAACAGCAGTGGTCATGAGTGAGGCAGATGGCTGTGTCAACAGAGCTATGGGCCAGATTTGGGAAACTGGATACATTTACCAGGGGAAATAGATGGAATGGAGATTAGCTAAGCAATTTGAGCATCTGCAGCCTATAAAAGTTCCAAGAGTTCTCTATCAAAAAGGCCAGCATCTGTAATATACTTGGAAGAAGTATGAATGCACTGTGTTTTTCCTTGCTGCATTTTAACTGTGAGTGCACTGTTTTGGTTATATAGTATGTTTTTTGGGGGGTGGTTTCTAGAATCTGATGAAGATTTGAGCCAATGGAGAAGTCTCCAGTGTGTCTGCAGTTTTACATGAAAAGAGGCCGACACCGATTCAATTAATATAAAAATCTATATTTATTATGTATGCATGTAAATAAACACACACACACACACATACACATGCACACTGCTCTAAGAACTGATCCAGTCACCAAGAAAACAGCACAAAAGTAAATAAATTGCACCCATGACATTGCATAAAGAAGTAATAAGATGCTAAACAAATAATCAAGATAATTTCAGACATAAGTTTTAATAGAGAAATAAAACAATGGACTAGTTTAGAGGGAATTACTGGAAATAAGCAAGACACAAGGGTCAGGAAAAAAAACCTCTCTGAAAATAGTCTAGCTGAGCTGAGATCTGAATGATTATACAAAATCAGACATGGTGAGTTCCAAGGCATTAATTCCACACAGAGGAAGCAGCATATGCCAAGGCCTGAGCCAGCAATGAGCTTGGCATCTTTGAGGGATCGGAAGCAAGCTGTGTTGCTGGAGTCTACAGGAATAGAGCCAGGGCCAGCAAATGAGATTTTGGACACAGGCACTGGCAAGATCCTGGAAGGAGACAATGATGTGCTAAGATTCTCTAGGAATTTGGAAAGCATTCTAATACTATGAAACAACATTTAAAGATTTTAATCAGAGGAATAACTTGAGGTTCAAAAAGGAATGTGTTTTGTCTTCAGCACTGGCTGATGAGTTCAGAACCCATTCATAACATTCACGTGGTGGGAGGGTGGGCTGAAGGGGACTGATTAAATCAACATAGCATCTTCCTACTCGGAATTGGATCTGAAAATAAATTGATAAAGAAGACAACACTAGAGATGACGTCAGAGTAATGGCGGGGTAGGAAGCGATACCGATAAATCTCCCCCAAAACTCAACAAGATCTTCAACCAGAAACAGAAAAACCTATCCTTGGAGCCTCCAGATGTTTTGCAATACACCCGAAGGTATGGTCGAGTGAAAAATTGGCTAAATATATAATCAAACTCTGAAGGAAATAGGGAGTAAGAAATGCTCCACCTTCATCACTAACCTAAACAGGGCAGCTTTCTCTGGGAACGGTGAATATAGAAATTGAGGCAGGCAAAGGGGGTGAATAGATCCAGGCCGCAGTACAAATGGCCGAACCAGGCTGTGGCACGGAGATCCAAGCCAAGGAAAAACTGTTCCTGTGGCAACCAGGGCAATACAAGCTAATACTCACGCCAAACCCAAAGAAGGACAAGTGGGGCAGCCATTTTCCCTGATCCCCTGGTCGGCACGTGCAGATAGTGGGTGAGAGATTCCTTCCAAAGCCCCGGGAGTGGGCGCCAGTGTTGTCCCACAGAAAGGCAGAGTCAGAGGCCTTTGTGTGGGCTGAAAGCAGAATCTCTGGGCAGCCCCAGCGCACTGGGAAAGCCGCGCACGGGAGGGAGCGAGAACTAATTCCAATGGTGGAATTTTTCCGTGATGGTGGGAGTTTCACTCAGACGGAAACGTGGCCGGCCTCATATCCTGGTCTGCGTGCACAGATAGCGAGAGATTCCTCCGAGTGCCTCGGCAGTGCGCGCCCGTGTTATTGCACAGAGGGGCAGAGTCAGGGGCCTTTGTGTGGGCCAAAGCGGTCTCGGGCTGCCCCAGCGCCTAGCAAAAGCCGCGCACAGGGACGGAGCGAGAGCCAATTCCAATGCTGCAACTTTTCCCTGCGGTTGGGGATTTCACTAAGAGCATGAGACTGCCGGCCTGATATCCTGGTCTGTGCACCCAGATAGTGAGCAAGAGTTTCCTCCAAGCGCCCCGGGAGTGGGCGCCCACCTGTTGTTACCGGACAGAGTGGCAGAGCCAGAGGTCTTTGAGTGGGCAGAAACCCCGCCTGATTATGCTAGCAGCTCTGACTGACTGAGCCTTACCCAGAGCCCTGTGCTGAGAGGAAATAGAGTGGGGAGTTGCCAGCTCTTTGAGCCTCTTACTATCCAGGCAGAGGCAGCAGCAACCCCATAGCTGGATTATCAGGCTACTAATTGAAGAAGGAAAGACTAGGAGAAAGGCTCCAGGAACACAGACTCTCTCACTGTCGGAGCCTATAAATGCTAATGAGCCTTGACTGCCAATGAGACTAAAGCACAATACATGACATCGCCATAGAGACTTATCAACTGCAAACCTCTACCTGAGCGTGCCAAAGGGGCAGAACCTGGGGTACAGAGTCACTGACCAAGAAGAGGGAGAGAAAAAAAAAAGCAAGAAGATAACCTCTCAAAATCAAGAATAATCTGCAAAGTTTATAACCTATCCCATTTTATTATATTTGTTCGTTTGTTTCTCTTATCTTCATTCTTGATATATTTTTTTCCTCCTCCAATTTGGCCGATTAACTCTCTGCCGGTCTTACTCTCTCCTCTCCTTGAACTACACTACCCATAAGTGTTATATCTCCCATTATCTTTTCTTTCCTCTTCCTTTCTCTCTATGAGGGTTGCACTCCAAAACCCTTAACTCTCTCTCTCTCCTCTTTTTTCTTTTTTCTTCTTTTAGTGGTTCCCTCTTTTTTTCTCTCTCTCTCTTTCTTTCTCCCTCTATATTAGTTTCTTCCTTTCTCCTTTATATCTCCTCTCATTCAAACCTCAATAACAAACAAATTCTCTTATCTGGGACTCAAACTTATGTTTGTGGCATTTTGGGGTTTTTTTACTTCACATTTTTAACTCACTAGCAGTGCTCCCATCCCTGGCTCTCCATTTTATCTAGTTCTTGTTCCACTAAATACAATAGTAATTCTTTAAATTGTCCCCCCATTTTTCTGTTTCCCTCTTATTCCTCTCATCATAACTCTTAGTCAACCAACACCTAGAAGCAAATCATTTTATTCTTGACCCAAATTTTTTCCTTATTTGCTTTTTGTGGGTCCATACCCCCTTCTTTTTTCTTTATTTCTTTTATTTTGCCCCTTTATTACTTTTCCCCAATTCAGGCCCTCCATTACAGGCATTGTTTGTTATAATTCACAGTTCACCACAAGATTTTCTCAAGAAAGAGGGGAGAGGAGAGGAGAGGAAAAAAGGAGGGAGGAATAATTTCTTTTTTTTTTTTAATTTTTATTTTATTTTTCTTTATTTCATTATTAATTTTTTTAAAAAAACAACTCTTTTCTATTTTTTATTTTTTTAACTTTTTATTCTTTATTAAATCTCAATACTATCAACAAAACCACCCTCAGATGCCATTAAGGAAGAGAAAATCGAATATCATGGATACAAAAGAAAGAGAGGTAACACAGCTAGATGAGGAAAAATCTATGGAGAAAAAATTTAATATATTGGAAACCTTGGAGCTAAATGACAGAGAATTCAAGATATATCCTAAATATCCTCCAAGATATACAAGAAAACTCAGGAAGGCAATTTAGGGATCTCAGAAAACTACTCAATGAACACAAAGAATATATTTCCAAGGAAATTGAAACTATAAAAACAAATCAAACAGAGATGAAAAACTCAATTCACGAGCTGAAAAATGAAGTAACAAGCTTAGCTAATAGAACAGGTCAGATAGAAGAGAGGATTAGTGAAGTAGAAGACAAGCAACTTGAGGCACAACAGAGAGAAGAAGAAAGAGACTCAAAAATTTAAAAAAATGAGATAGCCCTACAAGAATTATCTGACTCCATCAAAAAGAATAACATAAGAATAATAGGTATATCAGAGGGAGAAGAGAGAGAAAATGGAATGGAGAACATACTCAAACAAATAATAAATGAGAACTTCCCAAGCCTGTGGAAAGAACTAAAGCCTCAAGTTCAGGAAGCAAACAGAACTCCGAGTATTCTTAACCCCAACAAACCTACTCCAAGGCATATCATAATGAAATTGGCACAAGCCAACAGCAAACAAAAAATTCTCAAGGCAGCCAGGGAAAAGAAGAATACAACATATAAAGGAAGGCCCATTAGATTATCATCAGATTTCTCAGCAGAAACTCTACAAGCTAGAAGAGAGTGGACCCCAATATTTAAAGTGCTGAAAGAGAGGAACTTTCAGGCACGAATACTATACCCATCAAAGCTATCCTTCAAATATGAAGGAGAAATAAAAACATTCACAGATACAGAAAAGATGAGGGAATTTATCATCAGAAATCCCCCACTCCAGGAATTACTAAAGGGGGTTCTCCAATCAGATACAAAGAACAAAAAAAAAACAAAGCCACAAGTAAAAGCTCCAAGAAGAAAACAATAAAACCAAATTTAAACTGTGACAACACCAAAAAGAAAGGAAGGGAGAATATGGAAATTAACAGTAGCAAAGGACGATGGAGTGCAAAAGTACTCACAAAATAGTTTGCTACAATGAACAGGATAGGAACCCTGTTCATTACTTAAAGGTAACCACCATTGAAAAAACTACCACAGAAGCACATGAGATAAAAAAGAGAGAAACAGAGGAAAGATGTATGGAATACATCCAAATAAAAACAAAAGATAGAAAAACGAAAGAGAAGGATCAAACAAGACACAAAACTAACAGAAAGTAAGATATAAAATGGCAATAGGGAAATCACAAGTGTCAATAATTACACTAAATGTAAACGGATTAAACTCACCAATAAAAAGGCACAGAGTAGCAGAATGGATTAAAAAGGAAATCCAACTGTATGCTGCCTACAGGAAACTCATCTAAGTAACAAGGATAAAAACAAATTCAAAGTGAAAGGCTGGAAAACAATACTCCAAGCAAATAACATCCAAAAAAAGCAGGCATAGCAATACTCATATCTGATAATGCTGACTACAAGACAGCAAAAGTACTCAGAGACAAAAATGGCCATTTCATAATGGCTAAGGGGACACTGAATCAAGAAGACATAACAATTCTTAATATATATGCACCAAACCAAGGAGCACCTAAATATATAAGACAGCTACCTATTGACCTTAAAACAAAAACTGACAAAAATACAATCATACTTGGAGACCTCAATACACCGCTGACGGCTCTAGATCGGTCATCCAAACAGAGAATCAACAAAGACATAGTGGCCTTAAACAAAACACTAGAGCACCTGGATATGATAGACATCTACAGGACATTTCATCCCAAAGTGACAGAGTATACTTTTTTCTCCAGTGTACATGGATCATTCTCAAGAATTGACCATATGTTGGGCCACAAAAACAACATCAGCAAATTCAGAAAAATCGAAGTTGTACCAAGCATATTTTCTGATCATAAAGCCTTGAAACTAGAATTCAACTGCAAAAAAGAGGAAAAAAATCCCACAAAAATGTGGAAACTAAACAACATTCTTTTAAAAAATGAATGGGTCAAAGAAGAAATAAGTGCACAGATCACAAGATATATACAGACTAATGAAAATGACAATATGACATATCAGAATCTCTGGGATGCAGCAAAAGCAGGGATAAGAAGGAAGTTCATATCACTTCAGGCATATATGAACAAACAAGAGAGAGCCCAAGTGAACCACTTAACTTCACACCTTAAGGAACTAGAAAAAGAAGAACAAAGACAACCCAAAACCAGCCAAAGAAAGGAGATAATAAAAATCAGAGCAGAAATAAATGAATTAGAGAACAGAAAAACTATAGAAAAAATTAATAGAACAAGGAGCTGGTTCTTTGAAAAGATCAAAAAAATTGACAAACCCTTGGCAAGACTTACCAAGGAAAAAAGAGAAAGAACTCATATAAACAAAATCCAAAATGAAAGAGGAGAAATCACCAAGGACACCGTAGATATACAAAGAATTATTGTAGAATACTATGAAAAACTTTATGCCACTAAATTCAACAACCTAGACGAAGTGGATAAATTCCTAGAACAATACAACCTTCCTAGACTGAGTCAAGAAGAAGCAGAAAGCCTAAACAGACCTATTAGTAGAGAAGAAATAGAAAAAACCATTAAAAACCTCCCCAAAAATAAAAGTCCAGGCCCTGACGGCTATACCAGCGAATTTTATCAAACATTCAAAGAAGACTTGGTTCCTATTCTATTGAAAGTCTTCTAAAAAATTGAAGAAGAAGCAATACTTCCAAACACATTTTATGAGGCCAACATAACCCTCATACCAAAACCAAGCAAGGATGGCATAAAAAAAGAAAACTACAGACCAATGTCTCTAATGAATACAGATGCTAAAATACTAAACAAAATACTAGCAAATCGAATACAACAACACATTAAAAAAATAATACATCATGATCAAGTGGGATTCATCCCAGAATCTCAAGGATGGTTCAACATATGCAAAACCGTTAACGTAATACACCAAATCAACAAAACAAAGAACAAAAACCACATGATCTTATCAATAGACGCAGAAAAGGCTTTCGATAAAATACAACACAATTTTATGTTTAAGACTCTCAACAAAATGGGTATAGAAGGAAAATATCTCAACATGATAAAGGCCATATATGATAAACCATCAGCTAACATCATATTAAATGGCACTAAACTGAAGGCTTTCCCCCTTAAATCAGGAACAAGACAGGGTTGTCCACTCTCTCCACTCTTATTTAATGTGGTACTAGAGGTTCTCGCCACAGCAATCAGACAAGACAAAGAAATAAAAGGCATCCATATCGGAAAAGAAGAAGTAAAGGTATCACTTTTTGCAGATGATATGATCCTATACATCGAAAACCCCAAAGAATCCACAAAAAGACTACTAGAAACAGTAAGCCAATACAGTAAGGTCACAGGATACAAAATTAACATACAGAAGTCAATAGCCTTTCTATATGCCAACAATGAAACAATTGAGAACAAACTCAAAAGAATAATTCCCTTCACAATTGCAACAAAAAAAATAAAATACTTAGGAATAAACATAACAAAGAATGTAAAGGACTTATATAATGAAAACTATAAGCCATTGTTAAGGGAAATCAAAAAAGATATAATGAGATGGAAGAATATACCTTGTTCTTGGTTAGGAAGAATAAATATAATCAAGATGGCCATATTACCCAAAGCAATATACAAATTTAATGCAATTCTCATCAAAAGTCCAATGACATTTTTTAAAGAAATAGAGCAAAAATAATCAGATTTATATGGAATTATAAAAAACCCTGAATAGCCAAAGCAATCCTAAAGAAAAAGAATGAAGCTGGGGGCATGACAATACCTGACTTCAAACCCTATTATAGGGCCATGACGATCAAAACAGCATGGTATTGGCAGAAAAATAGACACTCAGACCAATGGAACAGAATAGAAAGTCCAGAAATAAAACCACATATAAATAGTCAAATAATTTTTGATAAAGGGGCCAACAACACACAATGGAGAAAAGAAAGCCTCTTCAATAAATGGTGTGGGAAAACTGGAAAGCCACATGCAAAAGAATGAAACTGGACTACAGTTTGTCCCCCTGTACTAAAATTAACTCAAAATGGATCAAAGATCTAAAACAATTAAGATAAGACCTGAAACAATTAAGTACATAGAAGAAGATATAGGTACTCAACTCATGGACCTGGGTTTTAAAGAGCATTTTATGAATTTGACTCCACAGGCAACAGAAGTGAAGGCAAAAATTAATGAATGGGACTACATCAGACTAAGAAGTTTTTGCTCAGCAAGAGAAACTGATAACAAAATAAACAGACAGCCAACTAAATGGGTAATGATATTTTCAAACAACAGCTCAGATAAGGGCCTAATATCCAAAATATACAAAGAACTCATAAAACTCAACAACAAACAAACAATCCAATAAAAAAATGGGAAGAGGATATGAACAGACACTTCTCCCAGGAAAAAATACAAATGGCCAACAGATATATGAAAAGATGCTCATCTTCTTTAGCTATTAGAGAAATGCAAATCAAAACTGCAATGAGATACCACCTCACACCTGTTCAATAAGCTATTATTAACAAGACAGGTAATAGCAAATGTTGGAGAGGCTGTGGAGAAAAAGGAACCCTCATACACTGTTGGTGGGAATGTAAAGTAGTACAACCATTATGGAAGAAAATATGGTGGTTCCTCAAAAAACTGAAAATAGAACTACCTTATGACCCAGCAATCCCTCTACTGGGAATATACCCCAAAAACATTGATACGTAAAGACACATGCAGCCCCATGTTCATTGCAGCATTGTTCACAGTGGCCAGGACATGGAAACAACCGAAAAGCCCGTCAATAGATGACTGGATAAAGATGTGGCAAATATACACTATGGAATACTACTCAGCCATAAGAAATGATGACATCGGATCATTTACAGCAAAATGGTGGGATCTTGATAACATGATACGAAGCGAAATAAGTAAATCAGAAAAAACCAGGAACTGCATTATTCCATACGTAGGTGGGACATAAAAGTGAAACTAAGAGACATTGATAAGAGTGTGGTGGTTATGGGGGGGGGGAGGGGGGAAAGGGACAGAGAAAGGGGGAGGGGGAGGGGCACAAAGAAAACTAGATAGAAGGTGACAGAGGACAATATGACTTTGGGTGATGGGTATGCAACATAATTGAACGACAAGACAACCTGGACTTGTTATCTTTGAATATATGTATCCTGATTTATTGATGTTGCCCCATTAAAAAAATAAAATTATTTAAAAGAAAAAAAAAAGAAGACAACACTGCTTAGAAAAAGAAACTGTATCCTTTTGGAAAGAATTGCTCAAGGGATTTAGTTTTCTCAATTTATATAGGTTTTGTAAATGGGGATTAAAAGACTGTCATTTTAAGGGTAACCAGGCTTAATCAATTGAATATCGTTGTCTCAAAATTGAGGCAATAGCAAGAAGTTTTGTCCTGTTAGACAATTTTTTTCTCATCTCTACTGATATCACAGCCAGCCTCTCTATTCTCAATTGTCCCATTTCTTTCCATTTAATTTCTATGTGTGCATGTCTCTAAACCTCACTTCTGGCTGCTAATCCATGACTTCTGCCTAGGATTGTGTCCATTCAGTTTGGCCTTCTTAAAAAAACCTAGTCTGGTGATTTATGTCTTCTGCTTTGCCTAAGAATCCAATCCCTTTGCAGGGTCAGACCGTCAGACAGGCCAGTCAAACTCACTGACATTGTTTCTATTCCTTGATACCAGCACCAGAAATTACAGGGTAGGATGCAAGTTACTATACCACAAATATGCAAAGGAACTATTACTAATTTAGAGTTTGCAGTTTTAGTACAAGATTTTGTGACAGAAAGTTATAATGTTACCTAGGATGACATCATCAAATTGCAGACAGTATATATAACTTCATGCAGAAGAAAATTATGCAGAATTCCTTGTCAATTGGTCAAATTTTTCAAAAGAAACAGGCCATTTATTAGGTGGATACTTTGGTATAGCTATTAGGCTCTTGATAGTACATATATTGTGGAAACTCCATACCGTTTTCCACATTGGCTGCACAAGTCTGCATTCCCACCAGCAGTGCAGGAGGGTTCCCTTTTCTCCACACCCGAGCCAGCACTTATTTTGTGTTGACTTGTTAATGAGCGCCATTCTGACTGGTGTGAGATGGTATTTGATTGTGGTTTTAATTTGCATTTCTTTGATGATTAGTGATGTTGAACATTTTTTCATATGCCTATTGGCCATTTGTATGTCCTCTTTGAAGAAGTATCTATTCAGTTCCTTTGCCAATTTTTAATTGGATTGTTTACCTTTCTGGTGTTGAGTTTCAGAAGTTCGTTATAAATTTTGGTTATTAACCCTTTATCAGATATATTGGCAAATTCTATTGTTATACTTTCCATACATATATCTGTAATTGGAAAAGTAATCTACTTCTAGAAAGATATATTGTTTCTTGTTCATAGAGTCAATAACCTTTGTTATGTTGATTGAAGCAGTTTAAAGCACAATAAGCTAATATTATCTTTAGTAGACTTTGTGTGTTCTATTACAATAATAAAAAATATGCTTAAGTGACCTACACTTGTACTTTATAAAGTAAATAACTAATTATGAATTTAGAAGGAATGTTGAATAAGTTTTTATTTTGAGTCAGTTATAGCTTTGATTTATTTGAAGATGAAAATAAATTATTGGTTCATTAATGTGGGGTTAAGCTTATGAAATTAATATATTAGTGAATATCTGGACTTATTTTTTTCAGTAATATCAGCATATGTCTAAAAGCAAAGGAAACTTATGTTATATAATTTTTTGAGGTTGGGAGTACTTATTTTTTTACTAATGTTTAAGTGTGTAGTATATTTGGAGGTGATCGTTTATCTAACTTCATTGAAAACATATTTTCTAGTAAGAGAAATGCTGTATTATATAATGAAAAGGGACTTATAGTTGGCAAAGAAATCACTGTTTTCTATTTACTCAGTAATGTTTAGTACCTAATATATCTCAAGCAACAGGCTATATGCTCTAACATATTTTTAAATTTAATTCTAACAATTTTAAAATTTAATCTTAACTGATGATTTGATAGATAGATGATAGAGAGATGATAGATAGGTAGATACACAGATAGATAGACAGATACATATGTGAAGTAGCCAAAAATTATGCCATGATTTTTATAGAGTATCAGCTCTAGCAAGTGAATACATTGCACAATAAAAAAAGAACATATTATTTTATCTTCAAAAGAAGTTATGATTCAGAAAATATAAACAAAAAGGAAAATAACAAAGTGAGACTAAAAAAAGAGATTTTGAAAAACCAGGTTGTGTTTTCTTTCTTTTTTTTTTTTTAACTTCAGAGCAGGTTCAGTCTGAATCAAGGCAACGGCACTTCAAAGGCTTTTCATAAGTGATGTCAAGTAATTTCAATTGATTTGAGGCTGCCAGGTTCAAGAGAGATACTGAAGGTATCAGGACCCTAAGGACACTGAAAACTTCACTACTTTCAAATCAATTTAAAGTATATTGACATCAAACACTGGGAAATGCAGGTTAGTGATAGCATTAGAAGAACTTTGGGGCTACTCTTCTTGACTTTCCTTTTGAATTATTTGTTGTCATTGGACAGCTTTGTAAAGCCTGTGTAAATGCATTTTCTAACTTCCAGAAATCTAGATTATTTTTTCTTAGACATTAAATTCTAGAATGACTGGTGGTGATTTAGATACTTTCCTTTAACTGTATTTGCTTTGCTTTTTTTGATGGAATTAAGGAACATGTCTTAACTGAGACTTTTAAGGAGCTCATCACTTTCCCTTTTCTCTAGTGTCACCCTATTTGGAACAGCATTCTCTGACCATATTGTAACAAGTATTTGGAAATGCTTCCTACACTAATACTCACATATTTTGGAAAATCCAATGAATAAAAACAAATAGTGCACACATGATTGTATCTCCAGATTTTGGGATAAACTTTAGAGAAATAGTTCTCGTTGAGTCTATGTGTTAACTAACCAAGAATTTGAAGGTTTCCATTTAAATGCCATGCAAGTAACTGGGAAATTGCTTGTAACCTTCTTTGTTTCATTGTCAAATAACTGAAACTTCTTACATCTAAGCTAATTCAGAACCATCAAGCTACCATTACAAGAAGAATTTATTTTTTAATTAAATAGAATTATACCTCTTTATTATAATAGAAGTCTTTTTATCAGACAGGATAAAGAATTATAGGTGGTAGATTAATGATAATTAAAGAAAAAGTAAATTAACTGCCAAAGATAAAATATATATATAAATTTCACTTTTTTTCTTAAATTTTGGTTTTAATAGAGTATTCATTTGCTAAACACTCCATATAAGAGTGTAACATATCTCATAACTACAAGTTTGTACATTTAGACTCACATCTCCCCATTTCTCTTTATCTTGAGCCCCTGGAAGCTACCATTCTATTCTATGTATCTATGAAATTGGTTTTTTCTTTCAGGTTCCACATGTAAGTGATGACATATTGTTTGTCTTTCTCTATCTGGTCAGGGTTCTGTACCCGTTGGATTGACTCAGACATTCTAATGCATTCATGGTAGTCTTGCTGATATGGATCAGGAATGCTAGGAAAAATAACTGAAAGGGTAGCATAGCATCATGGTTGAGGAAATGCACTCAAGTCTTCCCCACTCATTAACGCTGTGATCTTGCTCTGATTAGGAAATTAGCTATGATACAAGTTCTTTCCATCTATAGAACGAGAATGGTAAGACTACTTATCCTGTAAAGTTTTTATGAGGGCTAAATGAGTGAATGTTAAAAACATCTGGAAATTATTAAGCACTAGGTAAATGGTTTTGAAATAGGGAATAAATACATAAATAAGAAACCAAACACTTTAATGTCTGCTTGATTTTTCCCCAGAAAGAACTAAAATTTCCAACTATGCCAGCAAGATAAATCAATTTAGTGCAATCTTTCTAATTTTCTGCTTTCTAGTCCTGTATGTGTGCCTTCTTCCACACATCTAGAGTTTTGGCTGCAAGCATGTTTGAAGAATGACATTTTTAGATTTGGAGTGTCTATATTGAAAATGCACAAGTCAATTTATTTTATGCATGGTATTCAACCATAGCAGCCATTTCCCACCCAGACATCACTGTATTTATATATTAGATGGGATGCTCTTTCTACTTAGAAGAGGTAAGGGAAACCCGATGATTGCAAGAAGCTAACTAAATCTCTTGGAGAAGAATTTCTAAAATACATAAAATCAATATATTTCTAAAACATATTAAAAATATCAGATAATATCACAAGGTGAGAATTTAGGAATTTTTTTTCTTTTCTATAAACAGAGTAATAGAATTAAATTGTACATAAGTTTATCAGTCTGAGGAGAGCTAAAATACAGAATAAATCTGAATTTTGCAGCAATATAAATGTGTTGGGGACCGAATGAATAAACGGTATTTTTGCAATCTGGACAGAGGTGCTGGGCCCAAACCCCACCTCATTTGCCTAGTTAACAAAGATCTACACCTGATTCTCATTTGTCTCACCCATGTTCTTCAGAGGAGGCCGGAAGCTAGTTTCTTATTAGGGTAAAGTAGATTTCAATGGTATGGTTGGGGTTGTCTTTGAGTTGTCTTGGAAACTTAATTAAATTGCTGATAGACCACATTTGTTCTATAAATAAGGGTGGATATGCTTCTGGGAGCGCGGACATTATGGCTAATGAACAGTAGAGACTGTTTGCCGTGGCGTCCTCCTGAACCCATCCATATATATGTACATATCTTTTAGTTTCCTGTCTATAATTTATTTCAATTCCAAACCTTTTCTCGTTCAGGACCCCAGTATATACTTGTTGTGGTTGGACCCCAACAACTGGCGCCCAATGTGGGGCATGAACCCACAACCCAGAGATTAAGAGTCTCATGCTCTACCGACTGAGCTAGCTGGGCAAAGTCCTCAAATATGATGTCATCATCGGTGGCATAGTTGGTGTCAAATTCAATGAGGTTGGTGTCCACAGGAGCATCTGTTTCTGGAGCAGCTGACTGGGGTCTGGGGAGAGTGATGTGGTCCTGAGGCTTGGGGTGCATGAGAGCAAATGGCAGCTCAACTGAGACACCCCCGCCATGAGACACCACCAGCTTCACCTTGACCCTGTACAAAACCAGGATCCCGAGTCCCTCCTTGTTGGCACCCTCTTTCACGATGGTGCTGGAAGCCAGGTTGGTGTCCTCATGCTTGAGCTTCCCATCCACGGCAAGACCACGCTTCTCCCGGTTGTCGCTGAGCAGTGGGGTTACGGTGTACACTTTGCAGAATGTGGAACTGGGCGATACCTGGTCATTGCATTCGATCTGAGCTACGGGACACTTGTACTGGGCGGTGCTGAAGAGGCAGATGTCAGCATACTGTCTCACAGAGACTTTGATCTTCTTGACCGTCTTGGTGGAGTTGTTGGTGACATGGACATTGACACTGAGGGGCTCCCCAAGGTAGTACAGCTCCTTGTCCAGGGAAGCCTCAAGGGACAGAGACTGGTCAGACATGAGGAAGTGGCGTGTGGTTTTAGCTGAAGGCTGGGGACCAGGTTTCTCTGGGGCAAACTGCACCTTTTGGATCACCAGATGCACAGAATTCCTTTTGTGGCTTTTCTCTTCTAGTGATTTGGCACAAAAGGCTCGAATCTCAAAGTCTACGCCGCAGGCCTTCTTTGTGTCCTCTGGGCCTGGCTGCAGGGTGATGGAGCAGGGAAGATTCTGGGGAATTGTGAAAAAGGGGGGCATGCTAGCCCAGCTTCCTCAGTAGCCAGTCCTGCAGGTGGGTGGGGGGCTAGGGCAGGTTGGGCATTGGTGGGAAGGCCTGGTAGGTGGTGTCCTTCCTTTCCAGAAGGACAAGCCCAGCATGTCCAGGTCTTTGTGGCCATAGCAGAAAGTGCAGATGAGGGTCACAAACACTTTGCAGTCCTCCAAGTAGTCAGGGTCCACAAGCACCACACCATCTACAGGATCCATTTTGTCCACATCGACAAAGTCCCGCTTGCCCAAGTACACAGTGAGCTTTTTTATTTTATTTTATTTATTTTTTTACTCTTTGAATTGCCTGTTAATTGATTGGGTAGAAGTGTTTTGATGGGTGTGGGAATGCTACTTGAAAGTGCATTTGCTGTATTTTGTTGGAGCTTGTCATTGAGATAGGTGTTTCTTGCACTTTTTGAGGTCAAGGTGTTGTGGAGTGTACTCAACAAATGCTTGAAGCTCAGTTGTAAATAGTATATATATATACTTTATATATATATATGAAGAAGGAGGGAAGTCATGTCCTGGAACTCCTGAAAATCTATTTACCTTGAAGAATTTCTTTTGAATGCACAGGAGACTCCAAACCTCTTTCTTTTGCAAACTTCTACCCTCTTTTATTTGATCCAGCTAGTAACAGTTTGTCTTTGTCTAAATAGTTTCAGATATACAAAAAAAGTTTATATAGGTGGATGTGGACCCTCAAAACTCTCAGCAAGATCTTCTGAGCATGGCTTTTAAGGTCTGTAATGACCAAGAGGAAAAGGCAGAAAAAGCCCAAAAGAGGTCAGGAAAAATACCAGCTCTTGGCATACACCATTAAAGGCTCCAACGCCCCAAAGGAGCCTCATAGGACTCATCAGGGCCCTGCTTCAAGAGTGAAAAGGAAGGTCATTGAGCTAAAGCCTTCCAGGCTTCTCTGCCCCTTCCAGGGACATAACTTTGCTGTGGAAAAAAAGGAACACTGGAAGGTAAGCTGCCCCTTCACTCCTCTAAGAGAGAGTTCAGTCTCTTCCAGCTCTGCTCCAGCCACCTGTGACCTAACCTTGCCCTGCCTACTGGGACTTGCCACTGAAGGCTAAAGGTGCCCAGGGCTGTCAACCCCATCTCATGTCACCATGGATGGGCCCAGGGTATTTCTTACAAGAAGCAGGTTAACTGATCTCATTACATGTGGACACGAAGGCCACTTACTATGCCTTGCTTGAATATTTGAATTTTTATTCATCCCTCTAAGATCTCTGTTGTGGGTGTTGATAATCTTTATTTTCTGCTGTTTTGTTTAATTATAGTGTTTCCTTTATTTCTCCTGCCTTAATACCTTATGCCTATTTTAGGCTGGGACCTGCTCCTAATTTAGATGAATTTACCTCTGCCACCCAGCATAGTTTATCCCAAGGTTCTCTTCACCACACCATGGCTGCAGAGCTCCAGAGAAAGGCACCCTGGGTTCATCTCTCCAGTTTAAAGAAAATGGAATCTCCATTTCCATACATGCTGCAGATGGCTTTACCAGTCTATCTCAATTGTTATCAGCTAGAAGCAGTGGTCATTGGGACTTGGACTCTAGTTGCAAAGTGTGGAAATGTGACCACAACTCCAGTGCCTTGTGGACTTTTCCTGAATGTGTGTGACTCCTGCTTCTTGGGACAGTTCTCAGACTGAAGTGGGGTTGGGTTACATTTACAAATAATATGAAGCGATGATGGTGTCAACATGGACTTGGTGAAATTACATTAACATATTAAGGACATTTAAGACTGTAAGAATTTTGTTATAGATCCTGTTGTATTAGTTAAGACTTTGCTTGATAATCTAATCACTTATTTGTATTAGGATACTTGTTATAGTAACTGTTAGCATTGGCCATTTCAATTTTATTGTTTATTTTATAGTTCTCCAGACTGCCTCCAAATTGGAACATGGGAATTCAGATGAATATGAATCACAGCACACAAATTGAAGTTTTAAAAAATAAAAATAAAAAGGGGAATATGTTGGGGACTGAATAAATAAACAGGGTATTTTTGCAATCTGGACAGAGGTGCTGGGCCCAAACCCCACATCATTTACCTAGTTAACAAAGAGCTACACCTGATTCTCATTTGTCTCACCCATGTTCTCCAGAGGAGGCCGGAAGCTAGTTTCTTATTAGGATAAAGTATATTTCGATGGTATGGTGGGGGTTGTCTTTGAGTTGCCTTGGAAACTTAATTGAATTGCTGATAAACCACATTTGTTCTATGAATAAAAGTGGATATGCTTCTGGGAGCATGAACGTTAAAGCTAATGAACAATAGAGACTGTTTGTCATGGCGTCCTCCTGAACCCATCCATATATATATAAAATCTTTAAGTTTCCTGTTTATCATTTTCCTGTCTATCATTTATTTCAATTCCATACCTTTTCCCATTCGAGATCCCAGTATATACTTGTTGTGGTTGGACCTCAACATAAACGTATACTCATCTACTCATAAATGATACTAGGTGCCATCTAATTATGACTAGGTTGAAATTTAATGTTTGACCAATAAAGAAAATATTTTGTGAAGTGTATGTAAGTTAATTTGAACATAAAGTAGGTACACTGAACCTTTAACAATTTATTATATTTGAGAATTTATACCTGTCTATGAGTGCTGATAACTACAGGATTAAGAAGATAACCTGTCTAGATTGACCCATAAGTGTCAAGAGTAATCTGTCAATCTGATGAATTCATAGGTTTATTAAGACCTATTTAGATCTTTTGTTCTGGAATCAATACTGATTGCTAACCTTAACCTATCACTGAAAATTCATCCAGCAAATATGTCAAATCTATGTGTTTAAGATACTTCAGTCTTATAAAATATCATTTTTATGCCTGTGGATCCAGGTAGCTAAAGCAGGTCTGTGTTATTTTATATAAATATCTTGGGACCAAATGCATTCACAATATATTCTTATGTAGTTCATAGGCAATATTTCACAATCACTCCCATGAGTACATCTTAGGTGAAAATACAAATATTCACACTAAATGTGAGATAGAAAAATTGTATATAATGATAGATTTTGTTTACTGCTTTTTAATATTGTAATAAATTTTCTAAAGAAAATGAGATTAAGGTCTCAAATAACCCGACAGTGTAAAACAAACATGAAAAAAATTAAACTAACCTAAATGTAGTGCATATGCAGTACAAAAAAAATGTTTATTCTGTTATTTTGACTGAAGATCTTAAAGAAGAGAGTACAATGATGTTATCAGTAAATTAGCACTTACTAAATCAAAGATAATATTGAGTAAGCATTAAGTAGGTTCTTAAGTGAGAGACTGCCTTAGTAGACTTCTGATATTCTCTGTTAACATCTCTTTTGTCTAAGTAGTGTCTCTTTAATTGAGCACTAACAAATATTCCTGTTCACTGGTATTTTACATAGTTAACCCCAAATCAATATAAATTTATCAGTTTCCAATATAAATATTTTGTGGCTTCTTCCAATATAAGTATATACCAGTATTTGGCTCATAAACTTGTGATTGAAATAATACATTTTGATCTTGCCTCAGTATCGCAAAATGTCTCCAAGGATATTGAATTTAGATTCACTCTTAAACATTATTGTACATCAGATTCTCATTCCCAACTACTGCTCACAAAAATTATGGGATCAAGGAACGTACAGATACTCCAGTACTTTCAGCCTCACATTTTTACCAACAAAATAAGAGTTGGTTTTACATCTCATATGCATAATTGAACAACTTTCATTGACTTGTTTGCTTTTCTGATGTTCTTGTTTAATAAAAAAAATATCAAATGCTTCATTTTTTATTGCTTCATATTCATTTTGAAATACCCCTTAATTTTTGTGAGCAAGATATATAAGTGGCATCTACAAGATCAAATTCTAACCCTCAGCTAAATGAAGCAAGCAGCAGCTCTAAGAAATTGTTTATAGTGACTGAACTTGAAACATAAATTTTACTTCTATTTTTTAAAGATTTTATTCATTTTAGAGCAGGGAGAGAAGGAGTGAGAGCGAGAGAGAGAAAAGAGGGATAGCAGGAAGCATCAACTCCCACATGTGCCTTGACCAGGCAAGCCTGGGGTCTTAAACTGACAACCTTGTGGTCTAGGTCGACACTTTATCCATTGTGCCACCACAGGTCAGGTACAATATGAATTTGCTTGGACACACAGCTGTTTCACAACTGCCATGTTTAGGAGGAAATAAACTTTAAAATATTTTTTCCATGAATTTCAGCCTGGCTCTCTTGTGGTGAGCTTGTGTCAGTACAGAGTAGTTATTAATCCAACTAATTTTTCCCACTTTGGTTTCTCATGCATCTGCCCTATGTAATAATACACACAAAGTTGTTTGAAAGTTTTAGCTTCTGACCTTTCTCAACTGTTAATCTCTTCATCTTTTGTGAATTTATGGCCAGGAACAGTCAACCTGGTCTTAGCACACTTACAACCTAATGATGCTCTTAGCTCAGACCTGTTAATATTTGTTAGATTCATTCATTCATTTTATAGAAACAGCACCAGTAGAAGGCTGTTCATTAGCACTGAAAATCATTCAGAAATATAGCAGCATTTATTAAAGCAAAATTTTTAATTTTATCAGAGCAAAATTTTCAGTCTAATTTCTGGTTACTTCATAAGAGATTTTTACCCAATATTTTTACTTATTTTACACTTCTTACAATTCTTACAGTTCTACAGCTAAATTTTTGGATAGTCACGATCATTTCAATCCTAAATTTTCATGATATATATGAGCTAACTTAATTTAGAAATTAAATCTACTGGGGTGACATTGGTTCCCTGGAACACATAGGTTTTAGGTGTACATCTTCATAGCACATAACCTATTCATTGTGCTGAGTGACCATCACCCAGAGTCAAACCCTTTCTGTCACGGTATATTTGGCCCTTCTTACTCCCCTTTCCCACCCCCATCACCATCCCTCTGGTAACTATTTCACTCTTGTCTGTGTCTATGAGTTTCAGTTTTATATCCCATAAATAAGTGAAATCATATAGTTGTTAGCTTTATTTACTTATTTCACTTATCATAATTTTCCCTAAGTCCATCATGTTGTCGTAATGGCACTATTTCATCATTTCTTACAGCTGAGTAGAATCCCATTGTATATATGGACCACATCTCCTCAATATCACTTTTTATAACTTGTTTGTTCATTACCTGTTACAGCTTACCTTTCTCACAACATTTAAATGTAGGTGCATCAGAACAGTAAGTAGCAATTTATAATTTATTTATATATTGTGTCTTATGATGATTTTAAAATTAAAGTTAGCTGCACAGACATTTCTGGAAAGATTTTTCTATTTACATTTATGTGCTCAAAGCAAACAGGAAAATATGAAGACAACATCAGTAAAAATTCAATACATACACTAATTTTTATTTAACCAAAAATAAAAATGTATATAACATCTGCTATGTGGAAAGCATTATTATAAATGCTTTAAAATATTAATTTAGTTTTGCTTTATAATGAATAAAGAGAAAAAAAGTCCTTACCTTTTTTTTTTTATTTAAGTGAAAGGAGGGGAGATAGACAGAGTCCCTCATACACCCCAATCAGGATCCACTCAGCAACTCGGCCCATCTGGGGATAGTGCTCTCAACTGAGCTATTTTTAGTGCTTGAGGTGGAGGCTCCACAGAGCCATCCTCAGTGCCAGAAGACAACACACTTGAATCAATGGAGCCATGGCTGCAGGAGGGGAAGAGAGAGAGAGAAAGGGGAGTGAGGAGAAGCAGATGGTCAATTCTTTTATGTGCATTGACCAGGAATTGAACCTGAGACTTCCACATGCCAGGCTGACATGCTACCACTGAGCCAATGAGCTAGGGCCACAGTCCCTAATGTTCAACAACTTCCTAGGAACAGCTTGGTCTCAGGGTTATCAGCTTGGTTTTTGGTATGGAACACTCCATATATCTCAGTAAAGTAATGAATTTTAAAAACATATTTTAACTTGTAGCATGGCTAACATTATGAATTATATACTAATATTTTTTAGGGGTTAAATTTATTTATTTGATATATCAGTGGACTTGTAAAAGTATCCTTTTAAATTTGAAAAATGATGCACAACTGTAAAAATCTTACTATAAACCATTACATTTCACCATTCTTTTATTTTAAACTAAATTATTTATGCAGTTAGAATTATGGTGAATACTGTCCAGACCAAGGAGGACTGTAGTTTATATTTATAAGCTGAATTTTATTTTATTATAGCTGAAAGTGAGACACTACTCTGTATTTAACACATGTTCTTCTCAATATAAATAACTGACAGAAATACAACTATTTAATACATGAATTTGCTTGTCAATATGTATATAAGGCAGTTGCTGAAAATGGATGCTTACTACAATCAAAGGATTGGATAATTCCTTAGGTGGAGATATGGGAATATACCTCCCTTGACAGAATTCCTTGTGATTATTATTAAGACAAATGGAAATTTTTCAAATGGATAAGACAACAGCATACCTCCAAAGAGCTGAGTAGTGAATTAAAAAAAAATGTTAGAAATCACAAAGTAGTTTAGTTGATCTTTAAACAATAAAATAAAAAGTTAAGATATAAAGACTTCACAACACGTGAAGCTATATAAATACAAATACCTGTTATGTAATTTCTTGGATGACACTGTTACTTAAACATATGCATTTTTACCTTTCCATAGTAAGTATACATGTTAAAATAGACTATACATGTAGAAAATTTAACATTATTGAAATTTAACAGTTTTTCCCCAACCACCACAGGTAACTTCACAAATATAAATAGTTCATTCTAATAGGTTTAAAGGTCTAATATACTTCATAATTACATTTGTAATTATTACTCAAAAGTGAATTTGTGGCTATTCTAGGGGAAAATTTTTTAAAATTAGCTGTTTTCTCAGAATTGTTCATTGTTTTTATAATAAAACGTTTCACAGAAATTTCAGATTTCATAAATAAATTCAGAAAAAATCCAAAGCAAAGACATTATTCTCAAAGGTTATACTTAAATTAATAGAATTATCATATAATATTCATATCAAACAGCAATAAGTTATATTGTTTTTAATCAGATAATGAGATCATTCATTTCACAAAGATATGCCTGAATAAGAACAAAATGGCTTTGAAGTCCACCTTTTTGAAGTTCCATAGCAATGATAACGAATTAATGAACTGATGGCGACACATGTAGATTTTATCAATTTAAGAGGTGTGTTTAAAAAAATAGAATAGGACAAGATATTTGCTAAAATAAATATTGAGAGTTTACTATCTACCATATTAATTATTCCTAAAATGTATTTAATAGTGAATGTTTATTAATCCACAGATAATATAAACTTGTCAGTTTTTATATACAGATTAGTAAGGATGAATTAAAACTCTTTGTTCACAGATGACATGATTGTCTGTGTATAAAATCTCGAAGAACTAACAACAGCAACAAAACCCTTAAAATCAATCAGCAATTATAGTAAAATTGCAGGATAATATTTTAATATATAAAAGTTAATTACTTTTCTATATACTAGTAATAAATTATTCAAATATAAATGGGAACAAAACACCATTTACATTAGCAGCAAATGGTAAATAGTTAAGTATAAATCTAACAAAATATACACACAATCTTTATTTTGACAACTATAAAAATGTGGAAACTAAAAAACAATATAAACAAACAATCAAAATAGATATAGATACAGAGAACAGACTGATGGTTGCCAGGGGGGAGGGGTATAAGGACTGGGTGAGAAAGGGTAAAGATTGGAATATAGTCACAAGCATGTGAAATGCAGCATAGAAAGTATAGTCAATAATATTGGTATAACTATGTTTGGTACCAGGATACTATTGGAAATACTGGGGTGAACACCTATAGGGCATGTGATTGTCTACCTCTATGCTGTGCACCTGAAGCTGATACAAAATAATATTGAATGCAAAATTATTTTAATTAAGTAAAAAGTGATGAAAATTAAAATATATAGATAACGGAAAGATATTGAATGTTCACTGATAGAAATATTTAATATTGTTAAGTTATTAATTCTTCACACTTTGATCTATCTATTTAGTGCAATTTTAGGCAAAATCCCAGCAGGTTATTTTGTGAATATATAAAAACTGATTTTATAGTCTACATGGGAATATAAAAAAACTAGGTTAATTATAATTAAATTTTCTGCTCCAAGAAAGACATTGTTAACAAAATAAAACAACAAGACACAGACTGGGACAAAATATTTATAAAACACATATCCAATAAAGGACACACATTCAAAATATACAATGAAAATCTTAAAACTCAATTAAAGAAATCAATAGTATAATTAAAAAGTGGGGAAAGGATATGAAAAAACAGCTCACCAAGAAGAATGAATATATATATATATATGCACACACATACATCTATATGGTATATCGAATACAATGAAATATTATACACACACACATATATATATAAATGGCAAACAAGCATATGAAAAGATACTCAATATTATATTTTATTAAGAATTTCAAATTAAAAATAACAATGATATACCACTATGCCCCTTATAGAAACCTAAAATACCGAGAAGACCAATCACTGGTGAGGATGTGGGGCAACAGGAACTCTCATTCATCGCTTGTGGGAACACAAAATAACAAACCCACTTTAGAGGATAGTTCGGCAGTTTCCTATAAAGCTAAACACATTCTTGCCACATGATCCAGCATTTGCAGTCCCAGGCATTTACTCAAATGAGCTGACAACTTATGCATAGAATATATACAAATGGTCATGGTACAATAAAAACTTCATGGTCAATAGTGGTAATAACTGTATCTGTATAGAATATTTATAATTGTAATAGAATCAGTCCAAAATATTACTTAGCAAAAGTTAAAATTAAATGTCATGTACTATTTTTTTAAATCAGCAGATAGAGGTTACATTCAACTAAAGAGTAAAAGAATAATTACTGAATCATAATATTCATAATAATGTGCATATGAATATAATATTTTCACATATATATTCACATTTGATCCTCACATTAATCCAGGGGTCCCCAAACTACGGCCTATGGGCCACATGCAGCCCCCTAAGGCCATTTATCCGGCCCCCCGCCACACTTCTGGAAGGGGCACCTCTTTCATTGGTGGTCAGTGAGAGGAGCACATTGACCATCTCATTAGCCAAAAGCAGGCCCATAGTTCCCATTGAAATACTGGTCAGTTTGTTGATTTAAATTTACTTGTTCTTTATTTTAAATATTGTATTTGTTCCCATTTTGTTTTTTTACTTTAAAATAAGATATGTGCCGTGTGCATAGGGATTTGTTCATAGTTTTCTTTATAGTCCGGCCCTCCAACAGTCTGAGGGACAGTGAACTGGCCCCCTGTGTAAAAAGTTTGGGGACCCCTGCATTAATCCATTTGAAGTCATTTCTTTTTTAAGTTGCTGCTGTTTTATGTATTTGAAAAATGGACCGACTTTCTTTTTTTTATTTATAATTTTTAAAAAAAATTTTTATTAAGTGAGAGAGGCAGGGAGGCAGAGAGACAGACTCGCGGATGCGCCCTGACTTGTATCCACCTGTCAAGCCTACTAGGGGATGATCCTCTGCCCATGTGGGGCCGCTGCTCCATTGCTCAGAATGGAGCCATTTCAGTGCCTGAGGAGAGGCCATCCTCAGTGCCCTGGGGCCAAACTGCTTTAGCCAATGGAGCCATGGCTGCAGGAAGGGACTGGAGAGGGGAAGTGGAGAAGCTGATGGGTGCCTCTCCTGTGCGCCCTGACTGGGAATTGAACCCGGGACTTTATCTGCCAAAGCAAAGACTGTGGTCTGCATTTTCTGATCCCAGGTGAAGTGCACTTGCCCTCCTCACACCACCTCCATCTTCATTAACAGGAAGTGCAAGAGTAGAGCTGCAGCACCTTCACTCTGCTTGGGAAAGGTAGGGTGTCCAGAACACTGTTGCTGGAACAGCTTGTTGCCACGTGAACTGCAGCACTTGCTAGATAATGTGTTCTTCGCAATATATGCCATTTATTTCTAAAGTCTCAGAATACCTCATTGAATCCTTTAATTGCCTGCAAGCTCCATTCACATAAATATGTATCATTATTTAAAAGGGACTTCAAACCACAAGAGCTTCTGTATTATTGCCTCAGGAAGTATTTACAATTTAAAACACAACTGGTCTAATTACATGCTGAATGCCATAACATTAAATATACAAGTATCCTAAATATTTAAACTATTTCTTTCCAAAATAAGTAAATCAGAAGATAAATGGGGAGAGAGGAGGAGATTCTTTAACATCTCAAGATAAAAAGTGATTTGAGTGTAGGGTTACCAAAGAAAATATAGGACAACAGCAAAATTTGAATTAAGATAAATAATGGATTTTTTAGTAGAACTATATATAATGGAGATATTTATACTAGAACATTATTCATTTTGTTTCTGAACTTCAAATTTAACTTTGTGTCCTGTTTTTTTATTTCCTAAATATAACAACCCTAGCTCCGAGAAAAGCCCTCCTTACAACTTTCAATGCTACACTAAGTCCTGCTATTAAAAATCAGTGACTACATTGCAGCATTGTTCATGGCGGCCAAGACATGGAAACAACCAAAAAGCCCTTCAATAGAAGATTGGATAAAGAAGATGTGGTACATATATACTATGGAATACTACTCAGCCATAAGAAATAGTGACATCGGATCATTTACGACAACATGGATGGACCTTGATAACATTATACTGAGTGAAATAAGTAAATCAGAAAAAAGAACTGTATGATTTCATACATAAGTGGGACACAAAATTGAGACTCATGGACATAGATAAGAGCACAGTGATTACCAGGGGGAGGGAAAAGGAGGAGAGGGAGATGATGGGGGCAGGGGAGGGGCATAAAGAAAACAAAATAAAAGGTGACAGAAGACAGTTTGACTTTGGGTGATGGGTATGCAACATGATCAAATGTCAAAATGATCTGGAGATGTTTTCTCTAAATCTGTGTACTCTAGTTGATCAATGTCACTCCATTAATATTAATTGTTTAAATAAAATTATATTAAAAAATTAGTGACTACAAAGACTAAAACAATGCATTGAACTAGCAACATTTCAGTAGGTAGGAAAGAGAGAGAAAGCCATTAAGGGATTGGCTCATACAATTACAGAGGCTGAAACAAAACCATAGGGCAAACCAACAGCCTGGAAATTCATGAAGGAGATACTGTGGAGATCTTATTAGGACAAGTCAACAGGCTAAAAGCTCAGGGAGGATATCTATGCTGCAATCTAGCTGCCGAATTTCTTCTTTGGGAAATTTCAGTGTTTGCTCTAAGGCCTGAGGTAATTGAATGAGACCTATTCGCATGATGTGGGATAATCTGCTTTACTTAAAGTTACTGATTGTAAATATTAATCACACCCGAAAAATACCTTCCCAGCAACATCTCCACAATATCTTTCCTGAACAGCTGTGCACCAAAGCTTAATCAAGTCGACACATAAAATAAATCATCACACAAATCCAGGCATTGCTGTGAATAGATTTTTTTTGGGGGGGGGTTGTATTTTTCTGAAGCCAGAAACGGGGAGGCAGTCAGACAGACAGACTCCCGCATGCGCCTGACCGGGATCCACCCGGCATGCCCACCAGGGGGCGATGCTCTGCCCACCCGGGGCGTCGCTCTGTTGCACCAGAGCCATTCTAGCGCCTGAGGCAGAGGCCACAGAGCCATCCTCAGTGCCCGGGCAAACTTTGCTCCAGTTGAGCCTTGGCTGTGAGAGGGGAAGAGAGAGGCAGAGAGGAAGGAGTGGGGGAGGGGGAGGGGTGGAGAAGCAGGTGGGCGCTTCTCCTGTGTGCCCTGGCCGGGAATTGAACCCGGGACTCCTGCACGCCAGGCCGAAGCTCTACCACTGAGCCAACCAGCCAGGACTACTGTGAATAGATTTTGAAGATGAAATTAAGGTCGCAAATCACTTCATCTTACACATGGGGTGGTCCTGACATAGTTACATGCACCCTTTTAAAGTGTGGATTAGCCATCACACAAAGAGGAAGGAAGATACGTGTTAATCATGAGTGGGAGTTGAGGCATGAGAATGTCTCTTTTGCTGGCTTTGAAGGTGGAGTGGGCACATGGCAGAATGGCCGGACGGGGCAGGGTGGGGGTGGGGAGCTCCAGGCACCAGGTGTTCTAGCTCACAGCCAGTAAAGGAAGACCAGTCCTGTAACCACACAGAAATGAGGTCTGAAAACAACTGAATTGGCTTTCAAGCAGACTCTTCCTCCGAGCCTCCAAACAAGAAACCCAGCTTGGCGGACACCTCAGAGCGGCGACATGGAGACCCAGCCCTGTGAGAAACTGAGCACAGAATTCAGGCAGGCCATGCCAGCCTCGCCCAACTAAAAACTAATAAACAGCTGTTGTTTTAAGCCACTGAGTTTGTGGTAATTTGTTGGGCAGCAACAGCAGACTAATACCCACTATTTATCATTGATTACATTTAGGTTACTTTGAATTCCTACAGATTCACTGGAAATTGTTTCTGTATATGCAATATATAATATATGTCATTAAATGTTATATAATTCATATGACATATATCCCTGGGTTTTGTTGTTTGTTTGTTTTGATAGATTTAACATGCTTATATATTTTTGTGGAACTTGGCTTATCATCTTAATATATACACTAGATATATTGCCATTTTAGCTGATGGTGCACTCTGCAGTATACAGTGGTTAACAGTGCAGCATATGGAACTGGCCTGCCTGGTTCAGATCCCAGCTCTGCAAGTTTAGCCAAGCTAATCTGTGGAGCATTAATTTTCTAAATACAGTGGGCACTAAGGTTGTTGTGAGAATTCAGCAAGACAAGACCTGTGAAAACACATAGAACAATATCTAGCCTATAGCAAGTCATCGGGAATGTTAACAAATAGTACCATTCCTCTTAATTTTTTAAATTGCACAAATAGTATACAGATACATTTTTCTGTCCTTAAAAAGGAATACTGACACATATAAATATAAAGGGTAAAAATGCTCTCTCAATCTACCCACAAACATATTCTTTTACTTGCATCGGTAGCATACTTTCTGCATTTTTATAGCTTTAAAGTTTGCTATGTTATTTCATATAACCAGTTCTTCATATTTATTTGATATTCTTGCATATTTTCATGTATAAATATATTAGTTGATAGTCTTCAATATGTAGTTAGCTTGTCAAATCCATCAGCTTTTCTATCAAAATTTTATTTTTAAATCCATTGATTTATCAGATTAAGTTGGAGAGAATAGTCATTTTTAACAGAGTCACACTTTTTCATTAATTTTAATTTCTAGACAAAATATATTGAGTAGACCCTCAAGGGAAAGAAAACAATGTGAGCAAATAAGTTAACAAGTAAGCTAATAGCTGACATTTTCAAATACTCTCTTACTTGAACTGGCAAATAATTCATAATGACATTTATACTGACCTCTTAGTTATAAAGAAATCTATTTGGTATATATGTGTAAAAATCAACAGTTTATATTACCCTGTAAAGCACTGAGAAACCAGTGAGAGAAACCTTTGGCATGTTAACTACTGCAGAATTTATTTTTAATTACAAAAAGAAAAATTGTACAAACAAATGTTTATTTTTGTTTTGTTTTTAATACTTGATTATTATATAGCTATAGTAGTTTCACAGAAAAATTAAAAGGACCTTCCATATACACATCTATTGCTTTACCCATTATCAACATTCCCCACCAGAGTGGTATATTTGTTAGAATCATTACACTTACACTGACACACTCTTATCACCCAGAGTCAATAGTTTACATTAAGACTCACATTTGGCATTGTATATTCAGTCTACGGCTCTTGACAAATGTAGAAACCACATATCCATCATTGTAGTATCATCCAGTGCACCTTCACCGCCCTAAGTACCCTCAGTACTAAGTCTGTTTATCCCTCTGCCTCCACAACTTCTGGCAACCACTGTGATCTTTTTGCTTATATGTTTACCTTTTCTAGAATGTCATATAGTTGGAATTACATAGTTGTAGCATTTTCACATTGACTTCTTTCACTTAGTAACAGGCATTTAAGTTTCCTTCACATCTTTTCATGGCTTTAAACCTCATTTCTTTTTAGCACTGAATAATATTTCATTGTCTGGATGTACATGGTTTATTGATCCATTCACCTACGGAAGAACATCTTGGTTGCTTCCTGATTTTGAGATTATAAATAAGGTTGCTAAAAACATTTGTGTACAGGTTTTTGTGTGGGCATATGTTGTCATCCCTTTTGGGCAAATAGCAAGGAACGTGATTGCTAGATTATATGGAAAAAGAATGTTTAATTTAGATCAGTTTAGTATATTCAATTTGGTAATAAACCATCAGACTTCTAAAATGGCTATACCATTTTGCATTCTGACCAGCAATGAATGAGAGTTTCTGTGCTTCATATCCTCAATGGAATGTAGTGTTAAAAACCCACTGAATTATGGCCATTCTAATAACTGTGTTATGGTTATTTTAAAATGCATAATTTTGATTTTTATTTTCCTGATGTATAAGTGGGGAGCATCTTTTCATATGTTTATTTAACACCTGTATATCTTCTTTGGTAAGGTGTCTTTCAAGATTTTGAACTGTTTTTTAAATTGGATCACTGTGTTTTTTTTTTTTTAATAAATTTTTATTAATGTTAATGGGATGACATTAATAATTCAGGGTACATATATTCAAAGAAAACACATCTAGGTTATCTTCTCATTAAATTATGTTGCATACCCCTCGCCCAGAGTCAGATTGTCCTCTGTCACCCTCTATCTAGTTTTCTCTGTGCCCCTCCCCCTCCCTCTAAATCTCTCCCTCCCTCCCTCCTGCGTTCTCCCTCCCCCCACCCCTGGTAACCACCACACTCTTGTCCATGTCTCTTAGTCTCGTTTTTATGTTCCACCAATGTATGGAATCATGTAGTTCTTGTTTTTTTCTGATTTACTTATTTCACTCCGTATAATGTTATCAAGATCCCACCATTTTGCTATAAATGATCTAATGTCATCATTTCTTATGGTTGAGTAGTATTCCATAGTGTATATGTGCCACATCTTCTTTATCCAATCTTCTATTGAAGGGCTTTTTGGTTGTTTCCATGTCTTGGCCACTGTGAACAGTGCTGCTATGAACATGGAGCTACATGTGTCTTTATGTATCAATGATTCTGAGGTTTTGGGGTATATACCCAGTAGAGGGATTGCTGGGTCATAAGGTAGTTCTATTTTCAGTTTTTTGAGGAACCACCATACTTTCCTCCATAGTGGTTGTACTACTTTACATTCCCACCAACAGTGTATAAGGGTTCCTTTTTCTCCACGGATCACTGTGTTTCTTATTGTTGAGTTTTAAGTTTTTTTTGTACGTTTGGATAACAAGCCTTTATCTAATTTGTGTTTTGCAAATATTTTTTCATTCTCTTGAAATTTTCTTTCTCAAAATGTAAGTTTTCAATTTAATGAAATCATTCTATTTATTCTTTCTTTCTGTGGATTGTGCCTTTGCTACTATGTATATCTAAAAGTCATCACCATACTTAAGGTCATCCATGCTTTCTTCTACGTTATATTCTAGGAGTTTCATAGTTGTGCATTTCACATTTAGGTTTGCGATCCAGTTTTGTTAATTTTCTGAAGGGGGTAAGGTCTGAGCTCTGATCACCCCAACAGGTTAGGCTCTGGTTAACGAGTGTGACATGAGGACAGGCCTTACTAGGAAGAACAGAGTGTTCTGGCATATTTCAAAATGGCTCTTTTCACTTTCTTCCTGCAGGAAGGAGGAAGGGATTTTTCTTCAGTATTTACTGTGGGAACCTGGCCATACTCCTGGAAGTAAACCTCACAATATTGTGCAGAGACCCGCTTTGACTGGTTCAGGAGTTTCTAAATCTCAGGGTTGTCCACACTGAGCCCTCAGCAGTTTGTCAGTTCAGTTCCGGGTTACCCACCCAGATTGGTTTCTGTGGCAGTAGTGTCTGCTGTTGGAGTTCTGCTCCAGTGAGTCAGGACTCCCTGTGTTCTCCTGCCTGCCTCTCTGCTATGGGGGTGGGGTGGGGATAGGGGTGGGGGATGGCAGGGGGCAGCAGTTTAGCAGTTTGCCCCTGTGTTCTCCTGCCTGCCTCTCTGCTATGGGGGTGGGGGATGGCAGGGGGAAGCAGTTTAGCAGTTTGCCCCTGTGTTCTCCTGCCTGCCTCTCTGCTATGGGGGTGGGGGTGGGGATAGGGGTGGGGGATGGCAGGGGGCAGCAGTTTAGCAGTTTGCCCCAAGTCCTATCTTCTCCTATGGGGACAAGAAAGGTTGTTGATGCTTCAGTCTCTTCAGTTTTTACTTGTTAGGATGGAGCGCCAACTGCCATGCTCCTTATATATGAAACTGAAATCCAGCAATTTCCAATATTTAAAAAATGTATTATTAGAATGATTAAATTTTTCATATGTTGATTGTAGCACAAACAATAAATATAGTGGACAAGTTATAAAATGTTCCAAAAAGCTTCCGTTTGAATTTCAGTGATTTTAGTTGCATAGTGTGCTTGTCTTGGGGCAGAGTTTAAGCAAAAAAAAAAATTAGGAATTTGAAACCTTTTACATTTAGCAGTCCATGCCTAGGGGATGTTCCAGCATTTGAGGAATATATGATTTTCTATCTAAGGAAATCCCTCCTTTGGCATGTGTTTCTCTTTCCTCACCACATTGATATTTATCACAGCCCGGAGTGAGAAAAGTTCTGTGTGAAATAAACACTATTAGCACCCTCACAGTTTAACAACAGAGGGGCTCTAAGTGGCACTGACACCTGTCTGATAAAAACGCTGAGAAATGGTGCTGCAAACTCTCACAGCTGGTCAACGTCTTACTAACAATTTCAGTCCATCGATGGGCTAAGGGTACACTTGATACCCTGGCTTTCTATAATCCACACAATAACTGGACCATAGATAATTTCATAGAGGAGTTATATGCAAAACACACAACACATTATAAATTCTTACAAGAATTGAACAGTATTATTTGAAAATATTAGCCATCCCTGAAAAGTGTGAGCCCAACATAGAGGCAACAAAAAGACTGACTGTGACTTATTTCTGAATAGGCACAACTACACCATTTAAAGGTGTATTTATAAAACAGTAAACCACTAATCCATATCAATGAAAAAATCCAGTTTAGAAAATTTTTATTGAATGCTTAATTCTTATACCTGCTTTCAACAAAATCCTCTAAAGTAATATAAAGCAATATATTTTGATGAAAAATTAGCACTGTATGAATTTAATGGATTGACAGTAAGTAATAATACCAGCTAAAAGTGTTCTCAAATATTGTAGCACAGATCTGAAGCCTGGCCTATGCTACTGTGTGTTGGATTAGACTCCAGACAGTATTTTGGAGAAAGCTTGTCCCTGCCTGTTGCACTTGTGAAGCACCTGTACGTAGGTAGCGTGGCTTTATAATTGGGAAGTGGGGCATCTAAAACTTTTCTGTCATCTGAAAGGACAGGCATATGTTATATAGTAAGAAATATTTGATATGTAAAAATTAAAACAGGCCAAATGATAAACCTCACCCTGGTAATAAAGCATTTGGATCTGTATGTAACTGTCAGTATACATTTATATTTCAAGGTAAGATCAATAGGGAATCAGAAAATTTTGATATTTTTCTCTTTCGTTTCTAATGTGACATTTTATCTTCCATCTTCTCTCAGAATTTGGTTGCAACATGTCCCCTGAAATCAGTGATTTTCAAATTTCATTACAAGACTTTTTGATAAATTGTTAACAAGATATTAATGGAAAACCCAATTATTAACACACACATGCTTTTTCTAGCAATATAAAATACTGAATGTGAAAGCAGTAAGCTAAATTTCTCCTACATAATTCCTTTGTATATTTTTCAGTTTAACCCTCAACAAATGGGTTTTCACAGGGGACTCAAACACTCAGATTGGTATTTTGCAAACTTTGTTCATAGATAGGATTTTAAAATCTCTGAGACAATAAAAGTCAACTGGGAATAGAGTGATTTGCACTTTACTAGAACTTCAACCAAAAAAAATGAGTTTAGTTATCTCAAAATTATTGCAAAATCACAGAAATTTATACACTCACTTTGGTATTTAAGTTCAACAGTCTCTTAATAAGGGAGGAAAGATCTAAATATAGCAAGCAATTTTTATCTTTTGCTTTTAAAAACTAAAACATAACCCCCATGAAATAAACTGAATAAATTATAAGCATATAGATTACTGAATTTTTTAAAGTGAACATTCCCATGGAACTATCAAATATATTCAAGATATAGAACACTATTAGCCTCCAGAATATATCCTCTGCCTCCACTTAGTTACAAACTCTTCCAGAAGTGTAATCACTCTCCTGATACCTATTACTGTAGAAGGCATTGCTTGTTTTCGAACATTATCCGTGTGCACTATTTTATTTATGGATAGTTTTAGTAATCATTATGTCTGTGAGATTTATCTGTGTTGTTGTACATAGTTGTAATTTGTTCTTATAATAGTCCATTGTAATAATTCTGATTTTATTTTTTATCCTACTTTATTTAATTCACTTTTGTAGTAATGTTGGTCATTTCTAATTTTAGGATGCTTGGTGACATATATACAGATTTCTACTGAGTATATGTAAATTCCCAGTACATATCTAGAAATTTAATTAATGAGTAAGTATACATATGTTCAGCTGTAGCAGATACTGCTAAACAGTTTCATAGTGTTTGTAATAACTTACACTTTCACTGGAAGGGTGGGAGAGTTCCTGTTACTCTCTATTCCTACTAACACTTGATATTGCATTTTTAATTTAATTACATCATTCTAACACTTTTATAATGACATGTTATTGTAGTTTATTTCTGTTTTGCTAATGACTAAGAATCCAGAGCTCCTTTTTAGAAGCTTACTTTTGGGTAACATCTTCCAAAGGTGCCCGTCCAATTCATTTGCTAATTTTTATTTTAAATTGAGGAAATAGTAACATATTTAAATGTTAGTCTATGTAGTGTTACAGAAAATTTATTGTTTGACCCTTCATATTTTGATTTATAATTGATATAGAATTGATTTTGTCTAAGTTATGAATTAGAAGTCATCTTTTTTCCATATGGCATAGTTATTCTGATACAATTTACTAAAATAATCAAAATTTTCTCCAGCTTTGAATTTATCTATTAATGTAATTTGAGTGATTTGGCATTTTAAAGTTCTAAAATTTATTTTTAATTCCATGTATTACAGACTATAGAAGCTGAGTTGAGAGTGTGGCTCAAACGCTCATCATATCTTTTATTTTCTTATAATTTAATCATAGTTGCTTCTTTTATTTTTATTATTAAGCTTTTTAATTGAATTTATTGGGTGACATTGGTTAGTAAAATAATACAGATTTCAGGTGCATAATTCTTTTTTTATTTTTATTTTTTATTGATTTTAATTTATTATATTTACATAGATTCTAGTGTCGCCCTGAATGCACCCCCATATTCCCCTCAAGATCTCCCTTGCTCACCTCCCCACAATGCCCTCCCCCTTCCCTTCAGGTTTATCTCATCCTATCATCCCCTTTTCCTCTGTCCTCTTTTCCTCTGGTCCCTTTGATCCCTCCTTTGTCTCATTTTTGTTCCTCAGTTCACATTGTTCATTGGATTCCTCAAATGAGTGAGGTCATATGATATTTTTCTTTCTCTGCCTGGCTTATTTCACTTAACATAATAGTTTCCAAGTCCATCCATGTTGTCACAAAAGGTAAGATTTCTTTCTTTTTCATGGCCCCATAGTATTTCATTGTATATATGTACCACTGCTTTTTAGTCCACTTGCCCACAGACAGACACTTGAGCTGTTTCCAAATCTTTGCTATTGTGAACAATGCTGCCATAACATGAGAGTGCATTTCTTTTTTGAATCACTGATACGGTGTTCTTGGGATATATTCCTAAAAGAGGGATGGCTGGGTCAAAAGGCAGTACCATTTTTAATTTTTTGAGGCATCTCCATACTGTTTCCCAAAGTGGCTGCACCCCCACCAGCAGTGCAGGAGGGTTCCCCTTTCTCCACATCCTCACCAGCACCTATCATTTGTTGTTTTGTTGATGAGTGCCACTCTGACTGGTGTGAAGTGTTATCTCATTGTAGTTTTAATTTGCCTTTCTCTAATGATTAGTGATGTTGAGCATTTTTAATCTGTCTATTGGCCATCTGTATGTTCTCTTTGGAGAAGTTTCTATTCATTTCTTTTGCTCATTTTTTGATTGGATTGTATGTCTTCCTGGTGTTGAGTCTTACAACTTCTTTATAAATTTTGGTTATTAACCTCTTATCAGATATATTGTCAAATATGTTCTCCCATTGTGTGGTTTGTCTTTTTATTCTGTTCATATTATCTTTAGCTGTGCAAAAGCTTTTTAGTTTGATTCAGTCCCATTTTTTTATTGTGTTTTTTACTTCCATTACATGTGGAGATAAATCAGCAAATATATTGCTACAAGAGATGTTGGAGAGCTTAAAAGCAGTCAGTCACCTACAAAGGAGCCTCCATAAGGATGACATCTGACTTCTCAACAGAAACACTTGAGGGCAGAAGGGAATGGCAAGAAATATTCAAAGTAATGCAAAACAAGAGCCTACAACCAAGACTTTTTTGTACAGAAAAGCTATCAATTAAAATTGAAGGAGAAATAAAAAGCTTCCCAGACCAAAAAAAAACCAAAAAACTCAAGGAGTTCATTACAATCAAACCAATGCTGCAAAAAATGCTTAAGGGGCCTGTTGTAAACAAAATAAAGGGAGAAAAGAATATAGTAAAAAAGGAATGTAGCTTTAAAGAATAAAATGGCAATAAACAACTTTATATCAATAATAACCTTAAATGTAAATGGATTAAATGATCTAATCAAAAGACATAGGGTAGCTGCACAGATAGGGAAACAGAACCCATACATATGCTGTCTACAAGAGACACACCTCAAAACAAAGATACACATAGACTGAAAGTAAAAGTTTGGAAAAAAATGATTTCATGCAAATGAAAATGAAGAAAAAGCTGGGGTAGCAATACTTATATCTGACAAAATAGACTTTACAACAAAGACTACAGTAAGAGATAAAGAAGGTCACTACTGCTTTACCAGGTAGTGGCGCAGTGGTTAGAGCGATGGACTGGTATGTGGAGGACCCAGGTTCAAGACCCCAAGGTCGCCAGCTTGAGTATCGGCTCATCTGGTTTGAGCAAAGCACACCAGCTTGGACCCAAGATCACTGGCTTGAGATAGGGGTTACTCAGTTTGCTGTAGCCCCACAGTCAAGGCACATATTAGAAAGCAATCAATGAACAACTAAGGTATTGCAACAAAAAACTAATGATTAGGCCCTGGCCGGTTGGCTCAGCAGTAGAGCGTCGGCCTAGCGTGCGGAGGACCCGGGTTCGATTCCCGGCCAGGGCACATAGGAGAAGCGCCCATTTGCTTCTCCACCCCTCCGCCACGCCTTCCTCTCTGTCCCTCTCTTCCCCTCCCGCAGCCAAGGCTCCATTGGAGCAAAAGATGGCCCGGGCGCTGGGGATGGCTCTGTGGCCTCTGCCCCAGGCGCTAGAGTGGCTCTGGTCGCAACATGGCAACGCCCAGGATGGGCAGAGCATCGCCCCCTGGTGGGCAGAGCGTCGCCCCATGGTGGGCGTGCCGGGTGGATCCCGGTTGGGCGCATGCGGGAGTCTGTCTGACTGTCTCTCCCTGTTTCCAGCTTCAGAAAAATGCAAAAAAAACAAAACAAACAAACAAAAAAAACCTAATGATTAATACTTCTCATCTCTCTCCATTCTTGTCCTTCTTTCCCTATCTACCCCTCTCTCTCTTACTCTCTGTTTCTGTAAAAAAAAAAAAAAAGTACTACATAATGATAAAGGAAGCAATCCAATAGGAAGATATAACCATTATATATATATATATAATATATATATATTATATATATAACCATTATAAATATCTATGCACCTAATATAGAAGCACCTAAATATATAAAGCAGACTTTGATGAATATAAAGGGAGAGATCAACAAAAATACTATATAGTAGGGAATTTCAACACCCCACTAACATCACTAGATAGATCCTCAAGAAAGAAAATTAACAAAGAAACAGCAGACTTAAAGGATACACTAGATCAACTGAATTTAATAGAAATTTTAAAAACCTTTCATCCTAAAGCAGCAGAATATACATTCTTTTTAAGTGTTCATGGTACATTCTATAGAATAGACCACATATTTGGGCACAAAAGTGGTCTCAACAAATTTAAAAAGATTAAAATCATATCAAGCATCTTCTCTGATCACAATGGCATGAATCTAGAAATCAATCACAATAGAAAAACTGAAAAATACTCAAAGACTTGGAAACTAAATAGCATGTTATTAAATAACAAATGGGTTAACAATGAGATCAAAGAAGAAATTTAAAAAATTACTAAAAATAAATTCAATGAGCATACAACAACTCAAAATTTATGTGACACAGCAAAAGCAGTACTGAGAGGAAAGCTCATAGCATTACAGGCATACCTTAAGAAGCTAGAAAAAGCTGAAATAAACAACTTAACCCTGTACCTAAAAGAACTAGAAAAAGAACAGCAAGTAAAGCCTAGAGGTAGTAGAAGGAAAGAAATAATAAAGATCAGAGCAGAAATAAATGACATAGAGGCTAAAAAAACAAAACAGAGAATCACTGAAACCAAGAGCTGATTCTTTGAACAGGTAAACAAGATTGATGAACCTTTAACCAGACTCACCAAGAAAAAAAGAGGACTCAAATAAATAAAATTAGAAATAAGAGTGGAGAAATAACAACTGACACAACAGAAATACTAAGGATTTTAAGAAAATACTATGAAGAACTGTATGCCAAAAAATTAGACAACCCATGTGAAATGGACATATTCCTTGAAACATATAATCTTTCAAAAATTAGTCTGGAAGAATCAGAAAACCTAAACAGGTGCACAATTCTACAATACATCATCTGTATAATGCATTGTGTGTTCACCACCTTAAGTCAGTTTCCTCTCCATCACCATCTATCCCCCTTCTACTCTCCTCTGTCTCCCATCTCTCTTTTCCTCCTTCAATACCTACAATGTTATCTATGTCTATAAGTTTTTTCTTTAATTCCTTCACTTTTCCTTTATTCCTTGCACTTCAACAGCTGTCAGTCTGCTCTTTGTATCTATGAGTTTGTTTTTATTTTGTTTGTTAGTTTATTTTGTTCATTAGATTCCACATATGAGATCATATGAAAGTTGTCTTTCTCTGTGTTATTTTACTTAGCATAATAATTTTCAGGTCTGTTGTTATTTATACGTGGATCATATTTGGATCTTTTTATGTCTTTTTTTTTTTCTCAGTTCGTTTTGTTCCTTGGCATGCTTGGTAAAATTTTACTTTATGTGAAAAGTTGTGAAGTTTCTGGATAATATTTTCCATAAAATTCTTTATCTTTTCTTTACAGATTAATTCATATACACAAATCACCTTGCTCCAACAAGGACTGTGAATGCTTGAAGCTTTATGTTTTGTGAAGGTTATTCTATTACTTAAGGGTCCTTTCTTTAAGGACATAACCTTTTGGCTATAAACTATACACTGGGTGTGATTGCAGGATCTGGCTTCCTTTTTAGGACATCAAGAGTATGAGTGTCTTCCCAGAATGCTAAGACTACCAAATCATTTGTATAGGAAGTCCCTCAAAAGCTGTTTTGCTTCATTATCTTGACTTTTCCCTTTAGGCAAGTCCTATTTAGAATTTAGTAAATCCCTTAGGAGGAATTGTAACAGAATGCCTGTAATACCTACCATGGTTTCACTGTTTTGCCATCCTGGCCTCTTACTTTCTGCTTGCTCTGATATCCAGGAACTTCAACATCTGTTGTACCAGCTCAGTGGAAACTACACGTACTCCACCCTGACCAGGCTCTACAACTGTTGGGTTGCAACTGCCTCAGAAGCAATCTAATTGTGATCTGAAATTGACTGATATGTGGAGGTAGGAAAGAGACCTAAGAGATAAGCAGATCATTCTAGATTGAGAGGTGGCAAGTTCAAAGCAAGGGAACCCTCTTGTCTTGAGCTGCTGCAAGATGAGTAGTCTTCTGTACTCATCCTCTAAATCTTAAAATGTTTGTATAGAGGCAATAAATGGGTTTAGTAACACATAGGAGGCCCTAGTAAGGTTCAGTTATGTACCCAGTCCAGATGGTCTCATCACCACTTTACTATCTCAAGGCTGTGTCCTTGGGCATCTTCTAGTCCAGGGAGTCAAGGTTAGCACATATTCTAAGCACAGGAGAGGAAGTGAAGAGCCCCCAGTTGCCCAAGTCCAGCTAGAGGATCAAATGGGTAATGCGAGGGATCTCAAACTCTCATATTGGTATATTTGCAAACTTTGTTTATAGGTCAAATTTAAACTCAGAATACAAATATTAATAATGCAGTATTGATTCTAAGCCAGTGGAATACATATTCACTTATATTCAGAGCATTCATAACTCAGAACTATTCAGAGTTCAACCAAGGGTGACATCATAATTAGGGTTTACAAAATGATCTATACAGTTTAATTGACTGCAGGGTCAGGAAGCTGAGTAGATGAAAAACAACAGAATAAAAATCAATAGAATAAAAATTTTGGTGAATATGTGGGTACATACTATTATGGTGGTTCAGAAACCTAGATTTAGAGAAAGATAGTCAAAATTTGAATTCTGAAAGCACTTCAAACTAATTATGGAAATCAGGCAATTTTTAAAACCTTCTGTCTCTGAGGTTTTTGAAGGAAAAAATAACAAAAAAAATTGTCAGTTTAGTCATAGATGTGTAGGGTGTGTGTGCATGTGTGTATATGATATGTGTATACACACATATGAAAAAATTAAAAGGGAAACAGAGAGATAAACAGGAGTCAAGGTGGTGGGGTTTCAATATTATCATCATTAGTAGCATCATGATTAAATATCATCAGCAATAGCAGCAACATCAATAGTATCAAATTGATGACAAAAAGTACTGGAAGCAGAACAAAAAATTATTTCACAAGAAACTCTGTGCCCAGGGGGTACATTATATCTCAGTCTTCCAATCATTTGAATCTAAAAATTCTGAGGGTATGAACAGAGTCTTTTATTTAGTAGGGAACCAGATGGGGAGAGGGAAGGGACAGCAGAGAAGGTTTTAAGAAATCTTGCTATAACATATTTTTCTCTCAGGATAGAAAACAGGAAAAGCAAGTAAACACTTTTTAATTTTTATTTTATTCACTTTTAGAGATAGAGGAGGAAGAGAGAGAAAGAGAGAGGCAGAGGGACAGAGACAGAGACAAAGAGACAGAGAAAAATATCGACTTGTTGTTCCAATTATTTATGCATTCATTGGTTGAGTCTTGTATGTACCATGACTGGGAATAGAACCTGCAACCTTGGTGTATCAGGATAATTCTCTATCCAACTGAGCTATCTGGTCATGGTGCCACTTTTTAATTTTTAAAAATGGTTTTCTTAAAGGTTTTTTGCTTTTGTTTTTGTTGTTGAAATTTTTTTCTTTAAACATTTATATAGTCTATTATTATTACTGCTTTTATAACATACAATAATCAAAAGTTAAGCTACTATATTTTAATTGTGACTTAGAAGTAAACCAGAGCCCATAACTTTAACAATAATATTTATATCTCCTTTTGCTAATTCCATGACTAATTTAAAGCACTGTAGTAATTGAATTTAGTATGTCCCTTACTTACAGAAAGGCAATATTTTTGATAGGCCCATAAGCAATTTGTTTTTATTTACTTTTGAAGTAATTTCATATTATGATACTCTGAGTTACACATTGGTACATTGATGTGTCGTTCATTTTGAGAATATAAATTGACTTCTTTATTTTCATTCTACTCTGTGATACTGAAAAAATTATGCTCCAAAGTTATCAGGACTTTGTACTAAACTCATGACAGTGGGAATTTTCCAAGATTAATGTGACCTTAGGATTTGAACTATTTGAGTAACCACCCAGCCTTCCCAATAACCTTTCCATTCAAAACATTCTCAGTATAGATTTTCAAAGTGAAACTAGATACACTAGTAAGATTTCTTTCACTTCAGTTTATTATGCTCTCTTTATAAGTTACCTCAAGCAACAGATGTTAGAAATATCCACTCTTACAAATGAGAAAGCTAAAATACTACATACATAAATAAATATAAGAAAAATTAAGTGGCTATGACTTATAAACTGTAAAGTGCCATACGAATTTGTGTAATATTCAAGAAAGATATATAAAAATATAACCTTGTTTATATTTAAAAAACAAATCTAGCTATATGATAAATGATTATTGTAATTGTTATATGTACTTTAGACCATAGTACAAACTTAATTGCTACTAAAATTGTATTATTGTTGCCAGAAATAAAATCTCATGCATTTAAATATTAACCTGGACATGAAGGCTTAGAGAATTATGACTTTTTTACTTCAATTATAATATTACCATTTTCTATTCATGGGAGAAAATTATGTGGTAATGAATAACTCTACTATTGGAAACTAATTTTCTTTAACATTTATATAGTCTATCATTATTTCTTCTATAACAGGCAATGATTTAGGTCTCTGAAGAGTCCTGTACTATGTGTATTAAAGCAATTCATTATTATAGAATCTAAGAATGTCATATCATTAAATAACATTTAAATTTTATATAACTGTACAATGTTTAGTTTTAAAAACAAAATTTGGTACAACATAAAATTCAAAAGAAAAAAACTAACATATTAAATACAAATTTTACTTTCTTCATTAAAAGTAAATTAAGACAGCGAATGATTATCTCCTCCTACTAAACTCAATCCAGCTGCATCTCTGAGTCAGACTATTTTCAATTGCTTTTAATTAGCAGTTATGGTGACTATCTCAGAGGTTGCAAATCAAGGAGAACATTGCCTATCAGTTTCTGTACTGCTTAAAAAGGAGACATCCCAGAGAGAACTCCAAATAGTGGTAAAGAATCTCAACAGCAATGAAAGGAATTAATGATAGGGCATGTATTAGGAAATCTTTTAAAAGTGAAGACTACGAAAATTGCAAACTTGGTGGTATAAAAATAAAATCCAGAAGAGATTAGATTAATTTGTGTCCTATGATAATAACATTTGAAGGAAAACAATCTACTATCTCAACAGAAACAGTTTAAACTGTAGTAGTGGTTAAAGGGAGGTGATCTGATTACTCTAACTTTTGAAATATGGTATCAATTTTCAAATTTTACCAAATTGAGAGCAGATGACATTTTCCAAATGTAACTCGACTCTTCCTCACATCACACACCAACACTATAGTTCAAACTGTTTGCTGTAGTATGAAAAAATAAAATCCTATGTTCTTAAAAAGTATGTCAGACATAGAAATTTGTCTGGTTATTCAACCTTTTTTTTTTTATTTTTATTTGAAAACCTATTTCAAACTGTTTTCTCAGAGCAGTTTTACTTTCACAGCAAAACTGACAAAACCATACAGAGATTTCCCTAAGGACCTTTGCTACACACATGCATAGGCTCCTCCATTATCAACATCCCTCACCTGGGTGGTACATTTGTTACAATGATGAGCCTACCTGACACATAATTACACCCAAAGTTTATAGTTTACCATAGGGTTTACTCTTGCTGTTGGACGTTCTACAGGTTTAGACTAAACTATAATGACAGAGCATTTCCAGTGCCCTAATAAATCCTCGGCATTCTGCCTATTTTGCTCAACCTTTTTGGATAGTCATATATCTCAAACGCTAGATTTTTTAATTTACTTTGAATAAGCTATGCCTAAATTATTGTCCTGAAGCAAAAGAATTATTCCAAAAAAGACTATCTTTAGCTTAGAACAATCTTCTTTCTAAATTTCAACTAGCAAACAGTTTAAAGGACAATGAAATACATTTTACACAAATACTACTGTGAGTAGTGGTTAATTTTAATAGGCCAGTCTATAAAACTGACCCATCCATCTCATATGTATGAGTATGTATATATGTATAAGCATGTATACATATATATGTATATGTTTGCATAAATGATATATACACATATGTGTGTGCATATATATATATATATATATATATACACACTTGTATATATAATATATTGAGATTCTTTGCCACTATTTGGAGTTCTCTCTGGGATGTCTCCTTTTTAAGCAGTACAGAAACTGATAGGCAATATTCTCCTTATCTATACATGTAAATGTAGACTGTGTATGTGAATAAGCCTGCATGTATGTTTTATTTTATTTATTTATTTATTTATTTATTTGTATTTTTCTGAAGCTGGAAACGGGGAGAGACAGTCAGACAGACTCCCGCATGCGCCCGACCGGGATCCACCCAGCACGCCCACCAGGGGCGAAGTTCTGCCCACCAGGGGGCGATGCTCTGCCCCTCCGGGGCGTCGCTCTGCTGCTACCAGAGCCACTCTAGCGCCTGGGGCAGAGGCCAAGGAGCCATCCCCAGCGCCCAGGCCATCTTTGCTCCAATGGAGCCTTGGCTGCGGGAGGGGAAGAGGGAGACAGAGAGGAAGGGGGGGGAGTGGAGAAGCAAATGGGTGCTTCTCCTATGTGCCCTGGCCGGGAATCAAACCCAGGTCCCCTGCACGCCAGGCCGACGCTCTACCGCTGAGCCAACCGGCCAGGGCCGCATGTATGTTTTAAACACATGTATATGTACATATATGTGCATTTCCATCTCCACTTCACCCAAAATAAAATTAAGATTAAATCAGTTATAAATTATAATATAAAAAAATGATTATAAAAAATAGAAGTCTTGCTCACTTGGAGTCAAGAGGAGCCTGACATCTTTTGGTTTAGGACATGTAAATTCAGAATATTTATAAACAATGTATGATAACAATTAAATAAATGCATAGATATGCAGCAGCTGATCCAGTACTGAACCATTTCAAAACAAAAAAAAATTGATCAAACCTGTGATTTAGGTTTATTTATTTTTTTGTTTTGTGATGATTTTTCTGTATGCCAATTAAGAGAACCAAGTTATTTTTACCTCATTACTGAAAACCATGCTGTTTCAATATATTTCTTCATATATCCCCTAAATATTAACTATTTAACAACATAATGCTTGATGTTGGCTACAGAAAGACATTACAGTCTCATATGGTCCTGTCATTGTGCCTTAGAAGGCATTGTCAGTTGTGTTTATTTACATATTGTTTGTTATAACAATTAAGCTTTTATATATATATTATTCTCATTTAATGCACACATAAGTTTATTAATAGTCAACAGAATATAAATTAAACCTCCTAAAAGTATGCTAATAGTGTTACCTAAGACAGGAATAATTTTAAGAAATACTCTGTAAAGTATAATAACATACATTGAAAATACAGCATGAGTAATGTAATGTTTCCATTCAAAATGCCTAATTTATCATTAAGGCATAGCATATGTCTCTGCTGGTTCTAATGATCTAAAGTTGCAGAAAAAATACTGATAGAAATAATTTTCCAAGTTATTTAAAGTACAAAACAAACAACCAAAAGAGCCGATCCATTACTCACCCCCCAACTTGAGCAATAAACAGTCTGTTCTGTGTATCTAATGGCTTGTTTTACATCTTTTCTAAAATTTATTTTAGATTCTATAAAAGAAATCATATGGTATTTATCTTTCTCTGATTATTTAACTTAGCATAATGCCCCTGAGGTCCATGCTTATTTATTGCATACGACATTTCATTCTTTAGTACAGTTGAATAATATTCTGTTAAATACTACATGTTCTCTAGTCATTCATTCATTGATAGACATGGTTTCTACATCTAGGCTATCATAAATGATGCTGCCATGAATATGAGGCTGTATGTAACTTTTTGACTAAGTATTTTGTTTTCTTCAGATAACTACATGGAAATGGAATAGCTGGGTCACAGGGTAGTTCTATATTTACATTTTTGAGGAACATTCATACTCCATAGTGGCTGTGCCAATTTACATATCTTCCAATAGTGCATAGGTGTTCCCTTTTCTACATAACTTCACCAGCACTTGCTATTTCTAGTCTTTTTGATAATAGCCATTCTATCAGGTATGGTTTTGACTTGCATTTCCCTGATGGTTAAAGATGTAGAGCAGTGATTTTTAACCTTTGTTTCTCACGCAGTCATAAACTAATTACTAAAGAAAAAGGGGCCCCGACCTCTTCTTCCTTAGTAACTAATTTATTTGTGCCATGAGATGAAAATGGTTGTATTTAGTCAGGGGCACTGACCTTAATAATTAGTGTGTGTTTGTGCCATGAAAAAAAAAAAAGGTTGAAAATCACTGATGTAGAGTATCTTTTCATGTACCTATCAGCTATCTGTATGTCTTTTTTGTAAAAAAAAATGTCTAATCATATCATCTGCCATTTTTTAATTAAATTGTGTTTTTATTTTGCTATTTAGTTATATGAGTTCTTACATATTTTGGATATTAGCTCTTTATTAGATTTGATTTGCAATTTTTTTTCCACTCTGTAGGTTGCCCTTTTATTTTTAAATTTAAAAAAAAAATTTATGTTTTATTTAGCAAGAGAGAGACAGAGAGAGAGAAAGACAGAGACAGAAAGAGACAGACAGGAAGAGAGAGCGATGAGAAGCATCAACTCGTAATTGTGGCACCTTAATTGTTTATTTTTTCTTCTAATATGTGCTTTGATGGGGGCTTTAGTTAATCTAGTGACTCCTTGTTCAAGCCAGTGACCTTAGGCTTCAAGCCAGTGACCTTTGGGCTCAAACTAGTGACCATCGGGTCATGTCTAAGATCCCACGCTCAAGCTGGTCAGCCTTGTACTCAAGGTGGTTGAACCCATGCTCAAGTAGGCAACCTTGAAGTATCAAATCTAGGTCCTCAGTATCCCAGGTCGACACTTTATCCACTGTGCCACCAACTGGTCAGGCTGCCTTTTTATTTTTTTGATAGTTCTCTTGCTGCGCAGAAGCCTTTTAGTCTAATGTAGTCTCACATTTTTATTTTTGTTTTATTGCTTTTGTGTCAGATTCAAAAAATCATCATCAAAAACTGTGCCAAAAACCTCCTATGTTTTTTTCTTAAGATTTTTATAAATTTAAGTGTCACATTCAAGTCTTTAGTCCACTTGAAGTATGATGTAAGATAGTTTGCCATTTACATTAGTTTGCATTGGCTGTCCAATTTTTTTAAACACCATTTATTGAAGAGATTGTTCTTTCCTTATTGCATATTCTTGTCTTCTTTGTCATATATTACTTGACCATAAATTTGTTGGTTTATTTTTGGGCTCTCTTTCTGTGTACCATTAATATGTGTGTCAGCTTTTATGCCAATATCTTACTATTTTGATTACTATAGATTTGAAATATAATTTTAAACCAGTATTGTGATTCTCCATCTTTATTCTTTGTCAAGATTGCTTGGCTATTTGGGGTTTTTATGGTTCATACAAATTTTAGAATTGTTTGTTCTATTTCTGTGAAAATGACACTGAAATTTTTATAGAGATGGCATTGAATCTGTAGATTGTTTTGAGTATTATAAACATTTTAACAATATAATTCTTCTAATGTAATTCCAAGAATTCCTGGGAGTCATTAGCGGATATCTGATATATGCTCATAAAGAACTCTAGTCAGCCAGCATATTGCACCTAAAATTTCCATATTATTCCCTTACTCTTTCTTACACATGAGCTTATTGGGTATCATTGTTATTTTTCCTGTATTACAGTCCTAGTAGGCATTGTGGTTGCTTCCAAAGGTAGTCTTTCCCCAGGGGCACAATCATCTTCCATTTTAACTGCTGTTAGGCTCTCTGATAGTCATGAAGTATAATCTTCACATGCAAAGTAGAGGAATGACACTTTCTTCTGTGTCTGTGAGAGTGAACATCTGTGTGTGTGTACATGTATGTGAATGAGTGATGATGTTCATTTGTTAAAATACTTCTTAAACAATGAAAATGTATTGCATTCAACTTAAGACATCAAACTATAAAGATTGACTGCAGCAGTCAAATCTCGTAAAGGAGATTAAGAATGGGAAGTTTCATATAAGATTTTGGTGGGAAGGAAGTTTTATGTTTGACAAACTCATAATATAAGTTATTGCTATTAGTATTCCTATTTTCTTTATTACTGAATAGTTTTGCCTGCTAAAGGACAAAAGGTATTTATTCTAAGATGAACAATATTTTCTTACCCTTAACTAACATTAATTTATTAATGTGACTAAAACGCTTATAAAACAACTGTAATATATGAGATTATTTTAAATAAACTTACAGATTTTTTGTCATTTTTGGAACTGCACTAGGAATGAGATAGAATGCTTATTAAAGGTTTAAATCTTCTCCTCCTCTATTACATATAATTTGGTACTTGATTCAGGAATACTGAGCAGGCCCTGGCTGGCTTGCTCAGTGGATAAAGCGATGGCCCGGCATGCAGATGTCCTGGTTCAATTCCTTGTTAGGGCACATATTAGAAGTGACCACCTGCTTTTCTTCCCTTTCCTCTCCTCTTTCTCTCCCTCTAACCCTCCCTCAGTAAGCAGTAAGTGTCTCTATTGGTTTGAATGTCAGCCTTCAGCACTGAGAATATTGATTGGTCCGAGCGTTGCCCTCAGGTCCTGAGGATAGTTCAGCTAATTCAAGCATTGGCCCTAGACAGGGGTTGCCAGGTGGATCCTGGTTGAGGTGCATGCAGGAGTCTGTCTCTCTACCTTCCCTCCCCTCACTTAGAAAAAAAAACAAGAATACTGAGCAGATATTGATGGAGTGCAAATAGTCTTTCTGAATGTTCTCAACTGATTCAAATTCGGACAAAAAAGAATGAGGAATTGAGAGATCTTACTATCTGTTTCCACCCTATTCTGTTTCTATGATCATACTTAGTCCAATTTTAAGGACATTGGCCTGTTATAAAAGTCACAGATTCCCTATGACTGCTTTGGCTTTAAAATTCCCTTATCTGTAAAATATAAGTTAATAACTCTTTTTAGGCATTAATAAGAATGAAATAATTTAATTATATACATGGTATTTAGAATAGTGAGTGCTACATAAGAAAGATTTCACAGGATTATATTACTTTATTATATTAGTTTTATTACATTATTTTAACTTTCACTGTTATGTAGCCAAATTGACTTTTTCATTTTTTATAAGATTAAATGAAATAATTTAAGTTAATTGTTTGTGAAGACAATTATAAATGTATTTACTAATAGTAATCAAATTTTTATGGGTACTTAAAATATATATCTTTATCAGAATACAACATGGATTTAACTATGCAAATATAATTATAATTATTTAAGGATAAAATTAATTTTGTTTCTCGAGAGATTTTTTTTTTTGTATTTTTCTGAAGTTGGAAACGGGGAGGCAATCAGACAGACTCCTGCATGCGCCTGACCAGAATCCACCCGGCATGCCAACCAGGGGGCGATGCTCTCCCCATCTGGGGCATTGCTCTGTTGCAACCAGGGCCATTCTAGCACCCGAGCCAAACTTGCTCTAATGGAGCCTTGGCTGCAGGAGGGGAAGAGAGAGATAGGGAGGAAGAAGAGGGGGAGAGGTGGAGAAGCAGATGGGCACTTCTCCTGTGTGCCCTGGCCAGGAATCAAACCTGGGACTCCTACATGCCAGGCTGATGCTCTACCACTGAGCCAACCTGCCAGGGCCTAGAGATTTTTATAATTATATATTTTATATTATAGAGACATATAGATAGATGATATTCTGTTAGTTTTAAAGTTTAACTCTATATTTCTAAGTTAATGTGCTTACATTTTTTTTTTAGTTAGAAATAACTTCAAGCCTATAGAATATTTACAAGAATTATGAAGGTAATTTTTTATTTTTCTGAACCATTTGAGAATAAATCGCTGACCTAACGTAATGGCTAGCTAATTTTTTTAATAACATTGATAGATAAATTACTACTATGAAATACTCAAACTTCAACAATTTTTGATGATTGTCCCACTGTCCTTTAGGCAAAAAGTATCCAATAAGGGATAGCACATGGCCTTTATTTTTCACATTTTATTAGTCTCTTGGTTTACTAAAAAAAAAAAAAAATAGTGAGTATTTGCCCTCTAGTATACAACATATACTTGAGTTCTTATGTGTAGGACAATGGCTACAAACTCCTAGGTACTGAAAAATTTAGATTAACAAAGCAGCAAGTACACATCCCTCACAAATGCATATGTTGAAGTAAAAATGTTTTAAGAATCCATTAATATTAAGAGTAATATATTAATATTCAGAATACTATATAATAAAATAGTGGTTAAGACAAAAAATAAGCCATAAAAGCATTAATTATTATAATACAAAGAAAAATACTTAAGTAGTTAGTATTCATCTAACATTTTGAAAATTGAGTTGGATTTATCAAAAACTAATGGTAACTACTAAAATGAGAAATTGCTTCTCAAATGTTCGCAATGAAACTGGAATGCCATTTTAAGAAACAACAATTTTCTAGTGATTTTGGAGGATTTTTACTGCGACAAATGGCTGATTGTTAAATAAGCAATTTTCTAGAATATGTTAAATGTAAGTTACTTAAATCATTTTTCATCTGACATTTTATGCTGTGTAGAAATAGCCATAATGTACCTTTCATTACTTACAGATGAAACATCAATTCAAATGTGTTAGACAAGTAAATGTAGCAAAGACTGGAAATTTTCTATGAATTTCAAAGGTTTTTCATTTCAAGAAGCTACTATAGGCAGACCTAAGCAAAACCATATTTTTCTTATAAATACTCTAGTTTCTGTACTAAAACAGAATGGATGACCACTATCCACATATATTATAATTTGAAACCTATTCCAGTGTTTCTTTCCTGTTAAAAATAAGTATAACCAAACAAAACAACATAATAAAAACAAAAAAAATAATAATGAGTAAAAAAACCAGATAACTATTCTTTTTTTTTTTTTTTTTTTTTTTTTTTTTGTATTTTTCTGAAGCTGGAAACGGGGAGAGACAGTCAGACAGACTCCCACATGCGCCCGACCGGGATCCACCCGGCACGCCCACCAGGGGCGATGCTCTGCCCACCAGGGGGCGATGCTCTGCCCCTCCGGGGCATTGCTCTGCAGCGACCAGAGCCACTCTAGCGCCTGGGGCAGAGGCCAAGGAGCCATCCCCAGCGCCCGGGCCATCTTTGCTCCAATGGAGCCTTGGCTGCGGGAGGGGAAGAGAGAGACAGAGAGGAAGGAGGTGGGGGAGGTGGAGAAGTAAATGGGCGCTTCTCCTATGTGCCCTGGCCAGGAATCAAACCCGGGTCCCCTGCGCGCCAGGCCAACACTCTACCGCTGAGACAACCGGCCAGGGCCCAGATAACTATTCTTATATCTAGGCTGATTTTATATGATTTTATTCCCTCTCTATTTGGGAAACGTGTGTGTGTCTCTGTGTACATGTCACTATATTTCCCTTTGTGAAATAAGTTGGAATTACTTTTCCAGTTTGTAATTTGTCATCTACCTACAGTATTTTATTGAGCCGCATTTTTTAAACTATTTTTAACCAACATAAAAATCTTTACCATAAAGACCATGAAATCACTGTATTTTCTAATTTTATTTCAATGGTCTCCTAATGAGCAAAAAGTATTTAAATCTATAGTCAGCTAATAATTACCTATTCCAGTTGGAAAGCCTCCCTGCATGGTAGACTTTCTCAGAGGTGCCCATGGGAAATTAAGTTAGTAGACACTCTTTAAAAATAAATATAGGCTGGATTGTTCAGATGAAACTATTTGCTCAAAAATTTTTCCCAGAGGCTGAAAAAAACTCCCTTACCAGCAGGAAAGGAGACAACCAGGAACTAAAAGAAGAGGTTGGACAGTATATGGCAGAATCATTTTTTCTTTTTAAAAATTTTACTTATCTCTTCTACAGTGAAAAAAATATATATTTTGAATTAACCAGTTGGATTCAGTTTAAATGAGTCACTTTTTGTTAGCAACATTTAAACACCCTAGTCCGGTACCAGTTGAACATATACCTTCACTCCCCAGGCCCGATCGGGGTGTTGACGTTGGCCACATCAGTGTCATAGAGCTTAGTCACAGCCTCTTTGATCTGGTGCTGATTGGACTTGACACATGTGTATGTTGTCTTCTATCACCTTCGTGGTTGACTCAGTAACCAGGAGGAACTTGATGATGGCAGAGTGCTCAAACTTGTGTCTGCTGGGCTGTTCTTTCAAGGGTATTTGGGCTGCCTTTGGAGCCACAGTGGGTGATGTAGGGGTCTTCTTTTTCTCTGTGGCTGTAGATGCCTTCAGCACTGCTTTCTTTGCCTTCAAAGCTTTTACTATGGCTTCAGCTTTGGGGGTCAGTGATGTCTTTCCTCGCTTTCAGTGCCTTCTTTTTATGGAAAGGAACACTTTATTTTTTCATAATGCAAATAAAAAATAAAAGATGGGACTTGATATTTATCACATAGTCAGCACTTTCATAGTTGTGCAATGTCCTCTTTATACTCAGGAGTTGAAAGTGGGACTTTTAAAGTGCATGTGCTTACCATAAGCATGACAAGGAATTCACTGTCAAGTTCTACAGTGCTTCTTGATCATTTCACTGAGTTGAAGAAAACAACAGCTTTAATTACAAGTATGTACATTCCATATTCAATGTTTTTAAAAATACTTCTATCTTTATTATTTTGCAAATAATTGCAAAACTTAGCATTTTTATTTTTTTTCCATCTTTTTTTTAAAGACTTTATATTTTATTCATTTTAGAGAGGAGAGAGAGAGAGAAAGAGAGAGAAGGGAGGAACAGGAAGCATCAACTCCCATATGTGCCTTGACCAGGCAAGCCCAGGGTTTTGAACCAGCAACCTCAGCATTCCAGGTCGATGCTTTATCCACTGCGCCACCACAGGTCAGGCCAAAAATTTAGCATTTTTAATTTGAGACATTTTGAACATGAATTGTCAACAAAACCTGTATAATGGTCGCATGAGAAATAGTAAACTTTTACTGAGTTCCAGTCACTATATTAAACATATTAAGCATCCTTTTTTATTTTATTCTTATAAAAGTAAGGTGTCATGAGTATAATTATTTCTATTTTATAAATGAGAAAACCAAAGTTATTAAAAATTAGGTAAAATCTCAGTGTCACAGAGCTAATTAATGGCAGCTTGAAATTGAACCAAGGCTCTCCCCAGAGGTCATGCTGTTAACTCCTTAATTTCAGTGGTTCTAGGTTTATTAGGAAAGAAAATGGTGTGTTTTTTAATGGAGCATGACTCCTACTCAGGTAGTAACTCACAGATATTCTTTCATTCCATAATTCCATTACAGCCTGACTCAGCGGAGCGTTGTACATCAGGTGCAATGAAAAAGATGTTGCTGTGACAGACAGGGACAGGAAAGACTTAGAAAGTTTCTTGTTTCTGAAAAGGGCCAGGTGTCAGGGGACCTGGCCCAGATACAGGTAGTAAAAAGAAATAAATTGAGACTGGAATATTGAGGTTGTTTAACATCAGATAATGCAAAACCAAAAAAAATTAGAGCATTGACTGAAGCAGTATGACATACACTCCAGAAGAAATTGAATTTATTGCATAATATATAAATAGATAATATTTTGTAGATAAGTAAATGGATGATTTATATATTATTTTATATTAAATATAAATGTATGGAAATGCAGATTTTATATTCTATGCATATTTATCAAGAAATATATAATTTTTATTTAGTAGATTGCAATATAGATTTCTAAAGCCATGTATTTATAGTTTGTAGGAAATGCAAGTCAGCATTTCATGGATAGCTATAATATTGAACACTATATGGAATGCCAAACAGAAGTGAAAGTCAGGGTATATGAAATTGAGTACGGCACCGATACATAGCTAAGGAACCATTTCAGCAGAAAGTTTACAATGAAAATTTTGCTGAGTCCAGAGTCTAAACTGGAATAATAGAATGGATTTTGACTACAGAAGAAGTCACTACCTGAGTTATAGGGCCATAGGGGCAACTTTGAACCAGGATAAGCAAGAGAGTTTACTAACACTCAAACTCATGAGGGTACGAATATGCCTATTTTTATTATAGTCCCAAAATGTAACACCTGATTCAGAGTGAACCCTCCATAATATTATTGAAGAAATTGTTCTCTCAGGCAGATCCACCTTTCTCCAAGGGCTATATTGAATTACAGATGAGACTATAGTTGTGAAACCAGAAGAATCTCAGATCAAGGTACACACTAGTACTTACTAAGTTTATGGTAGTCAAAAAAATTAAATAATATGCTGCATTTCCTTCATTCAAAATAATACTTAACTTGCATTGCTCTAAAGAGTGAATGGGAAAATTTAAGAAAATGCAAAGTTAGAGAAAATATCAACTCCTATTTGAAGTCATAGGCTCCTTTGAATAAAAACTCATTTTTTTTTCTATTTTTCCAAGTGAGAGGTGGAGAGATAGAGAGACAGACCCCTACATGCACCCTGACTGGGATCCAGTTGGCAACTCTCACCTGGGGCCATGCTCACAACTGAGCTATTTTTAGCACCTAAGGCAGAGGCTCCACAGAGCCATCTTCAACACCTGGGTTGATGTGCTCGAACCAATGGAGCCATATCTGTTGGAGGAGAAGAGAGAGAAAGAGAGGAGAGAGAGGGAGGGGGAGAAGCAGAAGATAATCACTTCTTATGTGTTCCCTGACTAGGGGAACCTGGGACATCCATAGCCCAAGCCAACGCTCTACCACTGAGCAACTGGCCAGGGCTTTATATCCCTATATTGAGGTGTTGATATCAACACTTCTTTGGGTTTTTTTTCAGCATCACTAATCTTTTGTTCCTATTTGTGATGTTCTTTTATGTTCTTTTTAAAAAAATCATTAGTCTAAAATATTCTCTGTTTACACTCAATAGTTCCAAACTAAAATATTCTAAGTTAGATATAAAGAGGGTCTTGTATTTTTCACTATAATAAGTATAATATTTTTAAAAAACATCTTTAAACAATTTCAAATTCTTTGTCATAGCAACAGATAGTATAATTCCTGAAGATATGGCTAACTCGCTGTTAGTTTGGGTTAGTGCTAAATTCTCAATATTTGTGTCTCCCTAAAATTCATGTTGAAAACTTAATCCCTATGGTAATGTTATAAGTAGATAAGGGCCTTTGGGAGATGATTGGGTCATAAGTGAGCAGTTCTTATACATGAGATTAGTGCTTTCAAAGTAAATATCCTCCCAATCTCCCTAGTCCCTTCCATCATGGACATGTACAACAAGTCTGCAGCCCAGAGGAGGCCCTCGCTTGCCTATACTAGCATATTCACCTTGGACTTTCCAGCGCCCACAACAGTGAGAAATAAATTTCTGTTGTTTAAGCTATCCAGTCTATGATATTCTGTTATAGCAGTCCTAACGTACTGAGACAGCTAGTAAATCCAGTCATCTTAATAATAATTTTCACATAGGTGATAAATGTTAGAAATGGCTCCTAGCTTTCTCACTTCTCATTATCCACTAAAAATAATTCAAATATAACCATAGTAATGGAAAAAGCTTTGAAACTGTCAGTTTGATTTAGCCACTTAAATTTAGCTTGCTTGAATTCATATCTTCATTAAAAAAACAAAACAAAACAAAAAAACCCACTGACTAGTTCAGACTTCTCTAATTTTACTAAATGAAAAAATAAATACAATAAGTAAACTTTTAAGGAGCTAATAACTGGAAAAAAAAATATACTTCTTCATTTAACACTATAGTTTTTGCCTGTCTTATGATTTAGCATCCATTCAAGGCAGAAGAATGAAAGGTTTTCATTTCAAAACGTATTGTCATTTGGGTCTCTGTTTACAATTGAGTAAAAAGTAAATCTCAGTTTTAATTTAGTGTTTGAAAATATCACCTGTTGGCATTTCCAATAATCTATTAAACCATTTCTGCTAAGGAGCATATATACTTATTTTAAACTCATGTGTTATATTTACAGAATTCAATTTTCAACCTCATTGATTTGCATATATTTTTATAAATTGAATGATTTCTCATACTCTGTAGTTTTCTGTTGCTTTTCTGCTAATTGCATATAATATCAAATGTTGAGTTAAGCATTTTAACTAAATCATATTTCTTGTTTAAGAGTAGTATTATAATTTATATTTTAGTGCCAATTATTTATAATAAAATTTTAGTATTATAAAACTACAAAACTCAAAATGGAGAACATTAACAGAGAAAATATTTGATGATACTATAGTCCTTCCTTATCCACTGGGATATGTTTCACAAACCCCACCCCAGTGGATGAATGAAACCATGCATGGCTTTAAATCCTATTATTTTTTCTATACATATATTATAAAGCTTAATTTATGGATTAGACACAGTAAGAGATTAACAATAACTAATAATAACATAGAACAATGCTTGATAGATATACTGTAATAAAAGTTATGTGAATGTGGTTTCTCTCATTCTCTCTCTCTCCTATAATCGATCTGATATCTGAGAGAGCAACCACTAAGTGACTATGGGTGGTTAGTGTATACAGCATGGATATGCTGGACCAAGGGAGGATTCACATCTCAGGTGGGATGGAATGGGGAAGTCCAAGATTTCATTATGATACTCAGGACGGGATGCAATTTAAATTTAAGAGTTTTTTATTTCTGGAATTTTCTATTTAATATTTCAGACCACAGTTGACTGCGGGTAACTAAAACCATAAAAAGTAAAATTGGATAACAGAGGACTGCTTTATTTAAACATTGAGCTTGCCTAAATTGACTGTAATCTCTGATGGGCTCCATAATAAATAAAAATTAATTTCAGGCCCTGGCCGATGGCTCAGTGGATAGAGTGATGGCCTGGTATATGGACATCTTGGTCATTTCCAGGCAGGGAACACAGGAGGATTGAACATCTGCTTCTCTCCTCCCCGCCCGCTTTTCTTCTTCTTCCCCTCTCATAGCCAGTGTCTCAGTTGGTCTCAGCATCGGTCCCAGGTGCTGAGCATGGCCTGGTTGATCAAGGATTGGCCCCAGATGGGGTTGCCAGTGGATACTGCTCCCGGCACATGCAGGAGTCTGCGTCACTATCTCTTATTTTCTTACCGATAGATGATAGATAGATAGATAGATAGATAGATAGATAGATAGATAGATGATAGATAGATGATAGATAGATAGATAGATAGATGATAGATAGATAGATAGATGATAGATAGATGAAAGATGATAGATGATAGATAGATAGATAGATAGATGATAGATAGATAGATAGATAATAGATAGATAAATAAAATAAAATATACAAGCACATGCCCTGAGATAGAAAGAAACTTAGAGTGTCTGCTCAACTCTCCAAACTTCCCTACTACCTAGGGTTTTGGCCTCCAGATTAGTTTGCCTCAGCAAGTTTTCCCATTTCATCAGTGAAATACATTGTTTTCCAACTATTCTACTTCTGATTGTTTTTGTCTGTTGTACGCTATACCATAGGAACTAAACTCTTTTTTCCTTCAAATGTATTTTTAATATTGTGTTCCTTACAGTGGCAATATGTACTTAAAAGTATAATATCGTGCCTCAACAATAATGCCTGCAGAATAGTCTTCTTCATCTATTATTTTAATTGGATTTCATCAGAAGATAACAGCCACAGCCAATATAAGCTTTAAGTGAAAATATTTCAAATTAACGTATTTTTCACAAAATTTATTTAAAAGAAACTAATTGAGATAGTATCTGTCAATATGAGACACTTTGTAAGTAATTAAGTGAAAGATGATGTCTTTATTTCTCAGAGATGACATTTATGAGGAAAAACACCCAACCTTACATTACTATATACTTTAATTATCAATAAATTCATTCCCTAACTTAAGCAAATAAAACTTTTGCCCTATAAAGGCTTGTCTAAATAATTAAAATAATACTAACAAGTTCACAAATATTAGCCAAATTTCTTCTAGATTTTAAATTACATTCACTTACCTATAAAACTTAAAGTAAAAATCTCACTGAAAGGCACTCTCACGAGAAGCCTTGGTACAGTAGTATGGTACTGAAAATTGAAATAAGGTTCCTTTCAGTGATAAAATGACATTTCAAGTCTAACTTATTAAAATCACCTTGGGAAGAAAAGGAAATTCTTAGAAGAGACTTAAAAGAAGAGTATGTGCTTGTTTGAAAGAATGACTTTAAATTCTTTGCTTGGTAGGATAAGGTAAAATAGTATATGTAAAATAATATAAATTTTTATTGATCATAGGGTCAAGTTTTAGCAAAATTTACTCACTGTAAAGGCAAAAGCTCTACCCAACAGAAAACTTATTATCTCTTAATTAAATAAGTCATTTCGAGAGATTCAATGCTCTGACTAGTTATGTGTGGGATAAAAGGAAGTCTTTATCATTGATTCCCTGATGATAGAGTAGGCCAAAATTTAAATATTTAAAATTTCACTCATCAGTATGTTCTCTTTTGGAGACTATATATCTGCTTCAATGATATATGATAATGGAATATTAAAATTAGCTTTTAAATTCTCATTTGAGAATTGGAGGATGTCGCAAATTAGCTACCAAGTGTCTGGTACATTTTCAATTTTCTTAGATTTTTCTTAATATGTTAACTTCTTTGAATATCCTCATTTTTAGAAATATTAACTATGAAGGTATACTGGAAGGGTTTTTTTTTGAGTGACCAAAATAATTTAAAGCCAAGTTCAATGAATTAAATGAATGATTATAATATTTGGAAATTTGGCAATAGTGAAATAGGCTTATAATATTAAAATTTACCTTCTTGTATATTTATTTTCCTAAAATAACTTTATGTTGAATCATTTATCCTAAGTTCTTTGGATAAATTTGCTGAGAGGTTAATTTTATTTTAGACATATACAAAGTATTTAATAAGATAGTATTCTACTTTCATACCAAACTTAAAAAGCTTTCAATATATAAGCAAATGGCTGTTTATGTATCTATTTTTAATTATGGCCAATAAAATGTAAAGAAGTGATTATTTATTAAGAATTATAGGCTTTATTATGTCACTGAAGTACCATCCTCTTCTGCTTTAGGTGATGCTCTTGGGTTAGTTTACCTTCTATTTAGTACATTGAAATGCATAAAAAACATTCTATTCTCACTGCTAGAAGAAAGTAAATTGCAAGTAGGGGAATCTATTTCTTACAGGAATTATTTCTTTCCTAGAGTAAGTTCTCTCCTTTGGTTTATAGAAAAATCATAAGAAATGATAGAAAAAAGGAAACTGCCTATATATATAGCAGGCACTGTGTTGGGTTCAATAACCACTCAATCCTTGGATGAATAATCAATGTTTCTAGAACTAACTTGTTTTCCTCTTAAAAAGTTCCTTAGTCTTTAATTCTCTGGTTGGCTTATTTATTTAACATCCTGGAGTCTCAGTTCTTAATTATGGAACCGGGGCAAAGTCAAGGTGAGCTGATTATGACAATATAACAAGAGAGTTTAATTCTTCAAATTTGGTTGAAAGGAGGGTGTCAGATTGCAAGAACATCAGACTCCTTTGCTCCCTCTCATAGAAAGTCCTCAAGGTTAGAAAATCTCAAAAGGGCACAAGAATTTTTTAAGTGCTGCGGTCTTACAAATTATGGTAATTGTTCAGTAACTGAGTATGGAGGTCATAATTGTTGTGGGAACAAGAACCGCCAATTTCAAGTGAACCATCAAAATTTAGGCAAAAGCAGAATTATTTTAATTTTGGGGGGGTAAAGTTGGAAAGAGGAGTTAGGAATTTCATTTTCTTGAAACTGATTTTATATATTGACAAACAAACAAAAGATGATATTTGTTTTTTATGTTGTATTTTGGGTGGTGATAGGAATTTTAGAGACACTAAAGTCAAAACAAGCTCCACTGCAGTAAAGTTACTATTGGCAGTGTCTCAAAATTGTCCATTGTAAAATTAAAATCAGAGTTCTTTACACAATTTTCTTGGTTGCTTATTCCTTTATTTTCTCTGTTTGTGTGTTTGTGTGTGTGTGTGTGTGTGTGTGTGTGTGTTCCTTCTTTAATTTTCAAACATGAGGGAAGAGTCCACTCTGCCACCAGTGGATGAGGTTACATATCCTATTAACTCAGGAAGGTGATATTGGAATTAGATCAAATTTTGTTTTAAATATAACAAAGTATAACATTCTTTTATGCTTAAGTGTATTGAAAAAATCCATATGAACAGTTGCCTAACTTGAATTTATCCATTTGTTTAAATCTTTAAGTTCTAGAAACATATCCCATAAGAAATTATTTTGACATCCTAGTAATCATATAAAAATTTTAACACTGAATCTGTACAATCAAGTGTTTATATATGTATAAACAGACAAACAAGGTCAGTTTGCAGATAATATAAAATGAAATCAAGAATGCTATCAGTATTCCACTCTTCTTGCTGTTTATGTATCTATAGTCTCAAATTTTCAGACTCTGAAAACTCTCCTTCTGTATACATATAAACTATGTAAAGAAGCTAATTATGAAAATACGATGCACACTTTCAGAAAGAGTTTGCACTTGACTTTGATTTTGTTTCCAATTCATCTCTCATGTACTTTTCAAGTACATCTATAAAATAGATTTGAGCCCAAAACACCCTGGTAAAAATTGGATTAGTAATTATATATTCCATTGTAGCTCCCTTATACTTAAAAGTTAAGCTAACATTCTGAATTAATTTGTGCCTTAGGTTTTGGGGAAGTAAATCTTTACAAATAACATCCCACATTTTAATACAACTAATTACCACTTAAAGTTGACTTCTTCTAATACATCAAATCAAAATTTAAATAACCATACTTTTAAAAGCCAGCCAGAAGAAAAGTAAGTACATATCTAAACAACAAGTTATTATGAGAGCCTAGAAAAATATGATTAATTTCATTGATAAAAAGATAGATAATAAAACAAATATTAACTCCTTTATCAAACTGAGAACAGAAATTTAAGTTTAGTTTTAAAATAACATATCAGGGAGTACTCTTAGTCATGTCAAAGAACACTGAAGCTAAAAATGTATCAAGGAGGCAAAAACACAAAATCTTAATACTGAAAAAATAGTTTAAGATTTGCTGAATACACTGAAAAAATAGTTAAAATTTGCTGAACACACCTAAATGATGATGTAGACTAGAGTTATAAAATTTAGGTGAATTAAGTTTTAAAAAAACATTCAACTTACTTGAAACTATTTATAGGGGGAAAAGTTTATGGTGAAAGCACTGATAAATACCCCTTTAAAAAATATTGGCTTATTATTAAATATCAAGCATATCAAAAATGTATAAGAAACCATCACTCAGCTTTCTTACACATGATAATTTTTAATGAGCATATCACAGATACAATTAAAGACTCTCCTGTGTACACCTCAATCACATTTTCCTCCAACCTCCACAGAGGTCAAGGTAGCCAGTTTATTGTGTTTATCATTTCCTACATGTTTTTACACTTTAGTATAGGTGTACAAATTGGTTTCTGTTTTGCATGTCCTAAAATGACTAAATCTTATCACTTAGCACATATCACTTGGCCATTTTAACTCATTGTTTTTGAAATGTAGTCAGGTTAATACACATACTATGTATTAATTCATATAACAGCCAAACACTAAAAATATACTACAATTTTTATTTATTTTCTAATGGACATTGGTTCCCAGTTTTTAAAAAAACACAATACTTAAGGGAACTCTTTGTACATGTCTCCTTCAGAACACATGCCAAGATTTCTTGTAGAATAGAATACCCAGAGCCTGGGTTAGTGTATAAGCATCTTCAAGTAAACTAGTTATTGCCAATCCACACTCCAAAGTGTAACTTGAATTTTCCTGCCACCAGCAAAGATGAGAACCCATTGCTTCGGGCCCATCAGCATGTGGAAGTGTCAGGTTTTTTTTTTGTTTTCTTTTGTTTTTTGCTATTCTGATGTAGTGAAATGGTATCTCAAGGTTGATTTAACTTAATGAGATGAGCATCTTATCATGTGAATGACTATTCAGGGGTCCTCATCTGTAACTTGTCCATTCATATTCTTTGTTCACTCCCTTGATTTATTGGGAACCCTTTATCAGTTACTTGGCATGCAAATGTAAGTTTGAATTTTACTGTATACAAATTTATCAATCTTTATTTTCTGTGCTAATGTCTACCCCAATGTCATAGTCTTTGCTTTTCTAGAGGTTTAACGTGCTCCTTTTGATCATTAATGCATTTTTCCTAGCACAAGGAGTTTGGATACACTCACAGTGCAGTTTGTGTTGATATATCACTTATACCATTTAATTACAGGTTAATTTCACCTTTCAAAAATGATAATTTTTATCAGGACATTTGATCTTGTGTAGATATTCTAAGTAACTATCAGCTATATTGTAAGACGGTAATTTTCCCTCTCATTATCTTTGAATCTTAGACTGTTATCATCTACTCTAAAAGTAATTTGATACATTTATGGAATCTTAATCTAAAGAATAGGTTTCATATTCTAACAGAAGTTGTTCTAGTTGCAAACCATTTGTGTGATTCTGGTATAAGCATGAGTATGAAATTTCATTCTAAAACACAGTGAAGTATCCCAGACTTGCAATATTGGGATGTGCGTTTTATAGATTTTTGCATGTTAAATATACCTCAGGAATGTAAATACAGTATATAGGATAAAAACTGCTTGTACTATAATTTAACCAAAATAACTGAAAACCTTTCAACATTAAATATAAAGCAGAAATAAGGCCTTTTTATATTCAAATGTTACGTGCAGTTTAAACCAATGACAGCTATCCAATAAGGCTATAAAATGCTCATAAGAGATTTCCTATGAAATAACAGTAAGCATTATATATGTATTCCCTATATATTGAGGTTGTTTTCACAGTTATTTTTTTATTGCCTATTATAGGTTCAGCATCATAATCAGATATTAAGAATTTTACGTAGACTCACTGATAGTCTGGTACTTTAATGCACCTATACAGAGGGTAGGGCAAAAGCAGGTTGACAGCTGTGAGTAAATGAAACACAGTTTATTCTTTTTTTATTTTATTCATTTTTATTAGAGATAGAAGTGAAAGAGAGAGGAGAGAGAGAGAACAGGGAGAGGAGCAGGAAACATCAACTCCTATATGTGCCTTGACCAGGCAAGTACGGGGTTTCAAACCAGCAACCTCAGCATTCCAGGTCAATGCTTTACCCACCCTGCCACCGCGGGTCAGGTGAATTTATTCTTATATTATTATTTATTTCCATATGAACAACTGTAAACCTATTTTGCCCCACCTTGCATACATTTTGCCTCAGAGTCAAAATTCAAGTTCAGCTATTCCATGTAAAGGTCTTGCAAAAATCCCATTAAAATGGTTGCCATTTTCCAGGGATTAAAAACATAATAAAATCAATGGAGATTTTGATAAACTTCAAACATTTTTTTGTGTGACAGAGACAGAGAGAGGGACAAAAGGACAGGAAGGAGAGAGATTAGAAGCATCAATTCTCTGTTGCAGCTCTTTAGTCTCCATAGTTGTTCGTTGATTGCTTTCTCTTATGTGCCTTGACATGGAGGATACAGCAGAGTGAGTGACCCTTTGCTCAAGCCAGTGACCTTGGACTTTAAGCCAGTCCTCTTTGGGCTTAAGCCAGCGACCATGAGGTCATGTGTATGATCTCATGTTCAAGCCAGCAACCCTGGGTTCAAACTGGTGAGCTGTGCTCAAACAGATGAGCCTGTGCTCAAGTTGGCAACTGTGGGGTTTTGAACCTGGGTCCTCTAAATTCCAGTCTGACACTCTATCCACTGCGCCACTGCCTGGTGAAGCCAAATATATATATAGTATTTATTCTAGGCCAGGTGTTATGGATAAGGAAGTGATCCTGCATTCATGAGACTGAAAATCCAGCAAAGAATCTAAGAATGATAAGAAAAATATTTTACTCTTTCCTTTGTTTGCTGCCTCTTACACTTTTGCAAGTTGATTCTATAAACTATTCCTGATGAGAAAAGTCAGATTACATTTTAAATGTGAAGAAACATCTATACCTTCATACATAAAAGACAAATGTCATCTATTCTATATCCAGAATTTATACAATCCAAAAGTTTCAAGCCTGGGAATGAAGTCTGTAGAAAAAAATTCAGATCTAGTTTTGGTCTCCTGAAATTTCCTTTCTCTGGTTCATGTGAATATCTATCTAGGAATGACGTTGAACCATAGGCTCTGTCAACTACCTAATATCATCCCATCATCGTCCCATTAACCTGTAACCATTTCACTGACAATGTCCAAATCCAAACTCACTTGATTTTAGGGGGTCTAAAGAAGATGTTACATAGGTTTTCACAGTGCCACTTCTGGGCAGGTACACAGGGCCCTGCAGACCCAGGTCTTTCTTCTTTAGTAGATTCTATCTTTAACCGGCCCACCACTAACCTGAGACAGAAAGAGCACTGATTAAATACCCTCTTAAATGAAAGACTGAATATATATATATTCACAAATAATATTCACATTCAATATATAACTAAATGTATGCATATATATATTTTAAAAGATTTTATTTATTCATTTTAGAGAGTAGAGAGAGAGAGAGAGAAGAGGGAGGAGCAGGAAGCATCAACTCCCATATGTGCCTTAACCAGCCAAGCCCAGGGTTTCGAACCGGCGACCTCAGTGTTCCAGGTCGACGCTTTATCCACTGCGCCACCACAGGTCAGGCTATATGCATATATATTAAAGTAAGCCATTCACAGAAAAATACTATGCATGGCTTTGTTTTCAATGTTGTCATTTCTTTGTTCACAGGAGCTGTGGGTAGCATTGAATTGTTCATTACATAAAACAAAAAGCTTAAAAAGCAAAACCCTCCCATCTTTCCATTAAATTACTAAAAATTCAGTTGCCATCACTATTACTCTTTATTATAATTTAATTTTTAAATATCAGTTAGTTTCCCCTCAATTCTATAAGCATTATTTGGTCATATACATTTGGTTTTGTTTGGATGTATTCTGTGAGGATAATGTCACAGGGAATTGAAAATGCTTGAAAATGAAATGTTAAGTGTTTTTAGAAAGTGAGGAAGAAAGGCTGAAGGTCAATAGGTTAAATGAGTGCATGTCTGAACTGGAACACCAGATCCAATCATGGCCCCTTGAGTGCCAAAAGCTGGGCTTTCTTGAAGTCACTTTACGAGGGAAACATGAGAAAGAAACATCTCTGTCCAAATGAACTGGAAAAAATGCTGGCTGAATATACCCTCTGTTTGACTTTCTCAAGACCAGAAAACAGCAACATTGCTCATAAAAAAACAGCGCTTGTTTCCCTTACAGAAAGTAAAGGTTGGCTGGCAGCCAAAGACAGTCTTACTGTGAAAATAAATTAAAGAAAAGCAAATACAGCAATGCAATGTAGTGAGACAAGAGGAAGAAAACAAATGAGAAGGCAAAAGAGAAAAGTAGTAGAAGAAGGAAGAAGACAACATAATTGGTGAAAAAGAATAAAAAAACACAACTGAAACACTAAGTCTAATATCATTGTCTATGTTAGGGGTCCCCAAACTTTTTACACAGGGGGCCAGTTCACTGTCCCTCAGACCACTGGAGGGCTGGACTATAAAAAAAATAACTATGAACAAATCTCTATGCACACTGCACATATCTTATTTTAAAGTAAAAAAACAAAATGGGAACAAATACAATATTTAAAATAAAGAACAAGAAAATTTAAATCAACAAACTGACCAGTTATTTCAATGGGAACTATGCTCCTCTTACTGACCACCAATGAGAGGTGCCCCTTCTGGAAGTACAGCGGGGGGCCTCAAGGGGCCGCATGAGGTCCGTGTGCCGTAATTTGGGGTCCCCTGGTCTATGTATTAATTTGCAGAAGTAAAAAGACTTATTTTATTTTATTTTATTTTATTTTAGTGACAGAGACCGAGAGACACAGAGAGAGGGACAGATAGAGACAGACAGACAGGAAGGAAAAAAGATGAGAAGCATTAATTCTTTGTTGTGGCACCTTAGTTGTTCATTGATTGCTTTTCTCATATGTGCCTTGACCTGGGGGGACGGTTACAGCAGTTTGAGTGACACTTGCTCAAGCCAGCAACCTTGGGTTCAAGCTGATGAACCTTGCTCAAACCAGATGAGCCCTCACTAAAGCCAGTGACCTTGAGTTTTCGAACCTGGGTCCTCTGCGTCCCAGTCTACTGCACCTCTGCCTGGTCGGGAAGAGTAAAAAGACTTTTAAAAGCAGAGAGAAAGCACAGTATAGGCGACCCTTGAACAATGTTGGGGATAGAGGTACCAACTGCTTTTGCAGAGGAAAATCTGCATATAATTTTTGCCTTCCCTTAAATTTATCTACATATAGCCCACTGATTACCAGAAGCCTCATTGATAACATACAGTAGATTAACACATACTTCATATGCTCTATGTATTATATATTCTAGTCTTACAGTAAAATAAGTCAAAGAAAAGAAAATCTTAGGAGAATCATAAGGAAGATAAAATACATTTACAGTATTTATTGAAAAAAGTCAGTATATAAGTGGACCCACATAGTTCACACCCATTTTCTTCAAAGGTCCATTGCACTCACAAACTTAGATATTATTCTGTATAGATAGATATGTCTGTATGTATCTAAGGTCTCTTGGGATTCATCTTATCTCACTGGGCTTGTGAGTTTATTATGAATAAGATATTAAATAAACAGAAGGGATGTTTGGAAAGATGACCCTTATGGAGTCTTCCAACTATCTATGATTTTTGTAAAATAGTGGTTATTTTGCTACCAATGTGTTTTTTCAAATTCTAAAAGTACTATGGTCCTATGGTTTATACTGATATAATTTTTAGTAGCAGTGTGATTTTATACAATCTGCTTATTGGAGAACAGAGAGCAAGATATAAAAAGAAAATTTTAAAGAAGACTTAACAATGGAGTTTTTGGAGAATATTAACTTTTTGTTAGATGTCACTATCACACCAAGAAAGTAATACACAGTTGCTTATTAGTTCACAAACTACTTCTTACTTTAAAAACACAGTGATTACTGATTACCTAAAAATGGTTAGTATGGAAAACTTTAAGTTTATTTTTTAGTTAAAAATAATATATGCAAAAATAAAAATTAATTCAGGCAAGAATGTGTTAAGGAAATATTTTGAAGATTTGTCATCGCTTATCTGTGTGAGGTGGATCAAGACTGTGGGAGGGCCTTCTAGTTTTCTTCAAAGTATTGTTTTACGAGTTAGATATAGTCATTAAAACTTAAAGATTTCCTTGAGTGGTGATATACAACTCTCAGTGTAACAGAATTGTTTAGTGAGTTTTTAAAACGTACAGATGTTCAGAACTTTGATTCAAAAAGTTCATTTCAGTTGCTCTGTGGTAAAACATATGCAACAAGATTGCTCACTTCTAACATGCAACCAGCATTGAGAACAACTGCTCTAAAATATAGACTCCATGAACACAAGAATTCTATCTGTCTTGTTCATCACTGTATCTCCAATATATTTTCTGGCCAACTAAATATCTGTGGGTTAAATGAAGAACTGCATAAACAAATGATCTCTTATTCTATTTTACCTGTATAAACCCTACATCAGATTTTCTTTGAAGGTGGAAGAGCCATGCATAGTCCATAAAATCAGGCAGAAAACATGAAGGTAAATAAAACAACCAGTACAAAAACATCAATTACATCTTCTCTCCTAACCTACCATTTCTATCCCAAGACCAAAACTGTTAAGAATTTGGTACACAAATGTTCGACTATTCTCTATTAGCATACAGATACACACAATTAGATATAAATATATAACTTCTTTAAAAATATTTTTATACCATTCTGTTCCCCAGGCAAATGGAATGAAAATATCCAAAATGCTCTACTCTTATTTTTCATGTAAACTTTTTACTTAAACTTTTCTCAAGACTACACTATGAATGAGTTTTCATTTTTAATACAGAGCTAAATAATATTCTAATAATATCTGTTCTCTAAGCTACTCAATCACCTTTATTTATTTATTTTTCTTCCTTTTTTCTCTTGCACACATTTCAATATATCTTTGACTTCTACCATACCAGAAAAACCAATATTAAATTGTCAATTTCTTTATTCTCAAACTATGAGGAACATCTTAGCAAGTCTTTAGTCCTTTCGTATTGCAACACATTTTTCACTTGGTCTCTAGACTATTGCTATCTCCCTCTTTCCCACTTAACTATCTCAGTGACCTTTGTGGATGGTTCCTCATCTCCAGCCTTAACTTTTGAATTCAGCTTTGAAGACTTTCTCTTATTTATACCTTCCTATTTCATCCAGTCCCAGAATTTTTAAGACCAGCTATATTATGACAGCTCCAAACTCATATTCTTCCAGGCTGAAACTCACCTTTAAACTATAGACCAATATATTTAAGTAATCTTCTGATAGCTCCAATTTTGTATCTAATAGGTGCCTCATACTTATTGTGCACAAGATAGAACTTTTGACTTTCCTTGATTGTCCCTTTATCATTCCCAGTTCAGTAAATGGCAACTCTATTTTTTTGAGGTGTTAGGCCAAAACCCCTTAGGTCATCCGTGAATTTCCACTTCTTTCACATCCCTGCAACAACGTATTGACAAAATGTGCTGTTAACTTAGAAACCTATCTAAAATACAACCACTTCTACACTTTCACACGTTCACACTCCCTAGTCAAAGACACATTTTTCACCTGGAATGTGTCAACAGAACCCCAAATGATCTCCCTGGGTTTCTCTTGATATCTTAAAATTCAGATACAACATCATGAGTGATACTTAGAAAAAAATGAAACAGGTCACATCATTCTATTTGTGCTACAAATTATTAAGGGCTTTCCCATGTAGCTGGAATCTCATTAGCTTTCACTCATTAAGAACCCACCCCTGCACTACATTTCATTCCCTGCTTCTCCCCCAACATCTACTTACACCATCATGCCTCAGATTGCATTTGATACCTTTGCACTGTATTCTCTGTGCCATCCTATTTCTCTACCTATGCTTTTTTGAACAACCCAACATATTCTCACCTCCAAGGGCATTTAGACTTACTCTTCACTTAGCTTAAGCTATCTTTGTTGTAGATATTTGCATCACTTAATCTGTCATTTCATTTAGGTCTCTGCTTAAATATCCCCTAATCGGAGAGGTCTTCTTGATAGGGAAGCCCCCAAACTGAGAAATTTGGCTTCAGTTATAGTAGCTTTTTAGTTTTAATGAATAGGAGATATGTGAGAGTTAGGAAATAGTTCATCTGCTTGCTACTCCTTCTTAATGGCTCCCTAGCCTTTATTTTAAAATGCAGTGAAAGTTTACCTGTGTAGGAATACTGGGGACAATCTTACACTGGCAAAGACCTAACAATTAAGGGTGTTTAAATTACAATAATTGTTTGTAAAAGCCTAGTCACAGGGTTTACTATGAAATTAAAGCCCTATAAGATAATTAGAAATTTAGTTCACCACTCTAAAATCTTTACTTTGCCTCCTAGAAAACAGGGAGTCTTTTCACAGACAAATTCCAGAGTCAGGGAGTCCCAGAGGGGCCGAGTCCCAGCTGTTCCAGAGTACACCTGACCTCAGCTACCTTGAAGATCTACCAAGGACACTGAACAGAACCATGCTGATTAGGCCTGTGCTACATCAGAAGAACTTACTGAGGAGACATTTCTCTAATTGAACCCCCACCTCCTGCACATTGTCACATGATTAACTGTATGGACATTTTTGCCTCTTACACTGTTACTAACAGCTTCTGAACCCTATAAAAACTGTCAGCACCAGGAGACTGTGAAGGCAGTTCTTTTGGACATGAATCCCCTGCCATCTCAAGTTGCAATTTGAATTAAAGATGGTCTTGTACCTACTTGGTCCCTGTCTCTCATGAAATTGGCAAAAAAGGGTGACAGATAACAGGAGTCCTGCTTGTTCCAGTAATATTCCCTGAGTATTCTAACTAAAATAAGATAAAAACTTAACTAATCTCACATAGCTTTATTTTTTTAATCAATATTTATCACACAATAGCTAAATTATGAATGTTACCAATATCTTTGCTGAATAAAATGTTTTCTCAGTCATTATATATAGGTGCTCTAAATATCAAAATGGATTTATAAAAATATAATAGTATGGTCAATTGTTTCAGAGATTTATCTATTTCTTTCCAAAAATTGTGTGTAGTTTTACACATTATATACTTACTTATATTGTCACCAGTGCTGTGCCCCTTATAAAGCAATATATCCTACACCCCCACCATCATCCCACCAATAGTTTTAAATTAATTGAAAATGAGATGTGAGATCATAGGAAAATGAGAATGCCAAAGCCTGTTCTACATTTTACTCAATGCTACTGGTAGAGCAAAGTCAAACTTTATTAATCAAATTCTCAAAATGCAAACTAGGAAAAGGTCTTATGGGTTAAAGCTTTCAAATAGGTGAAAGGTTAGAAGACACACCATGTAAATTTTTATTTCTTCTGTCTTTTTGTGATCTTGCATTCTCTTAGAATTAGAAGTGTGGGATATAGGCCATTTATTTCCTCATGCAGGAGATAGACTCTCTCTATCTTTATACTCTCTGCTTTCTTCTGAGTCTTTTATTTTCAACTCTTAATTTCCCAAACTGTTTTTTCATGAGACACCAAGTAATTATTCTTTCCCCTTTAAGGTTTGCCCTTTCTTTCCAAGGATGGGGAAATAAAGAGCACTTGGGGTTGCTGTGTTTCATTTTCTTGAAATGTCACTAGACTTGCACTTTAGACCAGTCCTTTCACAGGGACAATGGCAAATGTTCTTACTTCTGTTTCCTTCTTTGATTTGTTCCTCTTCCCTGTCCTGGGATGATTTGATTTCATGGTAAACTAAGATTTGTAGTATTCAAGTAGGGGTATAATCTGTCTGTTTACATTTAACCACTTCAAGCAAATGGAGCCTGAGAAATAATTCAAGACAGTTAACACAAATTCATTTTGGGATTTGGAACCAATGTGCTAAGAGGGATATATTGTTTCAATTCTTTCTATAGATTTGAATAATCTGACTTGTTTAGTTCCATGCATACTTAATCTAAAAAGAAGAACTGAATGTATTTAATGCTGATATATAAGCACAAGGTTAGGCTGTACATTGTTTTATGTTATATGTGCACAGATATGTATCGAAATGTTTCATTGTGGGTGTGTGATATTAAAACAAATTAGATAATTAAAAATAAAATTAATTTTTTTTATCTGTATGCATCAGGCACTTAATTTCTACATATTCTAATCAGTAATGTCATTACATTTGTCTATCAGTCAATCAAAATGTAACATTCTCTTAAGCTGTTTAATATAAGCTATTTTAATAGCAAGTCAAAAATTATTATACATACCTAATCAGCACTTGAAAAATTTATAAAACACCTTAAGTATGTGTCAAATAAAATTAAGATGCTAGGAACTCTCTTTTGTGTTATTATTCAAGACACAAGCACTTTTGTCAAAACCAAATCTCTGAGAAGTTTAATAGTAAAAGGAGAATATATAGAATATCTAAGTTGAAACTAACATATTTTAATTTCTTATTTACATCTATTTTTATATATTTATATATTTAAATTGAAATATTTTAAAAGAAATAATGGTATATACCATTAATTAATTTTCTGTGCTGCCCTATGTATGAACATTTTTAGGCTGTCAGTTTTATTAAAATGTCTCTGAAGTACAACAATTGGTAACAAAAATCACAAGTCATAAGTGTATATTTGATTCATTTTCAAGAACTGAGCATACCCATGTGACTAGTAATGAGATCATGAAACAAAACATTGCCGTAAACCTAGAATTCCTTCTTCTAGGTGAATTTACCAAAAAAAAAAAAAAAAATCATAATCTTAAATTCTAAAATCATGGATTAGTTTTGCTTTTTTTTTGAACATTATATGAATAGAATTACATATTAAGTATCTTTTGTATCTCACTCCTATCACCCAAATTATGTTTGTGCAAATAATCCATGTTACTAGGTTCTTATTTCAATAAAAATACTATTTAACTTTTAACAAAATCCAATTTATTATTTTCTCATTTTTTGGAAAGAAATTTTTCTATCTAAATTTAAAAATAATAAATTTGTATAACCAAATTATAAAACTATTCATTGATTCATTTTTAAAAACTATTTTTAATCTTTCATATTTATTCTTATAACCCAGTGGTAGTCAACCTGGTCTCTACTGGCCACTAGTGGGCATTCCAGCTTTCATGGTGGACGGTAGCGAAGCAACCAAATTATAAATAAAAAGATAGATTTAACTATAGTAAGTTGTTTTATAAAGATTTATTCTGCCAAACATAGCGAAAATCTGACATAAAGTACTTGGTAAGTAATTATTATTGAATATTATATGCTTTAACTTGCTGTAACTCTGCTTTATAAATTTTATAAAGTAAAGTTACTTCCTTACTTTATAAACCACCGGTGGAACCGGTGGGTGGTTAGAAAATTTTACTACTAACAGAGATACAAAAGTGGGCGGTAGGTATAAAAAGGTTGACTACCCCTGTTATAACCTATATGAAGTTAACTTTTGTTACAGTGTGATGTAGGGAAAAGGATTCCTTATGATCCCTTATGAATATCCAATTGACTCAGTACCATATGTTGAAATACTCATTTCTTTTTCTATACTGTAGTATTATTTTTAATATATGAGATGACTATGCATGCATTTATTTCTGGACTGTTTCTTCTGTTGATATATTTGTTTCAACTCATTTTAATTTTATGCCACTTGAATAACTATAGTTTTATGTTAAGTCCTGATATCTGGTAGACTCTGCTTAAAAAACACAATTTTTATAATGTTTTAAAAATATTTATGCACAATGTATTCTATAAAGTGCTTCAAGCTTACCTCTAACAAATATTTTATCAATGACATTTATCTATGCATTCCATCCTAATGTGATATAAGTAGTATTATTAGCTCCAGATATAGATCAGATAGCATGTGTTGGTGGTCTTCAGACTTTCTCAGTAATCCATTATATTCTGAAGGATCCAGCACCCCTTTGTTTATATTTGTTATATCAATTTATGCTTACTCTGCTAGAAATTAAAACATCATTTTTCATAATATATAGCATATAATACTTTAAAATACTAATAAACTCATTATTTTTAGCCAAAATATCATATTTTTTTAACAAAGTAAAACAGAAATGAAAAGAATGTTATTGTTCTCACATCTTTTCAGATCTCTTTACTATCTATCTGGCTTAAAAAAACAGATGGATTTTCCTATTTGCTTATTCATTTAGGCTATTGTTATGTGTAGTCATTTTGGCTGAGTATATGAAAAGAAATGGCCTCACACATTTATAAGTTTAAAAATGGACAACTGTTTTAATAATATTTCCAGATAATTATGTATATTCTCCTTTGGTACTACACTAAAAGTCAGCAAGTGTCAGTTTCCTAAAGGATAGTTGCAATGAGGAAAGTGAAATTATACAATGAACATTCTATATTCCATATTTTAAAATCCATGTTGTCACTGCTCTTTGAGTGAATCTTTTACCCATGTGTATATACAGCAGGTGATTTGGTCATTTGAAATATATTGGATCACTCAATTATACAGGTCTTCCTATATAATAGTCAATTCCTTTTGCTATGCTTTAAAAAGATAGACCAATTTTGAAAATTCACCATCAACATCATCAACAAATCTTAATGTGTTAGAAAGCTGTCAAGATCATAGTTGCAAATAAAAGTTTCCCAGATATCTATTTTTTTACAAGAAAACTCAAATTTTATCATTGGCATAAACTAGTTTTATTTTGCTTGAAGAGACATGCTCATGTCATTTATTTTTAAGAATCTGAAAATCTGTCTACCCAGTAGCAAGTACAAGTTATTATTGTTTATCTGGTTGTCATTCTTTCAAGTAAAAGGGGTGTTCTTTGAAAAAGTTATTCTTTCAACTCACGAACTATCACCTACGTGGTTTTCCTGGAGGCATTCATCATACTTTGATGTACATTAGAAATTCCTTACTGCATACTTACCATTTTGTAACACAGTGTATCAAAAAGCTGTATGCTCAAGGATTAAAATTTTTTCAAGGGTTAAAAAGTTATTAGGGATCCTCAAGGATCTCTGGACCACAATTTGGGAACGGTTGGTATAGATGTGGGACAGAATCAGTTCTAGTCACCTGGCTCCATAGTCTCAAGAATATGATTCTGTTGATCATATATTTTTTTATCATTATTTTATTATGTCTTTAACTGTTTTACATTTAAGAATTTGACTGTAGCACTTCTACATCACATCACCAATATTCGTATATTTGCAGTTCAGTGAATAGCGCTATTCATCTTTGACCAAAATTTCAGCGTCTCATTGACTTCAGAAACAACTGGAAACATTTCCACATAGGTCTTTAAACTTTTGATATGCCCTACTACCAGGAGCTTCAAACTCAATAGATATATGTCAGATTGAAAAGGGAGAATGCCATGTTTTCTATAATAAAACTGAATACTTATAAAGCACACTTAAATCAGCTTAAACTATGTAAACTAATAAAAGTATATAATAAAAGGTGGCTACATAAATATTAATCACTTTTTTGACCATCAAATAGGAAACGTATTTTTACAACATTCCCATTCATATTAATAAGTAGAAATAAAAGAATACCTGATAATAATCTTATAGCACATGGAAAATAAGTTAAAACTGCTGAACTTTGCAAAATATTAAAAGCACTTTAAATCGATTAACATAATAGGTCCAATAGAAATAGTAGGTTAAAATGAGTAAATAACACAAGGATAAACTCTTTGTCATAGACTCAGAACTGTACACCTATTCTTGCCAGCACTGTGTGTATGGTGACATGGAGAGACAAAGGGAAAGAGGAATGGTACAGGTGACAGGAGATGATGTTGGAGAGGTTGATAGTGGCCTGAGATTTATATACTGGAAGATTTAAAAGGTCAGGGAGATACTAGTTTAAAATGTAAGCAGAAGTTTAAACTTTTAGAATGGTTTACTGAGGGGGCCTGGCTCAGCAGATTTTCTTTCAATAAGGAGGACTCTGGCTGCTCTATGGAGACTGGAGTGTGGGAAATTACATTAGAAAGTAGAAAATCTACTAAAATCCTGTGGCAATAACTCAGGCCAAAGAAGATAGTGGTGGGAGGGGGTAGCTGGACAGATACCTCCAGCATTAACACTCGTACAAATGCCTGACCCTTGGCTGTTATCTTTCATTCCACTGGATCCCACAGGCCTCACCCCTTTGGTCACTAAATTCTGCATGTACTTCCTCTGGATTATCTCACAAGTCTATCTATTAATATAATTACTGGTGTCTTCAGCCTTTATTTCTTTCCCTGTCTAGTGCGACAGACTCTTATACTCATCTTCCTTCATTTCTTTCTTCCAATGTGCCTGCAATCCGCTCACCATTCTGGTCCCAGAGTAAAACAGAACATGTGCATGTGCTACACTAATTATATATGTTATGGTCTCCTATTTCTTTTAAAGTCTTAAATATTACTACAATTTACAAGCCCCTATAATGTTAGAACTATACTGCTCACAAAAATTTGGAGATATTTCAAAATAAATATGAAGCAATAAAAAAAAGCATTTAATTTTTTTTATTAAACAAGTACATCAGAAAAGCAAATGACAAGTCAAAGAAAGTTGTTCAATTATGCAAATGAGATGCAAAACCAACTTTTATTTCATTGGTGAAAATGCACGATACAGAAGGCTGAAAGTACTGAAGTATCTGCAAGTTCCCTGATCCCTTAATTTTTGAGAGCAGTAGCTCTATCTCTCTTTTCTTATGACCCCTCAGCCTATACTTTCTGTTTTTAATAAATTTTATTTTTTTAGAGAGATTTTAAATTCACAATAAAATTGAGTAAATGATACAGTGATTTCCCATAGACTCCCTGCTCTTACACATGCATAGGCTCCATCAGTATCAAAATCCTCAACAGAACGGTACATGTGTTATATTTGCTGAACCTACATTATCACCCAAAGCCCATAGTTTACCTTCCTTAGGGTTCCCTTTGGTGTTGGACATGGTAGGGGTAGGAATAAAGGTATAAATACATGTAAAATCCTATATATCCATCATCACAGCATCCTACAGAATAATTACCACTGCCCTAAAAATCCCTTGTTCCTCCCACCCTCTCCCCAGCCCCTGGCAGCCACTGATCTATTTACTGTCTCCATAGTGCCTTTTACAGAATGTTACATCCTTGGAATCATATAGTATAGAGTCTCTGACTAGCTTTTTACTCTAAACGATCTTACCTCTTTGGATAAACCAAATGTTCAACTTTTGTTTTCACATATGTTATTTCTCAATTATAAATTACTTATTCTCCTGCATAACTTTGTATTTGTATTTTCAGTTAAAATGCCACTTCCTTAGAGAAACTTTATAGAAATTCCCCAGTATACATTACATTTCCAATAGATGCTGTCAGGCAAACCAATGTGTTTCAAGTATGAAACGTGTGTTAGGTTTGCTCACTTGCATTGGGGCAGCGTCATGAGTGCACAGTCTATGGAAGGCTGCGGGTGCTGCCCTCAGGGCAGCAGACCAGAAATTGCGGATTGCCTGCCTGCTTGGGAGGGGCGATTGTCTGCTTTTGTGTTAAAAAGTACCGTACCCCAGATTCTGAAAGGCACCGTACCTCATTCCATTGGGTTCATGTAGAGACACCCAGTCCAGATGAATTTTGAAGAGTTTTATTAAAGGAGGAGATTTATGGAATATGCCAGCCACATATGGCTGACACAGGGCAGCAGACCCAAATTGTGTGCCCCCAAAATAGTTCAGGGGCTGTTTATATACCCTTGATTACACAGGGGTGAAGGGAGAGCATGACATCATGGCACAAGCTGACAACATTTGTTTAGGGGGATATACATTAAGACTTTCAAGGTAACACAATCAAAGATGTTTACAAAACTTTTAGGGTTCATCTTCTGTCACTAGCCTAGAGGTATGTTACTCTCAAGATTCCAGGAAGGGGGAGGAACTACAATCAATGTAAGGTGGTATGTAAATTCTGCCTCCCATTGAAAGAGAAGAAGCATCTCGGTTCACCTTTATTTAAGTTCTAATACTAAATGACCCGTTGTTCTTGCTTGCCAGAAAATTCTACATTCTTCTCCCTCCCCTTCCCAAAGGAAGGACAGGACAGGAAAGTCTGACAGGAAAGCCTGACCTTTCCTCCTAGAATATCAATATTAATTTTTCAGCTTTCTGGTACCTTATAACAGTTGTTTGCTGGAGAAGGGGTTTTCTCCCCAGCAGGTTTGGCTGGACAGTGCTGGAGGGCTTGGGAACCCTGAGATCCCAGCTGGCCTGTTTGGCTGTGCCCTGCTGAGGATGGTGGGGGCCTATGCGTCCGGGTGAGTCTAGAATGCTGAGGGGCTCGGGAGACCTGCCTGTTTGCTCCATTAGCAGACTTTAATAAACAGAATGGCCCACTATTTTCTGGCTCCACAGTTCCTTTATTGTCTTCCTGTATCCAATGAGAACCTTCATGGCCATGGCCTCTGCCTCTGGCCTTACACATGCCCAATGGCGTATGTCTATCTATCTTTTTAGTATTTAACTTCAGATATAGGTGATTATTCTTTTTTATATGTATGAGATTATTTTGTGTTACATATTTTAAGCTTCAGTAGGACAAGTATTATGTCTATAATTTACACTGCTCTATCTCCAGCAACTAGCATAGGCATTATTATATAATAAGTGTTTAAACAAATATATTGAATAACTAAATAGAGTAGTACTCATGTACCCTGTGGGTAGAAGCAGAGAGAGCAAAACTTTAGTCAGTGATATTAACTAAATAGATTGTGAAAACTGCATTTGAAAATTCACAGTAACAAAAAACCAATGCATGCTTGATAACAACCTGTGTATTATATGCAGTTAGGAAATCATAGTTTTTAGAATAGAATAAGCCAATCTAAATTAAAATGCTAGGAAATGTTAGGAAGTATATGTGATACATGATAGTCATTTAAAGTTACAGGCATATGAAAATATGTCAGTAATTGAAGAAGTTTCTCTTGCTAGAAGCCATAGAAAAACATCTATAAAAGGATAGCTATTTTCAGACATGCATAGTTATTTTAGTGGTCTGAGAGTTTTTTATTCCTCCTTAATATCTTCCCTCTAATTGACTTAGGCACCCTCCTAAAGAAAGAAATATTTTCTATTTTTTCCCTTAATATTCCCAAAGCTTTTGGATAATATCCTTACATGTCCTTTTGAGGAACCCTATACATATAAAAAGATAAGCAAATCACAGTGTCTTTATCTTAAGCAAAACTCTCTGGCCCATTTTCGGAAAACAGAAATAGAAATGAGGTTGCTGACTGTAGATTTCTGTTGGGCAAACAGCATCACTGGCTTTAAACATACCAGTGCCCAGAACTAAGACAGACAAACAGACAAAGAATGTATAAAACGATGCTGTGTAAGCTCCCTTAAGAAAAGAGAGGGTGGCCTTGGCCGGTTGGCTCTGTGGTAGAGTGTTGGCCTGGCGTGCAGGAGTCCCGGGTTCAATTCCAGGCCAGGGCACACAGGAGAAGCGCCCATCTGCTTCTCCACCACTCCCCCTCTCCTTCCTCTCTGTCTCTCTCTTCCCCTCCCGCAGCTGAGGCTCCATTGGAGCAAAGATGGCCCGGGTGCTGAGGATGGCTCTGTGGCCTATGCCTCAGGCACTAGAATAGCTCTGGATGCAACAGAGTGATGCCCCAGAGGGGCAGAGCATTGCCCCCTGGTGGGCATGCCAGGTGGATTCCGGTCGGACGCATGTGGGAGTCTGTCTGACTGCCTCCCCGTTTCCAGCTTCAGAAAAATGCAAAAAAAAAGAAAAAAAGAAAAAAAAAAGAAAAGAGAGGGAGTGAAGAAGGGAGGAAAGAAGGGATGGAAGAAAGGAGGAAGGAAAGAAGGGAAGGAGAAAGGGAAGGAGGGATAGAGGGAGACAGAGAGAAGAGAGAGCAGGAAAACTAATATTACTTTGGTTTTCTCATTATAGATATTTTTTTAAAATTGCTTCTTAGTGAACATACTCTCATTAAATGTATCATTTCTGTGTTTACATATAAATAAAGAGAAATATTCTATAATTTTTTTATGCTGCAATATAGGCTTTTACCCTTCACACAGGAAATCAATAGGCTTCCAGGCATCAAATTTACATGCACACTAATAGTTCTCTATAAAGTATATTTGACTATATACTCTTCTTATTTAAGCTTAGCTAGGTTTTTAAATATATATTTTATTTCTATAATTTACAACAGACTATGATTCTGATTTTTTGAATAATATACTATTTTAGTTTATTCCACATTTTGTAATTCTCTTTCCTTCATCTTTAACTATTTGCCATTATATTGTGAGATGCCAATTGTCATTCACAATATTGAAATTCATAAAAATTTACCAGAACATAATTTTAAATAGGAAAAAAACCTTCAGAAACATCTTTGGTTTCAAGTGTGTTTCAAATTATGTATTAAGGAATGAGACACATATATAGTGAAAAAAGTAATTATATGATTCAAAGGGAATACTTTTTCATCAAAATAAAACAATGCATAAATTCAATGTTTTTATAGAGGTCTCAAACATATTAATTAACATTCTAATGAAAGTTGTATTTTTTCCATTTAGCTTGAAGGTATAATATATGCATTTTAAACACCCAGTCCTGATTAGAATGGTTAAGCCTGTGATCCTTAATATCTTGTGTAACTAAACTTAGACAAAATTCATTCAGAAATCTTACCAGCTCATTAGTTAATTGCTCATTTAAATCAGGAAAATAGAACATCTTCAAAAGGCTAACAAAATATAATGTCCAGCACCCACAAATGAGCATAGACTGTCTCAGAGATAAATTAATACTATTTTTCAAATTAATATTTATAATCATATTATTTGTCATTATTAAAAGTTGATAATCTGGCATTTTATAGTGCAGAAATATTGATGGTTCATTCATTGCCATCTCAATTAAAACATTTCACCCTTCTATTTAATAAGACCAAAAACTCAGTGTTGTTTTATTTTCTTTTTCTCTCACATCCTATTTTTAAACTACCAAATTTCATACAGAATATTACCACTGCAACCTCTATTGTTTTTAATGCTACCATCCTGGCTAAGCTTTTTAAACTGGTTGGTGTACTTTTATTCTCACTCTCATACAAACCATTTCCAGTAAAACAGCTAGTATGATCCTTTAAAGACACAAGGCAGACCAAGCCATGCCTGTTGTCGGAATCCTCCAATGTCTCCCATTTCATTCAGAATCAAACCCAAGAATTTCACGGTGGTCTACAGCACTTGACCTAAAGTGGACCCTCAATTTCCTCTCTGTGTCTGCTACCATTCCCTCTCTTAGTCTCCAATTCTCCTACCTCACCTTCTGTCTGTACCTCTAATATTCAAGGTATAAAGCCCTTGTATAGCCAAGGTATAGCCCAGCTATAAAGCCCTTGTTCTGGATGTCCCCTTTACCTAAACAGAACTTTCTACAGATATCCACATAGCTAGCCCCTTCTTCTCTTTCAAGTTTTTGTATAAATGTTATCTTCTCAAAAAGGATCCATGTTAACCATGCTAATTAAACTTTTGACCTGTCTCTATCCTCTCACAGATTGGTGTAGATGATTTAACATACCGGCTCCATTTCTTTTTCCACATTAATGACACACACTCTTCTAGTTTGCTATGAAATTTGTTGTTTATTATGCTGCTTAAATTAAGTTCTGCAAGGCAAAATTTTTGTGTGTGTGATAGTTTTGTTCAATGATGCATTTTAAGTGTCTAGAATAGTGATTCTAACATATGTGGTATCCAACAGAATCTAAGAGAATGAAAGAAAGAAGGATAATTCAGCCTCTATGTTATTTTGGAAGTTTTTAAATGACTTTTGAAAGAAGAGGGCAAACCAGATGATCAGAATATTAATGAACTGCGATGTGGCATTTTGTAACATACTTTGTTAGACAGAGATATGAATTGATGCTTGCACTGTGGCTGTGGCATGTCTATCCAAATTGTGTGCCTTAAACAATATATATATATTCTTTAAAATGTCTTAACAGGCCCTGGCCGGTTGGCTCAGCGGTAGAGCGTGGGCCTAGCGTGCAGAGGACCCGGGTTCGATTCCCGGCCAGGGCACACAGGAGAAGCGCCCATTTGCTTCTCCACCCCTCCGCCGCGCTTTCCTCTCTGTCTCTCTCTTCCCCTCCCGCAGCCAAGGCTCCATTGGAGCAGAGATGGCCAGGGCGCTGGGGATGGCTCTGTGGCCTCTGCCTCAGGCGCTAGAGTGGCTCTGGTCGCAACATGGCGACGCCCAGGATGGGCAGAGCATCGCCCCCTGGTGGGCAGAGCGTCGCCCCTGGTGGGCGTGCCGGGTGGATCCCGGTCGGGCGCATGCGGGAGTCTGTCTGACTGTCTCTCCCCGTTTCCAGCTTCAGAAAAATGAAAAAATGAAAAAAAAAAAAATGTCTTAACAATTCATAAGCTTTTTACACAGTAGTAAATTGAATAACAGTGGGGAAAATCTTAAAGTATTTTAAATGTTTTACATGACTATAATTATGATAATAACTCAACATTTGGATAATAATAGAATCATTTGAAAAAATTAAACATATTATAATGGAGTTGAATAAAATATCCTTTATATTATGTGACATAAAAAAAAAACTACCACACATGTACACACAAAAATTGTCGCAGCATTTGGGAACCATAAAATTCTAAAGAAATGATCTTGAAAATAATTAAAATACCATAATTGTACCATTTAATTGATTTGAAGCTAAGTTTTACTCTAACAAGTCTTATATTGAAATACTTACAGATTTTTCCCTTGGAAATTGAAATGAGCTGTATATTTTCTGACATTTAATAGTTTCAAATTACCCAATGGAATAAATAAGCTCCATATTTCATATTTTTGATATATGAGAAGCAGAGCAGTACAGGGAATTTTAAAAATCTTTAGGAAAGGGAAATAATTTGATGTCTTCTCACATTAGCTAATAGAAATTAAAAATAAAAGTTTATATGTTTTCAAGTATATTAGCAATAGATACTTGTTCTTGATTTTGCTAATAATTATTTATTTGCCTTTTGAAAACAACAATATTACCAAGAACAAAATAATCAATAAAAACACATGTTGTTATGCTTAATATGTGTCGGTCATTACATTAAATGCTGTATGTGAGCTGGTTTCTCCTAATGCTTGAGGAAAATGCTAAAGTGACTTCTGAAATTAAAGACTTTTCTAGTAAAATCATTGTGAAACTGTTAGTGAAAGTATTATTTGAGAATAACTATTTTTTCTTATTATGAAGAATATTCATCAGCTTTGAAATTCATTTGTAAGATAATTTTAGCCATTTATATATCTGTAATGTGACAGATAGTCACTTCCATATAGCCACTAATCAAGGTCATCTAGTTAGTCAAGAATACATAAGAGCAACTTGGATTAAAAATTAGTGAATACTAACTGAGGAGGTCTGTAATTTTGTTACATATTATATGTCATTTTGACAGACTATGACTCTAAAACAATTATAACCATATGAAAAGTTTCAGGGAAGGAACAGTTTTATGACATGTATGAACATGAACTCTGTTATTTTGGTTTATACTAGAGCTCAATCATGCTGGATTATTGGAATTTTATTATTGGTAAATTATTTTTTAAATACATGCTAAGGTGAACATTGTAATAAGAAAAGTAAAATGCTTACTAAAATCAATATAAGACTACTGTCCAATGAAGTTACCCTTAATTAAGCATAGAATGTTCAGTTTGTACTCAGGCAAATCACCAGGACTATTTTAATACTGAACAAGGCAATTTGATTTTTAGTCTCAAGATGACTATTGACTCTTTGAGTAGACTAATAAAACAGCCAACATGTAGGTTTGTCCATGATTTCAAATAAGTTATATTGTTTTGGAAAGTTATTGTAAGGGCCTACTTATTAAGTTAACTTCCCAGCCTGACTAAGCAGAGGCATAGTAGATAGAGCCTGGGATGCTGAGGACCCAGATTCAAATCCCCAGGGTTGTAGTTTGAGCACGGGCTCACTAGCTTGAGCATGGGGTTGCTGGCTTAAGTATAAGATTATAGATATGACCCCAGGTCGCTGGTTTGAGCCCAAAGGTTACTGGCTTGAAGCCCAAGGTTGCTGGCTCAAACCGAAGTTTGTTGGCTTGAGCAAGGGGTCACTAGATTGGCTGGAGCACCCTTGTTCCCAGTCAAGGCACAAATGAGAAAGCAATCAATCAACAACTGAGGTGCCACAACAAAGAACTGATGCTTCTAATTTCTGTCTGAACCCCCCCCCTCTAGTTTACTTCCTAAAAAATAACATAGAGGTCATAAAAAAATAAATATACTAAAATTTTTATTAGGTAAAATTGATTTCCGTAACTACATTTTAGTTATATTAGCTAATAATAAAACATTACTTTAAATAGCAGGCCAGGGGAGCTAGTCTAGACATCATGTATAAGCCTCTGTGTGTGGGAGTGTATGTGTGTGTGTTTATGTGCATATACAGGAAGTCCCTGGCATAAAAACAAGAGAAGTTCTGTAGGTTTGAAACTGTTTAAGTATTTATATGCACAGAAAGATAAAAAGAAATACTATGTTAAGAAAAACATCTGTGTAAGTTTGATTTAACTGATAAATGTACCTGTTCCATCTTACCTACAAATTCAGTTTAAGAACAAACCTACAGAAACTATCTTGTTTGTAACCCAGGGACTGCCTGTATATAAATATAGTGTATGTATTTCTAAAGTACCACCTTTTCAATGTTCAAGTTTTCTTCCTTTGCTGTGAGATTGCATCACATTTTTCATAAAACACTTTTCTAAAAGGAGATTCTTTATTTAACAATTTCCTATAATACATACTTTTAATATATTGCTTGCAATCAAACTAATTATTTCTAGGCTATTATAATGCCATGCATGAATAGTCATTAGGGTAGAAACTTATAAACCAGCTACCTGATTTGGTGCCCAGCTGAAGGAAGGAAGGAAGGAAGGAGGAAGGAAGGAAGGAGGAAGGAAGGAAGGAAGGAAGGAAGGAAGGAAGGAAGGAAGGAAGGAAGGAAGGAAGGAAGGAGCAAAGTTGACTCACTCTCATAAAACAAAAAGAAACAAAAAACCAAAATACCACCATTAGATTAGCTGTCATATGACAGACTTCCAATAATGGCTATATGAAAATTCATAACTACTCTCAAAATTCACCATTATAGTATTTATGGATTAACTTGATTTAATTGTGTTAAACTGTAATAAATTTTTATAAATAATAAATTCATTTGGCTTTATAAAATACTTAAAAAAATATTTGTGCTATATCTACAGTGATAGCAATATACTCTTAGTGTACATTAGTTCTAAAGAACTAAATTTCACTTATCACCTAATGAAATTTTGCTGAAAGGCTGAAAGTGTTTTTGAGGGAAAACAAAATTTAAGATACAGGGAGTCCTCAGGTTACAACACAGTTTTGTTCCTACAACAGTGACATAATCCAAATTTTGGTATAAGTCAAAACACACTCACCCAAGTCACTTACCTCTTCTAACACAGTTGTAAAATCATTATCAAGAACAGTGGAAGTCAACCTGGTCCCTACCACCCACTAGTGGGCGTTCCAGCTTTCATGGTGGGCAGTAGCAGAGCAACCAAAGTATAAATAAAAAGATAGATTTAACTGTAGTAAGTTTTTTTTTTGTTTGTTTGTTTTGTTTTGTTTTTTTACAGAGACAGACAGAGAGAGGAATAGATAGGGACAGACAGACAGGAACAGAGAGAGATGAGAAGCATCAATCATTAGTTTTTTGTTGCAACACCTTAGTTGTTCATTGATTGCTTTCTCATATGTGCCTTGACCGTGGGCCTTCAGCAGACCGAGTAACCCCTTGCTTGAGCTAGCGACCTTGGGTCCAAGCTGGTGAGTCTTGCTCAAGCCAGATGAGCCTGCGCTCAAGCTGGCAACCTTGAAGTCTCAAACCTGGGTCCTCAGCATCCCAGTCCGACACTCTATCCACTGCACCACTGCCTGGTCAGGCAGTAAGTTGTTTTATAAAGATTTATTCTGCCAAACTTAGCAAAAATATGACATAAAGTTCTTGGTAAGTAATTATTATTATATGCTTTAACTTGCTATAACTCTGCTTTATAAACTTTATAAAGTTACTTTCCTACTTTATAAATCACCATTACTGTGGAACTGGTGGGCGGTTAGAAAATTTTACTACTAACAGAGATACAAAAGTAGGCAGTAGGTATTAAAAGGTTGACTACCCCTGATCTAGAACATAAACACACAACTGAGCCATAGAAAAAGGAAAAGGACATAGATATACTGTTCTATATACTGTACAGAAAAAAATGACAATAAAATGAGTGTAAAAAACTACGCCGCTAATTGTGTAAGCCAAAACACTCACATCTCAATTCTTTGAAGTTTTTATGGGACTGAACGTCATAAACTCAAAACGTCGTATGTTAAGACTGTCGTAACCTGAGGACCACCTGCAATTTATGGTGTAAGCTATATCAAATGGATTTCTAATATCTATTTTAAAGTTATTTGCAGGAAAGTGTAGACATTTGAGAGAGAAGATCTAGGAAGAACAAAAATGGAAGAAAAAGGATAGAAAAGAGGCCATAAATTTAATGTATTAAGCAATACACTGTGAGCTGCTGGTCTAAGACCCTGTTGGGCAAATGAGTTTGTAAAATTTGTATTTTTTTAGTTTGCTCACTTTTAGTGTTAAAAAATGGCACTGGGCAGTGCCAGGTATGTGATCTGTGAAATTGCAAATTACCTCTCTGTTTGGGAAGGGCTATTGTTGCTAATGTTTGCTGGAGGAGAGAAGCCATGTTTGCAGAGTGAGAGCAGAGAGAATGAAAGTGTGCAAATGGGGACCAGAGCTGAGGGGCCTTTGGGAGCTCTGCTGAGACTGGTGGGACCTTTGATTTTAGGAGGAACTGGAGAAGATTCTTCTAGTTGTGGAACCAGAGAATGTGTCAGTGGCTTTAGGAGCACTGAGTTAAAGGGAAATGTGTTTTCCCTGTGTGTTTTCCAGTGTGAGACTTGAATAAAGAAATGGTCCACTATTTTTTGGCTCCACTGTTTCTTTACTGTCTGCCTGAATTCAATGTAAATCTGCATATGAATGGCCATGATGGTGGCCGCTACTGGCCCTACAGATCCTATGTGACATTTATTGACTGCCATACACCATTTTTGTTAAGAAAATGTGTTTTTAATTTTAAATACCATAATACAAGCACAGTTCTGAAAATAGTCTGTTCACAGGTTAGAGAAAACTGGTATGTAAAAGCTGAAGTATTTGGTTTCCACGAGAAAATATAAACTACTGTATATTATCTAATGCCTTCCTCTTACTGTTGCCAATAAGAAGTTTAGAAGATTACTTTTCAGCAGCAACAACACTGAGCTTTTATTTTTATATATTTCAATGATGTTTTAGTTTACTTTTGCTTATCTGCACATAAAGAAGGAAATAGAGCAGAAAACAAAGCAATAGAATCTCACTTTTGAGGCTTTGTCATGCTGAAAATCAGCTGTTAGAATCAAATAGGAGAGTGCTATCTTTGACAAAAGATTTCTCTAGCTCTGTGCAGGACTGCAGTCAGCGTGACTCATTTCAAGTCCCTCTCAGTGAGGAATTCACCACCAGAGAAACAGAAAAACATGCCTCAAGCATAAGTTCTACACAATGTATTGAATTTTGCTCTGGAGACATCATTTCCATTGGGGATATTTATCTTTTACCAAAATATAACTCTGTTGGGCAGCTTTCCCACTATTCCAAAAAATATTAAATTCATCTAAAACAACCTAAGTGGAAGATGTCTAATAACCCTAAAGATGAACTTCATTCATTGATTTATTCAAGTATTCAAGCATGCTATACACATTTATCGTACATGCCCTCTAGTGCATTATATATACATTAGGGACATAAAGGAAAACCAGGTACTTGCTATGCTCAAAGAGTTCACAGTTTCCTTGATGGGAGGTGCAAAAATGAAAAGGAAAAACAATTAAAACATGATATAGAATATAAAATTACATCACTTGTTTAAATTAAAGGTAGAACATAGAGAATGGATAATCTTGTTGGAATTTTTAAGGGGAGTTTTATTGAGCCCTGAATCATTGATAAAATGACTATAACCCATTAGATAATAAAATATATATCTTAGTTGTGTACCATGTTAACCAACCAATGAAAATCTGTTAGATTTTAATTTTTTAATATCTGCATTGTTTGGGTTTTCAGATTTGCACTGTTATTAAATAAAAGATGTTCATTATCAAGAATAGAAATATTTCAACATGACTTACAGTCCCTGAATAACCTAATTTACATAGTATATAAGGGCATAATTTTGTTAAAGAATCTATTAAAATTATAGAAAATGAACATTTACCTGATGAAAAAATATAATTTAATTAGTTACTTTCTTTGAATCCACATGTAATCTGAAAAAGCTAACTTCAAGGAAAAAAATGTAGTTTAGGGATATTTAGAAAGAAAATAGACTATTTCTCTTGAACTAGATTGAAAGGAAAGATAAAAGTTAATCTGATTATAAAGTTCTAGAACAATCTAATAAAAAATACAATACAATTGTACATATCAGGAGAGTTCTGACTCCTAAGTTACGTAGTAAATGTGTGATCACAGAGTAGCAGAGACATTTGAGTATATATTCCTCAAAATGTCCCATGTGGAAAAATAAAACTAGTATCAGTACATTTTAGGCTAAACATGTTAAATATGTCTATATATTTCACCTGTCAACAAAATTAAAGAGGTAGTCAATTTCTAGTACTTTTTAAATTTGCTAACTACTATCAAATTGTTGTAATCAGTATATTATTGAGAATATAAATGTCATGTCCATTTATTATATATATATCGGCGTAGCTTGCTGGTTGGTGCACTTCTACTAAAATTCAAAAGGTGATAAAAAAATGAAAAATAGAAAAGTGAATGGTTAAAACTAGAGAAACTCTACTGATTATGCTTATTGAAAATAAGGAACAATAAATATATATTGTTATTAAAGTTTAAATATTCATTGTCAAGAATGGGAATATTCAACATGATTTACATTCTCTAAATAATCTAATTCACTTAATGAAAAAGGGTTTAATTTTATTTAAAAATCTAGAAAAATACAAAGAAATGGACATTTACCTGTAAAAGAAATAGGACCTAACTGGTTGTTTTCTTAGACTCCACCTGTAATAACAGGTGTCTTGTTATTCTGAAAATCTGAATATTTCATAGGATTTCATATCTCTTTGCCAATTGAACACCAAGTAATAATGATATGGCCAGTTACAATATTTTATGTTTCAACTCACAGGTAGAAATAAAGGCCACCAGCCACTACAGATCTATGTTTTCTTGCACAAAAGTTTTCCCTGTTCTTAAGTTTCTTATTTATCCAGGAATCATATTCATGATCTATGTGTTGTTGCAAAAGAAGTTTTCTGTGTTCTTGAAGATTATTCTTTACCCAGGAGTCACACTCATGGAAGAAGATCAAGTACTAGCACATTCTGCCAAAAAATGATAAGAGCAAATACACTTGCAGATACACCACAAGAGGAATTCAGGATTCAGATCAACTATATGCAAACATCTATTATTATTAATCAGCTTAAAGAGAATACTGTTAGAAGGAAAGAAATACTCTGGAGAGATATAATATTGAGATGGATTGAATACTAGTACAGACACTCTAGTATCTTGAGCTGAAATTATTTTTACTTCTATGAGAAAATAGATTTCAAAAAACTTTTCTGCATTTCTAAGTATATTCACTATTGTCTGCTTTAAGCCATTGATTGCTTCAGAGCTTTATACTATACTTGTCACAGAATTAATTAATTAAACTATCAGATATACAACCAGTCTTCAGTTGTAGTCATTTAAAATAAGCTGGGGGAATTTACACCACTTTTAAATGATTCTGCAGGAATGTTTCTTTTCTTCTTTTTTTCTGTCCTTAGAATTTTTTTTAAAGAGATAGAAATGGGAAGAGGGGATAGAGGAGAGAGATGAGAAGCATCAACTCATAGTTGCTTTACTTTAACTAGTTTTTATTGATTGCTTCTCATATGGACCTAGACCAAGGAAGTGGTGAGGGATGAAGGGGGCTCCAGCCTAGCCAGTGACCCCTTGTTTAAGCCTGCTACCTTGGGCTTCAAGCCAGTGACCTTTGGGCTCAAGCCAGCAACCTTGGACTTACATTGATGATCCTGTGCCCAAGATGGCAACCGTGTGATCAAAATCGCAAGCCCCAATCAAGCTGATGACCTTGAGGTTTCAAACTGGGGCTCTCAGTATCCAAGGCTGATGCTCAATCCACTGAGCCACCGCCGGTCAAGCTGTCCATAGGTATTTTTGATGTGAAATAAAATTATGAAAAACAGGAGATATTGAACAAGTATGACAAACAAGGGAAGTGTTCCCTAAGTGTTTTCATATTTGTACAAGTATTTATTTTCTCCCTCTGATTAGGAGGTTTATTCAATTATATATAATTTCCTGAACAGCATTAAATGCCTATTAATACTCACAGGTTATAATTAGATTATTTTCAATTAAGTTATCATATATAGTTCCTTCTCATTTTCTATATATAAACATCTCTGACATTTGATTTCAAGATACATTCACTGTTCTTTAGCTGTGGAATACTGGATTATATAGTAATTAAAATATTTAAATTTGCCTGACCTGTGGTGGCACAGTGGATAAAGCGTAGGCCTGGAATGCTGAGGTTGCCGGTTCAAAACCCCGGGCTTGCCCGGTCAAGGCACATATGGGAGCTGAAGCTTCCTGCTCCTCCCCCCTTCTTTCTCTCTCTCTCTCTCTCTCCTCTAAAATGAATAAATAAATAAAAAACTTTAAAAAAATATTTAAATTTTCCCAGAATAAGATTCCAGATCTGTAAAATAAGGATTAAACTATCCATGCCATAGAGGTTTTGCAATGACTTAAATAAGACAAAAATAAAACAGACAAGCATATTGTTTCTATACCCTACCCTTTGTCAAGAATGTGAATCATGTGTTGCACTATAAGCTTTCTATGAGCAGTAATTGTGTTTTCATTGTGCTTTGTCAAAATGCAATTTTGAGTACATCTTTGGGAATATAATCAGGATCTAAAATTGAATTACAGTAGTTCCTTCATTATCTGTCATCTTTCTTTCTGCCATTTCAGTAACCAGAGGTCAACTGTAGACTGACAACATTAAATACAAAACTTCAGAAATAAACAATTCATATTTTAAATTGTACACAGTTCCAAGTACCTCATTCCATTTAGTCACACAGTTATTGTATCAGCTCACATTATCACAAGAATGGTGAATACAGTACAATAGTATAAATATATTTTGAGAGAGAGACAGCACATTAGTATATGTTATAGTATATTATATAATTCTATTTTGTTATTAGTTAATTAATAATCTCTTACTGTTCTTAATTTATGAATTAAACTGTATCACAGGTATATATAAATAGGAAAAAAACATAGTATATATAGGTTTCAGTACTATCTATGTTTCCAGGAATCCACTGGGGGTTTTGGACTATGTCCCCTGTTGATAAATTGGGAACACTGTAATGTGAAATTGATCATCAGCCAGCTGGGGGGATGTTCACTGACCATGATTTGTTAAGTATCATGCTTTGAGTGAAGCAGGATTTTATTCATTACTAAAAGTAAATTATATCTGCTAAAACAATTTACTTAACTTACATATAAAATACACATGTAATTTATATGTATTTTATATATAATTCATATGTACTATAAATATATATATAAATACTATATATGTATTTATGTCAGAATAGCCCTTATTTTAAATAAACACTAGAAAAAAATATATCAATATTTCAATGTGGCAGTATACAAATGTCCTAATTCCATGAATTCCTCCAAATGATCCTCAGGGTACCAACAATTGGGCTGGAACATGGAATGAAGAGTAGTGTGCTATTTATCTGAGTTAGGCTGTGAACTGACTCCTTAATGGAAGTGACTATAAAGCCTAATGCCAGCATTTTTCAGTTTGGTATAAATGGCACAAGCAGATTGAATTATAAACACAAGAAAAACCAAACATTTTTCAGGGAACCAACAATCAATCTTTATATTCTTCTTCTTCTTTTTTTTTTTTACAATTCAAGGGAGAGGAGGGGAGATAGAGAGATAGACTCCCACATGTACCCCAACTGGGGATACCCTGGCCAGCCCACTAAGGGGTGATGCTCTGCCAATCTGGGGCATTGCTCAGCAATCAAGTTCTTAGTTCCTGAAGCAGAAGACATGAAGCCATTCTCAGCACATGGGGCCAACTTGCTCCAATTGAGCTATGGCTGCAGGAAGAGAAGAGAGAGAGAGAGGGAGAGAGAGAGATTGAATGCAGAGGGATAGAGAAGCAGATAGGTGCCTCTCTTGTGTGCCTTAACTGAAAACTGAACCAGGGATATCCACACGCTGGTCTAATGTTTTTCCATTGAGCCAACTGGCCAGGAACTGATCTTTACATTTTTCTAATTCACTGTTACCTCAACTTCAAATATAAGTTTGGCACAGCACTGATGTAAAGTAGGATCTCAATTATTATTTTGAATTTCATTTTATCTATAAAGGAAATATACAGAAATCTACCATTGTTATTAATAATGGCTCTTTTTAATCTGTAATTTTTAAAATTTTCATACCTACAAATTCAAGTATTATAGTTCCTTTCCTCTTCTCATTGATTCTTATTTTGGTTTGTTTCACTTCATCTCCTAACATGAGATACTTTCTCTAAAAGAGACCTTCTCACCTTGGCTGGTGGCTCAGTGAATAGAGTATCAGCCCTGCATATATTATAAAGTACCTAATCCACAATCCGTGGGTTTTCGTAGAGGCACGTAGTCCAAATAAGTTTTTGAAAAGTTTTATTAAAACAGAAAATGTATTAAATATGCTAGCCACATATGGCTGACACAGGGCAACAGACCCAAATTGTGCAGACCCCCCAAAATAGTTCAGGGGCTGTTTATATACTCTTAATTATACATGGGAGGGGAAAAAAACCTGACATGATGGCATAAGTTTATACCTTTTGTTTAGAGATACATACATTAACTACATGCTTTCAGGAAGGGAGGGGTAGTTTCCATAGGGACAAATGCCTGTAAATGGTTCATCAGTATAAGAAAAGATTTTAATTTAATCTCTTCTCTTCCTACACCTGGCTAGCTATTTACTTATTTCCCTATAGGTATGGGGGAGGGTCAGAGAATCCAAATCTCCTTTCTTCTCTGCATTTACAACACAATGCCATTGGCCATCTTGGTTTTATGCTAAGCACAAGTATAGAAATCACACTTACAAAATCTCTCTGCACGCCTAGCCTAAGCCTAGCCTAAACCCATAAAATGTTCCTTAAACTTCCTAAAATGTTAATATTAATTCTGTAGCTTTTGGTACCTTACAACACATATAGATGTCCCTGGTCAGGACACACAGGAGAAGTGACCATCTGCATCTCTACCCCTTCTTCTCCTCCTTTTCCTCCCCCTTTTCTCCCTTTTCCCCTCCTGCAGCTAGTGGCTCAATTTGTTCAAGCAAAGCCCCAGGCTGAGAATAACTGCGTTGGTACAAGTGCATTAGCCTTAGGCACTAGAAATAGCTTGGTTGATTTGAGCATCGACTCAAGTTGGGTTTGCTAGGTAGATCCTGTTTAGGGTGCATGCAGGACTCTGTCTCACTCTTTTTCTTTTGATTTACTTTCTTAACTGTCTGCTGAGCACTTAAACTTGGTTATTCTTTCAAAATACCATGCCAATCTCTCTCTCTCTCTCTCTAAAATAAATAAATAAATAAAATAAACCCCATTGGTCAGGTTTTCTCTGGATTTCCTCATCAATGACACCTGCCTTCTCAGTCTTATGCCCCCCCTAAATGAAGCAACATTCCCAACACCTCCCCTGGAAGGGTTTTAAATCATTATATTATGTCCTACGATTACATACACACAGCCTAACATCCTGGTGCAGACCGCACATTTCTTGTACTGAGTTTGTCTTTTGCTGAGCTCAGCTAGTTTCCCTGGAGAGCCCCAATAGGGCTGTCTTTACTTTCATGGCCTTTTCTCCATCAATTCTTTGGGTCCTGATTTCTCTTTCTACCTCCCTCCCTCCCTCTTTATTCACTGTGTAAATGGTTGCATAGCATCAATGATTCAGTGTTTGGAGTTACCATAATTTATTTAATCTCATACTTCAAGCTTTTAGCCGATTAGGTTTAGCTACTTAGTAAATTTTTTAAATGCTTTATAATTGCTTTCTTAGATTAAAGTCCTGGTTACTCCTCTTAGCCTCAGTGATTGAACACTAAATTCTCCACTAGGGTTAATGAATAAATACATGACAGCATTAAATGAGGGTTTGCGCTTAGTTCCAGCAACTATATAACTAGATGAACCAATGATGTAGAGGGAGGAATTTGGTTAAAAAAAAGAAAGAAAGAAAAGAAAAAAATTGCTAAAGTCAAAAGGGCTTTGATATGGCTTGGAGATTATAGAAGTGCTGAAGAGGAGTATGGAGTTAGGAGCAGGAAAGAGGGAAAGAGAGCAGAGGGAGAGAATCCTTTCAAGAGATTCCAAGTATGGAGGATAATGTAGCCCAGTTGACTTTCTACTAAAGTTGGATGGCTGGGGAGAGAGTGCAAACCATGAAAATGGAATTTCAAATATTTGATTTATGCCAAAGCCATACATTAGCAAATATTAGATGCCTGAAAGAAGCAGCCCTGTAAATATTTCTCTGAATGTCTTCACTTACCCTAGCCTTCATGCCATTTTAAAATGGTCTATAAGGTGATTCAATTTTCCACTTCAAATCAGCATTTTACACCTTACTGCTGCAGGTGATCTGTGTCTCATTAATGATTAATGATAAAATGTGTGCTTCTTGGATGCTAATACTCCTTTTAAGTGTGATATTCTTCACAAAACCCACCTTATTTAAGAAAAAACACATACAGAGATGCAAAATAACTTGTTAGGGTTTTCTGTTAAATACTAAAATGGTATAAAGGGCTCTTCCAATGGTCCTTCAAAATGCATTCATTTATTTGTCTGAAGAAAGGAGATATGCTAAGGAGCCATTGAAAAAGCTTTACTTAAGCCTCCTCTAACGCCCAAGAGACAATTAGGGAGCAAAAGCAAACAATGGAAGGCACTGGGAAATATACCTTTACAACTGCAATACCTAAGTGTTCTGTGAGTTTGGGGTTTCTACTGTCAAATTACAGAATTCCCAGAAGGCCCAGAAGGAAATAATGTTCACATTAACTTCTCTAATGCTTATAGCCCGATATTTATCCTTGAAGTTTTTGAATGACAACAGACTTCTGACCCTAACTTCCATAGGGGCCATTTAAAAACTGATGGCCTCACTTTGCAAAACTATGCTGTGAACAATAATTTTATCATTAATATGATAATCCATATTAGGAAAGTCAATAATTCTGGTCATAGTAAATGTGATTTGTAAAGGAAGAATGGTGCCTGTTGGGCAAATGAGTTTGTAAAATTTGTGTTTTTTGAGTTTGCTCACTTTTATTGTTGAAAATGGCGCTGGGCAAGGCCAGGTATGTGATCTATGTAATTACCAATTACCTTCCTGCTTGGGAAGGGCCATTGTTATGCTAAAGTTTTGAAAGGAGAGAAAGGAAAGAAGGAGAAAGGAAAGAAGATGGCAGGGAAAGAGAGAGAAGCCAGTTTGGCAGAGTAAGAAGCCATGTGGGCAGATGGGGAACCAGAGGTGAGGGTCTTTGGGACTGTTGAGGCCTTTGTTTCTAGGAGGAACCAGAGAAGATTCTCCTGGTTTTGGAACCAGATAAAGTGTCAGTAGCTTTGTGAGCTCTGAATGAATAAAGAGGAAGGTGTTTTTTGTGTATGTTTCTCACTGGCCAGTATGAGACTTTAATAAAGAAATGGCCCACCATTTTTTTTTTTTGGCTCCACTGTTTCTTTACCATCTGCCCGAATCTAATGGGAACCTGCATGCGCATGGCCCAATGGCAGTGGCTACTGGCCATACAGCGCTGAATCTGCATCCTTTAGATTTAATTCTCTAAACAACTCACACACACACACACAAAATGATGAAATTCTTAGAGTGACCTTATAATGTTGCAGGCTGAATTCAATTTTTTATGTGGTACTGTGTAGGACATTTTGTTAGTATACTAGCATAGGGCCAAATGCCCTCCTGAGTACAGAAGAAAATTAAATCTAACTCATGAGATTACAGCCTCCCCCAGAAATTATTGATGATACAGACTGCAAGCTATACAGTTAGGCAACTGCATAGCTATACAGTTGTATTTAGAGGTCCATTGTGTTTGCTTTGAGTAGTATGTGCTTGTTCTTCGTGTGATTTTCCTTAATACAAGATAAAATCCCGTTCGCAGAATTAAATAAGGAACTTTGTAAATGTGACAACAAACATCAGGACTTTTAAGAGAAACAAGGGAAATGACAAAATTAGAGAAACAGTCTATTCTCCTTAGTCACGATTGTTATATTCTATCAAGTTATGTGGACATAGGATTAGCACATATAGAAATTAAGGGTTGGGTTTCTACAGAGCTTCTGTTCAGAAGTTTGTCAATTGTTGAATAAACATTCTAGATTTATTTCTATTTCTGTTTAAAGATGCTTCCTGTAATATATATTTTTGTTTCATTAACATTGAATGTATGGCCCACAGCACTATAACTCATGCCTGAACAATGTTTATCTAACATGCATTTTGCCAGAAGGCATTCCAGAGTATTCTTGCACTTAAGATTGCTAGATAACACTTCAGCACTGTGCTTGTAGTGCATTTGAAAAAATTGCCCCAAAATGTATAACAATATATAGTACAACATAGACTGCAAAAGGAAAACTTGTTTACAGAATGAGAACAAAAACTAGAAGGCAGAGCATCTCTTTGACCCACCTTAACAGGGAAATGACACTTTCTGGAACTCAGATTTTTGGCTGTCCTGTCTCACTTTCAGGAGACTGTGAAAACGTTATGAACTCTGATATTGCGGTTACAAATAAATGTTAGCAAGTAGGTAAATTCTTAAATACAAAATTGATGAATAATGAGGAGCCACTGTGTTAAAAAAAGAAATAACAGTCTCAAAATAAAATTATTGCCCCCAAGAAAGCAAACCAAGAATTAAATGCAGTTTCAGCCTCTCCCAGAAATGTCATCATTAAACATTCAATGTGCAGTTTGCTGGTTAGCATTAGTAGAGTAATCTGCATGATAGCACTCCTGCCATTCCTTACCCCCCAGAAAAGATTTCCTGGCCTGAAATAATTCTTTCTTTTGCTAGTAACTTCCTTGCTCCACCCTCCTGCCTATAGAAACCTTCCATTTTTATACAGCTTCCTTATTTGCTAGGTGGGACACTGCACAGTTAGTGAATGGCTTAATAAATCCAATTAAATCTTTAAAATTACTTAGTGATTTTTTTAATTGTGTATCACAAATGAATTAGAACATTTATGTGTAGATAGATAGATAGATAGATAGATAATAGATAGATAGATAGATAGATAGATAGATAGATAGATAGATATTCACTAGTGACCAATTGGGTGTATCAGAAAAATAATTTTAAGGAAGATATCCCTTTCAAAAACCTAATAGTTGATGGCTTATCCAAAATATTAAATTAGAACTATTTCTATGTCCTGGGAAGATGAAAATTAGATAGATATGTGGCTAAACATCGGCAACAGATAAAAACTAGAGAAACTGTCAAGAAGATAGTCACACCACTACCCACCTCCCACAAGATTTATGATTTAAAACAGGAAGAGAACAGCCCAATTCAACATGGCAACTAATTTCATTTAAGGGTAACCCCTAGCCTCATTATACACTCATTATAAGACATTAGCATGCTAAATGTCACACCCTGAACTGCCATGATCAGAAAAAGAAAGCTCATACAAGGACACAGAATAGCCAACAGAGGTCCTCTGAGAAGTCTCTGTCCCCTTCCCTGGGAAGATCCTGAGGATCCTCCCTCCAACTGAACTCCACCCTCAATTAAATGAACCTCAATAAAGGAAGCAAATTCTACTAAAGATGGCTGCTCTGTCTGTGGAGTGCCCACTCCCTGTCTCACTGCTTCACTAATAAACTCACTTTTACTTTAAACTCTGTGTTGGCTCATAGGTGAATTCATTCTTGGCCTGTGTAAAGCCAAGAACCTAGTGGGTCAGAGACCCTGGGGTCCCCAGAACCTCCAAAATACCAGCATCAAAAATGCCTAATATTGCTGTTATTCTTTAGTAACTCACCTTTTTCTATTTAAAATGTGTAAAATAACACACACATAATTACTAGGTGTTTAGAATACTTGGATTTCTTCCACTGGAAGTTACCATTTTTTTATGCAAGACTTTTATTTTCTATTGATATGTTGTGTTTCCCATGGTGTTTGGGTACTCTCTATATCAGTGGTAGTCAACCCGGTCCCTACCGCCCACTAGTGGGCGTTCCAGCTTTCATGGTGGGTGGTAGCGGAGCAACCAAAGTATAAATAAAAAGATAGATTTAACTATGGTAAGTTGTTTTACAAAGATTTATTCTGGGCCCTGGCTGGTTGGCTTGGTGGTAGAGCATCGGCCTGGCATGCGGGAGTCCCGGGTTCAATTCCCAGCCAGGGCACACAGGAGAAGCACCCATTTGCTTCTCCACTCCTCCCGGGTGCTGAGGATGGCTCTGTGGTCTCTGCCTCAGATGCTAGAATTGCTCTGATTACAACAGAGCAATGCCCAGATGGGCAGAGCATCAGCCCCTGGTGGGCATGCCGGGTGGATCCCGGTTGGGAGCATGCGGGAGTCTGTCTGACTGCCTCCCCATTTCCAGCTTCAGAAAAATACAAAAAAAAAAAAAAAGATTTATTCTGCCAAACTTAGCAAAATTCCGACATAAAGCACTTGGTAAGTAATTATTATTATATGCTTTAACTTGCTGTAACTCTGCTTTATAAATTTTATAAAGTAAAGTTACTTCCCTACTTTATGAATCACCATTACTGTGGAACTGGTGGGCGGTTAGAAAATTTTACTATTAACAGAGATATAAAAGTGGGTGGTAGGTATAAAAAGGTTGACTACCCCTGCTCTATATTTTAATGATAGTGGTCTTGGATGGTTAATAATTTCCCTTGTTTCCCACCTTAGTTATTTGCTTTACAGTTAGATTTATTTGTATGTGCTGGGCCTTAACAATGCTGTGGCCTCTGTAGACCTGGGCTGAGGAGTAGTTTTGTGGTTGAGCAACTGCATGAGAAACATCCTTCTTCATCTACAGTTCTGTTGTTTCTCTCTTACTGTTGCATTTTTCAGTATGTGGTGTCAGATAACCCCAATGTTATGACTTGTGGGGTAGCAAATGTGTACTTCTCTGTTCTCTGAGTTCAGAAGTCTTGTAGAAACTAGCTGAGTTTATCATTTGCTAATTCTGATGTCATATTTTGTGAAGCTTTCTTGTTTTCTGCTTTACCAACAAATTTAATTGAATTTAAAAGTCAGCAAATATATAATGTCTCTTTGTATATAAGATTATGACTGTTGTATATGTTTAGTAATATTGTGATGGGTTGTGGATTATATTATCTTTTATCTTCTCATCTACTTGCTTTTAAGTGGTCTGCTTCTTTATAGTTTGTCTCTAGTAGTGTATAAAGAATAAACAAAAACAAAGACAAAAAAATAGCAAGAAATAAATAAATGAGAAGAAAAAAGAATTAAAAATATTCCAAGAGTATAAAATATATAAAAGGAATAGAACAGAGAGCTAGAAGATAATGGCTAACCAGTGAAGCATTCATAGAAACGTAACAGAAGCTTTGATAATATCTATAGTTAGAGACATCAGGAACTCACTTAAAGTTACATGAGACCATGCAGGATATTCATTGTTTCATAGACTGCTTGGCTTGAGCCAAAAATAGGCACATAAAAAAGAGGACTGTCTATTGAAGTCCCTTGGACCTGGTTTCAGTGACTTTTTCAGTAATTAAAGGGGAGCCATTCCAGATATTGAGAGTTTAGAGCCATGGAAAATGAGAACAAAATGAAAAAGTCATGAATGTGCACAAAGAAAGATCAACTTTGGTGAATTTTTTGCTAAAGCTGTGGTCAATATGATCCCTGGACCAGCAGCATTGCTAGTATAAGAACTTGTTAAAAATGCAAATTCTTGGATTCATTTAATACCTACCGAATTTAATTTTTTTTAGAATAAGACTGATCCATCTGTGTTTATAACAAAGTCTCTCATACATGTCTTATTGTTGGTCAAATAAGTTTGTAAAATATAATTTTTATGTTTGCTCGCTTATAGTTTGCATTGGGGGCTGGACAGCACCAGCTATACCTGGTCTCTAAAATTGCAGATTACCTTCCTGCATGGGAAGGGCCATTGCTTTGCTAATGTTTGCCGGAGGAGAGGTTTTCATGCCAGAAAGTTTTGAAAAGAGAGGAGAGGAAGAAGGAGAGAAGCCATGTTTGCAGAGTAAGAGCAGAGAGAATGCAGGGTGCTGAAGAAGAAGCAATGTTGGCAGAGAAGGGAGAAGGTGTGCAGATGGGGAACTAGAGCTGAGGATCTTTTGCGAGCTCCACTGAGACTGGCGGGTCCTTTGATTCTAGGAGGAATCAGAGGAGATTCTCCTGGTTGTGGAACCAGAGAATGTATCAGTGGCTATGGGAGCCTTGAGTGAAAAGGAAGTGTTTTCCCTGCCTGTTGCTCATAGGCTGGTGTGAGACTTCAATAAAAGAATGGTTCACCATTCTTTGGCTCCACTGTTTCTTTACCATCTGCCCAAATCCAATGTGAACCTGCATGTGCATGGTCATGACGACCATGACTACTGGCCATACACTTATGTACTCTAAGTTGGAAGACCACTAAGCTAGTGAAAGAAAAACATAGGAAAATAATAAGTTCATTTTGTGTGCATGTATGTGTATGCACATGCATGCACACATACGTACACTATGCCATACATATAAAAATTGTGTATATAAGATGGTAATTGGATATTGTCAACATGTACCAGACGTATGAAATGGAGCCCAATAGGTTGTAGTTAAGGCCCAATGAGAGGCAAACAAGTGCTCATTTGCAATCAAAGAAATGCAATTCAGACAGCTTAGATTCAGGCAGAAACCCAAATAGTGTCCTGATTATAGCGTAAAATCAAGGCATTTGTATGAGTAAAAGGATAGAAAAATTACATGATGAAAGGAAAAGCATTCATATTGGTGTTGACAATCTGGGCTATTCTTAACTATTTGTGATTGGTTACTGACTCTATCTTTAGATAGGTGGTCCATAATCATCAATCCTTGTGATTAGGATGTCCGCTTTCTTGCTGCCTTTACAAACAATTGTTTATAAAACAGTGTGGTTTGGCCCAGTTCAATGGTTCAAGAAACAAGACAAATAGTACTGTTCCTTTGGAATGGCTGCTCTGGTTCCATTTTAAAATAGATCAATTTATGTCATTCTTCACAGTGTCAAGAATTCAGCTTCTGTTCTCACAGCCAAGATATGATGATGGTTTATACTGATTCTGGTAGAGGGCAATGGGCTTCATTCACTATGTCTCCTCATAGTAGGGAATCTAGTGTATTGATTTTACTGCACAGGGGCAGTGAAATCATGCTGTCTGCGTAGAACATGTGCCTCTTCCACTTATTATCTGCACGACATCAGACCAATTACTTATCTCTTTGACTGTATTGCTGATTTGTAAAATGAAGAATTTGATGACATTTTTCTCATAAGTTTATTGTGAAGATTAAACAAATGTACACTTGTAAAGTATCTAAAACGTATGTGAAAAGTAGTAGAATCTTAATATTAGGTCTTATTTTTATGCATTCACTACCAGGATTAGTAGAGTATGTATTCTTACATATAGTACACAGAGAGAGTCCATATCCTAGTTTTCTGTATTCTCTAAACTACAAAAAGAAAAAAAATGAAATTAATTTCCAGGGGAACCTATACAGAGACACCAGTAAATTTTGGCATTTGTATTTGGGACAGAAATGTCCAAAATCCTATAATCCATTTTTCCTTTTGTCCAAATGGTGTTTTCCCATATTCCATCTGTAATTGGCACAGTCTTCTAATTTTGAAGTGCAGAACTTTATCTTAGCGAGATAGGTAAGACATGCTTTACCTATTTTCCTGAGTTTAACAATGTGCCTAACACTCCATTTTCCTGACAATTTGGTAAAATCCCTTTATTGCCTTTGTATGCAGGTTCTGTGCTTCAGAGGAAGCTCTTTTACCCATTCTTTGAAGTGGGGCACCCCTGTCAGTCATTGCAGCCTATTGTATTTTTCTAAGACTTGCACCTAGATCCTTAATCAATGTCTCCTGAAAAGCTACTAGTTTTCATTATTTCATTTGACTTGTAAGTTTATGGTTCCAATTAAAGGATGATGGGTCACAGTTATAACAGTTACATGCTGACATCCAAAAGATCACAATTTTCACACATCTGTCTCCTCGCCCTTATCCACATCCCGTCAATTATAGCAGTCCTATAAGTTTCTCACAGATTTTTGACATTTATATCTTTACAGGCAATAATCTTAAGGGGTCTATTCTTATATCTGAAGCATGAAGAATACTTAAAAGTTACAATTTGTGATGCCAGCATTGGGAGACTTATAATGCCCAAATCTCTTAGCTTCTTGAATGATCCCATATGCTTTATAGACGCTTTCAATGTACCTTCAAATAGTTGAGCTGGAATTAGGTGAACCCTATAGTGAAGCTAGCCTGTGGAAGCCAATGGGAGGGAAAACTGAAGGTCTTTCAGATTAAAAGTTCAAATTGTGATGATTGCACCTTTTAGCCTCTAAACTGGCTTTTACCTTGATCTCCCTAAGCTTGTTAGTTCATCATATTGAAAAGATTATGACATTTTCTAAATCACCTTGGGGGAGTATTCCATTTCAATTCAATGACTAAGACATTCCCTGGGCCTGCAGGACTATCCTGCTGCATTTAGTCCTTTAATGTGGGAGTAATTCTTATGTTTATAAAGTTTTTGGGGCTTTTTAAATCTCACAAGGAAACCTCATACTTTAATGTGAGATAATCTGAGAGATATTATTCACAGTACCCTAACTGGTCTAAAAGGGAAAGCTTAGCAAAGGTAAGGAGATACTAATCACAGCCACTTTAACATCAATAAGGAAAAATCACTGGGAAAAAAAATGTACAAAACAACCTTTTGAAAGTGGAAATTTTGAATTGAAATGAAAAAGCTAAATCTGCATTTTTTCACAAATAACATTTTCATAATTTCAAAAGTAATATGTATTCCTTGCAAAACATTTCAAAAGTCTTAAAACAGAAATAAATTATCTTCATATGAATACAACCATGGCTCATATGTCTTTTCCAGTCTTATTTTAAACATAATACATAAGTTTAAATAAAATAAGTTCTCAGAATTTAGTATTAACATATAAGTTTTATCCATGTCATTATATTTTAATTCAGTATACATTAAAATACATTTCATTCTTGTAACATTATCCTTTTTAATGATGGCTCAACTTCACTACCATTATATAATAGTGAATACAATAGTTAGAATATAAATATTTAATATTGCATGCAAATCTGATAATGGTTGGCTAGTAATCTTTATCATTGCCTTTCTCAACTTCCTCATAAAACACCATAGTAAACAGAATGACTCACAAAGATACCAGTACCTATATCCTGGAACCTACGTATATGTTTTCTTACATGGCAAAAGTGAGTTTCAGAGTATAATCAAGTAATCAGACTTAAAATAAGAATAATACCCAGGATTATCCAGGAGGGTCTAATCTAATCCTGTGAGCTCTTAAAGGAGAAAATTTTCTTTAACTGAAGGGAGAAGACATGTGACAGAGAGAGGAGAACTTGTATCAAAGTGTGTAGAAGACTCCATGACCCATGGCTGGTTTGAAGATGAAAAGGGCCTAATGAAAAAGAATGCCAGTGGTCCAAAGAAGCTCAGAGGGTCCCAGCTGACAGTCAGCAAAGATACAAGGACCTCAGTTCTATAAATGCACATTATTAACTCTGCAATCAATTTATGTAAGTTTGGCACTATATTCTCCCCTACAACCTTTAAATATTGGTCAAGGCCAGTCAACTATTTGATTTTCCCCTTGCGAGCAGAGAAGTCAAGCCCAGTGGACTTCTAATCTTCAGAATTGTGATGCAATAAATAGGTATTTTAAACGGCTAAATTTGTGGATATGCTCTTGCAGAAGTTATAATAAACTAAAATAAACAACCGAATGAGAAAAAGAACGAAATTTCTTCTGTCAGAATGTTGAGAAATGCTTGTTGAATATAATAAGATTAACTAGCTAGATAAAGAAAGGAAAATATTGGTACCTTTTTTCAGCAAACAGGAGAGGTCTGCTGCCTAGAGAGATAGCAGGATATTGTTGTAACACTCAGTTCTCTTCCACCCTCACAGTCACTGCCTGGGCATACAGGTTTGGGGTCTATAAAACAGAAAATAGTTCATATGGTTAGTGTTATTTTACATTCAATCAGAGTACATTCCCAATGTACAATGTTTCAAATCCAAGTAAAAGACCAAATTCAAAAGACCAGATACCTAAGTGTTAAATTGGTAAATATAAGCTGGTCTTGGTAGGAACACAATATATCTTCAGGCAGTGAGTATTATTCTTCATATAATAGAGTAATAAAAGCAAATCAAAAGAAAAAATTAAGTAAAAACTAAAAAAGAGCAAAAAAACGAAAATCCTAAATCTAAAAAAAAAAAAACCCAAAAAACTAGTAGCAAGCTATTCTGAGAATTATAAATTTTGAGTACAGTACTGTTACAACATAACAAGGCACTATGTGATGTGAGTAGAATACTGTGTTTAGCCCAAAAAAATGAGTGCATGCTATACACACAGAATTTAGTCCTTCTTAATACCTAAGAGTTGGATGTAATCAGTATCCAATTACAATGTTTGTGTTATTATATATTTATATTTTATCATATATTATTATATATTCATATATTATGTGTTTGCCAACTTGATCGGTATAAAATGTTTCATATTTGCCAATCTGGTGTATATAAAATTATATATGTATATATATTTAGAGAGAAAACAAACATTACAAAGGGAAAAATATTATGCTAAAACAAAATAAGTTTTTTGAAAATAATGCTTAGATTTAGGTACAGATGCACAAAGAAATAGCTCTTTGTAAAAAACATGCATTTGAACAGAAGACAACATGTGAAAGAGTTACATACAATAATGAATGCAAAGAGTAGAGAATAGTCAATGAAAATTATCATAAAATATGGCAAAGAGTTGAATGAATGTTAATAGAAACCATATTGAAAACTCATATATAGTGATAGAGAATTAACATCTGAAGTTTTCTGTTAATTAAGAGAAAATACCATAAAAGTAATTGAAATGAAAGGACAACAGTTTTAATTGTAAACAATGAATCTTATATGAAAAATAGGTGCTCAATAGGAAATAAATATTACAAATGACAACTTGAGTTAAAAGTATTTTCTGAGTCATAATTACACAGATCCAAATAAAAAATGTATTTATCTGAAGAATAAAGAAATATGCTTAGATCATTCAGGTAGAAAAATGAAATATATATTACAGGAAAAATGTGCTTTATCTGGGCAGATTTGAATAGAAGATGAATCACTGAAAAATTGTGTAAGATATTAATTAAGCTTTAAGGACTAAAGATTTGAAATAATTTACATAAACTCAAATGTTTCTTTAAGAAATATAGGAGACCCAACCACATAAAAATTGCAATGGAATTACAGAACCATAATTAAGAATCACATAAAATCTGGCTAAATATAAGTCCTACAAGAATTAAAGGAGAAGCCACATCGAGATTGGTAGGAGGGACAGAGACATGGAACAGGCTGGCCATGCACCCATGTGTGACAGGCAGAAACTGGGAGGAATATCGAGGCTGCAGATGTCACCCTTAAAAAGTGAGTGGTTCCAGCCTCACACCAGGTTCTCCATCTTAGGGTTCTGATGCCAGGAAGAGAAGTCCCATAACTTCTAGTTGTAAAACCCAGCATGGATTGAGACTGAGGGATGCAGGAGTCCCAAGAAGTTCTTCTTAAAGTGCCCCCACACGGATTTATTCAGACTCACTCTCTCTGAACTACAGCACTAGAACAACAACTTGAAATGAACTAGAGACATATGGGAAGAAAATGAATTGTCCAGTACCAGGATGATAACTAGGGGCAGCTTTCTGCCAGACAAAAATGCTGACAGAGACTGGTCATTTTTCCTCTGATGAATCCTCCCCCCACAGAGACAGAAAGCAGGTGCCATATTTGAGATTCCATAAACCTAGCTCACACTGAGGCCCTTTCCCACACAACTTTCAGGCCAACCCAAGTATTTCGAGTGGCTTTTCCATATGAATGGCCTATCTTGGCTAATGCTTCAGATTTTTTCTAAAATCTCTCAAACAACTGCATCTTGATTCTGCATATTCCATACTTCTTGCTAAATGGCCTCAGCCCTCGCACAAGCAATAGCTGTCCTTGGTTCACAGGTTGGCCTCACCTGGATACCTCCAAGCCCAAAACAAGTACTAGCTATCAAGCCAGGTAACCCCAGGCAGAACACAGTCAGTGGCTGACCTTGGCCTGCACCTTCCTGGAGTCCCTAGTGGACAACTTCAGAGCACATTAAAGCATTACCATATAACCACCTTGACAAGCGACATACTCAAAGGATGAATTCAGCAGGCACCATAGCCTGGCTAAAGCAAGTCCCACTCTGTGAGGTGAGCCCCTGCACAGCTCATTCTCCACTGTGGTCAGAAGTCACTGGTCAGTGGTCACAACAATCCTTGTATTTGACTGGGCTGCAGGTAAATTCCTCCCATTGACATGCCAACAGCAATCAAGACTTAACTATAATAAAAAGATATACACAGTCCACACAGGGGGTGCATTGCATCTCAAGTGCCCAGCTTGTATGACCAGGGAGGCTCTGCCACTGGAGCCTAGAGAATATGGGCTACATTATGCCACTCTTCCAAGTCTGGGAGATGTAACAGCTCTACATAATAAATGGAAACAAACACAGGGAGGCTGCCAAAATGAGGAGACAAAGAAAAATGCCCCAAATGAAAAAACAGATCAAAATTCCAGAAAAAAAGACTAAACAGAAATGGAGACAAGTTACAGAGTTCAAAACACTGGCTATCAGGATGCTCAATGAACTTAGTAAGGACTTCAACAACATAAAAAAGGACCAGTCAGAAATGAAGGATACACTAACTGAAATGAGGAATAATTTACAGGGAATCAATAGTAGAGTAGGTGAAGCCCAGAATCAAATCAATAGCTCAGAATATAAGAAATCATGAAACAGTCAGTCAGAACAGCAAAAAGAAAAAAGAATAAAAAAATTTAGTATAGTTTAAGAAGCCACTAGGACAACTTCAAACATACCAATTCCGGCATCAGAGCAGTACTGGAAGGAGGAGACAGTGAGAGAAATTGAAAACCTATTTGAAAAAATGACAGAAAACTTCCCAAATCTGGTGAAGGAAATAGACATACAAGTCCAGGAAGCTGAGAGTCCCAAAAAAGATGAACCCAATGAGGCCTTCACCAAGACTTATCATAATTAAAATTCCAAAGAGAAATCTTAAAAGCAGTTAGTTACCTACAAAGGGACACCCATAAAGCTGTCAGCTGATTTCTCAATACAAACTTTGCAGACAAGAAGGGATTGGCTAGAAATAATTTCAAAGTGATGCAAGCAAAGATCTACAACCAAGATTACTCTACTATTGCTTGGAATTTAAAGACAGCTAAAGAGCTTCATCACCATAAAACCATCATTAGATGAGGTGTTAAAAGGTCTTCCTTAAGAATAATAAGAAACTATATACATGAACAAGAAAATGGCAGTAAATACATATCTATCAACAATTGAATCTAAAGAACAAATAAGTAGAACAGAAACAGACTCCTGGCTACAAAGAACATTTTGACAGTGTCAGGTGGGAAGGCAATAGGAGGGAACAGAGAACAAAGTAAAGGGATTAAGAAGTCCAAGTTGGTTGTTATAGAATAAACCATGTTTATTGCAGCTTTGTTCACAATAGCCAAGATCTGGAAACAGCCCATGTCCGTCAGTGGACGAGTGGATTAAAAAGGTGGTACATATACACAATGGAATACTATGGGGCCATGAGGAAGAAGGAAATCTTACCTTTTACAACAACATGGATGGACCTGGAAACTCATGTTAAGTGAAATAAGCCAGGCAGAGAAAGAAAAATATCATATGACTTCACTCATTTGAGGAATCCATGAACAATGTGAACTGAGCAACGGAACAGAGGCAGAGGAGGGATCACAGGAACCAGAGAGAAAGCAGTCAGAGGGAAAGTAGAAGAGAAGATGGAATCAGAGAAGGGAAAGAGACTAATGAAATTATATATACATAACAGCATTATAGAGAACAGGACAGCAAATCCTGGAGGGAAGGGGGGAAGACATTAGGGGGAGGGTGTATTGGGGGGCTGAGGGGCACAAGGGGGTGGGGGAAGATATATTTGGTGGGACACTTGAATCTATGTACAAATTAAAATCATAAATAATAATCATGGTATGTACAGTACAGTATAGAGAATATAGCCAATAATATTCCAATAACCATATATGGTATCAGATGAGGGTCAGATTTATCAACATGATCACTTAATTATGCAATGTCAAATCACTGGGTGTATCCTGAAACTATTGTAATATAATGCTGCATATTAACTGTAATTGTAAAATAAAAATGATTTAAAAATGGGAAACAAAGAAATATAGGATATTATTCTTACTACTTTAATAAGATTAATATTTCTTAAAGATACAAACAATATTAATGATACAAAATTATGAATTACATCCATTTAAATAAAGCCTCTCTATATCTAATTGGACCAAATTATAAAAAGGAGAGAATTTAATCAGAAACAATTTTCACAAAACATATATTTGACAAAAGATATATATCCAAAATATTTATATAAAAAGAATTCATAGCGATCATTAATAAAAAGGTAAAAACAATAAAAATTATCAGCTATTAATTCATTATCTTTTTATTGAATGTGTCTATACACAAATTAATTATTCTGTCCTCTGTGGTTTTTTGAAGTCAACAAATAAATTCAATTGATAATTTGTCAAATTGGTGTTGAATATCTAGAGAATTTTAATAAGTTATTACAAGAAGCAAACATACTTAAGATATATATTTGACAAACAAAATTGCCATAATATGATTTATTTGCATTATTCCATTTTGTCTTTAATGTAGCCATATAGTACCCTATTCATTTTATAGATGTTGAAATTGAGACAGTTTTTAAATACCTTTCTTAATATCAGATTTTTTTTTGATGGAATCACCTTTTAAGTGTAATAAATTATATAATCCCATAATTACTAATTAGGTATTTTTTAATATAGAAGAATTTATACTTTTATTCATTAACTTATATAAAAAATTATATGAACATCTCTTCTTTTCAAGACATTAACTGAATTCAACAGGTAAATAGGAATGATAGGAATGAGAGATCAAAAGTAAGTAATATGTGGTTTCTACTTTGTTTTTATTCAGTCTTGTTTTCAAGAAGTCATCATCTATATTTAGAACTCCTTTACAGTATATAACCAGGAAGTTTCCTTATTAATGATAAATGTTATGATTTGTAAATGATAATACCCTAAGTTCACAGAGTGCCCTTGGAGGTTTTTAAAAGTAACTGCTTTAAGTGGCAGTTACTGAGCAGAATTTTACTTCTGTTGAGCTTTGTTGTGTTTAATTAGGAAAGATTATGGAGGATGTTTTCTATTCCTTTTTGGCCTCAGGGTGTGATGGGCATGAGCTGACATGAGAGATATTGCAAAGGATTTTCATGTTGAGAGACAGTCGCAAAGCTCTGCATGGGAAATTATATTAATAAAAGTGAAAACTATTGAGCATATAATTCACTGGGTACCTCTTCAAATATTAACTCCAGTGGGTTAATTTTTGATTTGGCAGACTACTGAATTGGTCACAGATTTACTTTCTAGAAAACATTTTTTGGAAGGAATAAATAATAAGCTTTCCCAAAATAAAATAGCAAGTATGGGAAATAGTCAATGTGTCTCCTAAATTTATTTTTTCTTATGAATGCTGAAATAATATTCATGGTTATAGTTACATGTATATCAAACCTTTGAACACAGAAATATGAGTATTGTTTTAAAGCATTAGAAATTTAAACTAATGGAAAGAATTATTATTTTAACATATATATAAATATTCCAAATACCTTCATCCATAGTTCTTCATAGGAACTGAAATAGACTAATTGAAGTTTAAATAATTAGAAATAAATAAATGGATAATAAAATATATAGAGAGGATAATAAACATCAATAACTTGTTAAACAAAACACATCTCTAAAAGTGATAATATTAGGAGAAAAGGACTTTATTTTTTAAATATTCTAAATGTAAACTAAGAGAAATGTGCATATTCTGTATTTAAAAAGCATACTATATGATTGTTAAATACATTGAAAATTTATCATGCCAGTAAATAACACTATACATGCTAATATAATGAATACATTTTATTTAGATATATTTCTATTAATTCATATTATGTACCCTTAAACCAATATTATTACTACTAATGCTAACAATAATTATAGAAAATATTTATTTGTTCAGATGTCAGGATTCCATCAAATTCAATTAATCAGGATCATCTAGGAATATGAACATAGAATGGTATTTGAGTGATAAGTAGATATCACAAAGACTGAACTTATTATCCTTTAAGTGAGTGGGGTCCAGATCGGGCTCTTATGTGGCTGTGTATGTATAATGAAAAAGCTTGTGGATGTACAATATAAGCAATAACAAGCGGCAAACTGTCACTTGAAAAACAAGTTAAAAAATAAAGGCAAATTAATAAACTTGCAGTGATATTTAAGCCATTCAATGTAAAAAAAGTTACATTTAACTTGGGTGCCCTAAACTTCTACTCCACTATTGTATACATATGATCATGTCAGTGAACTTGTCAGTATGAGAAGTGTAGAAAGAAGAATTAACAAATATTTGCCATCTCTGAATTACTAATATGAGATGGGATATAATACCTGCATTTCCCACTTAATTCTGGTGTATGTGAGAGAAAGAAGAAATATGAGAATAAATTACATGAGAGATTAAGTCCACTTAACAAATAGATGCTAAGTTTTAGATTTAATATGCTATAATTTCTATTCAATAATATTCACCCATTTTAAGTGTACAGTTTGATACATCTTGATAAGTTTATCTAGTCATAAAGCCTCCACTATAAGATACAGAAGAGCTACAAAGCTGGGAAACATTTCCTCTTGCTTTTTTGCAGTAAATTTTCTAACCCCTTGCTGAAGACCATTGATTTTTGTCACTTCTAGCATTCCATATAAATGGAATCGTACAGTACAAAAGACATACAGCCATTTTTGATCAATCTCGCCTTAGAGAAATGCTTTTGAGATTCTTCAGTATTGCTTTATGTGATAATGTTTAATTTTTTTTCAAATAATTTAAAAGCATTCTATATTAGTGATTGCCCACAATTAGGATGGCCACTAGTTTACAGATATTTGGGATGTTCCTAGATTGACTAATAATAATACTAGTAAGAACATTTGTGTACAAGACTTTACATGTAATATATTGTTTTTATTTCTCTCTGGTAATTCAAAGAAGTAGCAGGTATATGCCTTATGATGGATGAACATTTAATTTTATAAATGATGTTGATAACTATATTCTAAAGTTGCTACAGATTATTTCTACCACTAAAGGATGACAGCTCTACCTCTTATTCACACCTGTGTTTGTCAATCTTTTTAAAGTTAGCCATTTTAATGAGTATGAATGAGTTTTTATGGTTTTAATTTTTTTTCCTTGATGACTAGTAATATGAACTTTTTATGTGCTTATTGGTCATTTTTATTTCTGCTTTTATTAATGTCTTATTCAAATTCTTTTATCATTTTTTTTAAATATCAACTTTGTATTCTCATTGTGTATAATTGCTTCACATATTCTGGACATGGTCATTTTGCAAATATAATTTTACAAATGTTTTCTAGCTTGTGTAGTCTATATACTTAGGTGTTGAAGAGAAAATTTTTTAATGTTGATAGCATTAATTTTATTATTTATCTAAAGGGAAAAACCTTTTGTATTTCACCAAAATATTATATAGTCTATACCTTTACCATAGAGTCCTTTTAGTAACTATTACATTATATAAATATAGTTGTATACTACATTATATTTTTATAATTTATATAATATGCTGTAGAATATATACTAATACCATTTATGTGTGACATAAAATTTTGTATGACAAATATATTTACATATAATTATATAATTATAATTTAAAGCTCTATAATTGGTTGCATACACATTTATACCATGTCTTTCTAATGACTTGATTCTATTATTACAATAAAGTGTTTCTTTTTAACTTAGAAAATACTTTAAAAATTAAATTCATTTGAATGACAGTTAATAAGATTATATAGGTTTCAATTTGCATTTCTATGATACATGACCCGTATATTGCATTGTGTGCCCACTACCCAAAGTCAAATCACCTTTTCACCATGTATGATATTTGGCCCCTTTTAGCCTTTACTACTCCCTACCCGCTTCCCTCTGGTAACCACCATATGGTTGTTTGTTGTCTATGAGGATTTGAGATCTATTTTTGTGATGTTAATTCAGCTACTGCAGTCCCTAGCCAGTTGGCACAGTGGTAGAGCATTGGCCTGTTGTGTGGATGTCCCAGGTTAGATTCCCGGTTAGGGCACACAGGAGAAACAACCATCTGCTTCTCCACCACTCCTCCTTCTCTGTCTTCCTCTCTTTCTTTTTCCCTCTCACAGTTATAGCTCAATTTGTTTGAGCCCATTGCCCCGGACACTGAGGATAGCTGCGTGGAGCCTCCATATCAGGTGCTAAAAATAGCTAGGTTGTGAGCATGGCCCTAGATGGGCCGAGCTTCAGCCCCAGATAGGAGTTGCCAGGTGGGTCCCGGTCAGGGTGCATGCATAAGTCTGTCTCTTTATCTCTCCTCTTCTTTTAGAAAAAAAAAGAAAAAAAATAATATAGCTACTGCAGCCGTCTAATGGTTACAGTTTAAATGGTTTATTATTTTCAGTCTATCTGTTCATTTATATTTAAAGTAAGTCTCCTATAGGCAGAGAAGAGTTGGAACTTACTATTTTTATTAATTCTGAAATGCTATATCTTTTCATCAAAGTGCTTAATCTAATGTTTAGAGCAATTAATGCCATGCTTGATTTTGAGTCTACAATTTTATTTGTTTTTGACTTATCTGAATGTTTTTTAATGTTTTTTTGTATTCCTTTTATTTTAACTATTGAAATACTTTTAGAATTGCATTTTAATTTTTCTATTTTACTTTCAGCTGTACTTCTTTGAAATAATAGAATGTGTTCTACTGATTACAATATACCTCCTTAAATTCACAGTCTATACTTATATAAAACTAATAGTGTACCACCTTATATAAGATAACTTAAACTAAGAAGTTACCTTAAAACCAAACTTTATAAATGTTATACACATTGCATCTACACATGTTAATACCAGCATTAATATGTAACATGCTAATGTTAAACAATATTGTTTTAAAGATTACTTGATATTTAAAGAATTTAAGAAGATAAAAGAAGAGAGAAAAAATAGTCTTTTGATTTACTCAGATATTTATTATTTCTGATATACTTTATTCTTTTCTGAAGGACAAAATTTTCTTCTGGTAGTTTCCCTTGAGCCTGAAGAATTTCCTTTAGTTTCATCTACCTGAACAAGACTGCTGGTTGCTTTCCTTTTAGTTATTTAGTTTAAATTTCCATAAACTTTCATGAATTATTTGAGGAATTTATTTTCTTTATTGATGATTATTATAACAGCCACTTCAAAACTCTTGTCTACTTTTTTTTTATTAAGTGAGAGGCAGAGGCAAGGAGACAGAGACTTCCACATGCACCCCACCCAGCAAGCCTTATCTGGGGTTGGTGCTCCATTGCTTGGCAACAGAGCTGTTTTAGTACCTGAGGTGAGACCATGGAGCCATGCTCATCACCTGGGGCCAACTTGCTCAAACCATTGGAGCCATGGCTGTGGAAGGAAAAGAGAGAGAGAGATAGAAAGAGTGAGAAAGAGTGGAGAAGCAGATTATTGCTTTTCCTATGTGCCCTGACCAGTAATCTAAACCGGGACTTCTACACTCTGGGACAGATGCCCTACCACTGGACCAACTGGCTAGCTCCTCTTGTCTACTTTCTGTTTGTGTTTGTGTGTGTGTGTGTGTGTGTGTGTGTTTTATGACATAACAGAGAAACAGAGAGAGAAACAGATAGGGACAGACAGGCAGGAAGGGAGAAAGATGAGAATCATCAGTTCTTTGTTGCTGCTCCTTTGATGTTCACTGATTGCTTTCTCATATGTGCCTTGACTGGGGGGCTACAGTAGAGCAGAATGACCCCTTGCTCAAGCCAGCAACCTTCGGCTCAAGCCAGTGACCATGGGGTTATGTCTATGATTCCACACTCAAGCCAGCGACCCTGCGCTCAAGCTGGTGAGCCCGTACTCAAGCCAGTGATCTCAGGGTTTTGAACCTGGGTCCTCTGTGTCCCAGTCCAATGCTCTATCCACTGCTCCAACACCTGGTCAGGCTTTTCTGCTTTCAATATGTGTTTTAGTTGAAGGTTAGACACGATTGATTTTCTTTTCTTTTAGTTTCTTATACGTCAGGTAATTTTAAAATTTGTTCAGTACTCTTGGGGGTCAGCTCCAGTCTAAATTCATAACTTTTTCTATAGTTGAGAATCTCTGCTTCTATTTTACACATGTTGTGGCCAAAAGGTCATATTTATGGCAAGACAGATATGGTCCTTTTCATTCTAAGATATCCTTCAGCCACAAATTTATTTGTTTTTTTTGTGTGTTTGTATGTTTCCATAGCAAGGAAAATGGCGTTTGTTTTTGTTCTTCCACATTTCTGGTCCCCTTGAGCTCTGCAAGCATCCGACCAGGGCCCAGCCCAGGCTGAAAGCTGCAAATGGGGGAAATGATTCACTGTAGTCCTTCTTCAACTCCTCCGGGCTGTACCCCTCACCACAGCCTGTGTTCTTTCTGCAGCTTATTTGCATAGTTAGAGAGTTGTTTCTTGTAGAGAAGTCCTTTAAGAGGGTCTTCAATAATTATTAACACATGTGGAAAGGAAACTTTGTTAATTATATGTTCAATCAATCTTTGAAAATAGAATTTCTAAAAAAATTAAATTAAAAAGAAAAATTAATAGAAGAAATATTTAGTTAACTAATTGTCAAAGATTTCAGTTTTTGGTGAAAATTTTTTTTCCCTATATTTTCTTATACCTAATAGCTGAAGTTGTTTTCATGATGGTGTTGATTGTCTTCAAATTTTGGATCACCTGATGGTCTGTTTCTAGTTATTACTATTATTATTATTATTTTTTTTTTTTGGTATTTTTCTGAAGCTGGAAACGGGGAGAGACAGTCAAACAGACTCCCGCATGCGCCCAACTGGGATCCACCCGGCACGCCCACCAGGGGCGATGCTCTGCCCACCGGGGGCGATGCTCTGCCCCTCCCGGACGTCGCTCTGCCATGACCAGAGCCACTCTAGCGCCTGGGGCAGAGGCCAAGGAGCCATCCCCAGCGCCTGGGTCATCTTTGCTCCAATGGAGCCTTGGCTGCGGGAGGGGAAGAGAGAAACAGAGAGGAAGGAGGGGGGGGTGGAGAAGCAAATGGGCGCTTCTCCTATCTGCCCTGGCCGGGTATCGAACCCAGGTCCCCCGCACGCCAGGCCGACGCCCTACCGCTGAGCCAACCGGCCAGGGCCTATTATTATTATTTTTTGGCTTTTGATTATTTGTTCTTGTCTCTGATATTCATGGTGATTGCTTATTAAATATCAAACTATGTGTCAAAAATTACCAGATAATTTGAATAATGTTATCTTCCTCCATAAAGAACAATTTTTTTTCTCAGTCAGGAATTTAGTGTATGGCAGCTTAATTTCATCCTATCAAGGAAAATAGACTATTATAAGTACTAGGTGATTAAATTGGTGCCTACTTGTCATAAATGTGTATATGTTAAGGATCTAAACTTGAAATCTGGGGAACTTATTTCTTCTTAGGTGGTCTTCCTACTCCAATTTTAATCTCCCTATCACCTGAAACTGCTGAAATATATGTGTATCTCTTTAAACTGTTAACAATATCTTTTACTTGATTTTTTTTCAGTCTGTTACTTTGTATATATGCAGGTTTAAATTGATAAATGTCTCAGGGGGATATTACATAAATAACTGTGGACTAATTTATATTCTGAAGTTCCTTATTCTTCAGGTTCACAGTCCCTCAATCCAAGTAAATGTAGTAGTCTTCACCTCAAATTTTTTCTGCCTAGTTGTAGGTGATACTGCTGCAATCTCGGAGCCTCTGTTTATTTCTATGTTTCTAGCATTACAAATTATCAAATGGCCTGAGGGAAAAAGTGGCAGTGAATGTATGATTTATCTTAATTTATTAACTTTTTCCAGCTTCCTAGGTAGGCATTCAAGTCTTGGCTGCTGGATAATCTCCAATGCCTTCAAACACCTGTTTTGTTTATTGTTTCAGCTTTTAGAATTGTTATTGCTGTGAGACTTAGTCTAAACAAACTCCTCTGTCATAGCATGCAGTAATAATCTTTCAAAGTATTTGGTATAATATATTTTATTCTTTGGAATCAGGAAGCAATATACATTTAAGCCCTTTAAATTTCAACATTCGCTCTATTTGAATTCATTTTATTCATGCTTGCAAACTGCCAATTCTCATCTCCTTCTTGGAACCCCATGTTATAACGGCCGGCATTCACATCCTGCTCTGCTACTTCCTTACCACCTTCCCCACAGTTAGCTGCTCAAGAGACAGGTGTGCCCTGTCTTAAGGCTTAGAGGTGGGGCTTTACTGTTTGGCTCTGCACAATCTGGATGCATTGCTTTCTAGCTTGATATAATGATTGTCTTCCTTCACCACCCCTAAACCAACTGCAAAACCTGTGCCATTCATCTATAATTTGGTGATTATACCCCAAATTAACATTTCTTATAGTAGTAAATTAGTGATAGCTGAAAAATAAATAGCCTCACAGTCTCAGGAGAAGTTTTGTTTCTTGCTAATGTCACATTCTGATGTGGATAGGTTAACTGTCATAGAGACTTCTCCTTTAAGCGATGACTAAGGGATTCATGTTTTTAATACTTTATGGCCCACTATCCTCTAAAGCTGTGTGGGGTTGGACCAGGCGGTAGTGCAGTGGATAGAGCATCAGACTGGGATGCAGAGGACCCTGGTTCGAGACCCTTAGGTCGCCAGCTTGAGTGCGGACTCATCTGGTTTGAGCAAAGCTCACCAGCTTGGACCCAAGGTCGCTGGCTTGAGCAAGGGGTTACTCAGTCTGCTGTAGTCCCACAGTCAAGGCATATATGAGAAAGCAATCAATGAACAACTAAGTGCCACAACGAAAAAAAAAAATTGATGCTTCTCATCTCTTTCCCTTCCTGTCTGTCTGTCCTATCTAACTCTCTCTCTGTCTCTGTCAAAAGAAAGAAAGAAAGAAAGAAAAAAGCTGTGTGGGCTGTCCACTGCAGGGTACTAGTCTTATACGACTGCTTAAATTTAATTTAAATTAATTAAAATTATGAAAAATTTTTAAAATTCTTTTTTTTTTTTTCATTTTTCCGAAGGTGGAAATGGGGAGACAGTCAGACAGACTTCCGCATGCGCCCGACCGGGATCCACCCGGCATGCCTACCAGGGGGCGATGCTTTGCCCCTCTGAGGCGTCACTCTGTTGCATCCAGAGCCATTCTAGCACCTGAGGCAGAGGCCACAGAGCCATCCCCAGCGCCCGGGCCATCTTTGCTCCAATGGAGCCTCGCTGCGGGAGGGGAAGAGAGAGACAGAGAGGAAGGAGAGGGGGAGGGGTGGAGAAGCAAATGGGCACCTCTCCTGTGTGCCCTGGCCGGGAATCGAATCCGGGACTCTTGCACGCCAGGCCAACACTCTACAGCTGAGCCAACTGGCCAGGGCCTAAAAATTAATTCTTAATTCCTCAGTCTCACTAGCTATATTTCAAGTACTCAGTATCCATGTGAGGCTAGTGGTGAATGTATTGGACAGTACAGATATGGAATCTCTCCTTGACTGCAAAAATTTCTCTGATTCAGTGCTTCTGTAGTGTCCTAAAATTCTCTGCTAGATCCATCCCTCTGGCCACTCAACAAATTAAGAAAGTCATTAGTAATCTAGCAGGGTGTTACACGACCATATCTAGAAGTAGGTACATCACTTTGTATTACATTCTATTGGGCAGATATCAGTTAAATAGACCTTCTTACCTGTAAAATTGATCTGCCTACTTCAAAATAGAAGACAAAACTAGCAAACAACTAGTCTCTTTCATATACTTACAGCATTATTTTAGAAAGGTAGAAAAATGAAAACGAGAATATTTAGCAGGCTGCATGGATGATAGTCAAAGAGAAGGAAAAGAAAGGAAGAGGAAAGTTTTAGGTTTCTGGCTTACACCAATGGGTATATAAAGGTGAAATTTACTAAGATAAGGAGATATATAAACATATGTAGGTCAAAAGTACAGCTTGAGCATACCTTGGAAACATGAGGGCAGATGTTTAATAAGCAGTTAAATATATAGACATGAGGCTCAAAGGACAAATATAACTAGAAGATCCACATTTGAGAGTTATTAAAACACAGTAGGTATTAGATCATTTATAATTTATGAGACTGCTAAGAGTAAAATTCTAGATAGGGAGTAAGATAGAATGCTCAGAACGGAAACTCAAGGAGCTACAGTAATCAGAGGTTTGGTACATGAGAAAGAAATGCAAGGCAGAGTGTCTGAGAGCAAAGAAAAGCAAAAGTATAGACTTAAGGAAGCCAAAACAAGAATGTTTTTAGAAAGTAAGACTCTTCATTGTGCAAATAATGCGAAGAGCTCTAAATGGCAATGATTAAAAATTTCTATGAACTATTTCCCTAAAAATGTTTGTTGTTACAAAAGTAATAATTATTGTAATATCTAAATAACATTTTTAGGGTGCTGATATATCTTTATTTCTGTCTATCAAGAACTATATATAAATTGCACCAATATCGTGGTTTGCCTTTCTCAACCTGCATAGCTTTTATGTGCAAATGGTTTTTGACTTAATTTAGAAATTTTCTATCTTAAACTCAGTTATAGCTCTAGGAAACATCTGATATATGTAATTTCTAGAATCACTGTTAATTTGTGGGTTTTAGAAAAAAAATATTCTCCTATTGAAATAATTTGCCTTGATATGAACCGACTAAAGCATCAAAATGAATATAGGTTCTTGTACTTTTATTTTTTTATCTTATTTTTATTAATTTTAATGCAGTGACATTGATAAATCAGGGTACATATGTTCTGAGAAAACATCTCCAGATTATTTTGACCTTTGATTATGCTGCATACACCTCACCCAAAGTCAAATCGTCCTCTGTCTCCTTCTATCTGGTTTTCTTTGTGCCCCTATCCTACCCCCCCTTCTCCTTCCTCGCCCCCTCCCCACCCCTCCACCCCACTCCCTGTTACCATCACATTCTTGTCCATGTCTCTGAGTCTCATTTTTATGTCCCATCTATGCATGGGTTCAAATAGTTCTTAGTTTTTTCTGATTTACTTATTTCACTCTGTATAATGTTATCAAGGTCCATCCATGTTATTGTAAATGATCCGATATCATCATTTCTTATGTCATAATTTCGTATTTCATAGTATATATGTACTAAAGCTTTTTAATCCACTCGTCCTCTGACGGACACTTGGGCTATTTCCAGATCTTCGCTATTGTGAACAATGCTGTTATAAACATGGGGGTGCATTTCTCCTTCTGGAACCATTCTATGGTGTCCTTGGGGTATATTCCTAAAAGTGAGATGGCTGGGTCAAAAGGCAGTACGATTTTCAATTTTTTGAGGAATCTCCGTACTGTTTTCCACAGAGGCTGCACCAGTCTGCATTCCCACCAGCAGTGTAGGAGGGTTCCCTTTTCTCCACATCCTTGCCAGCACTTATTCTGTGTTGTTTTGTTGATGAGCACCATTCTGACTGGTGTGAGGTGATATCTCACTGTGGTTTTAATTTGCATTTCTCTAATGAATAGTGATGTTGACCATTTTTTCATATGCTTATTGGCCATCTGTATATCCTCTTTGGAGAAGTGTCTATTCTTTTCTTTGGCCCATTTTTTGATTGGATTGTTTGTCTTTCTGGTGTTGAGATTTACAAGTTCTTTATAAATTTTGGTTATTAACCCCTTATCAGATGTACTGTCATATATGTTCTCCAATTGTGTAGTTTGTCTTTTTATTGTGTTCTTATTGTCTTTGGCCGTGCAAAAGCTTTTTAGTTTGATATAGTCCCATTTGTTTATCCTGTCTTTTATTTCCCTTGCCCGTGGAGATAAATCAGCAAATATATCACTGTGAAAGATGTCGAAGAGCTTAATACCTATGTTTTCTTATAAGATGCTTATGGTTTCAGGCCTTACATTTAAGTCTTTTATCCATTTTGAGTTTATTTTTGTGAATGGTATAAGTTGGTGGTCTAGTTTCATTTTTATGCAGGTTGCTGTCTAATTTTCCCAACACCATTTGTTGAAGAGGCTGTCTTTACTCCATTGTATGCCCTTACCTCCTTTGTCAAATATCAATTGTCCATAGAGCTGTGGGTTTATTTCTGGGTTCTCTGTTCTGTTCCACTGATCTATATGCCTGTTCTTATGCCAGTACCAGGCTGTTTTGAGTATAATGGCCTTGTGGTATAGTTTGATATCAGGAAGTGTGATACCTCCCCCTTTATTCTTCTTTTATAAGATTGCTGAGGCTATTCGTGTTCTCTTTTGGTTCCATATAAATTTTTGGAATATGTGATCTATATCTTTAAAGTATGTCATTAGTATTTTAATTGGTATTGCATTGAATTTATAAATTACTTTGGATAATTTTAATGATGTTTATTCTTCCTAACCATAAGCATGGTATATGCTTCCATTGTTTGTATCTTTCTTGATTTCTTTTATCAATGCTTTGTAATTTTCTGAGTACAAGTCTTTAGTCTCCTTGGTTAAATGTACTCCTAGGTACTTTTATTTTTTTGGTTGCAATAGTGAAGGGGATTGTTTCCTTAATTTCTCTTTCTGACTGTTCATTCTTGGTGTATAAAAATGCCTCTGATTTCTGAATATTAATTTTATCTCCTGCCACCTTTCTGAATTCATTTATCAGGTCCAGTAGTTTTTTGACTGAGACTTTAGGATTTTCTATATACAATATCATAGCATCTGCAAATAATGATAACTTTACTTCTTTTTTTCCAACTTGAATGCATTTTATTTCTTCTTGTCTGATTGCTGTGGCTAGGACTTCCAGGACTATGTTAAATAAGAGTGGTGAAAGGGGGCACCCCTGCCTTGTTAATCAATCTTAAGGGGATTGCTTTTAATTTTTGCCCATTGAGTATGATGTTGGCTGTGGGTTTGTCATAGATGGCTTTAATCATGTTGAGGTATGTTCCCTGTATTCCCACTTTGCTGAGAGTTTTGATCATGAACGGGTGCTGGATTTTATCAAATGCTTTTTCTGCATCTATTGAAATTATCATGTGGTTTTTCTCCTTCCTTTTGTTTATGTGATGAATAACATCGATAGATTTGCAAATATTGTACCAGCCTTGCCTCCCAAGAATAAATCCCACTTGATTATGGTGTATGATTTTTTCCATATATTGTTGGATCCGGTTTCCTAATATTTTGTTGAGGATTTTAGCATCTATATTCATCAGGGATATTGGCCTATAATTTTCTTTCTTTGTGTTGTCTTTGCCTGGTTTTGGCATCAGAATTATGCTCGCCTCATAAAACGAGCTTGGAAGTCTTCCTTCCTCTTGATTTTTTTTGAAATAGCTTGAGAAGGATAAGGGTTAGTTTTTCTTTGAATATTTGGTAGAATTCATTTATGAAGCCATCTGGCCCAGGACTTTTCTTTGTTGGGAGTTTTTTGATAATTCTTTTGATCTCATTTGGTGTAATCGGTCTGTTTAGGTTTTCTGATTCTTCCAGATTGATTTTTGGAAGATTGTATGTTTCAAGGAATTTGTCCATTTCATCTAGGTTGTCTCGTTTTTTGGCATACAGTTCTTCATACTATTTTCTTACAATCCTTTGTATTTCTGTTGTGTAAGTTGTTATTTCTCCCCTCTCATTTCTAATTTTATTTATTTGAGTCCTCTCTCTCTTTTTCTTGGTGAGTCTAGTTAAAGGTTCATCAATCTTGTTTACCTTTTCAAAGAATCAGCTCCTAGTTTCATTGATCCTCTGTATTGTTTCTTTAGTCTCTATGTCATTTATTTCTGCTCTGATCTTTATTATTTTCTTCCTTGTACTACATTTAGGCTTTACTTGCTGTTCTTTTTCTAGTTCTTTTAGATGCAGGGTTAAGTTGTTTATTTGAGCATTTTCTAGCTTCTTAAAGTGTGCCTGTAGTGCTAGGAACTTCCCTCTCAGTACTGCTTTTGCTGTGTCCCATAAATTTTGAGTGGTTGCATGCTCATTATCATTCATTTCTAGGAATTTTTTTATTTCTTCTTTGATCTCATTCTTAATCCATTCATCATTTAACAACATGCTATTTAGTTTCCATGTGTTTGAGAATTTTTGAGCTTTTCTATTATGGTTGATTTCTAGTTTCATGTCATTGTGATCAGAGAAAGTGCTTGATATGATTTTAATCTTCTTAAATTTGTTGAGACCACTTTTGTGCCCTAACATGTGGTCTATCCTAGAGAATGTACCATGAGCACTTGAAAAGAATGTATATTCTGCTGCTTTAGGGTGAAAGGTTCTGAAGATATCTATTAAATCGAGTTGATCTAGTGTGTCCTTTAAGTCTGCTGTTTCTTTGTTAATTTTCTTTCTTGAGGATCTATCTAGTGATGTTAGTGGGGAATTAAAATCTCCTATTATTATCGTGTTGCTATTGATCTCGCTCTTTATATCCATCAAAGTCTGCTTTATATATTTAGGTGCTCCTATATTAGGTGCGTACATATTTATAGTAGTTATATCTTCCTGTTGGATTGCTTCCTTTATCATTATGTAATGTCCTTCTTCATCTCTTACTATGGTCTTTGTTTTAAAGTCTATTTTATCTGATATAAGTATTGCTACCTCAGCTTTTTTTTCATTTCCATTTGCATGAAATGTTTTGTTTTTTTCATCCTTTTACCTTCAACCTATGTGCATCTTTTGTTTTAAGGTGTGTCTCTTGTAGACAGCATATGTACGGGTCCTGTTTTCTTATCCATGCAGCTACCCTATGTCTTTTGATTGGATCATTTAATCCATTTACATTTAAGGTTATTATTGATATGTAGTTGTTTATTGCCATTTTGTTTTTTAAAGCTGTATTCCTCTTTTGCTATATTCTTTTCCCACTTTGATCTGTTTACACCATGCCCCTTAACATTTCCTGCAGCATTGGTTTGGTTGTAATTTATTCCTTGAGTTTTGTTTTTGTCTGGGAAACTTTTTATTTCTCCTTCAATTTTAAATGACAGCCTTGTTGGATAAAGTAGTCTTGGTTGTAGATTCTTGTTCTGCATTACTTTGAATATTTCTTGCCATTCCCTTCTGGCTTCAAGTGTTTCTGTTGAGAAGTCTGATTTCATCTTTATGGGGGCTCCTTTGTATGTGAGAACCTTTTTTTCTGTCGCAGCTTTTAGTTTATCTTTATCATTTAGCTTTGGTATTTTAATTATGATGTGTCTTGGGGTAGGTTTCTTTGGGTTTCTCTTTAATGGAGTCCTCTGTGCTTCTTGAATTTATGAGAGTTTCTCCTGCATTAATTTAGGGAAGTTCTCAGCTATGATATGATGGAGCAAAGCTTCTATCCCTTGTTCTTTTTCTTCTTCTTCAGGAACCCCTATGATGCAGATGTTATTTCTCTTTATGTTGTCACAGAGCTCTCTAAGAGTTTCCTCAGACTATTTGAATCTCTTTTCTTTTTTCTTCTCTGCTTTCATGCCTTCATTCCAGTTGTTCAACTTGCTGATTCAATCCTCAGCTCTATCTATCCTATTTTTAATTCCTTCCATTGTGGTCTTCATTTCTGATATTGTATTTGTCATCTTCAACTGATCTTTTTTTAAATATTTCAATATTCTTTTTTATACTTGCTATTTCTTTATTTAAGTGTTCATGATGACCATCCATTGTCATTCTAAGACCCCTAAGCATCCTTACAATCATTTTTTAAACTCCACATCCGGAAGTTTGATTATTTTCATATCACTCAGTTCATCTCCTGAAGGTGTCTCTTGTGGTTTCATTTGGATTGCACTTCTTTTTCTTCTCATTGTGTCTGTGTGTTTGGGTGTTTTCTTTGTATAGCTGGTTGAGTCTAATCTTGGTGTTTTCTGCCTTTAGTTTTCACTTGTGTTGTTTCTAGGTCTTCTTGTGTTGGCATCAGCTATTATTTGTAATCCACTTTCCGATTTGGACCACTTGAAGTCTTGATTTGTTTTTTTTCTTAACAGGTGATTGTCTTATTTGCTGATCTCAGCAGGGGGCTTATTTGAAACTGTATCCAGGAATGCAGTGGGTGTGACCTGAGGCTCTGAAGTCCTCTTCTGCCAGTTAATCTCTCTGGGGGTGGGTTGCTTTCTCAGCTTCAGTAGGGGAAGGTGTATCTCAGATCTGCATGGAGACCTGAGTTACTGCCCCTCCTCCCCACTTCTTGTTTTCAGCTGTGTCTTGTTGCACTGATTGGAGCTGGGGAGATGTCTGTATCTCTGTGACCTGGAAGTACTTTTGTATTTTTCTTTGTGGAAGGATCAGCCCCTCCCCCAGTTATAGCCACCTCCAGCACTGAATGAGTTAGCTTTTCATATCATCACCTGTATTCCTCTCCCCCTCACTATCCGTCTCTCTCCCTCTCCTTTCTTTTTGGAAGACAAGCAGGCCCTTTCAACACACCTCGTTTCCTGGTCACCAGGCACATGGCCATGGGCAGTATTTACTGCTCTTTTCCTTGGAGTGAGAGCCCAGCCTCACCTCCCCACTTTGTTCCTGTAAGCAGGGGAGATTCAGGCGCTCCCTACCAGGTTTGTTATGGCTTTTTCTTTGCTCCTTCGTTTTTAAAATCTGTTCTTTTAGTCCAGATTTGATTTTTCATGCTGATTGTTCATATATTAGTTTATAATTCAGTTTGGTGGTGTGAGCTGGGAGTCTGTGTGTCTGCCTACTCCGTTGCCATCTTCAGGTCTCTGTACTTTATTAAATATAGTGGTAAATAATAAATTATTTATAATCAAGGGGCATTAATAGGACTGTTATACTTATAGACTAAATAAGAGAAAATAGTCCCTTACCTTAGTTTTTTAAAAACAGACATTTCTCAGTGGCAGTTTGTTCTGAAGATTGTGAAAGGATAAAGTTCATTTGAGGCCATATGCTCTCCTTAATCTCACTGCTTCATAAACTAGAAATATTAAAAGTACTCACTTAAGAACTATGTAGTTACAAAACTGTTGAAGTGTCTGCAGATGAATGCCAAGAGGTTATCCCACAGTGAAAATAATTGGATGCCCCAGAGGTTAGCATTTGTTTCTATTTTTGAGCGTCTGTTTACTTATCTCATTCCCAACTTTTCTATCTTCTAAAATCCTCTTAAAAACTAAAGTATCAGCATGGTGACTTTAAAAAGAAAAAAAAAAGGCTGAGAAAGAATGCTGTGCAAACTGAGTAGAAAAAATGCATTGTGGTTAAAATGTGTTGTATAACTATCTTTTTACTCATTCTTTCAACCGTGAGTCATTTGAAGGAATACTAATATTTTTTTATAAAGCAGAACTATAAATTACTAGAAACCCATATCAATACTACATATTATAGATCACGTATAACAACTAACACTGCATTCCAACTTACTATTAACATGTGATCTACTCTCACATGATTCCAGGCCATTAAAATATACATAGCATAAAAAATCCAGTATTTTTTATTCTTATAATCATAATGGTAGTATGTGTTGGCTTGGCATGTGCTTATATGATTGTTCTTTTCCAAAACAAAAAATAGAGACATTCATTTCCATTATTCTATACCAAAAAAGTGACAGTGTGTGTTCTTTGATGCAAGTATTTTAGACTTTCTAAAAATGCTTGTGATATTTAAAGTCTTTCACTAAGAGAATCTATATATAATAATATATAAATATGTAACAAATGTATACTTTAAAAAATGCATTTTATATTTATATATATTTACACACACACAGAGCCATGATTACCAAATATTTGAAGTAAGTACAAACAATTTCTGCAATAATAATAATAATGATGATGATGATAGTAATAAAAAAAAAGAGATTACTGGGTTCTTTACCTGGTATCATCTTTAAAATACATGTTCATCTCTCATTCTCCTACAATCTGACTTGAAAATCTTAGAGTAAGAACTGATATAAACTGATGCAATGCAAGGCTGGGATTCAATTAAAGAAGGTGAAAATATTTATCTTTGGATAAATTCTTAAATATTGCACAAATCTTGATTAATGTGGAGTGTATCATTATAATTGTTAAATTAATATTTAATGGTCCTACTTGCATACTTCCTAACATAATGGCCCTAGAATCCAACTACTTAAGATCAAACGTGGCTCCAATATTTATCCTTATTATGTGACCATGAACAAGTTATTTTACCTGTGGTTCAATTTTTTTCCTTAGGAAAATAGAGGAAATTTATTAGTGTAAATTCTTCAGAATTAGATGTTACAGGATGAGTAAGGTGCTTGAACAATTCCTCTTCCATAATCAGCCTAGGTCATTGTTGCTTTTGTCTCTTAATTTTAATAAACACACTTTGGAAACTATTAAAATATACCAAAAACAATAAAAAATTACTGTATAAAATTTATTGTAGAAATTTGAAAATATTTCATATTGCCAAAAGCCAATGCATTTGTTCTGAATAAAATATAACAGCACATTTTAAAATATTTTTAATGCATTTTAATATAGAGAAAGAGAATACTTTTTTAAAAGATTTTTAAAAATCTCAAGCAGTTGGCCACTTCACGTAATAATATATAAATTAATTTTTATTAACAAGAGTTTAATTAGAGGTATATACCACACATTATCACCTTAAATTGCTATAAAACACCTTCCCTAAAAAATTTAATATGAAAGCATGATAGATAAAAAAAATTCAAAATTAGATAGAAAAAATATTTTATTGTTTGCAGGTGATATGAATCTTTAAAAAATTTTATAAATGCAATTACTTATAGATTTGCTCTAAGTAGACAGTAAAGGAGCTATTGACTCAATTTAGAATAAATTTTTTTCTGATTTTAAAAAAGAAACCAAAACTATCAGAAAAGATTTTATAAGTAAGCTAAATTTAGATAAATAAACAATATAATATTTAAAATAAAACTTACAATATGCAGATATCTTTTGACATAAAACTACAAACTTCGGCCCTGGCCGGTTGGCTCAGCGGTAGAGCGTCGGCCTAGAGTGCAAAGGACCCGGGTTCGATTCCCGGCCAGAGCACATAGGAGAAGCGCCCATTTGCTTCTCCACCCCTCCGCCGCACCTTCCTCTCTCTCTATTCCCCTCCCGCGAGCAAAGATGGCCCGGGCGCTGGGGATGGCTCTGTGGCCTCTGCCCTAGGAGCTAGAGTGGCTCTGGTTGCAACATGGCGACGCCCAGGATGGGCAGAGCATCGCCCCCTGGTGGGCAGAGCATGGCCCCATGGTGGGCGTGCCGGATGGATCCCGACTGGGCTCATGCAGGAGTCTGACTGTCTCGCCCTGTTTCCAGCTTCAGAAAAATGCAAAAAAACAACAACAACAACAAAAATACAAACTTTACTAAAAAAACAAAAAAATATTTTGTTATATAGATAGTCTATGTTAATAAATAGAAAGAATTAGCATGAGAATAATTTGTAATAATGATAATAGTTAACATATTGAGTGGTTTGTGGCAGAAAGTAAACTCTCTGGCTTAACATCAGTTAACGCATATATTACTCTTAGCAGTCCTATGAGGCAGATGTTTCTGTAATCTCTAATTTAAGAAGGAAATTGAGACACAGAAGGAGCTGAGCTAACTTGCTTCTTTTATACAACCAGAAAGGGATTGAGGAAAGATACAAACACAGCTAAATGTACACAGTCACCTCACACTGTCATGATGAACATTTATCTAAACTGTCCTGTAATTTTAATCAAATTTACAACAAAGTTTTGTAAAACTAAATGTGCTAATTTTAGAGTTATCTAGAATAATTGGCATAGCACAAACAACTTAAAGTTTACAAAATATGATGCAATAATTGCCAATTCTTGAATATTATCATGAAAAAATAAAGAAACTGTATTACTTTAAAGAGTAGGATCATTGTCCCAAGAGAAAAGGAAAATTCAATCAAGAGAACAGAAAACATGTCAGCAATATATTTTTAAAATATCCTTATCTTCACATTTTGAACTAATGATAAAATAAAGCGATTAAAATGTAAATTATACAGTAACACACGAAAAACACATATTAGTAAATATTTGACTTTTTACTGATTCTTTATAAAATCTTTACCCTTATTGTGATAAAATTCTTTCAAAAGGCATACATAGCCTGACCAGGCAGTGGCACAGCAAATAGAGCATTGGACTGGGATGCGGAGGACCCAGGTTCGAGACCCCAAGGTCGCCAGCTGGAGCGCAGGCTCATCTGGCTTGAGCAAAAAGCTCACCAGCTTGGACCCAAGGTCGCTGGCTCAAGCAAGGGGTCACTCTGTCTACTGAAGGCCCACGGTGAAGGCACATATGAAAAAGCAATCAATAACAACTAAGGTGTTGCAACGAAAAACTGATGATTGATGGTTCTCATCTCTCTCCGTTCCTGTCTGTCTGTTCCTATCTATCTCTCTCTCTGACTCTCTCTCTCTCTCTCTATTTCTGTAAAAAAAATGGCATACATAGGTGGGACACAAAATTAAGACTCATAGACAAAGACAGGGGTTCTGTGGTTACCAGGGGGAAGGGAAGGGTGGAAAGGGAGAGGAGTGGGGGAAGGGGAGGGGCTTAAAGAGAAACAAAATATAGGGTGACAGAAGATGATTTGACCTTGGGTGATGGGTATACAACGTAATCAACTGTCCAAATGATGTGGAGATGTTTTCTCTAAATCTATATACTCTGGTTGACCAATATCACCCTGTTAAATTTAATTGTCTAAAAAAAATCAAAGAGTAATTAAACTTATTACAGAGATAAAAAAATCAATAGGCAAAGTTCAAATTTAATTGATAACTTATAAGTTTTAAAAAGCTTTCTTTCATCCATTTTAAGTTTATTTTTGTGAATGGTGTAAGTGGTGGTCTAGTTTAATTTTTTTTCAGGGAGCTGTCCAATTTTCCCATCACCATTTGTTAAAGAGTCTGTCTTTACTCCATTGTATGCTCTTACCTCCTTTGTCAAATATCAATTGTCCATAAAGGTGTGGGTTTATTTCTGGGTCCTCTGTTCTATTTCATTGATCTGTATGCCCATTCAAATGCTAGTTGCAAGCTGTTTTGAGTACAATGGCCTGTAGTATAACTTGATATCAGGAAGTGTGATACCCCCCACTTTATTCTTCTTTTTCAAGATTGCTGAGGCTTTTCATTTTCTTTTTTGGTTCCATATAAAGTTTTGGAATTTTGTTCTATATCTTTGAAGTATGCCATTGATATTTTAATAGAAATTGCATTGAATTTATAAATTGCTTTGGGTAATATAAAAATTTTAATGATGTTTATTCTTCCTATTCATGAACATGGTATATGCTTCCACTTCTTTGTTTCTTCCTTGATTTCTTTTATCAATGTTTTATAATTTTCCGAGTACAAGTCTTTAGTCTCCTTGGTTAAATGTACTCCTAGGTACTTTATTTTTTTGTTTGCAATAGTGAAGGGGATTTTTCTTAATTTCTTTTTCAGACAGTTCATTGTTGGTGTATAAAAATGCCTCTGATTTTGGAATATTAATTTTATATCCTGCCACCTTGCTGAATTCATTTATCAGGTTCAATAGTTTTTAGACTGAGACTTTAGGGTTTTCTATATACAATATCATATCATCTGCAAATAATGATAGTTTTACTTCTTATTTTCCAATTTGAATGCCTTTTATTTCTTTTTCTTGTCTGACTGCTGTGGCTAGAACTTCCAGAACTATTTCTGTATAAGTGTGGTAAAAGGGTACACCTCTGCCTTGTTCCTGATCTTAAGGGAATTGCTTTTAATTTTTGCTCATTAAGTATGATGTTGGCTGTGGGTTTGTCATGGTTTGTCATACATGACCTTTATCATGTTGAGGTATGTTTCCTGTATTCCCACTTTGCTGAGAGTTTTGATCATAAATGGGTACTGTATTTTATCAAATGTTTTTTCTGCATCTATTGATATTATCATGTGGTTTTTCTCCTTCTTTTTGTTTATGCGATGAATCACATTGACTGATTTGTGAATATTGTACCAGTCTTGCCTCCCCAGAATACATGGACCTGGAAACTATTATTTTAAGTGAAATAAGCCAGGAAGAGAAAAAAAATATTATGTGAACTCACTCATTTGAGGAATTCAATGAACAATCTGAACAGAGGAATGGAATAGAGACAGAGGCAGGATCAAAGGGACTAGAGGGAAAGCAAACAGAGGAAAAGGGGATGATAGGATGAAATAATCCTGGAGGGAAGGGGGAGGGTGTTGCAGGGAGGGGAACAAGGGGGATGTTGAGGGGAACACAGGGGAGGGGGGATGCATTCAAGGAAACACTAGAATCTATGTAAACACAATAAATTAAAATCAATTTAAAAGTCTTTCTTTCTTTTAACTTAAGATACATTTGATCCACTTTAGTGATTCATAATAGACTTATGGGTGATTAAGTTGGCCTAAAATTAAGGAACAACTATAGAAAAAATTTATTCAAGGATAACTTTCCTAGAGGATCTAATTGCAAATATTCTCTATAATTAAACTGTTGTGAATGTTGACTTGTTTTATTTTTAAATTTTTATTTATTTAATCAAACAGTTATTGGGGGTAACATTAGTTAATAACATTATATTTTTTCAGGTATATGAATTTACATTCCAACATCTTTGTGCTCTATTGCATGCTCACCACTGAAGTCAACTTTCTTTCCATTACCATATATTTGAACCCCTTGACTCACTTTACCTTCCTCCTATGTCTTTCCCCCTCTGGTAAATGTTAGCAAAGTCAGGTAGGTAGATATTGATGCATAAAGAGAGCAAAGGGACTTGGAAATCAAATTTGAAATAAAATTTTATAAAACTTGGAAAGCTTGCTTTTAGTAAGATGGTTTTGGCATTCTATTTAGCTTAATTGCTAGAAGCCTATAGCACTCACAGGCTAATTAGTCCATTGTGTCCTCAGAGCCCATGTGCCCTTAGCCGCCCTGACTTGGGTTTGGGAAGAATTTCCTCAAGGCATTGCCATTGGATGCTGGCAAAGCAAGAAGAAAATTCTTCCTCTTTAAGACAGGCACATTGGAAGTCAGAATGGCAGCCACAGAGGCTTGTCAGTCTCCTCTAGAAGAAGAATCTGATTGGTTCGAGATAGGAGTCAATGCAAGCCTGCAAATTTTAAGGAGCCTGATTGGTTAGATTAAAAGAAAGTTAGTACTTCCTAGCCCCCAAAATATAAACTCTGGTTTAACAGAGATTCAGCTCTTATTTACTTTTTTATGCCCTTCTCTCTGCCTTTTTGCTTGCAAAGTGTTGGCCCCATTTGCTCCCATGCTCTCATGGGCTGGCAGCCAGACAATCTCCAAAATATAGGCTTTGAGCAGCACCTAGGCTAGACTAAGCTTTGATATGGCTAAACCATGGCATAGAATATCTGGACTTTGGTTTTTACACTGGTCTTAATGAAGACAAGACTGGACTTTTTCCTTCATGTGACAAATGGAAACAGGACATTGGATAACTGTGAGCAACCTTCTGTTTCAACCCAGAATAAATCTTACTACAACAGCCTAACTTCTAAAAATGTAGATCTTATAAAATAGTTTTTATTTGACATATACAAGAACCACATTTTCACTGACAGAACCAACATCATAACCACCATTTAGTTCTCTGTATCCATGAGTATATTCTTGTTTGGTTAGTTCATTTAATACCTTTTGTTTTATATCCCATAAATAAATAAAATCATACAATTTTTGTTATTTTCTAGCTGACTTATTTCATTTGGCATAATAATCTCAAGACCTAACCATGTTGTTGTAAATAGCAATAGTTCAACTTTTTTATGGCTGAGTAATATTCCACTATATATATATGTGTGTATATATGTGTGTGTGTGTGTGTGTGTGTGTGTATATATATATATATATATATATATATATATATATATATTCCATTCAGTAAAGAACTATTTTATGTGATGCTTACAGTGTTTCCATATCTAGGCTATTATAATGAATGCTGCAGCAAACATAGAGTTACATATATCTTTATGAATAAGTGTTTTCATGTTTTTCATGTAAATACCCAGAACAGGTATTGCTAACTCATATGATAGTTCTATTTTATGTTCTCAACTCCTCTGTCAAAATTAGTTGCTCATACATGTGTGGGTTTATTTCTTGGATCATTTTTGTCCCACTGGTCTATGTATCTGTTCTACCTACATGATACTGTTTTGATTCCTATAGATGTGTAGTATAGTTTAGAGTCAGGAAGTGTGATATCTCCAGCTTTGTTCTTTTTTATTCAGGATTACTTTGGCTATTTAAGGTCTTTGGCAGTTCCAAAAAAGTGTTAGAATTTTTTTATTTTATTTCTGTTAAAAATATCATTGTGATTTTGATGAAGATTTCACTGAATCTATAGATTGCTATAGGTAATATGGGCATTTTAACAATACTAATTCTACCAACCAATGAATATGGAATTATTTTTCATTTCTTTGTGTCCTTTTTAATTTCTTCCAAGAATGTCTTATAGTTTTTTGTGTATAGGTCCTTTGCTTCCTCTATTAAAGTTATTCCTAGTTATTTTATTATTTCTATTACAATTTTAAGTGGTATTGTTTTCATCACTTTTCTTTCTGATGTTTCATTGCTGGTATATAGAAATACAACAGAACTTTGTACATTGATTTTTTTAATCCTGGAACTATAATGTATTTATTATTTGTAATAGTCTTTTGGTAGAGTATTAAGGGTTTTATATATATAGAATCATTTCATCTTCAAATAATTACAAATTTACTTCTTTCTTCCCAATTTGAATGCCTTTTACAGTGATACCTTGGTTTTCATCAACAATTCCGTCTGAAAACAATCGGCGAAATCCAAAATCCAAACTGAGAAAAACAAGCCATTTATTTCCATATAAATCAATGTAAATCCAATTATTATACACAGTAATCACTCACATGTAATTGTAGTATTAGCACTGCAATCAATAAGAAAAGCACAAAAACACTGGAAAACAATGGAATTGTTTGGCTAGACACATGGGGTGATACTCATACAACTAGAAACAACACCATATAGACCAGGAAAACATGTAGGTCATGCTTTATTTTTACAAAATTAGCAGTGAAGTCACATGGGCATGCCAATGAAAAGCAAATATTTCATGGAAAAAAAAACAACAAAAAACAAAATCAACGATAACCAAAGTCAGCAAAAACTGAGGTATTACTGTATTTTTTTTTCTTGCCTAATTGCTCTGGCTAGGACTCCAGGTACTATGTTTCTGTTTTTGTTTTACTTATTGATTTTAGAGAAAGAGAAATAGAGGGAGGGAAAGAGAGATGGAGGGAAAGGGGAAAGAAGGGAGAGGAGAGAGATAGAGAGAGAGAGAGAAAGAGAGAAGAGAAAGAGAGAAGCATCAATTTGTTGTTCCACTTAGTCATACATTCATTGTTTGCCTCTTGTATGTGTACTGACCAAGGATCAAACCTGCAACCTTGGCATATAGAGACAATGCTCTAACCAACTAAGCTACACAGCCAGAGCTTGTCCCAGTACTATTGTGTATAACAGAAGTGAGAATGAGATTGTTGTCTTGCTCCTAATCTTAGAGGAAAGCTTTCAGTTTTTCACCATTAAGATGTTACTTGAGGGTTTGTCATATATGGTTTTATTATGTTGTGGTATTTTCCTTCCATACTGATTTTACTGAGTTTTAAAAATCATAAAGACATGCTCTCACTTTTTAAATGCTTTTTTCTGGTCTACTGAGGTGATCATAGATTTTTATGTTTTATTTGGTCAGTGTCATGTAGCACATTGAGTATTTGGTTGAATTCACCAGTAAAACCACCTGATTCTTAAATTTTATATTTGGGAGGTTTTTGAATACTGTTAATTTCCTTAATAATAATCAGTCTATTTAGGTTTTGCACACCTTCATTATTCAGTCTAAGATAGATAAATACTTCTAAGAATTTGTTTATTTCTTCTAAGTTGTACAATTTAGTGTTGTAAAGCCTTTCATAGTATTCTGGTATGGTCCTTTATAACTCTATGGGGCCCATTATGACTTTTCTTTCATTTCTGAATTTATTTATTTGAGTCCTCTTTTTTTTCCTTGGTTAGTCTAGCTTGAGGTTTCTCAGTATTGTTTATCTTTTTAGAGAACCAGATTTTCATTTTATTATTTCTTCTATTGTCTTATTGTTTTTTATTTTATATATTTATATTTATATTTTTATTATTTTCCATCTCCTGATTTGGGACTTTTTTTCTTCTTTGTCTAGTTCTTTCAGTGGTAACATTACATATCTTATTTTAGATTTTTCTTATTTCTTGAGATGGGTTTATATTGCTATAAACTTCTCTCTTGGTACTACTTTGTTGCATCCCCCAAATTTTGTTGTTGTATTTTTATTTTTATTTCTTTCTCTGAATATTTTGCTCTCTTATTTCTTCTTAGATGTAATAGTTGTTTAGTAGCCTGTTGTTTAATCTCACATTTTTCTGGCTTTTTCTTGCAGCTGATTTCCACTTTCATACCATTGTGTTCTGAAAATATGCTTAGTATGCTTTTCAACAATCTTTTAAAATTTATTGAGACTCAATTTCTGTTCTATATATGGTTTATATCTTTGAGAATAGTCCATGTTCACCTAAAAAATGCATATGCTGTTGTTTTGGTGATGTTTTACAAATATCAATTAAATCCATGTGTGCTAATGTGTCATTTAAAGATAACTTGTCTTTATTGACTTTCAGTCTAGATGATAAATCTATTGCTAAGTGATGTAGTAAAGCCTTCTACTATTCTACTAATATTGTTAATTTCTCTTTTAAGGTTTGTTAATAATTACTTTCTATATTTTGGTGTTCTCAGGTAGGGTTCACATATATTAATAAATGTCTTTTTGATGGATTGTCCCCATTATAATTATAGAATTTTCACCTTTGTCTTTTTTTACCTTTTTTATCTGGAAATATGTTTTGTCTGATATATGAACCACTATGGCCATTTTCCCCTGAATGTCATTTGATTGAAGTATCATCTTATAGTCATTCACTTTGAACTTTTATTTGTCCTTGGAGTTGAGATAGATCAGTTGAAAGCAATGTATAATGGGTCTTCTTTTTTAATCCATCTTGCTATTCATGCCTTTTGATTGGTGAATTCAGTCCAGTTACATTTAAGGTAATTATTAATATATAATCTTATTACCACTATTTTATCTTTTGTTTTTTGGTTGCCCTGCATCTTCACTGTTTCTTTTCCCTTATGTTACTGACTGCTATTTTAGTTCACTTGCTCTCTCTCTCTTTCTCTCTATCTTATAATATATACAATAAACAGGCAGAATATTACCAAGGAAATAGAATACCTGAATAATATTATAAACCTCTTTAAGCCTAACATAACAATATAATACTCTACTCAAAAGCAGAATTCACATTCTTCATAACTATACATAGAAGATTGCCCAATGTAGATAGAACATATAAGAGGCCAACAAATAAGACTGAATATATTTAAAAAGATTATAATCATACAAAATATGCTGTCCAACAACAAAAAATGAACTTAAAAATTAATGACAAAAACATTTTGGAAATTCATCAGTATATGTAAATGAAACAACATGCTCTTTTTTTTTTTTTGGTATTTTTCTGAAGTTGGAAATGGGGAGGCAGTCAGACAGACTCCCTCATGCGCCCGACCGGGATCCACCCGGCATGCCCACTAGGGGGCAATGCTCTGTCAATCTGGGGCATTGCTCCGTTGCAACCAGAGCCATTCTAGCATGTGAGGCAGAGGCCACAGAGCCATCCTCAGCACCTGGGCCAACTTTGCTCCAATGGAGCTTTGGCTGCGGGAGGGGAAGAGAGAGACAGAGAGGAAGGAGAAGGGGAGCAGTGGAGAAGCAGATGGGTGCTTCTCCTGTGTGGCCTGGCTGGGAATCAAACCCAGGGCTCCTGCATGCCAGGCTGATGCTCTATCACTGAGCCAACCGGCCAGGGCTGAAACAACATGCTCTTAAGTAACCAATGTGTCAATGCAGACCTCAGAGGGAAAATTAATGCATATTGTGAGATAAATAAAAATAAAGCAGCATATATCAAAACAAGTGCAATGCAGCTAAAATGTCTATATTAAAAACAAATATCTCAAATCAAAACCTAAACTTTCATCTTAAGTAGAAAATGAAAGAGCAACCAAAATCTAAAGCTAGCAGACAGAAGGAAATAATAAATATTATAGTGTACTTAACACAATAGAGAGCAAAAAATGTCAAATTAGCATAGATGTTCAGCATTATTAGTCATTAGTAAATGCATATCAAAATCACAATGACCTATTACTTCACATTCATTATTAAGGCAAAAAATGGAAAGATGGACAATAATCAGTATTGATGAGTACATGGAGAAATTGGAACACTTGTACATCACTTGTAGGAATATAAAATTGTACAGCCTCTTTGCAAATAGCATGGCAAGATAAACAGATCAAAATGGTAAAAATAGCGTTACCCTATAACTCAGCAATTCCACTTCTAAGTATATTCTCAGGAAAAACTAAAACATTGAATCACACAAAAACTTGTACATGTGTGTTCATACCAACAATGTTCATAATAGCTCCATACTAGGAACAACCCAGATGGTTATTATTATTTTTTTGTATTTTTCTGAAGTTGGAAATGGGGAGGCAGTCAGACTCCTGCATTTGCCCCACTGGGATCCACCTGGCACACCCACGAGGGGGCAATGTTCCGCCCATCTGGGGCATCGCTCTGTTGCAACCAGAGCCATTCTAGTGCCTGAGGCAGAGGCCACAGAGCCATCCTCAGTGCCCAGGCCAACTTTGCTCCAGTGAAGGGTTGGCTGCAGGAGGGGAAGAGAGAGACAGAGAGGAAGGAGAGGGGGAAGGGTGGAGAAGCAGATGGGCACTTATCCTGTGTGCCCTGGCCGGGAATCGTACCCAGGACTCCTGCACACCAGGCCAATGCTCTACCACTGAGCCAACCGGCCAGGGCCCCAGATGGTTATTAATGGAGAAAATACCATTATAATATAATATATCCATAAATAGAATAATATTTAGCCTTAAAGTGATTTAAATATTGCTATATGTTGCATCATAGGTTAATGTTGAGAACAATGTGCACATTGAATGAAAGATCCCCATATTGCATGATTCCATTGATTTGAAATATTCAGGATGGGCAAATCCATAGTAACAGAAAGTACATTAGCATTTTTTAGGGGCAGTATGGAGTAGGAGATTGGAAATAACTGCTGATAGGTAGAGGATTTTTTTTCTGTAGTGATATAAATATTCTAAAATTAGATAGAAGTGAGTATTGTACAACTTTGAAAATATACTAAAAAACTCTGAATTGAACATTTCAAAATGGATATTTTATAGCACTTATATACCAATAATGGTATTTTTAAATGTCAGTAGTTATAGATTGGAGAAGTATTTATTATAACATAGAAAACTTGGAAGGCTTTTTGTGAAATGTGACATTTTGGATGAGAATTATTATTGTAAATCTATTTATACACTTGTGTTTTTATTTTTTATAAAATAAGTGTAGAATAAGAAAGGAAGGAAGAGAGGGAAAGAATAAAGTAAGGAGGGAATGGGAAATAAGTTAATCTCTGAGAAAAATAAAATAAAAATGTCCTTGTTTAAACATTGTATTTAATTTCATAAAAGGCATTAATTCTAGTGAGTTTCTTTTTTTTTCTTTACAGAGACAGAGAGAGAGTCAGAGAGAGGGATAGACAGGGACAGACAGACAGGAACGGAGAGATGAGAAGCATCAATCATTAGTTTTTCGATGCACATTGTGACACCTTAGTTGTTCATTGATTGCTTTCTCATATGTGCCTTGACCGCGGGCCTTCAGCAGACCAAGTAACCCCTTGCTCGAGCCAGTGACCTTGGGTCAGAGCTGGTGAGCCTTGTTCAAGCCAGATGAGCCCGTGCTCAAGCTGGCGACCTTGGGGTCTTGAACCTGGGTCCTTCCGCATCCCAGTCCGACGCTCTATCCACTGCGCCACCATCTGATCAGGCATCTAGTGAGTTTCTTAATGAAGAAAAGTATTGTAGAGGAATTTGAGGCTTTTGGTGTGTTAGTTACTTGTCAACAATTATAGAACTATTAAGTATTAAATAACTACAAGACAAGTCAAGGGAAATTTGTTCTAGTGTCCATGTTCTTAACAGGAGAGAGTTTGAAGAAGATGCCGGTAAAGATAATATATTTTATCTGGATAAAACTGTTTAGGAAATAGTGTGGAATGATCAAATTAAGATGATCCATAAGAAACTAGCTATAGGTTCACTTGAAGAAAGAACAGGTAGGAGCCTGACGAGGCAGTGGTACAGGGGATAGAGTGTCAGACTGGAATGAGGAAGACTCAAGTTCAAAACACCAAGGTCACTGGCTTGAGCACAGGCTCATCTGGTTTGAGCGCAGGCTCACCAGCATGAGTGCAGGGTTGCTGCCTTGAGCATGGGATCATAGACATGACCCCATGGTTGCTGTCTTGAGCCCAAAGGTTGCTGGCTTGAAGCCCAAGGACACTAGCTTGAGCCCAAGGTTACTGACTTGAGCAAGGGTTCCCTTGCTCTGCTGTAGCCCCCCAGTCAAGGCACATACAAAAAAACAAACAAACCAGTCAATGAACAACAAGGTGCCACAAGAAAGAATTGATGCTTCTCAACTCTCTCCCTTCCTGTTTGTACCTATCTGTCCATCTCTCTGACTCTATCTCTCTGTCTCTGTTTAAAAAAAGAAAAAGAAAACCAGGATGAAAAACAAAGATGTTAAAAGCATGCGATCTCTTGCCTGACCAGGCGGTGGCGTATTGGATAGAGCATCAGACTGAGATGCAGAAGACCCAGGTTCGAGACCCCGAGGTCGCCAGCTTGAGTGTGGGCTCATCTGGTTTGAGCAAAAGCTCACCAGCTTAGACCCATGGTTGCTGGCTCCAGCAAGGGGTTACTTGGTCTGCTGAAGGCCCACGGTCAAGGCACATATGAGAAAGCAATCAATGAACAACTAAGGTGTTGCAACATGTAATGAAAAACTAATGATTAATGCTTCTCATCTCTTTCTGTCCCTGTCTATCCCTCTCTCTGACTCACTCTCTGTCTCTGTAAAAAAAAAGCATGTGATCTCTTGAATCATGTCAAAATCTATATCCAAGGTCCATCATGTATTAGTTTAATCAGGTCTTTTCTATACTAGAGGTAACAATACTATATAACTTATAAGGTCAAGTATTATATGTAAAGATTTTGTAAAAGTGTGGTTACAAACTAAGAACTGTTAGCTTTTATTTGTGGGGCTAGAATCTAGGAAAGAGATATGAAAAGGGGAAATATATCTGATTGTCATAGCTTCTCAGTCAATTGACTACCTGGTAGTGCACAGAATAATGCAGGAAGAAAATGTAGAGAGAGAATAAAGTGGAACCTGTGGAAATGTATTCTGGCTTTAATTTGATTTAGATTCATTTGGTTAAATGTATGAATCATGGCCACATTTGGTTTCAGAAGTATGAGGTTAAAATGATTCTTGCTTTATTATTATTTGGACAACTAAAAGAAGACATGATTTGCCGATAGGAATGTTTTTATAATAATTATTCCAGAAGAGTGACTATAACATGGAAAAGGCTTCGGATTGCAAAAACTAAATGTAGTTACCAAATTTGAAAAATGCTTGGAAGGAGATTTTTTTTTTACAGATGAGGTATGGCTGACTAAGGACAAGAAGAAATAAAAAATGACTATATGCTTAATAGCTTGGTGAGCCAGGAAGATAATGGTGATATTGACAGTGATGGGAACACAGAGAAATAGAGAATATAATTAGCTTGGCTATAGACATGTTAAGTTTTAAGAGTCAGCATGATATTCAAGTTGAGATATCTTGCAGACAACCATAAATGAGGGGTTGGAGAACCTGTAGGGATGATTAGCTTCCCTTTTGTATATTTGCCTGTGTTACTTTGATCTATTAAATTTTATTTCCTTTGGTGGCTTGACCATGTGATTTTTTACTAGTGTTCCTTCTAATTTTTATTACTTTATATTATAAATATCTGGATACATTTTAAGTTGTCATTTTTTTTCAGTAAAATTTCATTATTTTCTCATATTTTTTAAAAATATTAAGAGGTTATTTTATTCATTTTCCTCTTAGTTTGATTTTGATACACTTAATATGATACTGCTAATATTTAGAAAAATTTATTAGATCTACATAACAGATACACAGACACACACAAATCTATTAGTTCAGCAAAGTTTCCCTGTTTCCAATTATTTATCAAGAGCTTTTCTATATCTTCCCTTGTGTTTTTGACATAGTTTATTTTGGTTAGATTATTTATATAAACTTTTGATTATATGGTATTATTTCAAATAGGCTATGACGGCCCTGGAAGGCTCAGGAGGCCCCTGTCAAGTTCAGGGTGAAGACTATTATAAACTTCTGCAACTTTACCAATTTAAATCTAGTCAAGTTTGTGGTTCTCTTACAGTTTCCAAATATATATAGTTCACAATAGTCTAAGCTGACTTCTACACAAAATTGTGAATTAAGAATCCAAACAGGGACACAAAATTGAGACTCATGGATATAGATAGAGTGCTGTGGTTACCAGGGGGGTGGGGAAAGGAGGAGAGGGAAGAGCAGGGAGAGGAGAAGGGAGGAGAGGGAGGAGAATAAAGAGAAACAAATATAAGGTGACAGAGGCGGATCTCACTTTGGGTGATGGGTATACAACATAATCAACTGTCCAAATGATGTGGAGATGTTATCTCTAAATCTATGTACTCTAGTTGACCAATGTCACCCTATTAAATTTAATTGTCTAAATAAAAATAAATAAATTATAAAAAAAAGAATCCAAACATATACTTCTAGGGGGGGAAACAGAATAGAACCTTGAAGACACTAAATATATCAGTGGAGGGTATACCCAAACAAAAATGAAACTTGGTTGCATTAAAAGTAAATTTTAATAATTGCCTAATGCATTTTTATTTATAAACTTTAGCAAAGTTTTCAGGGCAGAGGAAACCTTTCTGTATATCCTATGAATACCAAGTCACTGATTCAAAAGAAGATATGCATCCCCGTGTTTATTGCAGCATTGTTTACAATAGGCAATATCTGGAAACAGTCCAAATGTCCGTCAGTGGTCCATATACACAATGTAATACTACACAGTCATGAAAAAGAAGGAAATCTTACCTTTTGTAAGGGCATGGATGGACTTGGAGATTATTATGCTAAGTGAAATAAGCCAGGTAGAGAAAGACAAATATTATATGATCTCATTTATATGTGGAATCTAATGAACAAAGTGAAGTGAAGAATGGAATAGAGGTAGAGGCGGGATCACAGAGAGCAGAGGGACAGCAGTCAGAGGAAAGGGGGGTGGGGGGATGAGATCAGATAAAGTGAAGGAATTAGTGAAATTATATATATATATACATACATACATAGGGATACAGATAGCAGGACAGCAAATCCCAAGGGAAGGGGGAGGGGGCTATGGGGGACAAGGGTTGGGGGTGAAGGAGTTATATTGAGTAGGACACTTGAATTCATGTTAACTCAATAAATTAAATTAATAAAAATTAAAAAAAGAAAAAAACCTTTCTGTTGTAAACAAAGAGAAAGAGAATAACTTAAAACCTCATTTTCTAGGACTTTGGACCACATTTCCTGGCTGGTAAGTTCTTTTTGTTTTGTTTTTTTCTCCTTCTTCTAAGGTACTCAAATGGCTATACAAATCATAATATTCCAAAGAACCTATGATATCAAAGTTAAATCATACATTACTATAATTTTCTATGCAAAATGAAACCTTTGGTTTAGAACTCTAGTTCTCTAATATTATATTTCACTCAAATATATTACAATTGTACTGGAAGCTATGATTTACTAAACACAGCCTTCCACATGAACAACCACCAGATGTTAAATCATGTATACCAAGAACCTACCTCAAACAAAGAAAAATTGATAGTTGAAGCATTTTACTGAAGATTTCTCCATGAAATATAAATTATCTGACTTTGGTAAACCAAATAAATGGATAAATAAATCCAAATAATGCTTTTCATCTTAAGGGGTATGTGCCCATTTCTGCTGTAAAAAAGTTGAATATAATACCAGCTTAGATTCATCACAATCCCAGCTTTGCTTTACAAACTAATACCTGGAGGAACTGGTTTCAAAAAATCATATAATAATGATTTTCATGTAGGTTCTTCAAATTCTTCTATTGTTCAACACGGTAGTAATAATACATGGCAGTGCTCTGCTGGCTTTGTACACTGATCACACACCTTGCAAAGAAAATAATTGTTCCTAGCATAGTTTTTCTTCATCACTGGATTGATGTACTTATATGAAGCAAAGCCAATGTCAGTTTTTATACAAGGAAAGAATTTGAGGCATAGAATTGCCCAGAATTTCTATTCTTTGGTACCTTATCACATCAGGTCTATGCATTTCACACTATATACATTATACTTCAATAAAAAGATATTTAAAACTTTTCTTAATGAATTATTTGCCTTATCGAAGAAATTTGCAGCATTACATATTTTCTTATTAGAGTCATTTTACTCTTAGCTTTTTAACAATATTTTTTGCAGAAGATGCTTGTCGTTGGAAAGGTTGAACTGGTAAGTGCTATATTTATGTGGTATGAAGTGATTACAGCAAGAAGTGCTGTCTACCATATTTAGATAGCTCAACAATAACTCATGCCAAAACACAGTGTTCACAGAATTTTAAAAAACACTACTAACATCTCATAATTATTCATTAAAGTAACTCCATAAGAAAGATATTCAAATGACTTTTTATACTTGAATTACTTAGCTAGCTGGTGTGAATGCCTTTGAATATGCTTTCAAATAAGACTCAATTAGACAACATTCAGAGAGCATGAATATAGCAATTTACTATATTTGATCATTTTAGTGTAGGTGCCAGTTATAAACAAAATATAATTTCTATGTACTAATCCAAAGATCCGTAAATAGAATAAGAGGGCAAGAAAAATAATTTGGTTTAGAAGTTTACAAATATATTTGTTAAAAATATTAATCATTGACTATATGATAGGCACTATTTTAAACATTAGGGGTTTGATCATTTACAAAATAAAATGTTACCATGAACCTTACATTATATTGATGGAGAAATTAAAATGCAGTGTTAAATGGTAATACAGAGTAGAAAGTAAGGAAAAAGCAGATTCAGGGAAAATAAGAGTGATGAAAAGCTAAAAGTGGGTGGTCAGGAAAGTCTTCTCTGGAGAGATATTGAAGCAGAGGTGAGAATGGTGAGAGAAAAATGCCTTGAAGATTCTTTACAACAAACAATTGATAAAGATTATTTCCAACACAGGGAATGTAAGACAGTAGAGTACTACTATCTTCCCTAAACAACTTAAATGACATACTCTAGCAAAATATTAAATGACAAAGAAAGGCCCTGGCCCGTTGGCTCAGCAGTAGAGCGTCGGCCTAGCTTGCGGGGGGACCCGGGTTCGATTCCCGGCCAGGGCACATAGGAGAAGTGCCCATTTGCTTCGCCACGCCCCCCTTCCTCTCTGTCTCTCTCTTCCCCTCCTGCAGCCAAGGCTCCATTGGAGCAAAGATGGCCCGGGCGCTGGGGATGGCTCCTTGGCCTCTGCCCCAGGCACTAGAGTGGCTCTGGTCATGGCAGTGCGACGCCCCGGAGGGGCAGAGCATCGCCCCCTGGTGGGCAGAGCATCGCCCCTGGTGGGCGTGCTGGGTGGATCCTGGTCGGGCGCATGCGGGAGTCTGTCTGACTGTCTCTCCCCGTTTCCAGCTTCAGAAAAATACCAAAATAATAATAATAATAATAATAATAACAAAGAAAAAAAATCAGTGCCAATTTATTTCTTGATATATATTTAAAATAGAATTTATGTAGAAGTTGGCTCTGATTATTAATATTTCTAGAAATTTACTAGTTTTTCCTACTTTTATTTCTACCATCACTGTTCATTTCAAAATCATCGAGTACGTACCTTAAAGCAATAGCCAGCCCACCAGTATTCTTTTGTCTGTATTTTCAACACAGGGAGCATGGTATTTCACTTGAAAATGAAGTCAAATTATATAATCCCTGAGTTCAAAACCCTGGAGTGATATCCCCTGTTGCTCAGATTAAAAGGCAAAGTACTGGCAATTGTTCTTACCTTAGGCCTTTGCAATGACTTTTTTTGTTCTGCTTGGAATGTTTCCCCCTGAGATATCTACTGACTGCTTCTTTTCATTACAGTCATGACCCAAATGTCATCTTTTCTCTACACCCTACCAAGCATTTCTACCCCTCTATTTGGCTCCATGTTATCCCAAAACATTTGTCATCATCTAACTATAGTACAAAGACAATATGCTTATTATTTTTCTTACTCTGTTTTATGTCTTACTACTTAGATTTTAATTAACCTGCATAACTTCTTGATTTGTTAACTAAGGTGTTCCAAGTGCCTAGAATCATGACTAATACAGAGTAGGTGATTAATAGCTATGCAGTGAATGCACAAAAAATGGCACAGTAAATGAAATTAAATACTTTATTTATATATAATGGGAAGCAAAGATTATTTTAATTGTGTTCTGCATTATTCATGTGGTCAACTGGAGGTCATTGTTGTCAGTTAAATGCCAATGGAAATCTCCAATTTGGGGTGTGGTAAGGAGGAAGACTTTTTTTCAATGGAAACAGCTCAATTGCAAAACAGTTCAACTGTGAAACAGTTTGGCTGTGAGACAACCCAGTCAAATCAGCTTGAGGAGGAAGCTCAGGTGAAGTTGCTCTATGTTACTGCTAGCTCTCCTGTTACAGTTTGGCCCAGGCAGGGAAACAGTCTTCAATGAAAACTGAAAGTGACTTATTGAGGTAGAGATAAAGTTGGTTTATATACAGAAGAGTTCCCTTTCTGAGTCCCTGACTTGCTCATTTCTATGCAGCTGAGGACCCTAAATCTGCATAGTTAGGTTGGTCCAAATAAAACAGTCCTGATTGTTTTGAATAGAGTCACTCAGATTGGTTGGTAAAGATGCCAATGAGGACTCTGCTGCACAGCTTAGCTTTGATTGGATGGAGGAAAGTCTAAGTCCTATTGGTTGAATTTTGTAATTTTTACATTTAGTTTTATTTTATTATTTTAGTGAAAGAGACAAACAGGAAGGAAGGAAGATAGAAGCATCAACCTGTAGTAGCGGCACTTTTAGTTATTCATTGATTGTTTCATTTCTCATATGTGCCTTGAGGCATGGTGGGGGGCTCTAGCTGGGTCAGTGACCCCTTGCTCAAGCCAGCCATAGTGGGCTTCAAGCCAGAGACCATGGGGTCATGTCCATCTACACTGCCACAACGTGGGTCAGGCCTATTGGTTGAATTTTAATCCTAGGAGCTCTTCCATACGGGTTGACCCAGTTGGCAGGAGTATAGTATGAAAGGCTTGGAAACCTAGTCTGTGGCTTTTTCCTGAAATTCAGTGTGACTGTGTGAGGGACTTCTGCAAGCAATGGCTATTAGACTTTGGTTATGAATTTGAGCCCAATTAACCATAAGGCGTCCTTTTGGCAGGTATATTCTTCTCAGGGTCAATAATGTAATATTAGCCTTATCCTGATTTATTTTGATTCAAGAATATATTTTTCTTTTTGCTGATTTAGAATCTGTTAGAAAAATTGAGGATGGTCAAATTAATCAGCATACTACAGTGGTCTAAAGTGTCATTTAAGGCCACTCTTTCTTTGTTGATTTTCTGTATGGAATATCTATGTATTGATGTTAATGGGGCATTAAAATCCTTTACTATAACTGTATTACTTTTGATCTCTCCCTATATGTTCAAAAACATCTGCTTTAATATTTAGGTGATCTTATGTTGGGTGCATAAATGTTTACAAGCGTATATTCTCTTGTTGGATTGATCCTTTTATTATTATGTAATGTCCTTCTTTGTCTATTATATCCTTTGTTTTAAAATCTATTTTTTCTGATATAATTACTGCTACATATGATATGAGAGAATGATAATACTTTATTTCATTTTGTGTGTGTATGTATATATGTGGATATATGTATGTATATGTATGTATGTATATATGTATGTGTGTGTATGAGTAAAATTAGAAAGATCCAGAAAAGTAGGCAGACAATTGAATTTTTTTGTCTTATATACTATTATGAAAGAAAATAGAGGATACATGTCAATTGTATAGTATATAAAGATCACCTTTAATAATCTGGTAAAATAACTATAATTTATATAATAATTTCATAAAACATCAAATCAGTATATTTACAAATGACTATATTTTATGACCTATTAATTTAGAGTTTTCTTTATGAGTTCTTTTTAATTGAGATATAATTTACATATAACATATTAATTTCAGATGTACAATATAATGATTCAGTATATGTATATATTGCCAAATAATATTGGCTGCTGCTAAATAATATTACCTAATTCCCAGGTAGAATGGTTTCTTTCTAAGAATGTTTCATACCATAAATATATACATATAAATAATTTCTTAAAGAAGATGTATTTTTATATAAATATAACTACACATAAATTGAGTGGCATTCCCTAAAAGAAAAACCTTGGCAGTGACTGTTCCTTCTTGCTAGAGTACAATTTTCCAAGGTATCAGCATGGGTTGGCTCCTTATTTCCTTAATATCTTATCTGAGAGCCATGAACTTATCAGCCTATTGAAAAGTTATGCTTTTTTACTGGCTTTATTTTTCTTCATAAGCTTATCTTCTGAAATATTTTATATTTATGTATTTTTACTATCTCATTTTGTTATCAAATTATTTAAGCTGCAAGTAAAATCCCCTTTCTTAAATTATAAACTTCTCTTAGACTTTTTAATGAATCTTGGATGTAAATTATGGCAGAGATGTCTTCTGTCTTTACTGAATGCTTATTTCAGAATTCCTAAAGACCAACACTGTAGTTTGAATAGATATGTTTGCTATTTGACCAACTAGCTAATATAACTACTCAGATTGCAATACAGTCAGACTGATATTCAATAGTATGTGGATCTATGGTATTAACAAAATGAAGCTCCTTGTTATAAAATTCTGAGGAAACAATTGATCCTGTAACAGACTTTGACATTCAGGTTTCCATATTAACATTTCTACCACTATTATATTTTAAATAATTATTTTAATATATTTTTGTAGTGACAGTTTAATGAATGCCAGGCATTGTTTCTAACTGAAACTAGACACATGGCCTTAGGCAACCTTTTAATGATTTCAGATTTAAAATAAAGTTTCTACTCATGGTATTTGTTACACCTTTTCTAATGCCATAATTTAATCAACTACCTCATACCATTTTGTTAACATCTAATTACTTCAAAGCTTGACTGAGATTAAGGTCTACATTTTAATATATGGGCTGGCAAATCAATAAAAGTTCTAGAATATTTACTGAGACTAAAAAAAAACACTATTAAGGATGTGACAGGGAATCATTTGGCCAGAATGTCTTTTACTGTGTCTGTTGCCTGGATGCTGTAATACAAGGCTCACTAGCATTAGACACCCACTGGCAAAACTTCCTATCACTGTTGCACCAAAAAACATCCTCCAGCCTTTTCAAAATTAGATTTCTCAATGCCATTGAATTGTGTGGCTGAATACAGTCAATGAGGAAGAAGGATTATAACAGAAGCCCATAAATTCCTTTTTAGTTATTTAAGACTCTTATGTGTTTTCCTTCTATGTTTGTGCGTTTGTGCAAAAGATGGGCTATTGTTGGTTATTTGTAAATGGCTTCTGAACTATCCCATTTACTATTTTGACTTTCTTATTAGTATGCATAAGAATGTTTATTTTGTCATTTTTTTGTATGTGCGGAATTTTGGGAGAATGTTGCTATAAGAGAGAATACACAAATTCAAATTTAAAATTAAGTCAATTAAGTTGAAGATAGAAAATATGACTCATGACACAAAATGTGAAATTCACTGTATGAATAGAACAAAGTTTTAAGGCATATACTTTGATGCTGTCTTCACCTCCACATTAGGAATACAATATTTTAAAGAAGGAACTGACATTCAAGATCATATAGTTTATTTTATCTATGTGAACAATGCAACACAGGTTTGTTAAATGACTTCATATAAGTCTAATAGTTAAGGAGATGTCTGCTAAAACATAGGGTATGGCTCTCAGTTCTGTAAACTTTTATAGGCATGTTGACTTCTTTATATGTTTATCTCACAGTGGAAATAGCCATAAATATTATATTTTAATATTCAGTACTTTTGGATTTTTATATACAAATAAAAAGTATTATAGGCATATACATGTATATATGTATCACAAATATATGAATATATAGATACTATTAGTCAATATATCTCTATGTTTATTAAAAAAAATCACACTGTGAAGAAAACACCCAGCAAATGGAATATTCTACTAAATCTGAATGATTATTAAATATTGCTTAGCTATTACCTTTGAAAATTTGACTCTATATGGAACTCAAGGCTTTTTAAAGAGTGTATTTTTACTGTTCTTTTAATGGCTAACTTGAAGTATGTATTTTTGGTTACTTCATTCTCTCTTCTAAACTAATTTTAAATAACCTAAATTTCTTGGGTGGAGTCATTATTATATGTTTCAGAAATATACTAAAACACCAAATATGTACACAAATATAAAAGGTTAATATTTTATTTTATGTGTGATTTAATATTATCCATATTATGACTGTTTATCTATCTATATTTATACCATATTTAATGGACTTATAAAAAATAAACCCAAGGATAATATTATATTTTTAAAATTTTTTTAGTGAGTGAGAGACAGAGAGAGACAAACAGACAAACAGAAAGGGAGAGAGATGAGAATCATCAAGTCTAGTTGCAGCACTTTATTTCTCATATGTGCCTTTACAGAGTGTCTCCAGCAGAGCAAGTGACCCCTTGCTCAAGCCAGTGACCTTGGACTCAAGCCAGCGACCTTGGACTCAAGCTAGTGACCTTGGCTTCAAGCTAGCAACCATGGGGTCATGTCTATGATTCCACACTCAAGCTGGTGACCTCCATCAATCTGGTGAGCTCGCACTCAAGTTGGATGAGCCCACATTCAAGCCAACAACCTCGGGGTTTCAAACCTGGGTCCTCAGCATCTCAAGCTCATGCTCTATCTACTGCACCACTGCTTGGTCAGGCTTAATAACATTTACTTAATAAAAATATATTTTATCCAATGTAATATAATTTAGAAGGATATAAATCTCAGTTCATAAATGTAAGCGTACCAAAAAGGTCACATTTCTTTCATCTCCATGTCAATTAAAATATGATCCTGTACTCACTCTCACTCTGGTGGAGTAGTAAAAAGTAAAGTAACAATCATTATCAAGCTGAGGTCTGTCATCTTAGATTTATATTGAAGAAGGCTGTTCCAGTCATTAAGTATCTGTCCATGCCAGTTATTACTGAGATGCACATGGCTGTGTTAACAGGGCATCTCTGGCCCTATAGCTCTGTTGTTTTTATACAATGACTGAGAATGAATATGTTTGATAACTGGAACTCCTGAGTGTTGAATCCAATGTTTGCTGGTGCATCAGAGACATATTTTCTGAGCTATTGTCACACCTCACCCTAGATACCCCCAAGAAACAATAGAGAAACAGTTCAGTGTCTTAGTTTGCAATGCTCTCACAAAGTTCCAAAAATTGGGCAGCTTAAAAACCGGAAATGCATTTTTCTCACAGTCTGGAGGGTAGAAATCTGAGATCAGGGTACTAGCATGATTGAATCCTGAAAAAGCTTTCTTGCTGTCTTCTCATGGCAGAGAGAGAGAGAGAGAGAGAGAAGGAGTCAAATGTAAGCTCTCTGGTCTCTTCTAATAAAAGCATTAATGTTATCCTAAGGGTTCCACTTCAAGACCTCATCTAAATCGAGTTTCCTCCGAATATCTCATCTCCATATACCAGCACATTGGGTGTTAGAGCTTTAACGTATAAATCAGTGAGAGATACAATTCACTCAATAGCACTTAGTTCCATATTACTTACATTCCTTTCTATACATATTCCTACTATCAATTTGATTTTAACCCAAAGATTTCTGTTTTAGATGTACAACCTACAGAATTGTCCTGTGATGATTTATGGACTCATATTTTTCCATGTAACTTCTTGCAGGCTGGCTTGGCTTCTTCATCAGTTTTAATAATAATTTAAAAATATAAAAGTACTTATCTGAATGCATAGGAAGGTGTGTTAGCATTTAATAAATCTTAACTAGTGTTCTTATTATATTTTAATTGTACAATTATTTGCAAAAGCTAACATAAATAAAAAATACAAACATTTCATGATTTATTCATTATTGTTGTATATTCAGAGTATAGCATGCTGCTGTGTAAAAAATATTAATAAATATTTTTGAATATGTAACTATGAATAAATGAGGTCAATTAACAAGTGTAAAAATAAATGAGATCCTAAAAAACAGACTAAGCCATTTTTTTTATCATTAATTTTAATGGGGTGACAATGATCAATCAGGTTCAGAGAAAACATCTCTAGGTTATTCTGACTTCGATTATGTTGCATACCCATCACCCAAAGTCAAATTGTCTTTTGTCACCTTCTATCTGGTTTTCTTTGTGCCCCTCCCCTCCCATCACCCCCTCACTCTCCTCCCTCCTTCCCCCCCTCGTAACAACCACACTCTTCTCCATGTCCCTGAGTCTCATTTTTATGTCCCACCTATGTATGAAATCAAAGAGTTCTTAGTTTTTTCTGATTTACTTATTTCACTCAGTATAATGTTATCAAGGTCCATCCATGTTGTAAATGAACCGATGTCATCATTTCTTATGGTTGAATAGTATTCCATAGTGTGTATGTACCACCTCTTCTTTATCCAATCATCTATTGATGGGCTTTTTGGTTGTTTCCATGTCTTGGCCACTGTGGACAATGCTGCAATGAACATGGGGCTGCATGTGTCTTTACATACCAGTGTGTTTGAGTTTTGGGGGTATATACCCATTCGAGAGATTGCTGGGTCATATGGTAGTTCTATTTTTAAGTTTTTGAAGAACCATCATACTTCTTCCATAATGGTTGTACTACTTTACATTCCCACCAACAGTGGATGAGGGTTTCTTTTTTTCCACAGCTTCTCCAACACTTGTTATTACCTGTCTTGCTGATAATAGACATTCTAAGAGGTGTGAAGTGGTATCTCATTGTAGTTTTGATTTGCATTTTTCTAAAAGCTTGTGAAGATGAGCATCTTTTCATATATATGTTGGCCATTTGTATTTCTTCTTGGGAGAAGTGTCTGTTCATGTCCTCTTCCCATATTTTTAATTGAATTGTTTGTTTGTTGTTTAGTTTTATGAGTTCTTTGTATATTTTGGATATTAGGCTCTTATCTGTGCTGTTGTTTAAAAATATCTTTCTTTTTTATTTTTTTGTAAAATTTTTTATAAGTTTTTATTAATTTTAATGGGGTGACATCAATAAATCAGGGTACATATGTTCAAAGAAAACATGTCCAGGTTATCTTGTTATTCAATTATGTTGCATACCCATCACCCAAAGTCAGCTTGTCCTCCATCACCTTCTATCTAGTTTTCTTTGTGCCCCTCCCCTCCCCCTTCCCCTCTCCCTCCCTCTCCTCCCTCCCCCATAACCACCACACTCTTGTTCATGTCTCTTAGTCTTGTTAAAAATATCATCTTTCATTTAGTTGGCTGTTTGTTTTATTGTCAGTTTCCCTTGCTATGCAAAAGCTTCTTAGTCTGATGTAGTCTAATTCATTTATTTTTGCCTTCACTTCCCTTGCCTTTGGAGTCAAATTCAAAAAGTGTTCTTTATAACCAAGGTCCATAAATTTAGTACCTATGTTTTCTTCTATGTAATTTATTGTTTCAGGTCTTATATTTCAGGTCTTTGATCCATTTTGAATTAATTTTAGCATAAGGGGGCAAGCTGTAGTCGAGTTTCATTCTTTTGCATGTGGCTTTCCAGTTTTCCCAGCACAATTTGTCGAAGAGGCTTTCTTTTCTCCATTGTGTGTTGTTGGCCCCTTTATCAAAAATTATTTGACCATATATATGTGGTTTTATTTCTGGGCTTTCTATTCTGTTCCATTGGTCTGAACGTCTATTTTTCTGCCAATACCCTGTTGTTTTGATTATCATGGCTCTATAATATAGTTTTAAGTCAGGTATTGTAATACCCCCAGCTTCGTTCTTTTTCTGTAGGATTGCTTTGGCTAATCGAGGTTTTTTATAGTTCCATATAAATCTGATGATTTTTTGTTCCATTTTTTTAAAAAAATGACACTAGAATTTTGATGGGAATTGTATTAAATTTGTATATCACTTTGGATAATATAGTCATTATGATTATACTTATTCTTCCTATCCAAAAACAAGGAATATTTTTCTATTTCATTGTATCTTTTTTTATTTCCCTTAACAAAGCTTTGTAGTTTACATTATATAGGTCCTTTACATTCTTTGTTAAGTTTACTCCTAGGTATTTTTTTGTTGTTGTTGTTGCAACCATGAAGGGGATTATATTTTTGAGTTTGTTTTCTGATGTTTCATTGTGGGCATATAGGAAGGCAATGGACTTTTGTATATTAATTTTGTATCTTGCAACCGTACTGTATTGATCTATTGTTTCTAGTCGTCTTTTTTGTGGAGTCTTTGGGGTTTTCAATGTATAAGAGCATATCATCTGCAAAAAGTGAAACCATTACTTCTTCTTTCCCATATGAATGTCTTTTATTTCTTTTTCTTGTCTGATTGCTCTGTCTAGAACTTCCAGCACTACGTTGAATAAAAGTGGAAAGAGTGGACAACCTTGTCTTGTTTCTGAAAATAAGGAAAAAGTCTTCAGTTTTATGCCATTTAATATGATGTTAGCTGATAGTTTATCATAAATGGCCTTTATTATGTTGAGATATTTTCCTTCTATACCTATTTTGTTGAGTGTTTTAAACATAAAATAACGTACTTTATCGAATGCCTTTTCTGCTTCTATTGATAGAATCATGGTTTTTGTTCTCTGTTTTGTTAATATGGTGTATTATGTCAACCGTTTCCTGTATGTTGAACTATCCTTGTCATTCTGGGATGAATCCCATTTGATCATGATAAATTATTTTTAATGTGTTGTATTTGATTTGCTAATATTTTGTTTAGTATTTTAGCACCTGTATTCATTAGGGATGTTGGTCTGTAGTTTTTGTGTGTGTTGTCCTTGCCAGGTTTTGGTATGAGGGTTATGTTGGCCTCATAAAATGTGTTTGGAAGTATTGCTTCTTCTTCAATTTTTTGGAACACTTTGTGTAGGATAGGAACCAAGACTTCTTTGAATGTTTGATAGAATTCACTAGTATAGCCGTCTGGCCCTGGGCTTTTATTTTTGGGGAGGTTTTTGATAGTTGTTTCTATTTCCTCCCTGCTTATGGGTCTGTTCAGGCTTTCTGCTTCTTCATGACTCAGTCTAGGAAGGTTGTATTGTTCTAGGAATTTATCCATTTCTTCTAGATTGTTGAATTTGGTGGCATATAGTTTTTCATAGTATTCTACAATAATTCTTTGTATATCTATAATATCTGTGGTGATTTCTCCTCTTTCATTTTGGATTTTGTTTGTGTTAGTCCTTTCTCTTTTTTTCCTTAGTGAGTCTTGCCAAAGGTATGTCAATTTTGTTGATCTTTTCAAAGAGCCAGCTCCTTGTTCTATTAATTTTTTCTATAGTTTTTCTGTTCTCTATTTTATTTATTTCTGCTCTGATTTTTATTATTTCCATTCTTCTGCTGGTTTTGAGTGCTTTTGTTCTTCTTTTTCTAGTTCCTTAGGATGTGAAGTTAAGTGGTTTACTTGGGTTCTCTCTTTTTTGTTCATATAGTCTGTAGAAATATGAACTTTCCTCTTATTACTTTTGCTGCATCCCAGAGATTCTGATATATCGCACTGTTATTTTAGTTTGTCTGTATGTAACTTTTTTTTTTTTTTTCATTTTTCTGAAGCTGGAAACAGGGAGAGACAGTCAGACAGACTCCCGCATGCGCCCGACCGGGATTCACCCGGCACGCCCACCAGGGGCGAGGCTCTGCCCACCAGGGGGCGATGCTCTGCCCATCCTGGGCGTCGCCATGTTGCGACCAGAGCCACTCTAGCGCCTGGGGCAGAGGCCACAGAGCCATCCCCAGCGCCCGGGCCATCTTTGCTCCAATGGAGCCTTGGCTGTGGGAGGGGAAGAGAGAGACAGAGAGGAAGGCGTGGCAGAGGGGTGGAGAAGCAAATGGGCGCTTCTCCTGTGTGCCCTGGCCGGGAATCGAACCCGGGTCCTCCGCACGCTAGGCCGACGCTCTACTGCTGAGCCAACCGGCCAGGGCTGTATGTAACTTTTGATCTCTGCTTTTATTTCTTCTCTGGCCCATGCATTTTTAAAAGTATGTTATTTATTTAGTTTTTACATTATTGTGCATTTGTTTACCTCTTTTTTGAAGTTGAATTCTAGTTTTAAGGCCTTATGATCAGAGAATATGCTTGGAATAATTTCAGTCTTTTTGAAATTGTTGATGTTATTTTTGTGGCCCAATATATGGTCAAATCTTGACAATGTTCCATGTACACTAAAGAAAAATGTATACTCTGGCACTTTGAGATGAAATGCCCTGTAGATGTCTATCATATCCAATAGTTCTAATGTTTTGTTTAAGGCCGATATTTCTTTATTGATTTTCTGTTCGGATGAATGATCTAGTGCCATCAGCAGTGTATTGAGGTCTCCAGTATGATGGTAGATTTGTCAGGTTTTGTTTTTAGGTCAGTCAGTAGCTGTCTTTTATATATATATATATATATATATATATATATATATATATATATATATATATCTTGGTGCTCCTTGATTTGGTGCTTATATATTAAGAAGTGTTATGTATTCTTGATTCAATCAGAGACATTTTTGCTGTCTTGTAGTCAGCATTGTTATATATGAGTATTGCTACACCTATTTGTTTGTTTTGTTTTGTTTTTGGATGTTATTTGCTTGGAGTATTGTTTTCCAACCTTTCACTTTGAATTAGTTTTTATACTTGTAGCTTAGATGTGCTTCTTGTAGGCAACATAGAGTTGGATTTTCTTTTTTAATCCATTTAGCTACTCTGTGTCATTTTATTGGTGAGTTCAATCCATTTACATTTAGTGTAATTGTTGACACTTGAGAGTTTTCTATTGCCATTTTATATATTGCTTTCTGATAATTTTGTATCTTGTTTGGTTCTTCTTTTTTATTTTTCTATTATTTATTTTTGTTTGGTTTTATTCCATACTTCTTTACTCTGTTACTTCTTTTCTCAAGCCATGTGCTTCTGTGGTGTTTTTTCCAGGGGTGGTTACCATTAAGTAATGGAAAGAATACATATCATGTTCATTGTAGTACATTATCTTATGACTGCTTCTGCACTCTGTTCTCCTTTGCTACTGTTAATCTTTGTCCTCTCCCCTTTTTTTAAATAAATCATTTATTTTTATTTTTATTTATTTATTTATTTATTTATTATTTATTTTTTTGTATTTTTCTGAAGCTGGAAACGGGGAGAGACAGTCAGATAGACTCCCGCATGCACCCCACCGGGATCCACCCAGCACGCCCACCAGGGGGCGACGCTCTGCCCACCAGGGGGTGATGCTCTGCCCCTCCAGGGCATTGCTCTGCTGCGACCAGAGCCACTCTAGTGCCTGGGGCAGAGGCCAAGGAGCCATCCCCAGCGCCCAGGCCATCCTTGCTCCAATGGAGCCTTGCTGTGGGAGGGGAAGAGAGAGACAGAGAGGAAGGAGAGGGGGAGGGGTGGAGAAGCAGATGGGCACCTCTCCTGTGTGCCCTGGCATGGAATCGAACCTGGGACTTCTGCACGCCAGGCCGACACTCTACCACTGAGCCAACCGGCCAGGGCCATGTCCTCTCCCCTTTTTTGTTTTTGTTGTCACAGATTAAACTTGTTATTATGATCTTGATGGAGCTTTTGTAGTTTTGTTTTGTTTTGTTCTTTGTATCTGGTCAGAAAACCCCCTTTAGTGTTTCCTAAACTGGGGATTTTCTGGTGATAAATGCCATCATCTTTTCTGTATATGTGTATGTTTTTATTTCTCCTTTGTATTTGAAGGATAACTTTGATGGTTATAGTATTCTTGGTTGGAAGTTCCTCTCTTTCAGAACTTTAAATATTGGGGTCCATTCTCTTCAAGCGTGTAATGTTTCTGCTGAGAAATCTGTTAATAATCTAATTGGCCTTCCTTTATATGTTGTATTCTTCTTTTCCCTGGCTGCCTTGAAAATTTTTTCTTTGTCATTGGTTTGTGCCAATTTTATTATGATGTACCTTGGAGTAGGTTTGTTAGGGTTAAGATAACTCGGTGTTCTGTTTGATTTTTGAATTTGAGGCTTTAGTTCTTTCCACAGGCTTGGGAAGTTCTTGTCTATTATTTGTTTGAATATGATCTCCATTCCATTTTCTCTCTCTTCTCCTTCTGATATACCCATTATTCTTATGTTGCTCTTTCTAACGGAGTCAGACAATTTCTGTAGGGCTTTCTTATTTTTTTTTTAATTCATGAGTCTCTCTCCTCTTCTCTCTGTAGTGCTTCTAGTTGCCTGTCTTCTATGTCACTAATTCTCTCTTCTATCTTGCCTGTTCTATTAGCTAAGTTTGTTCCCTTGTTTTTCAGTTCATGAATTGAGTTTTTCATTTCTGTTTGCTTTGTTTTCATAGTTTCAATTTCCTTGGTGATGTATTCTTTCTGGTCCTTGAATTGTTTTTTGAGCTCCCTATGTTGCCTTTCTTTGCTTTTTTGTATATCCCTGAGCATTTTTAGGACTTCAATTTTAAACTCTCTGTCATTTAACTCCAAGGTTTTCAAGCTATTGAAAATTTTTCTATTGATTTTCCTCATCTATCTGAGCTACATCTCTGTTTTTCTATCAATAATATTTGATTTTTTTTCCTTAATGGCATTTGAGAGTGGTATTATTAACAGCACTAATAAGAGTTGATAATAAATTTTTTTTTGAGAAAATACAGTGAAAAACTGAAAATTCTATTGTGCTAAGTGGAACAAAATCTACATAGAATGGAGGGCCTGAGTTGGAGGGAAGTGACAAAGAGGCAAAACACTTGGTAAGAATCCTCAAAATGCCACAAGGAAAAAATTTGGATCAAGAATAAAATAATTTGTTTGGAAATAACGGTCGAATGAGAGAAATAGTAAAAGAGAAAAGAAGAAAAAAAGAAAAAGAGGAAAAAGAAAATAATACAGTAAAAAATGAAAATTCTATTATATAGAGTGGAGAAACAGAGTTGGGGAAATGCTAATGAGATAAAAAAAGCAAAGTAAAAAGCACACAAAATGCCACAAAGAAAAAATTTGAATCCACAATAAAATAATTTGTTTGTGAATGAGGATTAAATGAGAGAAAAAGTGAGAGACAAAAGAAACCAAAAGAGAAAGAGAGAAAAAAGAGGGAAAAAAAGAGAGAGTTAAGATTTTTGAAATGTAACCCTCATAGAAAAAAAAAAGAATAGAAAATGTAACACCTATGGCTAATAATGTTTAAAATGAAAAGAAAAAAGTAAAATGGGAAAGGGGATAAAATGACCAAGATGGAAAAAAAAAACATAAAAAATGAAAGGAAAAAATGGAAAAAGTTATAAAGACTGGATTTTTCCTGGTTTTGAGAGGTTATCTTCTTCCTTTTTCTTCTTTCTCTCTCTGTTGGGCTGGTGGTGCTATACCCCAGGTTCTGCCCCTGTGGCACTCTTAGGCAGAGATTTGCAGTTGATGTGTCGCTATGGTGATGGCATAAACTAGGTCTCAGTTCCGTTGGCAGGTGGTGCTTCTTAGCATTTGCAGGGTACAAAAATGGGAGAATATATTTTCCCCAAATCTCTCCTTCCTGAACCAGCAGTTTGGGGATCCAGCTGTAAGTTGCCCCAGCCACTGCCTGGAGAGCAAGAGGCTATAAGAGCTGCCAAATCCTCCCTTTATCCCCGCTCAAAGCAGGGTGCTGGGTAAGGCTTTGCCAACCAGAGCCGCCAGAATAATCAGGGAGGGCTGGGAGCCAATTGCTTTTCAGGTAACTTTCTATGAGCCTCCAGGCATGTCTAGTATGCCTCAGCTCTCCATGGGTTTACTCTTCCCAGGCTTTTTGCACTTTATAACCTGTATCAGCTGGCAGGAAGGTTCCCCAGTCACTGCCTGCAGAGCAAGAGTTCTTAAAAGCTGCCAAGTCCTTCCTCTGGGTACGTTCAAAGCACAGCTCTGTGTATGATAACCTGGTCAACCAGAGCCACCAGCTTAAGCAGGCAGGGTAGTGAGCTGACTTCTGGTCAGGCTCCTTTCTAAGGTTCCCTGGGCATGTCTAGTTAATTTTGCCTTAGGGCTCCATGGGTCTGCTCTCCACAGGCTTCTCCCTTTTTGGGAAGCCTACAGCCCAACCCATCTAACTTCTGCAGTGTTCTCTGAGGTCTGCTCTGTGGAACTGTACTTTTTTTTTTTTTTTGTATTTTTTCGAAGCTGGAAATGGGGAGGCAGTCAGACAGACTCCTGCATGCACCCGACCGGGATCCACCCAGCACACCCACCAGGGAGCGATGCTCTGCCCATCTTGGGGCATCACTCTGCCATAACCGGAGCCACTCTAGTGCCTGAGGCAGAGGCCACAGAGCCATCCTCAGCGCCCAGGCAAACTTTGCTTCAGTGGAGCTTTGGCTGCAGGAGGAGAAGAGAGAGACAGAGAAGAAGGAGAAGGAAAGGGGTGGAGAAGCAGATGGGTGCTTCTCCTGTGTGCCCTGGCCAGGAATCAAACCCAGGACTCCTGCATGCCAGGCCGATGCTCTACCACTGAGCCAACCGGCCAGGGCAGGACTGTACTTTTTAACCTGTATCAGCTGGCAGGAAGTTGTGCCAGCCACTGCCTGCAGAGCAAGAGGCCCTAAAAACTATCAAGTCCCTCCTCCAGGTCCACTTAAATTGCAGCGCTGGAAAAGAAGGCTTAGTCAACCAGAGCCACCAGCATAAGCTGGCCGGGCAGTGAGCAGACTGCGGGTTAGGCTCCTTTCTGCATTCTGCAGGTCTGCTCTCCAGAGGCTGTCGCAAGCTTCCTGTGCACCCTTCCCCCCAACCCTTTCTCTGTTCTCTTCCATGAAAATGTGCTTTGTTAGCCTGTATGGTTAGTGGAGGTGCCACACCCGGACAGGTCTGGACGTAGGGAAGCCGGCTCTTGTGCACTTTTCACACACTATTGGTCTCAGGAAGCAGGGATTATACAGAAACTCTGGCTACAGCCCACGCAGAATGCCATTGCTGACAGTCTCCAACCCCAGCCCCTCCTTCCGCGAATGCGGTCGCCCACACCTGAAGCACCAAGTGGAATCACTCGCACACTGCCCACACTCACCAACCCAGAGACCGGAAGTAAACAAAGCCCAAAATTGCTCTGGTATCAATCTGCACAGACAGCTATCTCAGTCACCTCTGCCGGGGTTTGCTGCTGGCATTAGCTCTGCATTGGCGATATCTAGCTGAGCCATGGGCACACTCTCTCCTTGGCTTGAATGTCTCTGCCCTAGCCAGCTTCTTCTCTCTTCTCTAGCCTTCCTTTCCTCTCAGTTTCAAGTGAAAGTAGCCCTTCCTTAGATCAGTCAGGGAAGCGGAATACTCCATTCTCTGTCTTATTTCCTTCAGAGTGGATTAAATATTCAGCCACCTTTTCACCCAATTGTATCTTTGTTCGGTGTATGTGTATTTCAGATGCTCTTGAGATTGTTTTTCTGTCTCTAGTTGTAGAATTTGTTGAAATTTCAGGGAGAGGTATCAGGAGCACCACTCACGGTGCAATTTCTCTAATGTCACTCCAGATTTAAACTCTTATTTTGTATTGATCCTTGAGCCTTACAGGGGAAAAAAAAACCTCGAAAGGAATGTTGAAGAAAACTGCTAAATTTAAGTATATGTTATAAAAGATATCTTTAAAATTACTATGTAGTAATCTACATTATTATTGGCCTTAAGACACTTATACTTTTCCTAAATGAAAGCTGTATTCATTTCAAGAATTAAAATAATCTTTGAACCATTACACTCAAGTTTTCCTTCTCTTGGCACTGAGTGTCTCTAGGACAATGGGGTTCATTTCTCCAAATGGCCTCCACCTCCCTTAGCTCCCATTACTGAGATGGCTGCCCTATATGATGTGTGGATAAGGCTGTGCCTCACACAAACCTACAGAAGATGGTAAGAACATGTTCATGCTGACTTTTCTCTACTTCCCCATGACCTTTGTTCATCCGGAGACTGTTTGCTAGATTGGCATCTGTGGAGGAGGTCTGAAACTGTCTCTCAATTTGGTAATGGTTCAGATTTATCCTGCCTCCTTTGGCTGTTAAGTCCCCACCTTTGCTTTCCCCTACCTCCCACAGTGGTCTACTTACCTCACCCTATGGCAATGAGACCCATGGTACACTCACTAGCTTTGAACTCTATGTTCACCACCTCAGGAGTGACCTTCACCTCAACTTTACCTGACCCCAGTGTATCTATAGGTTGAGCTCTATTACACTATAGGCAGATACCTTGGAAGCCAGAGGGCAGCTGTCTTTTTGAAATTCCAAATGGTAGGGTGGACACACCAGAGGCCTCCTTTACATTCAATTGTATTCACTTGTGAAGACCACTGCATTTTCCTGAACTAAAGCCAAAAGAGGAGAAAAAGAGGCCTGAATGAATTTACAATTCTTCCTCTATCTCTCCCTTACTTTCACCTCCATTACTCTCAAGCTCTCTAGAGGTTTCCTTTTGTGGTAGTTGCCTTTTATTTTGTTTTCATTAGCCATGTATCTGTTATTATTTCTATTCATAAAATACATAAAGTAGGGTTCTAGTATCACAAGGAGAAGATAATTTTCTCTAGACAGTAGAAGGGTTTTAGGAGATCATTTTTGGGCCTCAGCTCCTGGTACATTAGTGGAAGTTTGTGAGTAAAATCAGGTCATAAAGCTGTTTCAAATCTTTTTTACTCAATGGTGAATATGGGGGTGAGTTCCCTGAAAATACTATTTAGTATATTGGAAATTGAATAGTTTCTATTTTATTTTGTAATCTTTCTATATTACAGCACATTTTTAACTCAAAGAGAAACATTTCTTACAATGAGTAGGGCCATGATGGCAAACCTATGACATGCGTAGCCATTTTTGATGACACGTGACTGCATGTGACCACATACCAGAGAATTATGGGGCCACATGCCAAGAAGGACATTTCATCCTCGGCTCCTACATAACCAAGTGCAGTAGTGAAGGATAAAACATTTGCTGTAGTGTAGACACCCTGTGCCAGAGGTCTGTAAGCCAAAATAACAGAACTTTAACACAGAGCATCTAGTTCTGAGACTTCTGGTTAGGCCGTTAGGGGAACCTTGACTTCACTTCTGGCCGTCGTAGCAGGGAGCAGTGGAATGCCAAGGGGGACGCATCTCTGGAGGCCCTGTGATTACCATTACCAGCAACCACATAACCACAGCAACCACCATCCCATATACTGTTCTGGGGTGTCGTGGATTTCTAATTGATCATCACAAGTGAGGGGGAGGCTGGGAGAGGTGAGTGCCTGTGCTATGGGTGCCTTTCCCGCCATTAGAAATAGCAGCAACCATCTTAATTTACATAAGATGCAACTTGTAGAATTTCAAGACAGCATCTGGGCTCAGGTGTTTGTTGATTTGAGGTCAAAGCTTGAGAATGTGGAAAGGTGCCCCTTGGAGAATCAAGAGTAGTGTCACTATAAACAGGAAATTTGGAGTGCCTGGAACAGATTACCAGACACTTTTAGCACCCTGAAAAATATAGCAATGGCTTTAGTCACAATATTTCCCCCTGTGTATTTTTGTGAGACCTTATTCTTAGCATTAAATAATATCAAAGCCAACAAAAGAAACAGATTGACAGATTATGTTAGTAGCACTTGCTTGGGCTTGAAGTGTATAAAATACCAACCTTCAATTGAAGATTTAGCCAATGAAATTCAGCAACAAAAGAGTCACTAATAGGCAGGTTAGTTAAAGAATTCCTCCTCCCCCTCACTTATCTTAGTTCATGGCACCCCACAGAAGTTAAATAATATCAAGAACAACAAAAGAAACCGACTGACAGATGAACAAAGAAGTCACTAAGCAGGTAAGTTAAAAAATTAGTTTTTGGTTTAGTAAATACAGTTATATATTACAATCATACATTTTTGTTATCTAAACTATAAATATTGTGAAATTATGTTTTTTTTCTTGAAGTGACACACCACCCAAGTTATGCTCATTTTTTTTGGCGAATTTTGATACACCAAGCTCAAAAGATTGCCCATCAATGGAGTAGGGCAAAGGTCATATATTGTGAAGGAGGATGGAAGACTCAGTAAAAAAAAAAAAATGTTGCCTAGCGTGCGGAGGACCCGGGTTCGATTCCCGGCCAGGGCACACGGGGGAAGCACCCATTTGATTCTCCACCCCTCCGCCGCGCTTTCCTCTCTGTCTCTCTCTTCCCCTCCCACAGCCAAGGCTCCATTGGAGCAAAGATGGCCCAGGCGCTGGGGATGGCTCTGTGGCCTCTGCCTCAGGCGCTAGAGTGGCTCTGGTCGCAACATGGCGACGCCCAGGATGGGCAGAGCATCGCCCCCTGGTGGGCAGAGCGTCGCCCCTGGTGGGCATGCCAGGTGGATCCTGGTCCGGCGCATGCGGGAGTCTGTCTGACTGTCTCTCCCTGTTTCCAGCTTCAGAAAAAAGAAAAAAAAAAAAAAGAAAAAAAAATGTTCACAATTTTGCTCCTATGCATTTGCCATATTTTCCTCATAGCATTTACCATATATTATGCTATGGCATTTATGTGTTTACTAGTTTATGTTTTGTCTCTCCCACTGGAATGTAGTCTCCATAAAAAAGTGTTTAAGCCTGTTTTTCACTCCACAGCCAATGTCTACAACTGTGCCTGGCAAAAAACGGGTAACTCAGTTATAGTTTTAGAATCAGTAAATGAATTAACAATGGTAAATACTCATAGCAACTTTAAAACAAATTACAAAGAAATATATTTTACAACATGTGGAAAGGTCTAAGAGACTGACAGCAACTATGAACTCTCAAGATGAATTCTTAATGTGTTTGTGCATTAGTTCAGTGCATCTATCAAACCCATGTCTTAATTTACCTCATTCATTCATTCATTTATTTTCATCACTCCCATTGCTAAAATCTCCCCTGCAGAATGCCTACGTACACTTATAAGTTCATTATGAACAACAGTTTTGTATTTGTGTTTTAGTCCTTTTATCTTCTCACAAAATTGCTGTCTTTTTTACTTTGCATGTATAATTCTTACATTGGTAAGTGTTAAAAACTGACAGTTTGATTTTATTTATGTAGTCTCATTGAGACTAGAAAGCTGGGTAATGCCTGAAGCCCACACTAGACCACATCATGTTATTGACCATTTATTATTTATTTATTTATTCATATTTTGACATATTTAAAAATTTTTTACATTACAGTTGACATACAATGTTATATTAGTTTCAGGTATACAACATAGTGATTAAACATTTATATACTTATGAAGTGCTCACCCCAATAAGTCTAGTACCCATCTGACACCATATATAGATATTTCAATTTTATTGACTATTTTCTTATATTGTACTTTATATCCTTCTGATTAATTTTATAACTGGCAATTTGTACTTCTTAATCTCATTCACTTTTTTTACTACCACTTTCATGACTTCCATCAATTTGTTCTTGTTATCTATAAGTTTGTATTTGTTTTATTCTTTAGTTTTTTTTTTATTTCCATGTATATGTGGAATCATGTGGTATTGTCTTTCTCTGACTGACTTAGTTCATTTGGCATAATACCCTCTAGGTCCATCCATGTGTGGCCAATGGTAAGATTTTCACTCTTTTTCATGGGTAATATTTCATTGCATATATATACCATCTTTCTTTATCTAGTCATCTATTGATGGACATGTAAGTTGCTCACATATATAGGCTATTGCTGATAAAGCTTAAATGAATATAGGCATAAATATATCTTTTGAATTAGTGTTTTGAATTTCTCTGACTAAATACTCAGAGTGGAACTGCTGGGTCATATGGTAGTTCTATTTGTAATTTTTTGAGGAATCTTCACACTGTTTTTCATAGTGGCTGTACCCATATACTAGCTCAACAGAGCACAAGAGTTCCCTTTTCTCCACATTCTTGAAAAATTTGTTGTTTATCGATTTGTTGATAGTCATTCCAAAAATGTGAGGTGATATCTCATTGTGGTATTGATTAGCATTTCCCAGATGCTTACTGATGTTGACCATCTTTCCTAACTCTAATGACCATCTGTAAGTCATCTGTAGTGTCAGTTCAGATCATTTCTCCACTTTTTCATTGGATTGTTTGTTTTTGATGTTAGATTAAAGCTGGGGTCCCCAAACTACGGCCCACGGGCCCATGCACCCCCCCAGGCCATTTATCCGGCCCCTGCCGCACTTTCAGAAGGGGCACCTCTTTCATTGGTGATCAGTGAGAGGAGCATAGTTCCCATTGAAATACAGGTCAGTTTGTTGATATAAATTTACTTGTTCTTTATTTTAAATATTGTATGTGTTCCCATTTTGATTTTTTACTTTAAAATAAGATATGTGCAGTGTGCATAGGGATTTGTTCATAGTTGTTTTTTTTTTATAGTCCGGCCCTCCAACGGTCTGAGGGACGGTGAACTGGCCCCGTGTAAAAAGTTTGGGGACCCCTGTGTTAAAGCACCAGTTTCATATATATTATTAACCTCTTGTTAGATGTATCATTGGCAAGTATCTTCTCCCATTTAGTAGGTTGTCTTTCCACTTTGTTGATAGTTTCCATTGCTATCCAAAAACTTTTTAGCTTTATGTAGTCTCCCCATTTGTTTATTTTTTCTTTTGTTTTCCTGCCTGAGGAAACATATGCAAAAACTATCATTAAGAGTGATGTCATAGAGTTTACTGCTTGTGTTTTCTTCTAGAAGTTTTGTGCTTTCAGATCTTACATTTAAGTCTTTAATCAATTTTTAGTTTATTTTTGTATATCCTATAAGAAGGTGGTCTAGTTTTATTTTTTTCTAATTTTTCTCAACAGTATTTATTGGAGAGACTGCATTTAACCCATTACATATTCCTGCTTGCTTTGTCATAGATTAATTGATCATATAAACAATTATATTCTGTAGAATTACTAAAAGAGACTTTTAAACACAGGTCAGAAGTGAGGTTTTATTATTTATTTATTTTTTGCTTTTTGTTTTCTACTCATAATACAGAAAACATTCTTTAAACAATACCAGATTGAAATAATCTGAAAAAGACATTAAATCAGTGGTTCTCAAACTTTTTGAAGTCGGAGCACGTTTAAAATCCTACAAGTAGTTGTAGGTGCACTATATACAAATTTCTGAGAAATATGTTATAATAATTAAGTCAAATATTAAAGAAAATAATATAAAGTCCAAGCATGTTTTTATGGTAATTAAACAAAATAAATGCGACAAACTTAAATTTATTCTGGCATTAAAAAACGTTTTTATGTTTCATTTTTTGTTATGCTTTTTAGAATTCATAAAAAAGAGGAGGTAAAAATTTTAAAAAATGACAAAGAAGTTATCTTTTTATAAATATAGATACATTCTTAGTAAGATTTAGTAAATTCGGCAGGTCCTGGTGCAAATGTGTTAAGTTTTTTTATTCTTGTATTTACGAGAAACATGATCCTGATGTGTCCTAGTGATTTCTTTAATGTTTGGGCATATATTTGAAAGGCAAACTCTCATTTCCTCATCAATACATTAAAGAATTTTTCCCTTTTTACTCTTAATTGTGTTGGTAGAAAATTTGAATTCATATATATAGGATGTTGAAAATTATAGTAAAATGTTCAAAGCTTTTTAGATATTGCCACATATTCTTCTTTTATAGAAATCCAAAAGGCTTCAAGAGACAATTCCTTATGTTTAATTATCAATCCAAAACCCCCACCATACATATCATCTTAACTTTACACCAAACAAAGGATAAAAGAAACTTGCCTCCAGTCTTTCCGGGGAACATGGGGGGTATTGTAAACAACTCAGCTCCACAGCTTAATAGCCTTTTACAACCTAATCAGGCTAGTGAGGTGGGTTAGGCAGACTATCAGCTTACAGCCAATTCCCCACACCTCTGTCCCCCAAAAATCTAAACTCCAAAAACCCTATCAATATTTTGGTCCCCAACAGGCACATATTTCTCTGGAATCCCATTGGGCACACCTGGAAATCTTCTAGGGTGCACCAGTGCACCCTGGCATACACTTTGAGAGCCACTGCCCTAAGTACTAAAGTGAATATCTTAATGCCCATTTTTCATTCAAAGTAAAAATAACATTAACACAAAACAGTGTTATGGAGCTGACCACATTTCCAATTTTTTATGAAGACTCCAATGCTATTTTTGAAATATCAACTATCAAATTTATTTTAAATTAAATAGTTTCTGTTCCTGCTCCACAGTTCCTTACATTTTTCATCTACCTATTAGTACAGCAAAAAGTGAATTTACTAATTTTTAGAAATAGTATTGCTACAATCTGAGGAGGACAAGAGGTCTGCATGCACATTTAAGGACAAGATAGTTTGAAATTCAGGATGTATAGTGAACATGACTTATGTGTTGGCAATGCACAGGGATGTTACTTATTTAAGTAGAGCAAAACTAAAATACTGTATGAAAAGCACTTTTCAAGCATGGCTAACATAGATTTAGAAGAAAACCTATAATCCTTTTTTTTTTTCAAATATGCAATAACTAACTTATAGATTTCAACTCAAATTATATGTTTATAACCAGAATTCATTAGAATTTAACATTTCTCTTCTGCAAAAAAGACATACATTTTAAACACCAAAACTTCCAAATATTGTTTGTTTTTTTACTAAGATTGTGGAGATAAAAGACTTACTTATGTTCTGATTTATTTAATCAAAGAAAATGATAATTATCAACAGTGATATATAAAGATACAGCAGTATTGAATGAAGTGCCAAAGTGTACCCTTTTAATTTGTTTTCAATAAAAACCTCATGAGGGTTCATAGTATGGACAAAAAAATATACAGAATCTAAAAAATGATCCTAAACATGATATAATTTTGTAAATTAAATCAATGCTTTGTAGAAGTTGAAAGTGTAGTTTTCAGGTTATTTTAATAAGATTAAACATACATAATTTCAGATATAATCATATCTTAAAAAGGCCATGTGCTCAATAAACATATGAAATTTTATAAGCCTGTATTCTTCATCTTTAGGAATTTGTAACAGTTTACCAATGTAATTTACATACATTTATGGCTTTTTAAATATGTTTTGGTGTTTTCCAAATACAATTCTGGCTTAAATATTAAATAATTAGCTATATTATAAATCAGATAAGTAAATTTTTAAATTCATCTTTTTTTTGTTTTTGTTTTATTTAGAAGTTTTAGACACAGAAAAATTGAGTGGAAGGTTTGGGATTTTCACATCTTTAAATATTCTAAAAATAAAATCTGTAGAAATCCTATTTTTACTTTTACTTAATCCTTTTTTTTCTTCTTTTCTACTATATATGATAATAGACAAATGTAACCCAGTGTCTTTTTTTAAATTATCTGGTAGAAAATATGCACTTTGGTGAATTAAATTGAATTTTAGCTCCACAAAATTCTTAGGAAATAGTTGTCTGGGTTAAAGGATGCTACATAGAGGATAATGACAATAGCATATGTATTTGGTTGTGCTACAATAAGCAGGAAAATATTATAATAATCAATAGAAATTTCAAAACTGGAAGCATCATTGTAATTTTAACTTTTTAAGTAATTATTTGAATTCAGTTCTTGATTATTTGTGTCACAATATATGCACTTGACATATGGTTATCTTAAATACAAATAGTCTGTATGTAAAGAGCAATAGTCACATGCCTATTTTAGATATTACCCAATAGCTACATCGACTTGAGGATAGGCTGAGCATAAATTATCAAAAATTATTTTGATAGTCTGAGCATAAACTTACTTTGTCTATTCATATATCAGTAAGTACTTGACAAAATAAATTCAAAGAGAGAAAGCTTATTATCCTTCTCCTTAGAGGAGAGGGAGAATGGGTAGAAAATGGATCTGACTATTAAAAATAATAAACAGATCATACAACAAAAACTTTAATGTTAAATATTGATTCATTAAGTTAAGGTCATTCATCAGAAATTTATTCAGAGACTTTCTCAAATCAAAAGCATGAAGAAAAATGAGCATATAAAACAGTGCCAATTTTAATCTAGTTAGTTATGCTAATGATACAGTCATCAGCCAGCAAACAGAAAAAAACAACTTTTCTGGTAAAATTGTTCCTGCCATCAGGTTTTCTGATTTACTTCCAATAAAAGTACTTGTCATTAAATTTAATTAATTTTAAGCTATTTATTATATGCAAGAAGAAAATCCAATGTCAATGCTATGCAGTCAAACATAATTAAAAGTGTTTTTAAAACAAAATTTATTTCAATAATTTCATTGAAATAAAACATAATGACTATATATTCAGTAAGAAACAGCTTTCAAACACAATACATTTCCCTTTTACTTTAAAGTAGTAAAGTAAAATTTGTGGTGGAGATAAGGTTAGATGGTTCCTGTTTGTTTTTATTATAAAATTAAATTAGTGCTTAATATACTGAACAAAATGTTTAAATACTACTTGACAAACTAAGCTTGATCTTAAGGTGAGGTATAAAGCATTCATTTGTTTTCTTATAGTATCTATATAAATAAAAATGTATATGTTTTTCAAAATCTTAAATCTCTGAGCGTCGGCCTGGAGTGCAGAAGTCCCGGGTTTGATTCCCGGCCAGGGCACACAGGAGAAGCGCCCATCTGCTTCTCCACCCCTCCCCCTCTCCTTCCTCTCTGTCTCTCTCTTCCCCTCCCACAGCTGAGGCTCCATTGGAGCAGGGATGGCCCGGCGCTGGGGATGGCTCCTTGGCCTCTGCCCCGGGCGCTTGAGTGGCTCTGGTCGCAACGAGGCGACGCCCCGGAGGGGCAGAGCATCGCCCCCTGGTGGGCAGAGTGTCGCCCCCTGGTGGGCGTGCCGGGTGGATCCCGGTCACCCGCATGCGGGAGTCTGTCTGACTGTCTCTCCCCATTTCCAGCTTCAGTTAGAATAAAAGAGAAAAAAGAAAAAAAAACTTAAATCTCTGAAAGTTCTTTACTGATTGCTTTGAAATTTTGAAACAACGTTGCATTCAAATATGCACTCTTTTTTATATACTACTATTATATAGATATAGATGTCAGACCTTTGACAGGTAAAACATGCTTTTTAAAAAAAAAACAGCACCATCTGTTGGACGTAAAATCAACACATGCTATACTAAATATTTTATGATTTCATTTCCGATTTATGATCCATTTACGTGCAGCCAGACTTGAAGATGCATGGTTGCAAGCACTGCAATCACATTCTGCAGCTTCAGATCTGCTTTGTTATGAACAGAATGAGGACAACAGGATGAGAGTGGCTGAAAGATGTCAACGAGAAACAACAAATTAGTGTCAAACATGACTCGGTGCTCAGCAATCATGCGATTACAATCGCCTTGCATTCCGGTACAACTCAGCTGATGATTAGAGTTTGAGCCAGCATGTTCTCATTGGCACTATGACTGAAGTGTGTCCTTATTGCAAGGCTCTGAAATTTAATGGAGAAACAAAAGGAATGTGTTGCACCACTGGAAAAATTAAACTGCCTCAACTTGGAGAACTGCTAGAGCCATTAAGAACTTTGCTTGCCAGATATACCATCGAATCAAAGCATTTCCTATCTAATATCAGGAACTAGAACTCTTGCTTCCAAATGATGTCATTCGGTGCAGAAATCATAACAGCTCAATTCATGCTAACTTTCAAAGTGAAAGGACAAATTTATCATAAAGCCAGCTCCCTGCTTCTGGTCCCAGCTGGTCAACATAAATTCCCATGAATGTATTTTATTGGTGATGGCAATGATGAGTTGAGTGCATGCTGTGAAATTTCTACCGGCATAAAAAGTTCCTTTGTTTCCCAACTGCAAGAGCTTCTTCACCAAAAAACAATTTAATGCATTTGTTCAAAACAGCAATTGACATGATGCCATCTGATACACACAAGATTGTTATTCATGCTGACGAAATGGCTGCTGGAGAACATGTGCGAAGATTCAATGCTCCAACTATAGATGAAGTTGACATTGTTATAGTTGGAGATCAATTCCAACCTAGAGATATTTACTGTTCTTCATCAGAGAAACAATCAATTGACAAAACTTGCAGAAACTCGTCAATGCTACAATGCCCTGCAATATCCAATCATTTTTTGGGATGGTGCCAATGGATATCACTTTAATATTAAGATGATAAATCCAGTCAGTGGTGAAAAAACAAGTATGAAATGCAGCTCAATGAACTATTACACTAGGGAACAATTTTATTTTTTATTTTCTGTTGCATGAGGTTTTAGAACTGTTTCTATATATTTCTACATTGCTAATTTCAAATCTGAAACCCATTTTTTGGTGCATGCTCTAGTTTTTATGCAATTTTAATTTTTTTGTTATAGTTAATGGCATGCATTGGTTTTTAAATTGGAGTTAAAGGACAACGACTCTTGGATTGAACATAACCACAAGGCAATTAATGTTTTACAAACATCACTTTTACATAATTGTAGTTGTTTTTAAATGTAAAAAAATATTATCTAATAAAAGCACCCTCTTATTTTGTTTTAAGATAGAATCATGACTTGTTGGAGTAGGTGTAAATGTAAGAATAGTCCTGACACCTTCTGCTATATATGTGGCTGTTATACACTTCAAAGTCAAAGGCACAATATTTCATCATTTGCGACATGTGCATATATTGCCTATTGTCAGTGGTTCCAATTGGTTATTCAACTAATCCGTGAGAAGATTATAATGACATAAAAATTGTCCTTGACTTTCTGAAGTATGAGGAGCATAACTGGATCATTTGTGTGGATCGTAAAATGGTAAATTTCTTGCTAGGGCAATGGACAGGTTTCACAAAGTATCCTTGCTTTCTTTGTTTGTGGGACAGCTGAGCTCGGGAGAAACATTGGACACAGAAGGAGTGGCTGAAACATGAAGTTCTAAAAGTAGGGGTGCAAAATATTGTAAATGAACCTGTAGTTAATCAAGACAGGATCATTTTCTCCACTTCACATCAAATTTGGCTTAATGAAGCAGTTTGTTCAGGCTTTAAAAAGAGAAAGTGAATGCTTTCAACATATTATTTCTGGTTTTCGTGCCTTGTCTTTTGAGAAGATAAAAGCAGGTGTATTGGATGGACCTCAAATTCAAACCCTCATACATGATGAAGAATTTGCCAGGAAGATGAATAAGGAGGAGAAAGCAGCATGGCAGTCTTTTGTGGCAGTTACAAAGAACTTCCTTGGCAACAAAAAAGCAGAAAACTATGAACTTCTGGTTCAAAGGATGCTGTTGGCTTTCCATGACATTAGATGTAACATGAGCATTAAACTTCACTTCCTGAAAAGTCACCTTGATAAGATTCCTAAGAATCTTGGAGCTGTTTGTGATAAGCAGACTACTGCTGGAGCATCAAACAAGATTGTCCTCAACAAGTACACAAACATGAAAGCTACAAACACAAATTTTTGCCTGAATAGAATTTAAATATGTTTTGCGCAAATTTTATAATTAAAATAAATGTTTTAATATGTTCTATTTTGAAATTGTAGACAAATTCTGATGTAATAATCATATCTTTTAGTGTATTAGTATATTCACTGCATTATATTTTCACAAAAAAAGATGCCCAAGAAGACATTCTACTTCATTATGTTAAACAAAATGTTAAAAATTTTACAATAAGATGAAAACTTAAATCTTGTATTGCAAAAAAACTGTAGCTTACAGAGAAAAACTAATGTCAGATTTGAGATCAGCACACTTGTACTAGGTAAGAACAAGTGTTTTTGTGGATGCAACAAAAATTTTCTTCCTCAGTGTTATTTATACCAATTAATGATTAGAGAGAATGAAGACAATCACATTTTGAAATGCCGTCAATTGTTTCACCAATACATCATAGATATGTATGCAAAAATTGAAACAGAATGTTTGATATTCATCTGTTTGAATCAGACCAAGCTTTGCTCTGAAGAATATGTTCATTTGTGAGATGCACTTGTAAATGATGGTAATACAGCTAATGGTGGAAGACTAATGATTTTCCCATCTTCATATACAGACAGTCCATGTCATATGCATGAGTATGCTTAAGATGCAATTGTGTATGTTTGTCACTATGGGCATCGAGACCTATTCATTACCTTCACATGCAATTCAGCTTGGGATGATATACGGCAACTCTTACTTCCTAGCCAATCACTGATGGATAGGCATGACATCACAGCATATGTTTTATGTGTTTTCAGACAGAAGCTGAAATTGCTGATGGATTTCATGGTAAAACATGAAGTGTTTGGGTCTGTGCACTGTAAAAAATTAATGAGCAACATCATAGAAGCAACAATTTTGACAGGACGTTTCAAAGGTGAATATGTCCTCATTCCTCGTATTCCTATGATTTCAACAAATATGCCATTTCAATTTAAGAGATTGCAATTCCTGATTTGATTGGTGTTTACAATCATCATCAACAAAGCTCAGGGCCAATCTTTAGAATTGTGTGCTTTAGATCTACACACAGATTGCTTCTCATATGGACAATTATATGTTGCATGTTCTACACTCAGCAAACCAGATAATCTCTATATCTGCACAGACAATGGAATAACAAAAAATATTGTATACCCACAAGCATTGTGAAATTAAACATATTAGAAATGTGTGCTTTCTCTTTTCTTTCTTTTCCATTTAACCAGACTGAGCCACAACAACGCGTTGCCGGGTACAGCTAGTAATAAATAAAAGACAAAATCATTTAGGACTTAGACAAGAGCTTACTATGATTTAGTAGAGCCTTAAATGACTAGTATGGACTTCACTTTCCTTAACATATAAAGATCCTGGAAGTCGTAGAAGAAATGATAGATGCAATAATGGCTAAGGAAATTTCAAAATAAAATGCACACAAAATCACAGATCCTGGAAGCTGAGAAAATTTCAAGCAAGATAAATACCAAAAATTTATACCTAATGTATTATATTTACACTGTAGAAAAGCAAAAGCAAAGAGAAATTCTTGATATCAATCAGTGGAAACAATCCTTACATATAGAAGAACAAGAATTACAGTGGTTATCTTGTCTGGCACAATGCCAGCAATCAAGGTGAAGTGAAATGTGTTTAAAATATTTAACAATTAAAACCTCAACCTGAAATTTCCTGTCCAGTTATAGCTCCTTCTAAATTAAAATATATTTTTTTCCTCAAACAAAAACAGAAAAGTCATTACCAGCAGATCTTTCCTTTTAATCAAAGTTTTTAATTTTTTTTTCATGATTTTTTTTCTTCATTCTTTCTTTATTGCTCAAACCCTTTATCCTCCCCACCTAGATTCTTACCCCCATCATCCCTAACAGCTATCAGCCTGCTATTTATGGGTGTTTTTATTTTGTTTGAAAGTTTATTCTGTTCATTAAATTCCACAGATTTTTTTAATCCACTCACCTATTGATAGGCACCTTCCAAATCTTGGCTGTTGTAAATAACACTGCACTGACACAGGGGTGCATATATTTTTTTGAATTAGTGTTTTGGTTTTTTTCAGATAAATTCCCAGAAGTGGAATCACTGGGGGGACTTGAGTTGAGTTTTGTCAAAATGTAGCTTAGCCATTTGGAGTGAAGGACTGACTGGTACTTCTAAGAAGATGCAATCTCAAATCTCAGAAAAGGACAAGCCACTGATTGGAAGAAGATATTTGATAAACACATGGGAGAAACCACTTACATCCAAAATATATTAAGAATTCTTAAAACTCAAAAATAAGAAAATAAACAACTCAATTATAAATGCACAAAAGATCTGAGCAGACACCTCACCAGGGATGATACACAGATAGCAATTAGGCATATGAACAGATGCTGCACATCATCCGTCATTAGGGAATCTCAAGTTAAAACAGCAGTGAATGCCAACACACATTATTAGGATGGTTAAAATCCAGAAATAAATAGGCAATAACAAATGCAACAAGAACTCTCATTTTTGCTGATGGAAATGCACAATGGCAGTGATAACTTTGGAAGGCGATTTGCCAATCTTTTACAAATTTAGCATTGTATTATTATACACTCAAAGAATCATGCCCCTAGAAATTTACCTAATGGATTTGGAAACATGCCTACAGAAAAGCCTGCACTCACATGTTCATAGAAGTTTCAATTATAATTGCCAAAAAACTACAATCAGCCAGGATGTCCTTGCATAGATGAATAGGTAAACAAACTACAACTCTCATACAATGAAATAGTATTCAGTGATAACAAGGAATGTGCTCTCATTATCCCAAGGAGAATTGCACAAAAAGACATGGATGAATTTTATTTGTATGTTACTGCAAAATATGCCATTCTGAAAATACCACATGCTGTATGAGCCCAACTCTATGATATTTTTAAAAAGACTAAATTAAAATGACAATAAATAATAATTTTTTGAGGTTTGGTGGAAGAAGAAAAGGGTTGAATAGGGGGATTTTAGGGCAGTGAAACTATTCTTTTCACAGAAATTGTGAATACATAAGAGTATGCGTTTGTCAAAACCTACAGAAATTTATAGCCCAAATAATGAACTTTAATATATGCAAATTAAAGACAAATAGAAAACAAACTCAGGGAATCCTGGGGAGAAATGCAGAATTTGACAAAACATTTTTTTGCACCTTTTTTTGTAAATTTAAAACTACACCAAAATTAAGTTCTAAATGTGGAGTATGTCTATAAAGGCAACTATTTTGTAGCCTTTGGTAACCACAGCTTTTATTTTTCTTATACATACTTAAGTGACATTTTTTTTAATTTATTCATTTTAGAGAGGAAAGAGAGAGACGGGGGGGGGGGGGAGCTGGAAGCATCAACTCCCATATGTGCCTTGACTACGCAAGCCCAGGGTTTCAAACTGGCGACCTCAGCATTTCCAGGTCAACGCTTTATCCACTGCGCCACCAACAGGTCAGGCATACTTAAGTGACATTTTTAGAAACTATGAGAATTGTTTAAATTTCTTTGATAGATTTAATATAACTTGAAATAAGAGTTTATATAAATTCTTATTAATTCATACAGAAGTCTTTGCCATAACTTATCACCAAGAATGGAAATGAAAGCAAAAATACCAAGCTGCCATTTAAGGAAAGTACTCAGTTTTCACTGTGCACCAGTGCTGGATTCTGGAATCCACTTGCTTGCTGACCATGTGTAGGGTCCTTCTCTGCTTTTGTACTTAAAGCAAAATGAATTTATAGATGGTGTTGTTGGCAAAAGTTTAGAATTGCACACTTGAAATCTATGTAGTCTTATGAACCAATATCACCCGAATAACATTTAATTTAAAAAATAAAGTTGCATTTGCTTAGTTCTTTGCCATTTAAAAAGGGCAATGGATTCTCTTCTATGTTCCAACATCACCTTCCCTTTCCTTTCTTCCTCACATAGTGATATATTTTTCTAAATACGTATGCCACAAGGTGAAATGATCTGTCATCCATTATATTACTGATGCAATTTCAGTCTTTGCTGCCAATGCATCTCTTCAACTCTCATAAAAAGACTGAAAACCACAGCGGTAAAAGGTGTTAGAAAGTTTAATCTCTCTCCAGACTTTCTTTCTCATCTTTGACTGAATCACAGAAAACAGAAGATCCTAAACACTGGGCAGTCATTAAGCTTTGGAACAGAACTGAAGCTTTTTCAGAAAACATTCAAATATGGCACAGCTTAAGTTCTTACTTGTGATTTTGTATCATCTTTGACATTTCCAATTAGGAGTAGTCATAAGGGCAAAATAAAACAAACAAAAAGAAACAGTAGTATAAATATAAAGGAAGTCTCTTCTCAGATATTTATAAATTATTCCAATAAAAATATAATTGAAACAGCATCCCTCTTTTCTGGGTTTTCTAGGGTAGCAGTGAATTAAATTCAAGAAAATTAAAGTTATATACAAACATTTCTCTGACTCAAAATATTTTACTTTTCTGAAAGAAAAAAACACATTGTTTTTTGAGTATTATAAAACATTTCACACTAGCCAGAATTACATTAGGCTAAAATATCCTGGATTTAGAATATATTTAGCCTAAAATAAATTCAAGCAATATTAACTCTGGATGTTTATAAAATTTCACCAGTAGAATAAGTAAAATAGAAGGAAAAAGCATTACTAATAAAGGCATAGTGATTTATTTGAGTGTGTATATACATAAATTTAGCATAGTATACAATATGGTAAATAAATCTTTCAAAGATCACTGTAAAAGGTAATCAGTAGTAAGTGTTGACATATTTGAGATCACAAACATATATGAAAGGAATAGAAAAATAAAACCTTCTTATTAATGGGATTTAGAATATATTTTCCATTAAAGTATAATGTATAAATTCCACAAATGCTGAATGTACCTTATCAGAAGACTATGTATTAATAGATATGTATGAGGACTATGCATTCTAAAACTGCTGTATGACTACAAAAAGGATTTGAGTGATACTGAAGACATGTGTGTGAATGATTCGAGTACAATTACTATACAAAATGGAGAGTTCAAAAAGTAGTGTTTGTAGTTAACACTTGTGTCAGTGTGCTTAAATTAGTAACTTAAATGTTATGCATAACCAATTTTACTATTTTTGTACCTTTCAATATTTATATATTAAAGTTTGATAAAATATTTTGAGACTTACATAAGAAAAAGAAGGCATCCCTTTTTTTAGAGTTGTCTCAAATTATGACAGCATGTGTGTGTGTGTGTGTGTGTGCATGTGTGTATTGTGCAGTCTGTACATCAATGTGGTAATGATTACAATATGAGGAAGTTTTAAGAGAGCACAGGCTATGGAATAATGCAGACTAGATTTTTATTCTAAAGTTTGATGCTTTCTTGTACTCTAATGTGCTGTATGTCTGTCTTGCAAGAGAAATGACCAAAAGGTTGCCCATACCAATAGAAGAGACCCAGTATTTGAATGGAGAACATAAACTATTGTTATTACTAGGTTAAGTATTGTAACTGTCTTTATGGATTTAGATCTCTCAAAGGGGAGAGATCAACTGTGAACTAAGAATAAAAAAAAATTCACAAGGGAGGTTTTAATGTGCTATATTTAATTTGAAGAACTGTAACTGTCATTTGTCAGATAACTTTTTTTTCAATTTAGAATTTAAATCAAAATTTTATGTTTAGCTTTAATCAATGTGAAGAATTAGAGAAGAGAAATGTTCCATAGTTCATTATTCAAAAGCCATGTATAAAGAAATGATATGATACACACACCATTCACTGCTCATCACAGAGGGAAGATCTAAAATTAAAACTGTTTAGCCCTGGCCGGTTGGCTCAGTGGTAGAGCATCGGCCTGGCATGCAGGAGTCCTGGGTTTGATTCCCGGCCAGGGCACACAGGAGAGGCACCCATCTGCTTCTCCACCCCTCCCCCTCTCCTTCCTCTCTGTCTCTCTCTTCCCCTCCCGCAGCCAAGGCTCCATCGGAGCAAAGTTGGCCCAGGCACTGAGGATGGCTCCGTGGCCTCTGCCTCAGGCGCTAGAATGACTCTGGTTGCAACAGAGCAACACCCCAGAGGGGCAGAGCATCGCCCCTTGGTGGGCATGCTAGGTGGATCCCGGTCGGGCGCATGCAGGTGTCTGTCTGACTGCCTCCCTGTTTCCAACTTCAGAAAAATACAAAAAAAACACCCCAAAAAACCTGTTTATAGCATGACTCATGGGTTTATAGCATGATCATGGGCCAAGAAATTGGTTGTGCGGCTCTCATAAAAGTCATTAAGACATGGAGGGACAACTGGAAAAAGGTTCTTGGCTGTATGAGTAATTCTCTAGACATGAGATTCCTTCTATATTCACTAAACACAGTACTTAGATCACAAAATAATAGTTGTAAAAAATAATATAGCCAAGTGTTTAAAAAAATCAAACAGTATCAAAGGATATATGATGTAACTTAATTACTCACCTTATACCTTCCAGTCTTTCTAAATCAAGCTTAATCTGAATCACAAAGTAAAGACTGTAATTTGAATGATTATTTTCTCATTTCTTCCTAGGATAGTATAAAACAGGGGTCCCCAAACTTTTTACACAGGGGGCCAGTTCACTGTCCCTAAGACCGTTAGAGGGCCGGACTATAAAAAAAACTATGAACAAATTCCTATGCACACTGCACATATCTTATTTTAAAGTAAAAAAAAAAAACAAAACGGGAACAAATACAATATTTAAAATAAAGAACAAGTAAATTTAAATCAACAAACTGACCAATATTTCAGTGGGAACTATGCTCCTCTCACTGACCACCAATGAAAGAGGTACCCTTCCAGAAGTGCAGTGGGGGCTGGATAAATGGCCTAAGGGGGCCGCATGTGGTCCACGGGCCGTAGTTTGGGGACCCCTGGTATAAAACTAGTACAACTAGATGGAAAGGTGAGAGATTAAACTTATTGCATATAGAAATATGTTAGGACACAAGTGATTAATTCCTTTATAAAGATCCCACTTTAAAAATGTTGTAATGCTTACACATTCCTCCAGCCCTCTTATTGGATAGGCTATTTTAATTTGGAGAGGATATGCATCCATGAGAATTTAATACAAGCATTCAAGTATATGAGGATGTATGCATCTATCTGAGTGTATACATACTTATATATGTATGTATATGTGGCTGTACACTTTTTAAAACAGAAGTATGTACAGGTATGCTAAACACTTTGCTATTCTAAATCTCCAACATCCGAAGTTTGTACATTGAATGTTATTTCTTATCAGGTGACAACTGGTTTTTAAAAGGCTATATATTGTTTTATTACAAAAATGTACCATTAATTATTTGAATAGCCCCTTACTTACAAGATTTATATAGTTTGTTTTCAGTATTTAACCATTAAACAGTGCTGCAATTAATAACTCTATCATATTTTTCTTTGCACACATGTATGTCAGTAGGATAAATCACCATAAGCAGAAATTCTGGACAAAAAAATTGCACCTTTACAAAAGTAATATTGTTCTAATTTATACTCTAAACTTCAATTTTTCTGAATGTTTGTTTTGTCTTCAGTGTATTTATATGCTCTTGTATGTTTCATATTAGGTTATTCCTATAAATTTTATATTTTATTACAGTAGTAAATAGAATTTTTCTTATACTTTGCAACAAGCAGCTTTTTATGTAATAGAAGCTATAATAAAGCTCTTGCATATATAGCTTTACTTAATTTTTATACTGTTAAGGATAGTGTATTAGTATATTATCTTGGATTCTTAATATTTTTGTGTATCTTTTAGGTAAATTAAAGCATCTAGAAATGATTGAAATTTCTTTTAATTGTTATGGTTCACAGTTTTCTCTTATCTAATTTTATTAGCTAGCATGCATTGTCATCTTAATTCTGACTTTACTATTTAAGCTAGGCATTTTGCTTATAAAATATTGATTAAATTTCCTAATTATCTCAAATATTGACTAATTTTCTAGTTCTTATATTCTCTGCTTTGCAAATAAAAAATGATAAAAATGTATTTATTCTATTTTTAAATTTACTATCTGGTGGTAAGAGTACATGTCCTGCATGTATATTAGAAACTAGCTTTTACCCAGCCGTTGTTGCTGTGGCTCAGTCTGGTTAAATGGAAAAGAAAGAAAAGAGAAAGTGCATGTTTCTAATATGTTTAATTTCACAATGCTTGTGGGTATACAATATTTTTTATTGTTCCATTGTCTGTGCAGATATAGAGATTGTCTGGTTTGCAGAGTGTAGAACACACAACATATAATTGTCTACACATGGAGAAGCAATCCATGTGTAGATTTAAACCACAAAATTCTAAAAATTGGCCCTGAGCTTTGTTGATGATGACTGTAAACACCAATCGAATTGGGAATTACAATCTCTTAAATTGAAATGGCATATTTATTGGAATCATAGGAATGTGAGGATTGAAGACATCTTCACCTTTGAAAGGTCCTGTCAAGATTGTTGCTTCTATGACATTGCTCATTAATTTTTTACAGTGCACAGACCCAAACACTTCATGTTTTACCATGAAATCCATCAGTGATTTCAGCTTCTGTCTGAAACACGTGCTGTGATGTCATGCCTATCCACCAGCGATTGGCCAGGAAGTAAGAGCTGCTGTATATCATCCCAAGCTGGATTGCATGTGAATGTAATGAATAGGTCTGGATGCCTGTAGTGACAAACATACGCAATTGCATCTTGAGCATACTCATGCATATGACATGGACTTCCTATATATGAAGATGGCAAAATCATTAGTCTTCCACCGTTAGTTGTATTACCATCATTTACAAGTGCATCTCACAAATGAATGTATTCTTCAGAGCGAAGCTTGGTCTGATTCAAACAGATGAATATAAAACATTCTGTTTCAATTTTTGCATATATATTTACGATGTATTGGTGAAACAATTGATGGCATTTCAAAATGTGATTGTCTTCATTCTCTCGAATCATTAATCTGTATAAATAATGGTTCATTGCGCTGCATTTCATATTTGTTTCTTCACCACTGACTGGATTTATCATCTTAATATTGAAGTGATATCCATCGGCACCATCCCAAAAAATGATTGATATTGCAGAGCATTGTAGCATCGATGAGTTTCTGCAAGTTTTGTCAACTGATTGTTTCTCTCATGAAGAACCATATCTCTGGTTTGGAATTGATCTCCGACTATAACAATTGCCACTTCGTCTACAGTTGGAGGATTGAATCTTTGCACGTGTTCTCCAGCAGCCGTTTTGTCAGCATAAATAACAATCTTGTGTGTATCAGATGGCATTATGTCAATTGCTGTTTTGAACAAACACACTAAATTGTTTTTTTGGTGAAGAAGCTCTTGCAGTTGGGAAATGAAGGACCTTTTTATGCCAGTAGAAATTCCACAGTGTGCATTCAATTCATCATTGCCATCCCCGATGAAATACATTTATAGGAATTTATGTTGACCATCTGGGAATGGAAGCAAGAAGCTGGCTTTATGATAAATTTGTCCTTTCACTTTGAAAGTTGGCATGGATTGAGCTGTTACGATTTCTGTGCTGAACAACGTCATTTGGAAGCATGAGTTCTATTTTCTGATGTTAGATAGGAAATGTTTTGATTTGGTAGTGAATCTGGCAAGCAAAGTTTTTAATGGCTCTGTCAGTTCTCCAAGTTAAGGCAGTTTAATTTTTCTGGTGGCGCAACACATTCCTTTTGTTTCTCCATTAAATTTCAGAGCCTTGCAATAAGAACACACTTCAGTCATAGTGCTGATGAGAACATGCTGGCTCAAACTATAATCATCAGCTGGCTTGTACCGGAATGCAAGGCAGCTGTAATTGCATGATTTCTGAGCAGGAAGTCATGTTTGATGCTAATCTGCTGTTTCTTGTTGACATCTTTCAGCCACTCTCAGCCTGTTGTATTCATTCTGTTGAGAACGAAGCAGATCAGATGCTGCAGAATGCGATCAGCATGCTCGCAACTGTGCATCCTCAAGTCTGGCTGCATGTAAATGGATTGTAAATCAGAAACATTTAAATGGTATCATAAAATATTTAGTATAGCGTGTGTTGATTTTACGTCCAACAGATGATGCTGTTTTTTTTAAAAAAAGCATGTTTTTACCTGTCACAGGTATGACATTTACATCTATATAATAGTAGGTATATAGAAAAGAGCGCATATTTGAATGCAATGTTGTGTCAAAATTTCAAAGCAATTGGTGAAGAACTTTTGGAGATTTAAGATTTTGAACAAACATTTACATTTTTATTTATATAAGATGGCAAGAGGGCCCTGGCCGGTTGGCTCAGTGGTAGAGTGTCGGCCTGGCGTGCAGAGGTCCCGGGTTCGATTCCCGGCCAGGGCACACAGGAGAAGCATCCATCTGCTTCTCTACCCCTCCCCCTCTCCTTCCTCTCTCTCTCTTCCCCTCCCGCAGCTGAGGCTCCATTGGAGCAAAGATGGCTGGGCGATGGGGATGGCTCCTTGGCCTCTGCCCCAGGTGCTAGAGTGGCTCTGGTTGCGGCAGAGCACCCCCCCAGAGGGGCAGAGCATCGCCCCCTGGTGGGCAGAGTGTCGCCCTCTGGTGGGTGTGCCAGGTGGATCTCGGTTGGGCGCATGCAGGAGTCTGACTGTCTCTCCCTGTTTCTAGCTTCAGAAAAAGAAAAAATAAAAATAAAAAAAAAGATGGCAAGGGGTACTGTAGATTTAGGGTAGTTAGTTATACATGCCTCCTTTCACACAGTAGTCACTCATTTAATTACTAATAAAGAAAAGGGACTAACTGCAAATTTCTTCAATTAATTATAGTGAAGAAGGTAGCTTCAGGTCAGAGCAGGGGAGGATGGTAAATGCATCTCAAGGACCATCTCACATTGCATTACAGATACCCACTTATTACAGGGACTGATAAAACTGTTAATTGTGCAATATAAAAAATACTTTCTTGGAGAAGAGATATTGGGGAACAGTAGGGTGAGGGGTATAGAGAAGTCAGTCACTGAGCAATGTTTTCTATTTTTTTGAAATACCTGAAGCTGGAAAGAGATTATGAGATAACTTTGTCCTTTGCTGTTTTAGAATGAACGTATTTGTTATATATACTCACTCTAAATACCCAAAATTGGAAAGGGGTTATGGAATCAACCTTGTATATCTTTGTATATATACTCACTCTGCAGGTTTAAAGAATGTAGTATAAACATTATGAAACACAGAAAGATTAAAAGACCTGAAGACTTGTTGTGTCCCAACTATAACGTGATAAAAAAAGAAATGTAGCCCTGATTGGTTAATACAACCGACTAGAGCATTATCCAGAACACCAAGGTTGTGGGCTGAACTTCCAGTCAGAGAACACATGGGAAGCAACCAATGAATGTACAACTAAGTGGAACAACAAAATGAGTGTTTCTTTCTCTCTGTCTCTCTAAAATCAATCAATAATTAAAAATGTATTACTTGTGTAGCAGTTAACGTCATATTACATCACCAAAAAGACACCCATATGTAGCATGGTATGAGGTTATCCTTTTGTTGAATAAGGAAATGCTATCATTGAATAGCTATTTTTCAGCAATTAAAATATTGTATTTTCTATTAAAATGACATTAAACCAAAGAAGCGATGTCCTTAGCCAAAGTTCCCGGAGAAAACATAGACATTATTAGCTGCTGAACTACCCCAGAAACTGAAAGGGAGAAAGGAAATTATGGGCATTCCATTTCTCTCCCCTGTCACTCCTAACAATAGTGAAATAAATTGAAGTACCAACATAATTTGTTTGGGGAGCTACACATCAGTTTTGTTCAAAATGTCAACCAATTCCTTTCTTCCCCAACCCCCTCCCTGCCAGGGAGAAGGGAAAAAAAATAAAATGAGAACTTACAGCATAAAAAAACATAATATCTATGTTAAATTTTAGGATCTTAATTTTAGAGAAATGTTCATTTAACCCAACTTTCTAATCCATTTTTAAATCCCTTACCATGTCAATAAGTACAAAATATCAGTCAAAGGATACCGGTGACCTCTTCTAACCAAATTCCTCTCTTTTGTCAATCATGATGTTTTACTTTTGCTAGTTTAATATCATGAAAGCCCTTTCTTTTGGGTTTTCTAATTTTTTTCATGGATAAAGTATTAAAATATGTAGGAAGATTAATACATTGGCTGATTAGCAGTAATTAGTTAAATTGATAAATTTTCCACAATACTACATATATTTTGTATGTACAAACTTAAGTCCTAGAGACTTTTCATGTACACTAAAATACAATATCTGAAAAAAAATGCAATTATATTTTATTGCAGAAAGATAATTTTCAGAAACATACTATTTTATATTTTCCAACAGATGGTGCATTTTATGTGACATATTTTAATTCATTGTGCTTAGAAATGTGGAGAGTATTTCTTTCAAAATACCTTTCCTAAAATATCTGGAATACAGAATGAATTCAATAAAAAGGAGTAATTAAATATAATTAGATTTGGTAGGTAGACACATTTTTAATCTTCAATATATGCAAACTATATATTTGATTTTGTAATACAATTGGTAGATTGAAAATTTGCTTTTCAGTAATTGCTTATATAATGTCACATAACTATTAGAAATATTCTATCTGCAGTTGAATTTGAACAAACTGTTCTTCCATGAGTGCTAACTTAAATTGGTATAAACAACTACTCATTGATCAAATTAGATTTTTTAACATTATTACATTTTAAAAACAATGATTAGTGATTTTTTGGACTAGTTTCTATCTACCCTTCAGACTTGTCTTGGTCTATACAACAACTTCATCCATTATGGTTTGACATAGTGTAAAGCCAGTAGCCATGGCCACCATCACAGCCGCCTGGCCCATGCAAGTTTGCGTTAGATTCAGAGAGACGGTAATGAAACAATGGAGCCAAAAACTGGTGAGCCATCACCTTTAATCCTAGCTTGCATGCAGCGGGCAAGTAAAAACACACACTGGGCTCCAAAACCCACTCATTCAGTGCTCACAATGCTACTGACTTATCCGAGTTTCCTAGAATCAAAGGCATCTACATCACCAGCCTTATTCACCTCTATTTCCCATCTCATTCTCTGCACAAACTCTACACAAACTGGCTTCTCTTTCAGCACTCTGCCATCTTGGCTACCTCTCCTCTTGTCCACATGGCCTTTCTCTGCTCTCCTCTCTAATACTAATCCCAGGAATCAAGAGAGAACAAGCTCCCGATCTGCCTCACTTTATAGTGTAGAAACCAAACTTTTAATCCAATGTACGGACAAGGAAGTCTCTGATACAAAGTCACTTATCTGAGGCATAATGTGATTCCTCATGGGAGTACACCATTCCACATCATTTAAAAAACTTATTTGACCAACACATAGGCTGAAATTTGAGTTTTTAAAAAAAAATTATAGTTATTTTTTAAGACTAGATAAAAAAATACTGAGTGGGAAATGTTTAGGATACATTATTAAATGGGAAAAAAAGTGTTTAACAAAAAAACTACATGTAGTAACTTTTTTTAATTGACAGTTTTGGCTCACAAAGGACTGATCTTATATAACAATCATTTTATTATTTTATTTTATTATTTTGTTTTAAACATGTAGACAAAAATGGGGTTTTATGGAAAGTAACCTCACAGGGTGATCTGATCATAAATTCCTAACTGGGCAGGTCATAGTGGGTAGTCACACCCCAGGGATATAACTTTTCAGTGAAAGGTTTATCTTTGCCTTAAACGGGCATTGCTCATTGTTTTTGTGCATCTAAGTTAACACACGTTAGAAATGAACAGTTACTACCCTCCAGACAGCACATAATCTTGTTAACTATACTGTAATCAAACCTTCACATTATTTTCTCCCACCTTCATGTAATCTTACTTTCCCTCCTTAATTTCAAATACATAAAACAAACTGCAAAACTGTTATTCTGCAAAGCATTTGAGATCTTGCTTCTCAGCAATTATAATTTTGGCTCAAATACACTCATAAAAAATATCTACAGGTTTAGACATTTCTCATGTCAGCAAACAAGGATATTTAGAATATGCCATTACCCAGTAATTATTGATAGAAGTAGGTGATATTATTTTTTTCTTTTTTATTGATTTGAGAGAGAGAGAGAGAGGAAGGGGGTAGAGAGAATGGGAGAAAGAGAGAAACATCAATTTATTGTTCCACATATTTATCCATTCATTGGTTGATTCTTTTATATGCCCTGACCATGAATCCAACCTTAACTTTGGTGTATAGGACAACACTCTAACCAACAGAGCTACCTGGCCAGGGTGAAAGTAGGTGATTTTAAACAAGAAACATATTTGATTACCTGAATAAAATAATTGATATATTCAGTAATAACAAGTTTTTTTATACTCATATCATTAAGTACTATTATAATTAAAATATTTAGACCTTTTGAACTAAATCCTACCCATATAGATAAATCTATTCTTCAGTCTTTAGCATACCATTTGAGGAATAATTTAACAATATAGTCTTTTCTTCTCTGATATTAAATTTAACATTATCAACAATAATAAAAGAGAAAAGCACATCATTAGTCTGTATTAGTTTTACTCATTAGTAAATCAACTATTCCCTATGAACTTCTTTATTTTTAGCATCAAAATTTTACTTCCTAGAACAAAGTCATGTTCAGATATTCCAGTAAATTTTTGCCATTTATAGTAATACTATATCTTAAGGACATTAATTTTTATTTAGATTTATGCCATAAAGAATGAACCAGAAAAAGGACCACAGTATTTTATGTTGTCTCTGATTTGTATTTACCAGATGGCTTAGGAATATTCATTTCCTATTTATACAGACCAATTTTCATAGACCCTAGTATGACATAATATCTTCTAAAAGCTTATAAATATGCCTTAAACTCTTTACAGTATTGTTGAATTAAATAAATTTGGCCAGTTAATCATAGTTTGGAATATCATTAGCTAAATCACTATCATTTAATAGCTATATTTCAGCAATTAAAATATTATATTTTCTATTTAAAGATCATCAACCCAAAGAAGCAATGCCTTTAGTCAAAGTCCCTGGAAAAATATAAATATATATGTTCTATATCTAAGCTATATCTATATATGTGCTTTCTTGTTAATCTGGCTACTATCTACCTCATCTACTAAATTAAAATATTTTATCATGTATTTTTATTCCCAAATTTAAAAACAATGCATAGCATATAATAAATGTTTGATAGGCAAAGACTTTGGAAATGAAGTAATGAGTCAATAAATCTTAGAAATTCTTAGCATAAACATAAATTTCTATTTAAATCCTCCATTCTAAAATCATAGTTTTCATGATTATTATTAGTAGTAGTATTTTGATTTGCTTCATTAGTTAATAACATTGCCACCTATAGACATCCTTAACTCATCCAGCTCCTTTGTTCTTCATCTAACCCAGGGGTAGTCAACTTTTTTATACCTACCGCCCACTTGTATCTCTGTTAATAGTAAAATTTTCTAACTGCCCACCGATTCCACAGTAATGGTGATTTATAAAGTAAGGAAGTTACTTTACTTTATAAAATTTATAAAGCAGAGTTACAGTAAGTTAAAGCATATAATAATAATTACTTACCAAGTACTTTGTGTCGGAATTTCTCTAAGTTTGGCAGAATAAATCTTTATAAAACAATTTACTACAGTTAAATCTATCTTTTTATTTATACTTTGGTTGTTCCGCTACCGCCCACCATGAAAGCTGGAATGCCCACTAGTGGATAGTAGGGACCAGGTTGACTATCACTGATGTAGATGATCATTAAATCTTCAGCTTCAACCTTTCTCCTAGTTTGTGACACTTTCTCAATGCAGTTCTCAAATTACTGGCACATTCTTTTAACTGTTTGCTTTTGTTTTTCTACAACTCTTTTTTACTCTACACACTCTTTGATCCTCTCAAAGTTATCTTCTACCAAAAAAAAATTTGAACATGCAAGTTTTTGACTCCACTGTTTCTTTATGAACATACTTTGAAAAATATACAGGGTCAGGCAAAAGTTAGGTTTATAATTGTGAGTACGCAAAACAGTTTATTCTTGTATTATTTATTAATTATTGCACTATTTACCATATGAACAACTGCAAACATACTTTTGCCTCACCCTGGATATATTTCCACCATTCTATTACATATGCTCATCTCTATAACCTAAAATTACTTTTTTAAAAAACTTAGTTATGGAAATCATGAAATTTCCTTTAAGATTCAGCTAACACACCAGTTTTTCTGTAAGAATTTTTCTATATGCCAAGAAAGGTAGTTGTACATTCTGTTTTTATGTATCTACTGGTGATAATACTAGAAAATTCTATATTAGGACACATTATTCTGGTGAAGGACAAGTGGTTGATGAAAAATTAATGATCACTCACTCTCTGCAATGATCTAAATATTTGTGTTTCCCCAAGAGTGGTATGTGGAAAACCAAATGCCTGAGGCAATGGTATTAGGAGGGTGGGCCTGTGGGAGATGATTACATCATGAGGGCAGATCCCATAAAAATGAGATTAATGGCCTTAAAGAATTCTTTTCCCTTTCGTCATGTGAGAATGCAGAAAGAAATGGGAAGTCTAAATATCTATGTTCATTTCTGTCCATAATATTAAGGTTCATGACTTTAGGAACCATTACTTTTTTAAATATCATTTTAATTATCTACAAAATAAAAATAATATTGATAAAAATAATATATGTTTAATTCATGGATTATAAATTTCAGACTAGAAATATAATTCCAGGCAGATTGTTAGCAGTCATCATGAGTCTCTAGATGAATTAGATCAAAGGAGATCAAAGTTCAAAACTTATTTGCTATTGTAAGTTCCTAAATATGATAATACAAATTATATCATTGGTTTATTGTTTAAAAATTGACACTGTGCAATAAGTATAAAATAATGACATAGTTAATTTTACACTGAGACTTACACCAAAAAGTTGCTGATATAATTATTGGATTTATTCTTAAGGAAGCAGATCACTAAAATGAATCTGGATAAATCATGTTATTATTCCTCAATTTCTGTCTAATAGACCCTGGAGTGTAGCATGATGTTATAACTAAACCTGAGCCAGAGGAATTCTAAGAATATATAAAGAAAAAGCATCAAGGACAGTTATCTAGAAGTGAAAAGAATGTCAGATAAAGCCTTGAGGCTAGAGGCTTTGTCTATGGGGAAGGGACATATGTATACCTTTAGCAAACTGGTCAAACCAAATCCAAGGTTTAGGATGTTTATCAAGAAAATCCTAAAAATATAACAATGAGTAACAATTTAAGAAGTCATAGAAAAACACAGTTACCCAACCATTAGATAATTAAGGAAAAGAAGAAAAAACTAGAGGCCAGTCAGAGAATAGAACTACATGAAAGAAAACATTAAGTCATAGGTTATAAATCATATTTGCTCATAATGGACTTAGAGTAACAAGTTTTTAAGAGAGATTGCCAAGTAAGTCACTATTCAAAATGGACTATACAGCTAAAATAGGGTGTGAAACCAGCTTTTAACACGTCAAATCTTTAGTGTATTATCTTTGCAAAGCATTGTACTTCTCAAGTCGGATAACATTTTACTTTTTCTAGTAAAAATGATAAAGCAGATAAAAGAATGATACAACTCAATTTTTTTTTTGCCAAACTAACTCTTCAAGCCATCTTGATTATTAGAAAACAGGCACAACAATCTTTTGTCTTTGAAATTATATTAAATTCCTTTCAAATTTTAGAACCAAGGACAGAAAATATCAATCATAGTACTATTGGGTTCCACAGACTCCGATCAACTATGTGGTATGTCTATTTCTTATTTGCGTTTCCACAAGTACCCAGACAACCTTGTTTACTACTTCAAGAAAAAGAGATGTAAAACAGACTAGGGGTGGTACTCTCACAGCCCACCTTTATTTTTAACATATTCTAATGGCAGCCATTCTCAAAAATGCTTATCTGTTTTTAAATCCCATGAAGCCATCTTGCCTTTACAACATTTGGTTATTTTTGTGAATCATTAGTTTGAGTTATTTTATTCATAAAATGAAAAAAAAAATGATGGAATAACCAGTTGTCTTTTCAGTTATTTTTGTGTGATTAATTTTTTTTTGTAGATCAAGTTTTGTAATTATTGGCATAGTTGTAAATATTGTTTCATTAAATGAACACTGCCTGAGAACAAAATAAAAAGTTTGAATTTTCCATAAAGATAGTTAACATTTACAATTTAGAAAATATTTTATCTCTATTGTTGATGGTTTCATAGAATTTCTGAACCAAGAAGGATTCTAGATATCTTCACATCTGTGCATGTTGATTTACAGATGAAGGAAATGATTCTGAAATTCAGAAAGCTGATTAATGAGAAACGATCCAACTCTGGGTTTATTGATCTTCCTACTATTGCATATTTGCTCACATTTCCATAATTTTCTCATACCTCAAAGAAATCATTTCAATTCTGACATTAGGGCTTCTTAAATCCCTGAGAGCATAAGACTACGCTGTTTAGCATATTGTGTGATATTATCCGAAATTCTAGTTTTTAAAAATTATTTTGCAGATAATCTTTTTTTTTTTTTTTAAATTTAATGCAGTGACATTGATAAATCAGGGTACATATGTTGAGAGAAAATATCTCTAGATTATTTTGACATTTGATTGTGCTGTATACCCCTCCCGCAAAGTTAAATTGTCTTCTGTCACCTTCTATCTGGTTTTCTTTGTGCCCCTCCCCTCCCCTAACCCCTCTCTCCTTCTTCACCCCCTCCCCCCTCCCCCAACCCCCCCGCCCCTGTTGCCATCACATTCTTGTTCATGTCTCTGAGTCTCGTTTTTATGTCCCTTCTATGTATGGATTCATCTCAGTTTTTTTTTCTGATTTACTTATTTCACTCCGTATAATGTTATCAAGGTCCATCCATGTTATTGTAAATGATCCGATGTCATAATTTCTTATGGCTGAGTAGTATTCCATAGTATATATGTACCAAAGCTTTTTAATCCACTCGTCCTCTGACGGACACTTGGGCTGTTTCCAGATCTTCGCTATTGTGAACAATGCTGCCACAAACATGCGGGTGCATTTCTCCTTTTCGAGCCGTTCTATGGTGTCCTTGGGGTATATTCCTAAAAGTGGGATAGCTGGGTCAAAAGGCAGTTCGATTTTCAGTTTTTTGAGGAATCTCCATACTGTTTTCCACAGTGGCTGCACCAGTCTGCATTCCCACCAGCAGTGCAGGAGGGTCCCCTTTTCTCCACATCCTCGCCAGCACTTATTCTGTGTTGTTTTGTTGATAAGCGCCATTCTGACTGGTGTAAGGTGATATCTCATTGTGGTTTTAATTTGCATTTCTCTAATGATTAGTGATGTTGAGCATTTTTTCATATGCCTATTGGCCATCTGTATGTCCTCTTTGGAGAAGTGTCTATTCATCTCTTTTGCCCATTTTTGGATTGGGTTGTTTGTCTTCCTGGTGTTGAGTTTTACAAGTTCTTTATAAATTTTGGTTATTAACCCCTTATCAGACGTATTGTCAAATATGTTCTCCCATTGTGTAGTTTGTCTTTTTATTCTGTTCTTGTTGTCTTTAGCTGTGAAAAACAGATAATCTTTTTAAAATGCTAAAAGCATGTTGTACACCACTTGGATCATTATCACCAGGTGCAAATGATTTGGGTGCTCCCATTTGTAGTTGTGTTAATATCACGCAAGTGCCAATTATTACTAATTTAATAACTTTAGTTTTCATGATATAATATAAAAAAACCCAGAAATTTCTGATTCTGTGATTTATGCAATTGAACATTAATTAATATAATGATTACTGGAGTTATTGGAACACATAAAAGTTGTGTGAGAACTATGTCATTACACTAGAAATCATGGTGCAGTCATGCTAAATTCAAAAGAACATTCTTCTTGAAATTGAGGCATATATGTTTCTGCTCATCACTATAATTCTAGAGGAGGTCACAATACCCAAAGCAATATGTATATTCTGTAAACCACTGTCTGTTGATTTAATTAATATGCACACCTATTTAAATTTATAGACAATATCATGTGCCACATTAATTAAACCTTCAGATATTTTAAATTTATTTTTGTTTCATAGTTATACAAGAGCAGAAGCATAATAAACTTAAATTTACCTCTGTGTTTTCAGATTTTTTTTTTGTATTTTTTTTGAAGCTGGAAATAGGGAGAGACAGTCAGACAGACTCCTGCATGCGTCTGACGGGGATCCACCCGGCACGCCCACCAGGGGGTGACGCTCTGCCCACCAGGGGGCGATGCTCTGCCCCTCCGGGTCATCGCTCTGTCGCGACCAGAGCCACTCTAGCGCCTGGGGCAGAGGCCAAGGAGCCATCCCCAGCGCCCAGGCCATCTTTGCTCCAATGGAGCCTCGCTGCGGGAGGGGAAGAGAGAGACAGAGAGGAAGGAGAGGGGAAGGGGTGGAGAAGCAGATGGGCGCTTCTCCTGTGTGCCCTGGTCGGGAATCGAACCCGGGACTTCTGCATGCCCGGCCGACGCTCTACCACTGAGCCAACCGGCCAGGGCCTGTTTTCAGATATTTAACATTTTAATTAAAATAACAGAATTCAATAGGAAATCTTTTTAAAACTTAGAGATGCTTTAACAGTTTTCCAGAATAAGACACATTATTCTATTTCATAAAGATCATAAAAGAGACTCAGAGAAATTAATGTATGCAGTAAGTTTTTATTAATATGTCCAGCTGTGAGCATCAGAGAGACTTTAGCTCTGATCATCTCATTTCAAACACATCTCATTTCTTTCTACTAGAGCTTTTGTATACAGAATCAGTAAATTTTAGGCTTTATTGTATTTTCAATAAGTAATTATAGCAACTACAGTTGTTTTTACAATTTTTAATAGAAAATGTATCCAAAACATTTTGATACCAAAAAATAAAAAGCCAGCCTAAAATTGCATGACAAAAGAATAATCTGAAACTAGAAGAATTTACTAGAAAAACTTTGCAAAAAAAACTTTAATAAAGATATTCATACCAGAAACAATATGGTTTAGTGGAACTTTTATGTGAATCAAAGTAAATTAGGTTCAAATTCTATTTTACCATTCTGATTACTTCACTGACCTTGATCACATGATTTTCTAAACAATAACGTGAGATTTTCATCTAATATTTCCTAATTAAATATATTTGTGGCATGTTTCTTGATTTCTTATTTTGCCTTAGTTTTTATTGCAGCTGTTTTGTAATATAGTATTCTTGTTTGTCACCATTTTAGAACGAAAATGGGAAAGAGCAAAATGTATAGAAAAGAAAGAATGATGTAAGGAAAGCTGAAAGAGAAGGGAAAAAGAGAAACAAAAGGAAGTTAATTTTTATACATATTTTCTTCTCAGTTTCTTGAACTTTGGGCTAATTTGCATGATATATCTCATATTCATCATGAGAAATTTCAATATTAATAATACCAAATGTGAAAGTGTAACCAAATAATGTCTTATAGAAAACTTCTTCTGGATTCCTTTATAATTTGGGAAAGAAAATTAGTTTCAAAATGACCACTCAGAATCTTGAAGGAATAACAAGACTGATCAATTTGAATGCCATAAAATTTGTTCAAAGGTCCCACATGTTGTGTATGTAAGTATGCATGTGTTTGTCTTTGCAAATCACATCACAGGCAAAAGTCTATTAGGCTTATGTAGACAGACAGTCCTATAAAAGTCAATAAAAAAAGAGCAACACATTTATAGAACAATGGACAAATTAGGACAATTCTCCAAACAAGAAATGAATGTATCACACATCTTAAACTTATGAAAAATACTTAATCTCACTCATGTAAATGGTAATATAATTTACAATTAAAATGATGTCTCATTTTTGGTTTGGTTTTATAAACTGAAGATTTCTAAAAAATCCAAAAGATTAACATTGTAAACCACCTAGAGGTTGGCAGATTCACGCACTCACTCTTAGGCTGGAGGCAGTGCACATGCCTGCAGCTATGAATGGAGACAAGAATTGCAATAGCTAACAAGACTAGAGAAGAACTAAAACTCTGACTCACTAATTCTTTTCTAGGATTCCATCTCATTTGTGAACCAGCAAATATGTAAAGTGACATGTGCGTAAATTACTATTTCTAATTGCAAAAGAGGAAAAATAACTGAATGTCTTAAAAGTGTACATTGTTGGAATAAATTGTGAAATACTTACAAGATGAAATACTAAGGAAGACATAAAAACACACTTCCACAACAGTTTCACTGTGAATCATAAATTATGCAACATTTCTATATATTAGAAGATAATAATCTTCTAATAGAATAGTTATACCAAAAGTGTCTTTGTCTCAATTTGTTTCCTACACTATTTTTAGGTAAATTACAGATCCCATTACATAGTCTTTGGGGATATACCTGGGCTTAAAACTGAATACCAAGGAATAACAGTATTTGGGTAAGTGAAAAATATAAAGAATAAGTCCTCATGGGTGAAAAAAAATACAAGTTAAGTAGTTTTCAAAGGATTATTTCATCAAAAGGCTTGGGGATTCAGGGGTCAGGCAATCATATACTGAATGCTAGAGAACCTGTTAAAAATAAAAGACCACTAGAAAATTAAATTGTTTGGGGCACAAAGTTTGTTCAGCTGTTTTTGTTCAAGCATTTCTAAATCTTTCATTGTATTTCCATTGCAGTATTTATCCCCAAATTACATTTGTCATGAAGTAAAATTGATACAAAATCAAAGCTTACTCTGGTCATAACTGACCATGGCATAGTACTCTATTTACTTTTGCACTTAGAGCTGCATTTAAACTGTTTTATTTGTTGGGGGAAATAGTGAAATCAATAAGAATGTTGTCAGAGCTATAAACAACTTGCTGTGGATGAAAAGAATGAGGTTAAATTTTCTTTATCTGAACAGCATCAAAACAAAACAAATAAATGAAAATAGCTACTATAGATCCACTATATATAGCATCAGTGCAGAAAAAAATTATCCCAGTGTGATTTTTGTCATTGTGAATAAAATATACTTATTTGTGATATTTTAATATGTTCATCCACATTATTATTATAAAATCTATAGAAATATTTTGAGTAGGTAGTCATGTCAGAATTTTTATTGGAATTGTAAAACAGAGAAATTAAAAGCTTTCAAAGGAGTGTCTAAATTGTTTGAAAGCCAACTGTGGTCTCCCAACTGGCAGAGGGTTTTTGTGGAATATCCTAGTTATTTTTTCAAAAATTGGCTGAGATTGCATACTCATAGTTAAACTCTCATATATCCTTTTAGCCATGTTCAGTACTGAGAGTTTTAATTTGGGGTTTCTTGAAATGTTTACACATTTGATTATGGCAAATTGTAGATAACTGATATGATGGTTAATTGTATGTGTCAACTTGACTGGTAAACATTATTTCTGGGTGTGTCTGAGTGGGTGTCTCGAGAGGAAAAGAAGGTAAGGAAGAATAGCTTGAATTGACAATATTCAGACTTCAAAATTAGATGTCTTTTATTTAAACATATCATTAATTTAAGAATGTGTTCCATAATATTTGAGTTGTCTATTTGGTTTCAGACTCATTTTTAGTCTCTGGAAGTACAAGAAAAATTTGTTTTTAATGTACCTCATAAAGAATGAAAACTCTATCATTGAAAACTTTTGGAAATAGTTTTGATTACTATAGAATTAACAAATTATAAATCTATAGCTAAAAGGATGCATTGAACCAACTGTAATTTAACTACCACTACTCTTTCCTAACAGTATGAGGGGAAATTAAGCTCCCTTCTTCTTTATTATTACTATTATTATTATTATTTATTTTGAAGTGAAGTGAGAGTCAGGAAGGCAGAGAGACAGACTCCTGCATGTGCCCTGAGCAGGATCCACTTGGCAAGCCCTTACGGGGCAATGCTCTGCCCATCTGGGGCTGCTGCTCCATTGCTAAGGCAACTGAGCCATCTCAGTGCCTGAGGTGAGGCCATGGAGCCATCCTCAGTGCCTAGGGCCAACTTGCTTGAACTATTCAAGCCATGGCTGCCAGAGGGGGAGAGAGAAAGGAGAGAGAGAGAGAGAGAGAGAGAGAGAGAGAGAGAAGGAGGAAGGAGAAGGATGGAGAAGCTGATGTTCCCTTCTCCTGTGTGCCCTAACCAGGAATTGAACCCAGGACTTCCACATGCCAGGCCAACACTACTGCTGAGCCAAATGGCCAGGGCACCTGCTTCTGATATGTAGGGATACCTCAGAGATATTGTAGGTTTGGTTCTAGAACACCATAATAATAAAAGTATCACAATAAAGCATGTATTGCATCTAAAGTACAAGGTCTACCAAAAAGTTCTGTCCATTTTTGGAATAAAACAAAATACATATTCTTCTGAAT